>NC_088683.1:224810998-225434123 GCF_028017835.1 Emys orbicularis
AGTGGTACATGGTTTAGATGATAAGGACACCATTCTCTACTCCCTGCATCTACTCAGGGGAGAATTGAATTTCCTGCCATTGGAGTCAACGATCTTCTTCCTGTTTCGCCAATTCCCTGTGTGTACAGAGACATTTTCTCCCTTAACTAATTGTTTCAGATCTCCCTATTTCTTTTTGAGTTCTGCAACAACATACAAGTAAGAATAGGTTTTTCTAGCCCCACCATCTTTTCTAACATTTTTTTTTTTATAGTTCGTAATACACCAGTTGGCTGGCTCCATGCTTATAAATGCTGACAAACCTACAAACACACTGTAAATTTTATTTACTGTCTTTTCTGCTTTATTAGCTCCACCATTCTGCTTTCTGTTGTGTGGTTCATCACTCTTTGCCCTCAGATATGATGTAGACAGAGCATGAGCAGCCAGGATCATTAGCCAGAGGGGCCAGAATTTTGGTAACCTGCCTTGTACTTTGAGTTTTCCCAAGTTCTCAGTGATATCGCCATGTTAGTTTTCATAAGGCAAAAATGATACTGTCTTTTATTGCATGATCACATACTGTTTTCTTGCAGGAGTTTTTAGCTACAAAATTCTAGCAAATCTCTACTGAGCATGTGCAAACTGCAATTTTTTTCAAAGACCTATCTTGGCCAAATTTTGGTGGCCTTTCACTGGGATTGCAAAAGCACAACTCTGACACAAAGGCCACTTCCATAGTGCGAAGGGCAGATCCTTTCCTGGTGTAAATGATTTACGCCACCTGAGAATTTTGGCCCTAACTGTTCAGTCCATTTGTGATACAAATAATTAATGCTCACTTTCCAGGCTCCTGCCATTATTCATTCATTTTTGATGGGTCATCATCAAGCATTCTGGCTTGCATGGTTGAGGACAGTAGCTGGCTTTTGTATAAATATAAAAGACATATGAAACAATATTTGGGGCTTTTTGATACACAAGGAATAATGTAATAGGAAAATAGAGATTACATTATGTTGATGCAGCACAGAGATATCCACTAGATAGAAGCAATAATAGGGTTGTGCTATTTTTCCAGGTTGTGTGCTTATGAGAGCTTTTGCATAACTGTTGAATGGTATTCAAGTGATCAGTTGACATTATATATATCGGGTACTTTGAGGGAAAACTCTGTGTACCTCTTCATTGCTGGGTTTGGTTTTTTACTTGTACATTAAATATGAGCTGTAATTACATTCATTTCTATTTGTCCCACATATCTCTTGTGTGTGTTTTCGTGGTCTACATTTGTGTGTATGATGCTTGTGAGTGGAGCTGCTCAAAATTTTTAGATGCTACCTGGTCCACCAAAAAATGCAGTTTTGTAGAAATTTAAATGTTTCATGGGAACATGTCAATTTTGACAAATTTTTCAGCAGGAAGAAGGCTATGTGAATTGTTTTGACTTATTTATTTTGTTTTGACTTTTATTATATTAACATATATTTATACTATATTTGATTATCTCACCATCAACAAAGCAATTTATCATCAAAACAAAATATTTTGACAATTCTGAATTGAAATTTAAGAATTTTCACTGTGCAGAATACTTTGAAATTTCAGCTTTTCATTCTGATTTGGAAGAAAAACAAACTTTAAATGTTCAAAATTTCCTATGGAACAGAAATTCTGGTTTCCAACCAGCTCTATTTGTGTGTACCTCTGCTGCTCACTCTAATATCTTGGCCTGTTATGGTTGCTGTTGGCATTGTCTGGGTATTGTAATGGTAGAATCTATAGCATCATCAGTGTTGTCCTTTCTGTGCAAGCGTAGAAAAGCCTATTTTGGATTACCTTTATTTTGTCTGATGGATCTAGAAGCCTGGCAGCACTGAATGTGCTATGCGTGGACTTGTTCTGTTTTAAGAATTGAAATATTTATATGTAGCTTTAAGAATGTGGTTTGTTTTTGGTACTTGCTGAGTGGGGAGGATGTAATTGGTGTGTAATGCGCCACTGGGCACGTGATCTTAGTGTCAGGTGCTGACATGATGACAATACCACACTAGTGGAATTAAGTAGTGTTCACATAACTTTTCAGGTTATTTTTCTTCAGGTGACAATGTCTAAACTTTGTCCATTATCTAGTGACTTTCATATACATGCCAACAGCTCCAGCGGAGCAGAGGTACAATGATATTCACAGCAAAAGATGTAACTGAATGAACATTTGTTATATTAAAAATGCAATTTCATGCTGTCCATTCTTCTGGCAGTCAGCTGCAGCTATAAAGTACCCAAGGTGTGAGATATGAAGCAATGCTGAATAATAATGCTGTGTGTAGAAATCTGTCACTAATGGAAGACAATGAAGAAATGAGATCTCATCAGATAATGAGTTTGACTCGACTATTTTACTTCCTAACTGATATGCATTGTAAGGTGCAATGAGTATCAATTTGTGACCATGTAAGCAGTAGTGTACATGTATTGATATGATGTTTTACATAGCACAACTAAGTCTACTGTCTTGTGCTGCCCAAAATACAACGATGGTGCATACAAGTATTAATTTTTAAGAGAACACGTATGCCTTTGCAACAATCTTGTTTAAGTAATGTTTCTAACTTCATAAGATGCTGTATTATACATAGGGCCCTACCAAATTCATGGTCCATTTTGGTCAATTTCACAGTCATAGGATTTTAAAAACTGTAAATTTCATGATTTCAGCAATTTAAATCTGAAATTTCAGTGTTGTAATTGTAGGGGTCTGACCCAAAAAGGAGCTGCGGGGAATCACAAGATTATTGCACAGGGTAGCGGGGCGGTTGCGGTACTGCTACCCTTACTTCTGCACTGCTGCTGGCGGCGGCGCTGCCTTCATAATTGGGTAGCTGGAGAGCGGCGGCTGCTGCCTGGTAGCCCAGTTCTGAAGACATGCGCTGATGTTGGTGGCAGCTCTAAGTAAGGATGGCATGGTATGGTATTTCCACCCTTACTTGGGTGCTGCTGCTGGCGGAGAGCTGCCTTCAGAGCTGGGCGCCTGGCCAACAGCCGCCACTGTCAGGCCACTCAGCTCTGAATGCAGCGCAGAGGTAAGGGAGGCAATACTGCGAACCTCCTGCAACTCCCTTTTGGGTCAGAACTCCCAATTTGAGAAACACTGTTCTCCCCTGTGAAATCCGCATAGTATAGGGTAAAACACACAAAAGACGAGATTTCACGGGGGGGGGGGACACACACACACCAGATTTCATGGTTCGTGATGCGTTTTTCATGGCCATGTATTTGGTAGAGCCCTAACTATACACTAACAAAGAGGTGATGAGATGTCTGTCATATTGATCCATGTGTGATCTTTAAAAGCAGTCTCTAATCAATTTTATATGTACATGGATGATTGACTTTAGTGAGACTACTCACGTTTAAAGTTAACCAGATGTGTAAATCTTCACAGCACTGAGGCCTAAAGGAATATCTTTGCAAAATATGTTTGCATTATGCTGGTTTTTGAGACGAACTTGGAGTAGAAATTATATATTATGTCAGCCATTTAAGGCAATTTCTAAGGATGGCATGATTCCATAATTAATAGATTTCAAGGCCAGAACGAAACATTGTGACCACCTATATAATACAGATCATAGAACTTCCTCAAAATATAACTCCTTTTGAACTAGAGCATATATTTTTAGAAAAAACATGCAATTTTGACTTTAAAAATTACCAGTGATGGAGAATTCACCATGACCCTTGGTAAATTGTTTTAATGGTTAAATACCCTCACTGTTAAAAACTCTACACTTTATTTAAAGTCTGAATTTGTGCATCTTCAACTTCCAGCCATTGGATCTTATTATACCATTATAAAATATTTGTCCCTTAAGTAGGTACTTATAGAGTGTGATCAAGTCATCCCTTAACCATCTCTCTGTTAAATCAAATAGATTGAGCTCCTTGAATCTATCACTATAAGGCAGGGATCAGCAACCTTTGGCACGTGGCCCACCAGGGTAAGCCCCCTGGCGGGCCGGGCTGGTTTATTTACCTACCGCATCCACACGTTCGGCCGATCACAGCTCCCACTGGCCGTGGGAGCGGCACGGGCAGAGGGATGTGCTGTCCGCCGCTTCCCGCAGCCCCTATTGGTCTGGAGTGGCGAACCGCGGCCAGTGGGAGCTGCGATCAGCCGAACCTGTGGATGTGGCAGGTAAACAAACTGGCCCGGCCCACCAGGCGGCTTACCCTGGCGGGCCACGTGCCAAAGGTTGCCGATCCCTGCTATAAGGCATGTCTTCCAATCCCTTAATTATTCTCATGGCTCTTTTCTGAACCATCTGCAATTTTTTAATATCCTTCTTGCATTGTGGACACCAGAACTGGACACAATATTCCAGCAGTGGTTGCACCCATGCCAAATACAGAGGCAAAATAACCTCTCTACTCCAGCTGAAGATTCCTCCGTTTAAGCATCCAAGGATTGCGTTAGCCCTTTTGGCCACAGTATCATACTTGGAGCTTGTATTCAGCTGAGTGTCCACCATGATCCCCAGTTTTTCACAGCTGCTACTTCCCAGGGTTGAATCCCTCATCTTGTAAGTATGGCCTACCTTCGTTGTTTTAGATATATACTTTTACATTTAGCCACATTAAAATACATGTTGTTTGTTTGTGCCCACTAGAAACATACCCACTCAATAATGATGATTCCCCTTTTACAAGAAAAGATGTTGATTGGCATTAATAATATTCTTCATTCTTTATTGGTATTCTCCTGCACTCTCAGGTGCATGGGGTGTCCACCAGTTTCTGCCATTTATTTCAGTATTGTGCTGGTCTATTCAGGCTCCGGAGTGTCATGTTGATGGATATGGCTTCTTTCTCTATTGTTTTGTGTAATGTTTCTCTAGGTCACCCTCTTTTTCTTTTTCCAGGTGGTGTCCATATTATCACTTGACATGGAAGTTGTGTCGGTGGCATCCTTAAAGTGTGTCCCAAACATGTCCATCATCTTCTTACTGCGTTTGATTTGATTTGCCGTATTAACATTTCTGATGTTTTAAGAAACTCTTTCCAATGAAGTCTAAAGATCTTCCACAGGTATGATTTGATCTTCTTATCAATTTCTGTTGCAGATTTCTGTTGTACTAGGAGAATAGACATGATGTCAGTGTGAAAAAAACATAATTTGGTATCCGTGCCAGTCATGCTACTTTTCCAAATCTTTAAGTTTATGTAAGTTGTTTGCTGCCTTTGATATTTGTTGCTTGACATTTAACATGATTTTCACCAACATTGCACATCTCACTCCCTAGATAGTTAAAAGTACTACTTTTAGTGTTTCTCCTTCTACTCTGCTGGTTACTTTGGGGATGCTGATAACCATATAGTCTGTCTTCCACTGGTTGATATACAAATACACTTGTTTTGCTGTCTGCCAAAAACTGGGGCTTTCTTCTGTTAAGTTGATATGCTGATCTAAGCAGGATAATGTCATCAGCAAAAACAAGGTAATCCAATAATGCTTTATCATTAGTCCACATAATTCTTCTGTTGCCTTCTGCAGTTACTTTCCTCATGACATAGTGAATGACCAGTGCAAACAATAGTGGGGACATAATGCATCCTTGCTTTACTCCAGTTGTCACTGCAAACCATTGGCTGATGTAATCCCCATCTCTGACTGCACATTTGGCATTGTCATAGAGATTCTTGATGATTCTAATGAATTTTGCAGGTATTCAGCAATCTATAATTTTCCATAGATTGTCTCTGTGTATGCTGTCAAAAGCTTTCTGGAAGTCTATAAAATGTATCACAAGTGGTGCTTGCCACTCTACACTTTATTCTAGAATATATCTGAGAACAAGAATATGGTCTGCATGTGATCTCAATGGTCTAAAACCTGCTTGTTCCTCTTTAAGTTGGAGATCTGTTTTGTTTCTTGATATGTTCCAGGATGACATTGCCCATTTCCCCAGGTACAGAGAGTAATGTGAGTCCTCTCCAATTACATCTCTACCCTGATATAACGCTGTCCTCAGGAGCCAAAAAATCTTACCACGTTATAGGTGAAACTGTGTTATAGCGAACTTGCCGCAGTGCGCAGCCCCGCCCCCGGGAGCACTGCTTTACTGTGTTATATTAGAATTCATGTTATATCGGGTCGCGTTATATCGGGGTAGAGGTGTATTGCAATTGGTAAGTCCACCAATTTTACTATAAAGCCTCTCTTCCATTGGATTGGGTTATTTTCTTCACTCCATATTCTATCCAAAAATTCAAGGAAAGTCTGGAGGGCTGTTTCATCACTTGCTTTAAGTATCTCTCCAGTAATGTTATCATCTCCAGCTGCTTTTCTATTTTTAAGTTTACTAATGGCTTTTCTAACTTCTTCCATTGTAATATCTCCTAAATCAACATCAAGCTCTGGTAGTAGGTCTTTATCATGTATTTTTAGTAACTTGCTATTTAAAAACAGCCTGGAAATGTTCGGCCCATCTTCTCCTTTGTTCTTCTATACTAAGGCTATGTCTACACTACAGCCTGTGTCAGCATAACTTATGTCACTCAGGGGTGTGAAAAAACCACTTCCCTGAGTGACCTAAATTACACCGACATAAGTGTTCATGTGCACAGTGGTATGTCGGCAGGAGAGCTTCAGTACAGCTGCGCTGCTGTAGACAAGGCCGAAGAGTTTTTCCATTTGCATCTTTACTGGGCCTCCAGTACTGCTAAAGTTTCCTATTAGATGTTTGATTGTTTTATACAAGATTGTGGGCTCACTCTTTGTCTAGTGCCTTCAGAAAATGTTGAGAGGCTATCAATATACTCCTTTTTATCTCTTTTATCTGGCACTCCTTTTTACCTCTCTGTCTAGAGCACTTTATTCTTCTTGCCACTTGCTTGTCTCTTCATATGTCTTAGCATTCATCAGTTTTTGCTTTACACTTCTCTTTTCCACAGCTGCTCAAGTAGCATCACTAATTCTTCCTTTTGGATTTTGTTGTTGTTAGGAGTGTCTTTGCACTTTCTAGATAGCACTCTGATGTCTTCCCACAGAATATCAGTGTCTTGGTTTTCTTCAGCTGACTTCATTAGAACTCTGAACACGTTATTCAATTCAAGCTGAAAAGTACTTTTTGTGTCTGGGTCTTTTAATAGTGCACTGTTGATGCCTAGTCTTCTTTTACATTCTTCATCCTTTTAAATGTGATCTTCAATTTAGTCACAGAAAGGTTATGGACACTGCCCATGTCTGCTTCCCTGTATGCACTTACATCTACCAACAACTGCATAACTTTCTTGAAATGCAGAAGTGATTTATCTGGTTCTCTGTAAGAACTGGGGAATTCCATCTCACTTTGTGGATTTCTTTATGAGGGAATATTGAGGGCCATTCCCGGCCAATGGGAGCTGCGGGAAGCAGTGGCCTGGCCTGCGCTGCTTCCATCAAAGTGTCTCGCGGCCTGCCAGGGGTTTACCCTGAACAAGCCACGAAACAAGTTTGGGAACCCCTGCTCTAATGGGAACTATTGGCAGTATGCAGTTTGATTGTGGTCATCAATTTTTCTTTGGGCCAGGTCAAGAAATTTGTGCAGTTTTGGTAAATGCCATATCAGCACTAATGTATGATGAGTGGTTATGAAATTAAGATTGCACTGTTACTGACTGATCCCTGTAAGTCTAATGGATGTGTGTGGTTTTTGGTATCTGGGCCAGAGGAATGAATCTTATAGCATATAATTTTATATGGTGCAAGTATTGATAAGTCACATGGAAAAATAACAGTGTAATAGTAATATATATCCATAGTAGTGGCACACAATCTCCTGTTGCAAGGGAAATAAAGTGCTAAGTATTGGGACTGTCTTTGAAAGAGCAATGGATCTGCTGGGAAAATATAGGGCCACCTCTGCACTGGCCATGTGGTTATATGACCATGTGACAGGGTGGACCAGGTCCAAAGGCCCCCTGCTGAAGGCCTTGCAGCCCTGCCACAAACCGACCCAGAAAAGGGCAGTAGAGAGGTCCTCCAAGCTGCCTAGAAAGCTGTGTGGGAAACAGCCAATCAGGGTCCAGCAGATTGGCCCTGTAGCTGCTTTTATACTAGAGTGAGATCAGTTCCTTGCTGGAGCTGGAGGAGTATGGATGGTGTGCCTGACTGGCTGAGGGAGCTACAGGACTGCGGACAGAGCAGTGTTGGCAGAGGCAGGGGTGAATGCAAAGGAGTGCTCGACTGGCTGCTCGGACTCAACCAGGACAAGGTCCTGAGGTAAGGGCGAAGAATGAGCTGTGGCCATGGGGAAGTGGCCAAGGGAATCATAGAACCAACACAACTTAGTTAAAGGGACATGGTGGATGGCTGCTATTTTTAGGGTCCCTGGGCTGGGATGTGGTGTGGAGGGTGGGCCTGGATCTCTCCCACCAGCCACTGGAAAAGTGGCCTGGACTTTGATACACCCGAGTAGGGGAACTGAACTCTTAGTGGCCTAGCTGAAGAGCTGGGGTCAGAAAGGCCCAGAGAGGCAGAGTTTCCAGAGAGGGAGCCCTGGGGGACGTGGCCCCACACTAGGGCCAGGACTGCTTGAAGAGCAGGGAGAGAGCCCAGAGGGGGCTGAGAAACAGTTCAAACTAGGGTACTTGATAGGCCCTGCTGGACTGATTGAGGAGTGAGCCCAAAGATAGGGCTGCATATCGAGGGACCTTACAGAGGGCACTGAGATAGTCCCCCTGTTGGACTTATATCCCAGAAGAGGTTTTGATTTTTATCCCACACATGGACTGTGTCACGCAGCCAGAGGGTTGAGTCAGCGAAGACCCACCAGAGAGAGAGAGTGCAGGTACGCGCACTGAGATGAGGCGCTTGTGAGAGGTGAGTGCACCCCATTACTGGCAAAAATAGCACGGAAATTCCTGAAATTCATGTTGCAGGCAGAGCTGGTAGGTCCATGCATTGTGTGTTTAATGCCCAGTGTGTATTTGGTTTTGCCTCTGTACTGGAAACTGTTTATCAGCATTTCCTGATAAGGAGAATCATTAGCCCAGCTGGTTCACACAGATGTTTTCAACCTTATTTCAACCAATAAGCCCTGTCTTATTGACACCCAGTTGGAGGAAAGTAACTCTGCTGGCACAGATCAGGGGAATGAGAATCTAAACCAAGCTAATCAGAATAAATGTCTAATTTTAATGAAGCTCCATTGGGAATAATAGTTCAAAGGGTCTTATCCCAGGACCCAGGTTCAGAGGTCTCAAACTTAAAGTCCAAAACAAAGTGTCTGTGTCTGATCAGGCTAACCCTTCTACAGCCAGAGAGAGATCACCACCCTTTGCAAGCTGGACAGCTTCAAGTATCCTTACAGGGATAATACACTCCTTCACAGGTAGGGGTGTGTGTGTGTGTGTGTGTGTGTGTGTGTGTGGCAGTATCACCATATCTGGGTACACTTGCTGCTACTGTATACACGAAGTACCCAGAGTGCATGCAACTGTCACGAGTAGCACAGAAACTGCATTCGGCTTGCTCAGGTCAACTGTCATACTATGTCATTTTAGAGCCACCTACTGGGTGAGATACATATTAGCAACAAAAATAACAGGAGTACTTGTGGCACCTTAGAGACTAACAAATTTATTTCAGCATAAGCTTTCGTG
Source organism: Emys orbicularis (assembly GCF_028017835.1). Lineage (NCBI taxonomy): Eukaryota > Metazoa > Chordata > Testudines > Emydidae > Emys > Emys orbicularis. The sequence continues at coordinate 224,820,623 of NC_088683.1, forward strand.
GGCTACAACCCACTTCTTCGGATGCATATGCATCCGAAGAAGTGGGTTGTAGCCCACGAAAGCTTATGCTGAAATAAATTTGTTAGTCTCTAAGGTGCCACAAGTACTCCTGTTATTTTTGCGGATACAGACTAACACGGCTGCTACTCTGAAACCTGATATTAGCAACAGGGCACAATGACATTAGTGGCAGCTGTGGATTCTAGTACTTTTGTGGAGTGGTCAAATCCATAACTGCCAAGTTTTGTGCAGCTCCACTTTGCATTATATGCAAATTGTCATGAGCTAACTTGCATATTGGCAACTAATTTGCATGTAACCATAAACTTCAGCTGAAAATTGTGTGATTTTTAGTGCTAGTGAAAGGCATCAAACTGACAGCTCAGATAAAAGAAGTTCCTTTTTAACTGCAGGGCAAGCTTCCAGGTCCTGCCCATTGCCTCAATCCTGATATGAGTGGAGGTTTCTTCTAGGAGTAACTGGGATAGCTTTGTATACATGGCCGATGCACTGCTTCTCCTTTCTGGTGAGTCTGCCAATCATGCAAAGTGGATGTGATCTGGATACTAGAACTGAGACTTATCAAACTCAACTCGAGGACACCAAACATCCATTAGCTGGGAACAACTTTTAATCCTTGCTGGGCTGGATTCAAATTGGTCAGCTACAGGTGAGAGGCTATATGGCTTGGTAGCTGTGCCTTGAGGCATGAATCATCTTTACCGCCAATAAACAGATTTTAAAATTTTATTAAGATGATGTTAAAAAAAAAAATTGTGAACAGAGTTTGAGCATAGAAGTTTCTGGTTATCAGGGAATAACATACAGATTATCGAGGGTGCAAAGTTTGGTTTAAGATCAGGTGGCATGAGGAATACATAATCTGCAATATCCCCGATTGGGGGTAAAAGGTTGATGGGTCAAAGTACAGACATTGAGATATGAGGGTATGAAGTTCATAGAGTGGTTGTGTTCGGGTGTGGAGTATAATGAGTGGATATGATGATGAGGATGGATTGACCCTCATTAGGTGAGATTTAATGTTTAGGGAGTTTATGGTTCCAGTTCATATGATCCAACGGAGAAGGTCACTTGGTCCCTTTCTCGTAGTGGGAGAATGATGTCACTCTGGCTCACTCCTCCTGGTACTGTCGGTGGCCGGTGATGTGCTCGATGTAGATGTCCCTGGACCATCTGATGGCGTCTGAGACCATGAGGCGCCGCATGAGACGTGCGTAGTGTCGACCGATCCCGCAGGTCCACAGCACACGCTCGTTGCAGGGGTCCCAGGCGCCCAGGGCTCTGACAATCAGGGCGTCCATCTGCACCTTCGCTCTCAGGGTGTCAGCCAGCTACTAAACCCTCACTTAAATTATCACTTAGTAGCACAGGCATCCAGTCCCCCAATAAATGTTAATTTAAGAGGGGATCAGATTAGCACAGATGTCTTCTATGTGAGCTCAAGGAGTCACTTGTAGCAGAAGTAGGCTGTTTTCCTCTATGTGCAGCAGCCACGCGAGAGTGACAGAACACACACGTTGCCAGTGGGTCACATACCTGCTAGGGAGTTAGCAGGAAAATGTTGGATATTGGGATTCTTGGTCTGTTCTGGTGTTGGAAGCAGATTGTGTCCTTGTGTGGTTGCGGGGCTCTACCCATAGAAATTCAGTACGTTAATTCTGAAAGTTGTGGTGACAAAGGGCATGTGATTTGGGCTGGCACAGTGGCACCCTGCCTTCTATTCCCAGCAAAAAGCCACATGCCTAATTTATAAAAACAAACCTTTAATGGGAGCTGAAGGCAGCAGCCAGCACCTCACAGAGGAGGTTTGGTATCTTGGAGGATTTGGCCCCTTGCCAAATCACCTTCCCTTGTTCATTCAACGCCCCTTTTAGAACACACTTCTTCTGCAAAGCCTATCACAATAATTCAGCAAAGACAGTCAAATAAAACAGCAGAAAAAAGTCCTATATCCCTTTAAGAATGGCCTTTCAATTTATGACTCACAGGTACCTGATTTGTATAGATACAAATGGATCATAGGTACCTATACCAACGTAAATACCTACCTAAGTATTATGGGGATATCGTCCAAGATTTTCAGAAGTGCCTAGTGATTTTAGGTGCCTCATTTTTTTTGCAGCCTGAACATTCACCCTATGAAAATCCATCATGCATATGAAATAGGGCCTGATCTCTTCCACCCCCCGTCCTTCAGATTTTTGCTTTGAATTTCAATGGGAGCAGGTCTAGTCCTTAGACTGCCATCTCCTTGCAGAAGGGACCATGCCTGCAGAGGGCTGAGTACACTGATAACCCTCGGTGAATAAGTCACTCAACAGCTATATAAATAACCCACAAAAATATATACAGACATCAGCAACATCTTGAATAAGTGATGCAAATACAGTAGCAATCTATGGTAAATCCAGCTTTAAGACCATGCAAAATTAGAGCAGAGTGAAAAACTTCTTTTTCAATTTTCAAATTTTTAATTTTACCAAAATGTCATTCAATTTTGGAAATGCTCCCACTTTGTTTATTTTTTCTGTATTGCCTTTCCTTAATATTTGCATCTTAATTTTATAGCAGTTAATAAAATAAGAGACTTATTTCCCCCCCCCAATCTTTTGTAGGATAGCTTTAGATACAGAGCACTGGCTACAAGGTCTCCCTAACATCAAGAGTGGAATCCTGGTCCTCTTTAAGTCAGTGGCAAAACTCCAATTGATGTATTTAATGCAGCCAGGATTTCGCCTCAAAAACCTTGGCAAACTCCTCCAGCAGCAGACTCTCTGGAATACCTGCAATGAGAGTCTGACTCCTCTTGTACTTTACCCTCCTCTCCTTCCATTCCACCCCTAACCCAAAACTTGTATTGAGGAGACTGGGAGATAGCAGTTGCTGTTGCAGCTGAGTGAAAGCAAAATGCAGCTTTTCTTCATTGATAAATAAAGGGAAAAACATTCAATCCGTTACTATCAAATACCAGACCATTTATCATTTCAAGTGGCATTCTCCCATTAGATCACTTAAATAGATGTAATGAGGAGTGACCAGTGTTTTTTACCGAGCAGATTGGTAATTGTCAGCTGAGTGTGACAAGTCTGCTAATGGACTAATAAAATTAATCGTACTACAGGGAAGACCCTCAGTGGAGAAAAAACAACTTCAATTTATATTCTACCTGTGCAGATCATATAAAGCATTATTCCTATATAGACTATCATTCTAACGTCAAGAGGAGGGCAAGTAGAAATTATTTAAAACACAATTCAAACTCTTGTAAGTCCTTGAATTTTATTTCACATCTCCAACCAAAAAGTAGTACTTTATATTACTCTGTGACTAAATCCACACTGTGGGCCACATTCATCCCTTGGATTTACACTGAAGTTGAATTTGGCTCATTTTTGTATTAGAAAAATTGTTAAACTCTTGCATGAAGAAACACATGTTTAAAAACTCCCCTCCACAGATAAACCCTTGAGCACCACATTAATATCAAACTTCTTGTCCTCACCTTCAAGGCCCTGCATGGTATCATTCTGGTCTACACCTTGTCGCTTATATTTCCCCTATAAGACACTTCTCTGCTCACAATGCCACTCTTGATGCCCCATTCGTTTCCTGTCCATTAAAAACCCTATATTGTAAAGAAACGTCTTTACTAGGTTATTCGTTGGGGGTTAGATTATTAAACTGAAAGAGTTCTGCTGTTACTGTTAACAGTGGCCAAAAAAGCAATTTTATGTGAGGGATGTATTCAGTAGGAACAAAAAAGGACCGTATGGGTTAGCTTGATTAGAGTAAATCTTATCAAGGAGCAAGTCTCATCAAGGGCAACACCGAATTTGTACCAGTTTGAAAGGAAATGGGGAAACAAATTCCCAAAATAATTAAGGTAGATTTTTATGTCTATGTATCTTGTGACTAACATAGTTGTAGTGGAATCATTCCATGACATGTCAATGGTGGTGCTTTTATCCCTGCAGTGCCCCTCTCCTCTCGGGGATCCCTGTGATCACCCATGTCAGTGCCCCAACCACTGGGCCATCCTCCCCAACTTAGACTTACCCTCTGATATGGTTTGGTATCTATTTGGTATGATATACATACAGAAGTGCCCTTTGCTTAGATCCACATGCTATTGAAAACAAAGTGACTGCATTATGCTCATGTATATTCTTTTTGTATTTACAATAAAAAGGGCAAACAAAATCCAGTTTTCAACATTATCTACTTTTGCATTATTTTCAGCTTAATGATGAAAATTAATGAAGTTTGACCTTTGTGTAGTTATCTTTACATGCAAGTTCTCTTTGCTGCTATGTTTTGGAGAACAGTATGTTTGTGGTATTTTGTTTAAAAATAACTTTCTATATAAAATAAAAACAGAGAAATTTACATTGGTCTTGTAAAAGTTTGGTTGCATGATGTTTACATTTGGGGCCAAATTTGACTTGCCCGTGACCCTCTAAGGATCACAAGTTATTCTGTTTGTATTTTTCCAGGCTATTTTTGTAGTGGTGCATTGTTGCCAGAGCATATTTACTATATGGATAGACCGTTATCTGACATTCCATACAACAAGAGAGAGTGATACCCTGAGCTTTCATTATAAAGATGGGTCAGAGTGGGAAATATTTCTTCTTTGTGACTGTCTCCTTCACCCTACATATCTGTAAGTCAGACAGTTACTTTGCCCACTTGGTATCAGAATTAGTGCGAATCAGGTATTCAGGACCTTAATTAACTACGCAAAACTACTCTTGGTCACTGCAACATTCCAGCTAGTACTGGGCACAAGCCTAGAGGGCTGCTGTCATAAAACAGAAAGGGCTTGTCTATACGAACACTTAGTTCATGGCCTGGTGGGGTGTATATCTACCCTGCTGTACCTGCTGCACACTAAATATCCATGTGGACCTTGCTGCCGCTCACTGAAAGTTCCTAGCACACTTTGAGCTACAGCACTTTGAAATGGGAGTAGATTAAAGTGCACGAGGGAAGTTTTGGTGTGTGGCAGCAGAGTCCATAGGGACAGTTATTTAACAGCAGGCTAGTGTGGGGTAGATTTACACCCTAGCTTGCTGCAAACTAGGTGTTCTTATAGACTAGCCCAAAATTCCAGTCTTCCTGTCAATATTAACCAGATTTAATCCAATGAGAATCTTTCCACTCACTTCACTGGGTGCCGCATCTGGTCCATCGGATATGCTTGAAGAGGGAAATACACTTGTTTTATTTTTTTAAAAGAACATTTTCTTCAGGCTCAAGTCAGAGCAGGCTTATTCTCTTATGTAGAGAAGTAACTCTTCTGAAAAGAGCCACCATAAATATTGTCACTAAGGAAGATTGACTCCATCCATTTATTCATCGGTGCACACATACAGCGATAATAGAAGTTCTAGAGGGATCTTTCCATCATTCTTGTTTGTGAAGAGTGCTCTGAAACATGAGCACAACTAAGCTATGAAATAGCTCTGATCTAGAATTTTTTCTTGTGAATTGGTGTATAAATGAGCAAGAAGTGATCCCATTTTCCTTCCTGAATTCCCCTATTCAGTACTGTCAAAAAAAAAAAAAAAAAAAAAAAAAAAGTATCTCTACCACCAAGAAATCAAAATAATAGGGATCATTCCAATGCATGTTTTAGGCACTGGTGAAACTTTATTACAGTGCTTCTCCCTATCGCCTGCAAAACACTAATCTGATTTTTCAGATGTGCTTACATTAGATGGCTGAAATGTGAAGGCACCTTTCGGCCCATAATACAGTACAATTAGGCCCCAGTTCAGCCGAGCATTTAAGAAGGTGCTTAAAGTTGTTCACATACGTATGTGTTTTGGTGGATGGGGCCTTAATGCATATAGACAAAAGGTAGCTTTGCATCAGACCTTTGTTAGAGCAGCATAATATTTTCTCCCAAGGGAATATCCCCAGTTCCCAAGAGAATGTGCCCACATCATTCAAACAATCTAAATAAATAATGCTGTATGTGTTGCCTGTCCTGTAGGAGTTTTCTTCTCTGCGACAGTTTTCCACAGTGACATGGTGAATTATTTAGCTCAAAGGAGCACAGCCCGACAATATTTTAGAGACTATCAGAATTTGTAACAAAGAACATAGAAATAAGACTCCCATTTTTAACAGTGGGGATGATTAATCATTGGCACAAACTACCAAAGCAAGTGATGGATTCTTAATCTCCTGAAGTCTTCAGATCAAGACTGTGGATGCCCTTCTGGAAGATACGCTATAGTTAAACACAAGTTATTGGAGTCAATGTAGGGGTAACTGGGTGAAACATAGTGACCTGTGATATTCAGGCAGTCAGACTGAATGATGTAATGTAAGGCTCTGGCTTTAAAATCTGTGAGCTACTTGTGAACTCTGAAGCGCTAAAATAGAGACTGAGGGACTGGTGCGCCATGGAGTACTTGCAGTTTTATGCTGCCACAACACCATAAATACTTTTTTTAAAGGGCAGAGAGAAAAGGTAAGATTGAAGTAACATAGTGGTGATGCAGGTCATGGGACTGAAAGTTAGGGTGAGACTAATGCTGTGGTGATCAGTTTTCTAATGTCAAATTGATTTGCTGTTGCTTTTGGATAAAGGTGTTGGTTTTTATATTTATTTAACTTTTGAGGGCCTACACTCTGCTATATGCTTTACCCTTGAAGCCACCTGTTAGGTTACGCCACTGATGGTCGATTGTGCATGTATGAATGGGTAGGTATATTCATCTAGAAGTGTAGAGGTGCATAACTTTATACTCCACTATGGGATTTTCTCACTAGAGAAGAAGGGGAGCAAAAAATACTGCACAGTCACAAAAGGGGACCCATCACTCCTTTTCTCTATAGTACTCTAACAATTCACTGTCCATTGGGAAAGAGGAAAGAGAAGCTGTGTCTCCAGGAGCTCAATGATAAAGTATGATTTCTGCCATTTGTGGGATCAAGGAATCCTTATGAAACATTAGCATTCCCTCCAGCTATTGCTGTAAGAGAAGGGATGGTAACTATAGGGTAAAAATCTGACCTATGCCTAAGGGGAAAAAAAATCAGGGTTAAGTCGGTATCCATGCCTGCAACTACAGGGATTTTGCTACAAAGGTCTCTGAATAAGCAGTGTTTGAATGGCCATTCTTACAGGGTAACTTTTTCTTCTTCTTCTGTGCTGTCTGAATGTTGGAGCAGAGGATGAGCGCCCTGAGATTCATTAGTTTCAGAGCTGTGCCTCTGTAAACAAAAGTTATAGATGACATTCCCATGCTGGAAGATTACATCACCTGTCTTTTTTTATGTTTCATCTGCCTCTTCCCTGTGCTTGTTGTAGAACTGCATTTATGACTCACCGCCAGAGACTGAGGGGCCTACTGTAGCGGGTTTGTAAAAATTCTGCTTTACTTACACAGAGGTGACACCTTGAAAGTGGCAGCAGAGCCGGCGCTAGGCATAAGCAGAATAGGCAATTGCCTAGGGCCCGGAACAGCTCAAGGGGGTCCCCTCTTTGCTTTGTGTTTGTGTTGCCCAAATATATTCCTGTTTAGGGCCTCCCAAGGGGCTAGCACCACCTCTGGGTGGCTGTTCCTGGTCAGAACCTTGGCTTTTGTTGGTGAAAGCTAGAACTTTCAAAACGATTTGAAGGTGAGTTTTAAGTGATTAACATAAACTGCGTGCAACAAGGCATACATACCACCAGACTGGGGGAGAAAAAGAAAAGTAAAAGCATCTGAAAATATCCCTTTTGGCACAATGAAAAACAACTACTGGAAAACAAAAATCCATTTGAACCTGTACTGTTTGCAATATCATTTTGAAAGCTTGGAGACTAAACTCGTTTTTCTGCTGCTGTTTGCCAAAAGAAAAAGGACAAAAATTGAGCTTGCTCTTTTCTCCTCTGGTGTTTTCGTTGGAGCAGAAGCCAACATAGTCTCGCTTTCTTTGTATTCTCCTGCTGCGCCAGCATCATTGATCACCTCAGCAGCAACGTGCACTGCTCTGGGAATGATATGGAATAGAGGGAGCCAGAGGAGCACATGCATTGTTTTGGGAGAACTCCGCTTCTCTCTCGTTCTCATTTCTTTTGAAATACTGTGTCTCAGTGCAGTGGGTGCATGTACTTTAAAAAAAAAATAGTTAAAAAAAAATATAGTAGCAGTTCTCTGCCAACTCTGGCCCTGATCCTGTAACCTCGTGTAACTTCATGTGTGTGAGCAGTCTCACTGAAGCCAATATAAATTCTGGTACTCTCTCACAATTTTATACTAGGTTATATTTGAGGCATAAATGGAAGTAGGTGCTTAAAGCACACACCGGACTGGGCATCAGAAGATTCGGGTTCATCTTGTTTTGATGATAAGCTCTTCAGGACAGGGACTTTTTCTTCATTCCTGATTGTAAAATCCCTAGAAAATGGCTATTGCTAGAACAGTAATAACAACATTGTGGCTCTGCCAAAGACTTCCTGTGCAACCAGGGGCAAGCCAATTAACCTCTCTGAGCCTGTGTTTCCTCATCTTGTAAAATGGACACAATAATAAATACCCTGTTTTGCAGGGCTTGTGGGAGGCCACACTCACTAATATTTGTAGAGCGCTTTCAGACCCTTGGAGGGAAGCTGCGATAGAAGTAAAAAGTGTTTTTTATATTATTGAATTACTTGAATTGTTTCCTTCAGTATAACAGGGATATAACGTACCTAATTAATAAAACCTCAGGAAGATCGATGGTGCTCGAGATTAGAGCTGAGCTGTGGGCGATGCCTTGCACTGGGGGAGCGCTGAGAGACCCGTTCCCTCCTAGAGCTCCCAGGTATGCCATGGGGATGTGCAGGGTGCACCATCCCTCAGGAGTGCAGTGTGCTGCTGGCTGCTGCAGAGGTGGGGCAGATCCATCGCCTTGAGCCAGTGGAGGCCCTAGGAAGGTGTGAGCTCTGTGCTCAAAAGAGTGACTCAGTGACTGCAGTTGTACCAAGCCTCTGCTGAGGGGCAGGAATGAAAAGAAACTTTTTGTGCTTTCCTCCCCTTCTCGAGTACCTGCATAGCAGCTAGGCAAAATCTGGCCATAAATGCCTAACTTTTCATCACTAGAGAGCGGGAGTGAAACGTGGGTTGGGTCCAAAGTGAGATGATTATTTGTATCGTTTCACCAGGGTGCTCTAGCTCAACTGTGCCACACTACAGAGGAAAGTCTTGCCCCAGAGCTGCAGCAGTCCGAGTACAGTGCAGAGGAGTTTGGTTGCTTCTCTGTAGTCTTCAGTGTGAATTTTTCCATATCAGAAAAACAGTGTGGCAAGAACTGTCTCCACTAGAATAGCAGGGCCCAGGGCTAGATTAACCCACCACTGGGACCCTAGGCAAACATGTGCTTCTGGGCCTAATCACTGATAAAATGGCCACTAGCCATGCCCCCCTTCTCAGGCACCTCCCTGCACTCCCTCCCAGAAGTCCCTGTCTCCCCCACCCTGGTTGCCTCTCCCTGCTGGTGAGCCTCCGGTCTGTCTGTCCCACTTCCTTGCCCTGGCGCTGAGAGGAGCAGGAACCTCAGCTGCTGTGTTGGCATGTTGAGGGCTCCGCATGCCAGGGCAGGACTCAAGTGCCATGCCAACATTGCTCCCAGCAGCCATGTGACCTGAGCACCAATTGCTGCGCGGTGGCTTACAGTTGGCGGTTGAAAAACAGGCCAGGTGGCAATCCTAGTGGCTGGGCCAAACCTGAGAGGTGCTGCAGCCTTGCGAGCCAGCTTGCAGTGCCACTCAGGCAGGTTTGGCCCAGCTGCCCCTCCGTCGTGAGTGAGTGGCATTGCAACCCGGTGCAGGGGGTCACAGTGCGATGCAGGTTTTCCCCCCAAAGATTGGGTGCCCCACTCTCTGCAACTCTGTAGCCTGTGATTTTGGGGTTCCCCCACAAATTTGGGCTCTAGGCACGTGGTAGGTTGCCTGTGACTTAATCTGGCCCTGGCAGGAATGTTGGTGATGAGGACTGAAATACTTTGGCAGACTTGCACAAAGAAGCTCAACCCCACCAGTGCCAGAGTCACCACAAATGACGCCTATTTCTTTCAAGCTCCCCCAATGCAGTGCAACCACTCTGCGCAGGTAGGAACATTGGTTATCACACAGCACAAGGCAGGATTAAAAAAAAAAAAAAAAAATTCAGCCTCCCCATCTTTCATTTCCATCTGACAAATACAAAAGGTATTTGTGCTCCCTGCAGCAGCACAGGGGCATTTGCTCTGAAAGACTTCGCTCTCTCTTGGAAGGATGAGCAATAGGACTGGCACAGAGCATGGCTTGATTAGTATTGAGTGCAAGTTTTTCCTTTTCTTTTCGCTGACAAGTCTGTGGCATGTCTTTGATTACTCACCTCTTCTCTCTGCCAAGTCCTTGCAAGACAGGTACTGAATGTCCAGTGCCAAACTATCTCTTTAAATATCCATCAGCAAGAGAGCGCATAATTCTGCAGTTGGAAAATTGTGCATGTGAACTAGTTGGTCTAAAATAAAAGGACTTCCTGCCATAGTTGATTTTGGCACATTGGTTTCTTCCCATTAACCAGTTCCCCCTGCAGGGCCAGATAGTGGCTGGGCCTGGTTTGTGTGTAGAAGTAGGGAAGCGGGCACAAGAAGGGTCTCTCACTTCTCCCATGACCTCCCACCCCATACAGGGGTCAGCTTCATTTTTAGGCTCTGTGCTTGCTTGAATGCCAGGACCATGCAGAATGAGAATCGCAATCCCAATGGGGATGGGGAGGAAACAGATTGTTGGCCTTTCCTTCCCTCTGACTGACCAATAGTACTGACTCGCAAGGGCTGGGAGCGCACATTGACCACTGAAGGGGTGTAGCAACATATGACCTCTCAGAACAGCCTCTACCCCACCCTCAGCCTCAAAACAGGTCTGTGTCTATTAAGCACAATTGCATTCTTTTAGGACTCTTTCTTGTTTACATTTTGCAAGGGAAAATAACATGCATCACAAGGGGTGCTTTGTGTGTGCCTGTGTGTATTTTACTATTTAATAAAAATTCAGGGTTGGATCCTGCAGGGTTCTGGGTGCCCCCCACCCCCAATGAGTTCAATGGGAGCACAGCTTGACGTCTCACAGGATTGGCTTCAAAGGCAATTAAAAGGTATGGTAGTTTAAAAATAAACAACCTCCCAAACGTTTGTTTTTTTGCCAGCAAAGTAAGGACATATGATTCTTTACATGTGTAAGCAGAGTCAGGATGAGCTCTACCCTGACATCTGTTGGTGAATTATGGCGAGTGTGGAAAAGAACTCCAGGGGCTGATCTTGTTTGCATAGGCACACCCACCCGCCTGGCATGAAACAGCAACTGAAAGTGGTTACTTTGGCTGGTGTGGGATCCCCAGTTTCTCTGTTATTGGGGCAGGAAGAATAAAGTTTTGTTACCCTGATTCTGTGAATCAAGGCCAGTGGAACTGTTGTATGACAGAAGGACTGAGTGAGTCCTTCACCATTACCTAAGTAGCACTTGCTTGACAAGGGGCATGGGTTACAAAACCCAGTGAATTGAGAGAGGATGCGGACAGGTATTTGTACCTGATGGTATGGGCCCCCTCTGAGGGCTTGAAACACCAATTGTACCACGTCCTCTCTCCACTGTTGAATGTCAGAGCTAACTTTGATTCCATTAGGAGTCTAGTTACAGGCTGCTGAGCTGAATTCACTTTGGGCCAATGGTGCACCAGCACTGGGGCTCCCCTACTCTGAGCTGAAATCACAAAAGAGTTGAAATCACAAAAGAGTTAAAGTTATTAAGTGCTGTGTTAACTAGTGGGGGAGCCTGAAGCTATATTGCTAAGCAGCTGGCGGAGCAATTTGTGGGGACGACTGCGAGCAGCGAGCAGCGCGGAGCCTTGAGGGGATGGTTGGAGCGGCCCAAGGAACGGCGAGCGGAGCTGTTTGCGGGGACGGCTGGAGCGGCTCACAGGTCGGTGAGCGGAGCGGAGCAGCTCGTAGAGCGGAGCGGTTCGTGGGACGGCAGGAAGTGGACTGGCTCGTGGTGAAGGCTGCGGTGGAACCCCACGGAGAGACGGCCGGCCTCGGATCACGTAAGGTGCCCCTTAACACCCTGCGTGCCCCCCTTTTACTCTGGGGCTGCACTGACCAGGGACAGAGACTTTGGGGGTTGTTGGACTTCTGGGACTTTGGGTGGTTGCTGGACCCAAGAGACTTTGGGGGTGTTGGACTTTGGGGACTCAGGGTGATTTTTGGGTTGCTGGATTCAAGAACCAAAGGGAAAGGACACAGCCCAATTTGCTGGGGTGGGTTTTTTGCTCATGGTTTGTGTTATGAATCCTGTTTGTGGTGTTTTTCCTATTTAATGCTGATGTTGTTTACCTCATGTTATTAAACATTTTCTGCTACACTCAGACTCCGTGCTTGCGAGAGGGGAAGTATTGCCTCTTAGAGGCACCCAGGGGGTGGTATGTAATTGTCCCAGGTCACTGGGTGGGGGCTCGAGCCGGTTTTGCATTGCGTTATTGAAACGGAACCCCTAGATACAGAACCCGGCCCTTGTTGCTGCCAACTTAGATTGCAGAAGGGTTACACATGCAAGGTAAGAAGGTCCAGTTTCACACAGTCCCATCTCAGAGCAGAATCACATGCCTGAAATATACATCCATCAAAAATGTATGCCGCTTGTTTTTAAATAAAGCAGCCCTGTTGAACATTTTCCCAATATTGTTGTGGTTCCATAGGGTACCCGTTAAGTTACCATGGTCCTTTCACAACGTGGCTGGCCCTTTAAGGAGCTGCAAGGCTGGGCCCAGCCTGAGCTGTGAACTGATCACTTACCTCCCAGCTGAGACTGATGGAGTGATTATAAAAGTGGCTTATTTGGAAAGATGAGCTGCGGGATGGAGGTGGGCTCCTGTGGCAGGCCCCTGCAGAAGACCCTGGGTCAGGGGAAGAGACTGAGTTTATATGTAGAACTTTTGTTGAAGTTTTTTATTGTGTTAATGAATTGGGTCCTATATGAAGGCCCTGAACACAGGGTGGTATTAGTCCTTCCTGGCTGGAGAGGCTGGATGGCCTCCCCATCCTCAACATGTGTTTCTGTTACACAGACTGTTTGGTATTCACTCTGGGCCAGGATCAGCCACAGGCACAAGGAAGGAGGAACACACCCTTTCCCATGTGCAGCCCCAGGAAAAAATGCAACCACTGTAACCCCTCTCTCTCTCTCTCTCTCTCTCTCTCTCTCCTCACCTGGGGTCACTGAAGGACCACGGTCCCATCTCCCTTTCATGCCAGGATGGGGCCTATGCACAGAGAGGGGAGAATGTTGTACCCTATAAAGGAGAGGGGGAGTGAGCCCACTCCTCCAGGTACAAAGGGATTTAGGCAGCTAAAGATGCTGATAGATGCCTAGTAGCATTTACAAAATCATTGACTTAAATGGGAGTTAAGGGCTAGATCCACAAAGAGACATAGGTGACTAACTGCTGCTTAGGGGCCTAAGTCCAACATTTATGCACTAGTAAGATTTTCAAACCCTTACTCAACTGCTGCCTAACCCTAGAGGTCTCTAATTTCCCCATATGTCCAAATTTCCACCAGTGGGCATTTGCCAAACCACCCCATGCTCTAGCTCATACCTTTGTCCAGGTAGCATTCACAGAGCAGGCGTTCCCCCATCTATCTCACTTGCAGGGTCCAACCCAGTAGGCATTATTCTTTCACACCTACTGGATTGGGCCTCACCAAAGGACATCCCTGGGGAATCCGATTGGCCATTTTTCAGTGAGGGTTTCCTGGAATAACCAATAGGGCATGCACATGGGAGACCCACGTTTGAATCCCCATTCTGCCTCATTTACAGCTCGGAGTTGAACTTGGGTGTCCTACATTGCAGCTGAGTTTCCTTAATTTTCAGGTTACTGTGTATTTTGGGGAGAATCTCCGTTAACCTCTCCTGTTCCACTTTTAATAGATATTCACTGGGCGTGCGGGACAGACGACAGACTGACTCTGTAGCCTGGTGCTTAGAACACTCAGGTGGGAGACCCAAGCTCAAGTCTCTGCCACAAATCAGGCAGAGCAGAGATTTGAAAACAGGGCTCCCACATCCCAGGTGAGTGCTCTAATGGCTGGGCCATTGGCTATAATGGGGTGAGGTCTCTCTTTGGTTTTTCATGGGAAAGAGCTGACTCATCTTAGGAGCTTAATTCCAGGAAAGAGGATTCATGGATGTGAATCCTGAACAGAGATATGTGTCTTCCTCAGCTCAGAATGAGGTGCCTAACTCCCTTTGAGGGGTGGAGCTTCGGCATTTCCTACTGGCTAGCTACTCGCTCCCTGCTCAGCTTGCTTGCATCTGAGACTCCCATTCCTAGGCACCTAATTCTCTCCATGCACTTACAAGGAGCCTTGGCACCTAACTCAGGGTTTTGAATTGCAGTGGGAGGCAGGGAACCTAACAGGTTTTTGCAATGCTTGAGTGCCTAAGGCCCAGATCCTCAAAGCATTTAGGTGGCTAACTCCCACTGAAATCTCATTGAATCACCATTGCTTAGGGTTTGTTTATGCATGCATAGAGCTGTTCCTGATCACCTCCACGAGTAGACACACTAATTCCGGAACAAGAGTGACTTGTTGCTGATTAATTCAACCCACTTTGAAAGGTAAATAGGAACAACGCACTCTTCTTCTGGAATAAGAGTGTCCACACGTGGAGTTGGTCAGGAAAATCTATTGTGCTTTAAATTCGCATCCTTAATGCACCTTAATCCATATTAACTTTCAAGTGTAAACAAGCCCCTACTTTCGGCTCTGCCTAGCATGGTCTAACCCTGTGTTTGGAAACCTGAAGTTCTCCTAGATGTGGCAGGAATCTCTGATACTCCTTAGATCCTCCTTTCAATCATGATTCCTTTTTTTAGTTTAAGTAGACCTCCTTTAGTATTAGTGAGTTTCACCTATGCCATACAGAAAGTGTAATGTGCATACCAATGAAGCTGATTTTGCCACTGGGAAATAGAAGGCAAGGCTATAGGTAATTCATACATTCATAAATAGTTTAATTGGAGTAATGGGGTAGAACTCCATGCAACATCTTGAAATTTTAGAGCCTAATCTCAGCACAGAAAATACCCTGACCAAGTATTATTTGGATAAACAAGTTTGACAGATCTGAGTTTGTGACTGATCCCAGCAATTCTAGTTCTCCAGGCTGCTAAAAACTCAATTCTAATTCAAGATCCCTCCCTTGGGCCTCACTATAATGCATATGCACAATGGGGCAAAATAAAGCTTCTTGTGGGAACCTGAGCTCTACATTTCCTGTCCTTTGTGTGTAACTGTAATCTCCTCCTTACTGGTGCCTGAACATAGCTTTTGGAAACAACTTCCATTCAAAAATAAAAACAAAAGTAAAGGAAAAAATGCAATGAAATAAAAGCACTGCACAACCTAAAATGGACCATTCAGATTGTTTAGAGCACAAAGGACTTCATTATAGGATCAGTACCTCAAATATTTTACTCATCATGGTGTTCATTTCTCACCATCTTTCTCCATCAACTCTCTAACTCTTCAAGGTCCTACTGCCCGGTAACGAGGGCTAACTCCCTGGACTCCGGCCACTAGGCCGTGCTGCCCGGTAACGAGGGCTAACTCCCTGGACTCCGGCCACTAGGCCGTGCTGCCCGGGGACGAGGGCTAACTCCCTGGACTCCGGCCACTAGGCCGTGCGGCCCGGGGACGAGGGCTAACTCCCTGGACTCCGGCCACTAGGCTGTGAGGCCCTGTGACGTGGGGGTTAAACCTCACACCTCCCAAAACAGAAAAATATTTCTTTTAAGATGTGCTGGTTTCTGTGATGGGATGAAACTTGTAAAAGCACCAAATACAGAAATCTCATCATCCTATTTGTTGCCAAGCCTAAGAAATCTATCCTGTCTTTTGTGTTTAGTACTCGTGAGCTGAACGTACTTTTGGACTTTAAAGCAAACTTCAGAATATCTAGGGTGATGTTACTAACTAAAATTATGATTCAGCTGCAGGGTGCAGATGCTCTCTTTAAATGCAGCCCCAAGAGTATATCGTATCTAGGTCTGCAGATATCTCTGCTTCATGGTTACCTACTATGCAGTAAAGAAACAGGATGATTATTTAAGAAACTTCAGGAAGACCTGCTACTAATGAGGAACATGAATTTCTTGCAAAGGTTTTCCTTGTTTTACAAAGTGTTAACCCATTTGTAGTATGTGGAGGGGGCAAAATTAGTCATGGTTCAGCTCTTGAACCAAATATGAATAGTTTTCCTGATTGAGAGGTGTTCAGTCATTTTTACAGCTGAATTGAAAGTATTTTCCCTTCATCCTCTGGACCTCTCAAGCAAAGGCAAGTTACAAAAATAGTCCCATTGCTAGGAGGGTGTAGTTCCAGCACTTCTCCAAGGAGGGTGGAGAGGAGTGAGAAGAAGGGGGAGCACTGATTTATGGCTCCATTTCCCCACTTCACACAGTTTTGTGGAGCTGGCTGGGCATTCAGAGGGAGGTAAATAGGTTGTACATTTAAAAGATATGGTGCCTGTGTGTCTTTCCCCCTACATGAAGAGCTGGGTGAGTACAGCGCCTCTTAGAGCTTCCTGAGGTGGTGCAGCTCCAAACTACTCCAATATAAGGCAGAGTGAAAAATGCAATCTGGTTCTTTAAACCTGGGGACTGAGGTATTTTTCAGTACAATTATGTTTATTCCCCTTTAAAATGATATCAGGGATGTAAAGCTAAGTTTTATGCATTAAAAATATTAATTGATGTTCCCTACAAATAGGCCCAATTCCTAGTTCCCTTCCCCCTCAGATGTCCTCTCAGACAACAATATGCTTGTATCTAGAGCAGGTTGGAACATTTCCAATGAAAATACTTTCTGATGGAAAAACAGGAAACTTTTTGGTCAAAAATGTCCATAATCCTCCCTCTTTCCATGGCATTTTTTAAAATCAATTTCAAGCTGTAACATATGGATCAAACCAGGAAGGAACCAGGTCAGGGATGGAAGTCCTGCAGAAGGAAGATCCCTTGGTATTAGATCTTTCCCTTGAAGTGTGTCATTGAGAACTAATTATATGTTTACTTCCAACCTCTAGATGTCTTTGTCCTGCATAGAGTTCTAAACAGGGTGTAGTCCTTGGTCCAGAAATGTATCTAATTCTTTTTTTAACTCCGTTATAATCTTGGCCTTCACAATGATTTCCACTGATTGACTCTATGTTGTGACACAAAATACTTCCTTTTGTTTGTTTTAAACATGCTGCCCTATTAATTTCATCAGGTGACTCCTAGTTCTTGTATTATGTAAAGGAGTAAATAACACTTCCTTATTTACTTTTTCCACAACATTCATGATGTATAGAGTTTATTATATCTCTCCTTTGTCATCTCTTTTGTAAAATGAGCAATCCCAATCTTTTTAATCTCTCCTCATATGGAAACTGCAACCCCTAATCATTTTTGTTGCCCATCTCTGTACCTTTTCCAACTCTTTTATATCTTTTTTGAGATGGGGTAACCAGAACTGCATGCAGTATTCAAGGTGTGGGCATATTCTGGATTTGTATCTTGGCATTATAATATTTTCTGTTTTATTATCTATCCATCTCCTAATGATTCCTAACATTCTGTTAGCTTTTTTCTGCCACTGCACATTGAGCAGAAGTTTTCAAAGAACTATCCACAATGACTCTTAAGATCTTTCTTGAGCAAAAACTGACCATTTATTCCTACCCTTTGTCTCCTATCTTTTAACCAGTTACTAATCCATGAGAGGACCTTCCCTCTTATTCCATGACAGCTTAGTTTGCTTAAAAGGCTTTCTGAAAGTCTCTGGAAGCAAGTGTAGAAGAGCTGAGGTCACTTGGATCTCTGAAACCAGATACCCCATCTCTGGAGAAATCTGGATCACCCTTGTTGACGTGCTTGTTGATACTCTCAAAGAATTATAGTGGATTGGTGAGGCATGATTTCCCTTTACAAAAGCCACGTTGACTCTTCACCAACATACCATGTTTATCTATGTGTCTGATAATTCTGTTCTTTACTAGTTTCAACCAATTTGCCTGGTACTGAACTTAGGCTCACCGTCCTGTAAATGCCAGGATTGCCTCTGGAGCCTTTAAAAAAAATTGACGTTACATTAGCTATCCTCCAGTCATCTAGTACAGAGGCTGATTTAAGTCACATTCCACAGTTAGTAGTTCTGCAATTTCATATTTGAGTTCCTTCAGTTGAGTTCCTATTCTTGAGTGAATACCATCTGGTCTTGGCGACTTATTACTGTTTAATTTATCAATGTATTCCAAAACCTCCTCCACTGACACCTCAATCTGGGACAGTTCCTCAGATTTGTCACCTTAAAAGGACAAATGCATTCTTGGGGATCTTGGGGATTCCTTGGAGATCTTCTTAGTTTCTGTACCTGTTTTTACCTTTCCTAGTACTTTAGATTAGAAGCTACTATCAATGGTAAGAAATGACAAACTATGTATTGGGGCATGGATTACTAAAGAAAAAAAGTGACACCAATGATTTGCCCCCCACCCCCTGCAGTATTGTCTTTAGATTAGCAAATAATTATTTACTAGATTTGTACATATATTTCAAAGGAATTTCAAAAACAGTTTCGGAAATACCTGTCACTGTTTCAATTATCTCCATTCAGCATGTAATGCTGTGCCTCTCAGTGGGTCTGAAATATTAATGATTTCTCCCAGCTGGGGCCCAGGTGGATGATGCAATGTAGAAAGAATTGGTTTTGCTGTGAAAAAACATTAAAATAAGAAATCTGAAAAGCTATTCTAAATTCTATAATTTTATTAGTTAATGCTCATTTAGTGATTGTTAACCAGTTTTTTAAATTAATTCTTCTCTGTAATTAGATGCAGTTGCTATTATATGGGAGTTTTTATTTAATCCTAGTGGTTATCTTTAACTTGT
Organism: Emys orbicularis; assembly: GCF_028017835.1. Classification (NCBI taxonomy): domain Eukaryota; kingdom Metazoa; phylum Chordata; order Testudines; family Emydidae; genus Emys; species Emys orbicularis. The sequence continues at coordinate 224,839,600 of NC_088683.1, forward strand.
GACAACTGTAAGTTTAACCCTAGACAGTGAAATAAGATCCTCACAACCTGAGTGTATAATGAAGTAATATAGCTATTAGATCTGATATGTACTTAATGGTTTTGAATTGACATGATCTTAGATTTTTTTATAAATCTGAAGAGAAAAAGAAAGTCAGTGTTTTATAAATGCTACATTTTTTCCAAAGGCCTTTCAGTCTTCTGTGACACAAACAAATTACTGAATATACAAGTTTTGAAACTACTAAAAAAATCTATTCATACTGCTATCTTAAATTCCAGATAATGCTAATAATATGAAATTGCAGTAGGGAAGGGAACTCTCTATATTCCCCAGCAGTGAATGTCTATTCTATTCTATAAAGGTTCTTATACCATCCTTCCAGTAGTGCATTAAACAATACGACCAACATCTGTCACTGGAGGTTTCTTCTTTCTCATCCTCTCCCCCCGGGGGGAGACTTGTGTGTGTTGTGCAGTGTTTTGTTTTGGTAGGGTTTTGTTTTTGTTTCAAATGTACATGCTGCTATGTGTTTGTTAGAGAAGGCCAGGTCAAAAAGGTGGGCTTTGCATTCAGCGCAGAAGGTGGTAAGGTTTGTGATGGCCCTCAGTTCTTGTGGGAGTTCGGATCACAGTTTCAGGCAGGCCCCTGGAGGAAGCTCTATCTCCTGCACAGATGAGCTTTACCTTTGTGATAGAAAGTTCCATTGTGGCGGAAGAAATGGTTGTCAGTCTCAGTATTTAAATATGTGAATGGCCAAATCTTTAGGAACCTGTTCCTGCAAGGTGCTGAGCACTCTAAACGTCCACCGTCTTCAGCGGGAGGGGAATTGTAGGTGATTAACATTTTGTAGGATTGGGCCCTGCTTTCTTTTTTGCACATGTGAGCTCTTTCTATTAGAATTTGAGAGTACATATCTAAAGTATTTTTTCAATAACAGAAGCACAAATTGTTAAGTCAGGTAATGCCTAGTAAATACTGCAGGGATCTTCACTGAACTGTCCTGCGGTTACATAAAATCTGCATTACAGCTGCAGTGAAATAGGAGAACAAAGAATATTATGAACAAAATTTCTTTCTGGGTCACACCAACCATCGAGTCAACAAGAATGTTTTGAAAAGACTACATATGAAACAGTATATGATAGAGAATAGCATCCTGGTTGCCCCAACACATAGCCATCCCGGGAAAAAATTGTAACAAGCAATGAACTATTACATATAAATATTTAGTTAAAAACACAGACTAGCCCAAATTACAATGAATTTAAGCATCCCCCTGGTGTTTTCCAGATGTGGTTCTGAAACTTACATCTCAGGCTATCACTACACAATGGGCCCAAAGTAAAATACGAACCTCTGAAATTTTGGAGTGAAATTCTTGCCCTAGTGAAGACAATGACAAAACTCTCAGTGGGCCAAGTTTAATTCCTGAATTATTAGGAAATGAGGCTGTGGCTACAAATTCAATTCCCCCCTCCAAAGCTTGTGCCCATATCCAATAAGAGCTGTTCTTTGGTCTGCCCATTGCCTATCTCTGTTTGCATTTCTGCATTGATTAATAGGGCAACATTTTTATTCTATGCTATGGACCCGAATTCTGTAAAGACCAAGAGAAATTTACCAGTGGTGATATCATAACTTTGCTAAATAACATACGCTGTCTCATAGCTTTAAAAGCAGTTAGTAAATTCTAGCTTTTCCAACACATAATACTGCCATAAACAAAATGAAAGAATCTTTTTTCTTTGAGTTGCCAGAATGTTTTGGTTTCTAAATTATTATTTACAAAATGAGGGAAGTGAGATGCATATAACTAATCTGAATTTACATTTCCAAGCTACTAAATATGAAGACATTTTAAGATCATAAATCATCATGGTATTTATTAGAGCTCTGAGGTTAGGCTTTCAGACTCATCCTTGGTCCTGTCTGTCTCTTCTCTTAGCATTTCCAGTCAATACTTAGCTGACATCTGATTTCAAAACACAGTACGCTATGTACATTTTGCCTCCACGGTAATAAAACTTAGCAAGAACTGTGTAGCAGCAGTACCATTTGCCTTAATAAATATTTGTTTATTAGCAATCTTCTTATACTTTAGGTGATGAGAGCCATATCTGGGGAAAGGGCAGATGGAGTGGAAGTTTGCTTATGCATGTACCTATGTACCCCCCCCATCACGGTAGTATCTGAACAGCTCTCATACATGCCCTCACAATGCCCTGTGAGCGGGGTATGCATATGGTATAGTCACTGCTCTGGTTTTATTGGTCAGTGATCACCTCTTGGTGAAGGACAAAGGTCAAACGACCAGGCTGATTCTTTTAGATCAGTCAGCAGCATTTGATACCATTGACCAAAAGGTTCTACTGACTTGCCTCTGGTTCTGTTGGGGTAGATACAGGTGTACTCCAGTGGCTCCATGACTTCCTTCTGGAGAATTCTTGGGAAGTAGGGGGGTGGAGGAGATTGAGCAAAAGTGCTTTTGCTCTGGAAGCTTTCATTGTCACCCCCCTTGTGTGCAAGGTACCCGTATATCAGAGGCTATTAAAAAATTGAGATGGTTTAGGCTCCTACTGACTTTTCTATTTCTCCTTTTTACTGTATTTGGGATGGATTCTGGCCAAGATAGAGGTGTAGATGAAGCTCACTTTAGACAAGACAGAAATTATGTTGGTACATAGAGGAACGTATATGACAGAAATAGTTGCTGGCCTCTCTGTTGAGGTGGTGGGGGCCTGCCCTTTCTCAGTGAGGTTCACATTGGAGGGCTCTCCCCAGGTTCCAGTCATGACTACAAGTGCCTTTTTCTATTTGCGTTTAGCTATGGGGGTGCAACTGTTTTTCTCTCAGGCAGACTTTGCTCCAGTTAACTGTGCCTTAGTAACCCTCAGATTGGATACCACAATGTGCTCTATATGTACTGAAGACAACTTTGAAGCTTAGACTAGTGTGGGTCTTAGAGCTATTTGAATATTGTTTGTTGAATCAAACTTTCAATAGATTTTGTTTTTGTTTGTAGGTTTATGTATCATTTGTGAACCAGTCTTATCGGCTCAGAACATATTTGGCATCTGTACTTGCTTATGGTGTAGTTTGGAGGAATGATTTTCAGTTTATGGGTTGTTTATGAACTATTCACTTTGACCATTGGCACGGGTTACTTAAGTCATATGGCATTGTTTCTATTCCCTGATTGGGTAACTGAAACCTTCTGACCTTAAAATCTATGAAGCAGAAAAATAATGAGTAGCAAACTAGATGAAATTCATCCCCGCGAAGAAGATTAGCACAAGACCTGTGCACCATCAGTCCCACTTAAAATCTCTAGCAGATCCTCACCTGGTACCAGATATTGTCATAGCTCCATTGAAATCAATAGAACTATGATATTCTACACCAGATTATGATCTGCCCCTCAAAGGAGGACTTAAGTGGTATATAGGCTTAAGTGGTATATAGGCTGGTCCTCTGTATGGAGCTGAATTTCACCTATTGTGAATACTGAATTACTAGTAGGAGTTTTCAAACACCAGCCAATTTTCAAAGTATTGAAAGAATAATGAGATCCCATGAATAGTAGCTAGTTTAACTCAAGCCTCAAATTTGCAAATACATTTGTGAATCAAGTTTCTCAGTATTCAGCCAGCTCTACTTAGTGATAATAGTCATGTGAAGTATCTTAGTCTATGCAGAATACATACATCTCCCAGTTTGCTTCCAAGTACAATTCAAGGTCTGTTTGATCCTTACATGATTTTGAGTTCTGGCTGTTATAGAGATAGAAAGGAGTGAAGGGAGAGTAGCAAACAGAGAAAAAGGATACTACTTCTAACAGTCCCTATATTTGAAGTCTGGAGGACAGGTTGTGTGAAGTTCTTGGTGGATGGCTCTATACTCTGGAATTCATTTCTTCCTGTGCTGTGACAGAGCTTAAATCTGACTTTCAAGGCTTAATGCAAGGTTTATCTGTTCACTCAAGGTTTCACATGAGTGGTAAATGTAGGCCAATTGGAATGTATTTAAGGGCAGTTCATTTTTTGGCATGTGTCAAACAGTTTGATATTGTTCTAGCTATATCCACCCAGTGTCTTTACAACGAGTGCACATTTATAGTCAAAATCAAACATGAATTTGTAAAATAAAAGACTGAAATACACTTCATCAGAAGGCATTCAACACCAGGTACCGATTGGTTTTATAACAAAACACTTAATCTGATACTCTACTCATAAGCCCACTATCAAAATAGAAATTCAGATATTTCACCTTCCCTGGTGTGGTTGAAGATAGGCTGAAAGCATATATGAGGCTTAATATTTTCATATGGAATTTCTTATTTTAAAAAGTTCTGGGGCCTCAGGAAATGAAATAACAAGCTTAGTGATGGTGGGAGCTCGGGGAAAAATATGGTTAATGTAATTAGAAATAATTTTAATCAAGGAACAAGTTCAACTTGAGAGTATTCTTCCACTGAGAAAGCACTTTCCATGAATGAACTTTGCTGCCCCAGCTTCTTGATCTTCATGCAAAATGAACTAAGTCTCATCAAAATTTCATGGCCTATAAACTAAGCTACTTCAGCATTGTGTCACCCAGATGAAATATTGAAGTGTGACCATGGCACTTGGCAATATACTGTAGTATATTACAACAACAACAACAACAAAACCCAAGAACAAATGAGTGGGGGAACATGCAGTGATGAAGAAATAAAAAGCAATTAACAAGATATCCACCAGGAACTTGCTAAGTGGAATTAAGGTTTCAAGGAACTAGAGGGAGAGAACTCTGGAAGTAACTCAAGGAAGAAATGTCATTCTAGCCTTCTAAGAAGTATTAAAAACTTAATCTAACTGAAATATCACCTAAAGCCCTTATCTTGATATTAACCTGACCTCGAGGGAGCTCACCTTGATAATGCAATCCTAGGATTCATCAGGCGAGGTATTTCCAGTAGAAGCATTATTACCATTATACAAGACAATGGTGAGACATCATCAGGAATACTGTGTACAGTTGTGGTCTCCTATGTTAAAGAAATATCAATTCAAACTGGAATAAGTGCAGAGAAGGGCTGATGATCAGAGAAAGACTTACGAGAGAAGACTGAAGGAGCTTGTCTTGTTTAGCCTAACAAAACAAAGGCTGAGGGGAGATATGATGGCTTTCTATAAATACATTAGAGGAATAAACACCAGGGAGAGAGAGGAGTTCCTTCAGTTAAGGGACAATGTTGGCACAAGAACAAATGGATATAAACTGGCCATCAACAAGTTTAGGCTTGAAATTAGACGAAGGTTTCTAATCATCAGAGGAGTGAAGTTCTGGAACAGCCTCCCAAGGGGAGCAGTGGGGGCAAAAATCCCAGCTTGTTTTAGGACTGAGCTTGAAAAGTTTATGGAGGGGATGGTATAAGATTGCCTACAATGGCACGTGGCCCATCTGTGACTGCTATTAGCGAATATTTCCAACGGCCAGAGTTGGGACACTAGATGGGGAAGGGCTCTGAGTTACTACAGAGAATTCTTTCCCAGTTGTTTGGCTGCTGGGTCTTGCCCACATCACCATATTTCAGGTTGGGAAGGAATTTTTCCCCTGGTCAGAGACCCTGGCGTTTTTTCGTCTCCCTCTGCAGTGTTGGGCAGGAATTAGTTGCTGATTTGAACTAGAGTAAATGGTGGATTCTCTGTAACATGAAGTCTTTAAATCATGATTTGAGGACTTGAGATACTTAGCCAGAGGTCATGGGTCTATTACAGGAGTGGGTGGGTGAGGTTCTGTGGCCAGCAATATGCAGGGTCTCAGACTAGATTATCATGATGCTCTCTTCTGTCTTTAAAGTCTATAAATCCATGGATTCTGCATGGATCCAGTTGCAAAAGACTACACACGAACCCAAGCTGGAACCCCAGATAAATATGCAGGCACGGGTAAAGTTTGGATCCAATTCTAAACTTTGCAGGTCCTGCCTATCTCTAGATTACACTTATTTAATTAAAATGCTTATTAATTCATAATATATTCCTTCTGGGAAATTCTGAAAACCCCATTTAAAGAAGACAAAGATATATTTAGCAAGAAGGTTTATCATATTTACTTATGTACCTGTCCTACCAAAAAGTCCAACCTTGATGTTGATAGATGTAATACCTCCAACAAGTTCCAAAGACCTGTTGATGCTGTAATACCATCGATGGAATACGATCTTGGTTAAGCATAGATGAATGACTGATTTCAGGTAAGGTCCTTCACCGTGAATTTGTCATCTTCAATGGCCCTATCTTTGAACCATTATATCCAAGAATGGTTCTCCATTTATGTCAGCAGATATCTTGCAGCAAACTTAAGTATGGAACTCATAGAAAGGCAAGTTGTAAAATTCACAGATGATGCAGTTAATGTCATGTGGCATTGACAATATTTATGGATGTAAATAATTTAATAGTCCAATATCCAACTGAAAAGAGCAAGTGGTTTTGTCTCTGTGGTTAAAAAGAATAGGGTACTGACAAATTAACAACTTGAAAACTGATTTATGTCCTCTGAGTGCTGAGAGATGTGAACTGGAACAGTCATGTATTACACATTAGCCCCATGAGATTTAAAAGCAATTGCACTACAGGAATAGCTCCTCATTAGAAGAGTTCTGTAAAAATGATTTTAGTGGCATATATTGTGGGGCTAAAATAATTACCAAGCTGTGATCTAACTAATAGCTTTCTATTAATTAAAATAATTGAGCAAAACCTGCAGTCCTTATCCTTTTGCTAAGGAATAGAAACTTTTCAGTGGGAAGTATGAAAAATGCAACCTGTGAGCGTTTGCCCAGGCCTCTACCCATCACAGTAATTCAGATAGCTACAATTGTGTTTAACATATAAAGTGGGCAAATACTGTAAAAAAAATTCTGTGAATATTCATTCAAATGTTTGAACTTCACTTTGATCTTTTCTGTTCTGTTTCTATTAATGCTTTGCAAAGGAGTTTACTAGCAGCGGCGTTCGTGGAAACGGAAATAATATAAGCAAACATTGCAGAATATTCACAGAAAACAAATTTAAAATTTGTTATCACAAGTGTTTGCACCAGAAATCAGTTTCTAAAAATTACACTTATCCAGTTAGGGAGCAGAAACATATCATGTGAGCTGTGAATACAACCAATACAGCTTCAATGTCAAATGTTGAATACATGCAATAAATGGTTAGCAAATGAACTACAGACTATGAATTAGTCAGAGAAATTATTAGGTGAGTTGGTAACACTGTGATCTGCTTGTAGACAATTTGAGAACAGAAAATAACAAATATATTTGTTATGAATTATTCACCGAGACCTCTTAACAACACCAGTCATCCTAGTGTGACTTTTTGCTTGATTTAATTATGAAGAAAGTAACTGGCATGCATAATGCCAGAGGAGCTCATAAAGCACAGGAAAAATTAAGGGAATTTAATACTGTCAGTCTGGCACTTCAGAGTGAAGTCCTCTATTTTTCTATAGAATAGACAACAGTATGCAAGGTTCCCCTCATGTTCCCAGTGATGGTCTTCCACCTAGAGGGAACCTCCATAGGAATGACAGGATAGATCATTTCATTCCCTGGCCTTTCTGATGAGACTGCTGACAAAAGTATCCATTGCAATGGTGTTTTAGCTGTACACCTGTTTCTCCTGAAGACTGGACTAAAGGCTCTCTTATAAAATCATTTCACATGTGCCACCAAACAGCCATTTGAGTAACTACTTTCATTTGCTATTGCTAAGGCTAGAATCCAAGATCTAGAGATGAATATCTACATCCCATTAACAGTCATTCTGAGCCATCCAGTACCCAGCTGTTGTTATTTTGTAAAAACAAATAACACCCACCCCTCCTCACAAAGTATTTTCATAACACGTGAATGCCACATTACTGCCATAGTTTAAGCCTCAAGATCAGGCTCTAATTTTACATGCTATACTGCAGAGATTAGAACCAGCCTTTTAGTATGCTTTATCTTTAATGAAAATCTTGGTATTTTACATTTCCCCCCCCTCAACTACGTTAATGTCCTTTTCTGTAAATCATGTCTTTGTTTAGTGGTGATTTAGGGGAAATTTTGTCAGGACCTCAATCACGAATGGAGTTTGGAAAGGGAAAAACAAAAATTTTGGATAACATTACATCTAAATAAAACTTGCCATGTTGGAAACCACTGTGATACCTGAAAGTGATTTATAAATTTGATAGGCAAAGCTGCAGCTGTATATGTAAAAACCAGAAGGTCAAATGGTTTGAAATATATTTGGTGTTGTACAACAAATGGTTCCATGAAGACTGGATGATTACAACTTAAAAATAAATTAAAGCTTCGCTCCAGGTGTCCTATTGAATTTTGATATACAACTCTTTAGATTGGAGTCTTGGCTTCTTGTTATGTGCAGCATTTAGAGAGCCAATTAATATTATAGACCTCTGGCAAAGTTTCCCGGCAAGCTTCTGCAACTACAATTTTTCATCCAGTTACTTTAGATTGTATGTAAGTATTGATGCACTCATTCTAGGCCTCTTTCTTACTATAGCTAAGGTAGGTTTAAATCTTTAGATCTGGGACTATTCACTCACATATCTACTAGGAGGCTGATACAAATAGAAAATAGGTGACTATGGGCCTGATTCAGCTCCATTGAAGTTAGTAGGTGTTTTTCCATTGACTACTGTGTGCCATTGCTTAGATTTCTACACCAGAAAAAAGAATTTCAGAAACAATACTGAATGTTATTCTCCCAATTTATTGAAGCTAACACCCAATCAAAAGAGTTGCAGAAAGGGGAGAGGACATTTTGTTTCACTGTTGGCTGCAATAAGAAGGACTGTGCACAGATCAGCTCAATGGAAGTGCTTCTCTTGTACTGAAAATTGATTCAGAATGACAGTTTAAATGAGATATTTGGCACAGATATTTGTTCACATCCAAACCTATCTTATGAGCGACCAGGGGAAAAACTGGCTTTTGCAAGGGGATCACCACACTTTACTTTCCTGATATAACCAGGGGCTAAAGGGGAATGGAGCACTCTTTTGCTTGAAACATAAATAGAACCACAACATGACTCTGCTGTGTGTGCAGAATCCCTTATTTGGTGCTGCAGATTTTGAATATTAAGCTGCTTGTCAGTGAAAGTTTCCCTTAGGGAATCAGTGTTGGTTCTCCCGAGGTTTAATAAGGAAATCAATGTCCTATTTATAGAGTGGTAGATTGCTTCTAATTGCTTTAGTAAACTGTCAACTGCTTGGATTAAGTGATGTGGGGAGCTCTATTTCTAAAAAGTGCTTAATCTTTGACCATTACAAAGGCTTCATGTCTGTTGCGTTCCATCACAAGCTGTAACATAACACTTAGAAAACTGTGTTACAAAAGAAACAGGAGACAATTTAATAAAAAGCAATTACAATTTGACAAATAAGACAGAGGAAAATTAGTAAAATGTCACCAGGACCTTGGGTGGAGACTTTCTCCAGCACGAGTTTAATAAACTGGAAAGAGGAAAATAGGGCAAATGTTCATAATATTTATGAATTACACAACAGGAATTATGAGGGAGTGATGGTAGAGAATCCAGAGGTAAGTTTGTTCAGACACATTTGACTGTAACTGCTACATGGCTGACGGTTTTCATGCATAATACACTTTTTCCATGTTCAGTAGCATAAAAATCAGGCCCCAGGTAGGGATGTAGTGAGACCCCTTTCCATGGAGCTCTCTTCCCTTAAATATCAGGGTCTTAATGTATTCTAAAGCTGGACCACATCCTGAGTTGGTGAAAATTGATGGAGCTCATTGACTTCAGTGGAGCCATATGGAATTCACACCAGTATTTTTCTAGGTTATAAAGCAGCGTTCAAACTTCTGTGCTCAGACGGAAATGGCACACTTAAATATTTACAGAAGAAATTTGGGGCTGCCTGCTCACAAAGTGCAGAAGGTAATTTAATACTGTGAGCATCAATAAAAAGTGCAATGGTGCCTTCCCCCCTCCCATTATTGTCATTTTCCTTCTTCCCTCCCACTCTCAGACTGGAACACTTTGGATGCCACAAATAGAGGTATTGTAATACAAAGGATAACACAGTAATTTACAGCTGCAACACCCTGTGCCCTGACACTGTCAAGATCTCACAAGATAAACCAAAGCAAAGTCTGAATAGATTATTATTTGGCTTGGAGGACAGTGAAGGTCTATAGAGTCTGCAGGAAGTGGAATTGGGAACTCTAGGGGAGCAGTCTTTGCTCTAGATTAGTATAGAGCCAGCGCCTCAGCATGATGTGTAGGGGTACAGTGCTGCTGAAGGTGTCATCTTTTGGACAAAATGAGGCCCAGACCATTTGTAGACATTAAAGATCCCATGGCACATTTGGTAGCAGTAGGAATATCCTCTTGTCCATGCCAAATTTCAACTTACATAAAGTTTGGCAACCTAAATTTCCCCTACAGTTTGTCAGTTTCCCCACAACACATATAAATATTCATAGACTGATAGAAATGCTGGCCAGAAGGAATTATTATATCATCTACTCTGAGCTCCTGTATATCACAAGCCAGTAAATTTCACCCAGTTCCCCCCGTGGAATCCAGTAACATGTGTTGGATTAAAGCATCTCTTCCAGAAAGGCATCCAGTCTTGATCCAAGTGATGGAGACGGCACTGCTTTCCTAGGTAGTTTGTTCCAGTGATCACCCTCGCTGTTAAAAATGTGCGCCTTATTTTCTCATGTGAATTTGTCTGGCTTTAGCTGTTGGTTCTTGTTATGTCTTTCTCTGCTGGATTGAAGAGAACTGTAGTTTCTGGCATTATATCCCTGTGAAGATACACTGATACATGGTAACCAAGTCACCTCACATTCTTCTTTCTGATAAACTAAACAGATTGAGCTCTTTAAGTCTCTCTCTCTAAGGTATTTTCTCCAGGTCTTGAATCATTTTTGTTGTTCTTGTCTCCATTTTAAAAACATTTTTTACAGTGTGCAGGGCATGGGGTGTATGACGGTGGGCGGGGGGGAGGTACAAAATTCTGCGTGTGTATATTATACGTGGTATATGTGACATATGTTTTATGTATAGGACTATGATTTAATATTGGCTTCCATAGGAAATAATGTGAAGGTGGCCTGTCACAGGGAGACACTGGCACTTTAAAAGGGAAGAGGCTCGTGCACCTGTGACTGGTCAGTTGACTCCCAATTAGGCTAAAGAGAGGGCATCTGTGCCCTAAAGGAAAGGAGATCGGGAGAGTCCAAGACCTGAAGTCCGATACAAGAGATGTGAGTAAGAGCTGCCAGAGATTCCAGGAGACAGGAAATAGTAAGGAAGAACTGGCAGGAGTTGCTTGGGAGAGAGCTTCAGGAGACCCAGTAGAGAGAGCTGAGTTCAGATGGGAACTGTAACAAGAGTAAAGCTGGGGACCTCTGCTGAACAGAAGGCTCAGGCACAGGTCCATAAGTTTCCCTGATCATTAGCTTCCTGGCTGGAGATGTGCTGGCTTATTCTGGGCCATTGGGCAGTGGCCACAGTTTAGGAACTAGGATGAGAATGTTTTTACACATAAGGCCCAATTCTGCCCTCCGTTACACAGGGGTGGCTCCTATTGACTTCACAGGAAGCTGTACCCATGTAACCAAGGGCGGATTTGAGCCCTGAGTGGGTCTTCTGAGCAGTTCAGATCACTTCTGTCACCCTAGTAAGTCAACATAGTTACTTCTGGATGTTTAAATATTAGGGAGAAATCCTGCCCTGTACCGAGTGGGTATATGTGGAGTCTCTTCTCTGCCTCATCCAAGCAAACAGCAGCACACAACCAACAAAAACAACAAGGCACCTTAAAGACTGACAGATTTATTTGGGCATAAGGTTTTGTGGGTAAAAACCCCACTTCTTCAGATGCATGGAGTGAAAATTACAGATACAGGCATAAATATATTGGCAAATGAAGAGAAGGGAGTTACCTTACAAGTGGAGAACCAGTGTTGACAAGGCCAATTCAGTCAGGGTGGATATGGTCCACTCCCAATAACTGATGAGGAGGTGTCAATACCAAGAGAGGGAAAATTGCTTTTGTAGTGAGCCAGCCACTCTCAGTCCCTATTCAAGCCCAAATTAATGGTGTCCTCTATCAAGCACTCAAGAGTGTGCTATGACCCTTCTTGGGTGCCATAGATTGAAGATCATGGATCCCAGCTGGATAGCACCTATACTGCTCTCTATACTATGCTCTAGACAGGGGAGTGGGCTATTTCTTCTGCAATAGAAATTAAGGGTGTCCCTAGATTGGCTTGAGCCATCCTGCCCCATGCTGGCAGGATAACTTTTGTTCCAGAGCTCATTCAGCTCTGTGCATCTCTCTCACTCTAAGTCAATTTAGCCTTTAGTGTTGAATGCAAATATATATTGGCACATTGGTAGGGTAGATAGTTTGCCAGAAATTTTCATTGACAATCACAGATGAGACATAATAGTTTTACTGCACTACATCTAAATGATGGAGAAAACATCCCAAAGATTTGGAATAACAGAAATATTTATTTAGATTCCATTCCAAAACAATTACATAATATGGTGTAGTACATATGTTTTGAAAGCATTGCACTACAAATTAAGAACTGCAAAAATGTCTGTATTTTACATTACATTGTACTGCAGTTGAAGGCCCAGAAACATGCTGCAATGGGCAGATAGACTTGCCCATCACTGAAATGTAAGCCCTGATCTATTCCATGTTAGCCTCCAAAAATCTTTTTTGCAAGTCTGCAAGGTGCAGTGTTGAGTTTGGGCACTCTAGGATTGACATGGCATGGATGAAACTATATGATTTTACTTTGGCACTCTCACATTCTTTCAGTGTTTGTGTTGCTTATTCCGTATGCAAATGCTCTTCTGGAAGTCCTTTGAGATCAGCCTTTACTTCCCCTACTGTGTGAAAATCAAAACTTTCTTGCTCAGAGGAGCTACTGCTGTGATCCTTTTCCTAAGTGACTAAAGAACTATAATCTTCTGGATATGTATGTGGAATAAGGAAACATTAAACTAGCTGTTCCAGCTTGTAAATATATGTATTTAGCTATAGAACTATTATGACTGTTTTCTTTATGCCACATCTCTATGCTCCTAAGGTACTTTGCAGCTGTAGTTGCTATTTTGTGAGGTAGAGGTGACACAGCATGTTGGAGAGAGAACACACACCGTGCTCTGTCTTGGAGTCTTTACTTTTGTTCTTCCTTGTTTTGCTATTTCTAATAATCTAAAATAAAAGTAATTGAGACTGAAAGTAAATGTATGCTCTTTGTCTATGGGAAAAGCATAACAGAGAATAGAGGTTCTGGAGAAATGCGGAGTGTTTTTTGGTTTTTGCTCCCTTGCGATATGCTGCATGGGGAATTGCTATCTCCCAGTGCATGGGATGGAGACTGGGGGCAGGAAAGCAAGGACAATAATGATGGATGTACCAGCCATTCTTCTCACAGAGTTGTAAGTAGCTATGGGAACTACTGTAGTCCTGAAGGTGGCAGTAGTAGCTATGGAGCAGCTCCCGTTGCAGAGGAGTGATGTACTGAGCTCAGGATTTGGCCCTGTGTTTGTAGTACTAGTAACATTTGCAGGGTGTAATGATGTTGGAACTGCCTTTTAATTTTCTCCAGTAGTCAAGCTAGAATTATGATAGTAATTTGGACCTGTTAACTCTGGAGGGAAAAAAACCCAAATTAGCTCTTTGTAATTGAGCTGATGATTTAGCTCAGTTAAACAATTTTGACATTGGCAAGACTTATTTAAAGTGAGTGTTTCCAAAGTACATAAATTTGTACAAATGACACTGGCCCAGAACTTTTACCAGGCAGGCTTTCATAACTAATGCCTATTAGCTGAATTAATGTAACTATGTATGAAAAGATACCTTCTTTTACTGCTCAGCAAAGAATCTCCAGCTGAAATACAAAACACTAAAACCAGCTATTCAATTAAATTCCTTTTTTTTTAATTTATTTCTCTTAAAATTTTCCCTTCAAATAAATCTGCAAGCTAGGTTTTGGTGTAACGAGGATCCCAAAGCTTGCTCAATCCTCTGTTTTAGCTGAACTTCTATTTATGATATATAACACAGAAGAGCATTGAAATAACGGCACCATATTCTACCATCAGGTCCACAGAGTGGATCTTAATGGAAATATTTGGGGACTGAACCATGCAACAGGCATGTAGGAAAGGTGTAGGGGGTTAGAATGGTTTTCTGAATTACTCTGCTAATAAGAACATGGGCCAACTTGCAGTGTTATGTCAGGGACAACTTACGGTTCATTTCATTTTTTTTTAAATTGATCCATTGTCCTCTTCTTGTGGTATGTCAATGCATGTGCACTTAAATTGAAGGAAGGACACCATTCAAGGGCAGGGATTTGTAAAGGAACAAGAAAAGGCAGGAGAATTGAGGTAAGATCCTCAGCTCGTGTAAATTGGTGTGCTCACTGCACAGAAGAAACCAAGGACATACGATATGGGTTTTAACCACATTGCAACTTTATTATTCAAATTACAGCCAAGATTACCATTGGGAGGACAGCTCAGCACAGTCAGTTGCAATCCACTGATCCTTTGCCAATTCTTGGTGTGCTTCCACTACAGGGGCAGCCAATAATCATACTAAAAGGTTCTCTGGGCACCTCCACCCGCCTGCTAGCATCCCTCTTTCTATGTATGATGGTGGTGGTGGTGTTGAGATGAGAGGGGACCTTGCCCCTTGCCAGCATTGTGATAAAGTGCACTGGTGGGGGCGGTCCCCCCAGTGTCCTGGCCCCTGGTTTGCATTTGCCCCAGGGGGTTGGATATGTTGCTCCCATCTCATAAGGAGATGCCCTCAGCATGCCCACTATGTTACCTTTTTTGGATCTGGAGCCTAAATGAGTGAGTTCCTGCACTGGGCACCAGCCAAAAGTTGCAATAACTACACAACTCTTGCATAAGTACAAACTGGGCCCTCCAAGGGCCAGTTAGAGTGTTCTGTGCTTCCCCCCCCCTTCCTTGCAACCTGGTGATATGGGAAAAAATTCCTTCCCAGGCTCAAAACAGGGACTATCATAGCCTTAAGCAACCCAGATAGGGAGCGAGAGTGGATTGACCACTGGACAAACCAGCAAACAGGAATTGTCTCTGGCTGCAGGCACTCTTTTTATGGCTCCAAATCTCATGCCAAATCCTACCTGACCTTAAACCTGCGCAGGAAGTCCTGTGTGAGGTCGGGGCGGGAAGCTGGAAATCTCCCAGAGACCCATGCTGCCCCATCCTTTTATGCCATCTCCCATCATGGTAGCCACCTAACTGTCCCTCACTAGTCCTCCTCCTCCTCCTCGCTCCGTGCAACTTCCCCCTTGCAGGTGTCCACGGACAGTGGTGGCGTCACCCCCCATAATTGCATGCAGCTCATGGTAGAAGCGGAATGTATGGGGCTGTGACCCAGAGTGCCCGTTCGCCTCCCTGGCTTTTTGGTACACTTGCTTGAGCTCCTTGATTTTTGTACGACACTGCTCTGTGTCCCTGGAGTAGCCTCTTTCCGTCATGGCCCTGGAGACTTTAGCGTACGTATTTGCATTCCTTTTTTTGGAACATAGTTCTGCCATAACAGATTCATCTCCCCAACATGCGATGAGATCCAGTACCTCCCATTTGGACCATGCTGGAGCTCGTCTGCGAATCCGGGACTGCGTGATCTCTTGTGATGGTGGACTCTGCATGGTTGCCTGTGATGGTGGACTGTGCTGATGGTGACCAAACTGGAAATGAAATTCAAAAGTTCCCGGGGCTTTTCCTGCCCACCTGGCTAGTGCATCAGAGTTGAGTGTTGTCCAGAGCGGTCACAAGGAAGCATTCTGGGATAGCTCCCGGAGGCCAATAACGTCGAATTGTGTCCACCATACCTTTAACCCGGGATTGCGATCTCGATTTAAGTGCTACTCCACTTGAACAGAAATCGGATTAAAGAGCCCTTTAAATCGGAAAAAAACGGTTTGATCATGTGGACGGAATCATTTTTTTTCGAATTAACTCGGCTAATTATGAAATAACCAACTACTGTAGACCAGGCTTCAGTTTCTTTTGAAATCCCACCCAATAAAAAGAAATGCAAATGTATGTGTACATAATGAATATGACCGTAGCCCTCTCTGTCATACCCTTCGTATATCAGTTGACTATGGCCTAGTCTACACTACAGAGTAAGGTCAACGAAAGGCAGCTTACGTTGACCTAACTCTGTAAGCGTCTACACTAAAATGCAGCTCCCACCAATGTAACTTACATACTACTCCGACTTAATAACTCCACCTCCGTGAATGGCGTAGTGCTTAGGTCAATGTAGTTAGTTCTATGCAGTGTCAATATAGACATTGCGTTGCTTACATTGATTGTTGCTGCCTTTCAGAAGCTGTCCCACAATGCCCCACCCAGACAGTTAAATCGGTGCAAGCGCTCCTGGTGAGGATACGCACCGCCAGTACAAGGAGCGAGGTGTGGACGTGCAAAAGCGATTCAATTACTGTGGTGGATGTACGTAAATGTAACTGAGGCTGCCATGTCTACAGTAGCAAGCGAATAGTGGCACAGCTGTACTGATAAGCTGTGCTGCTGTAAGATTGCTCGGGTAGCCGTTCTATGCTGATGGGAGAGAGCTCTCTCGTCAACATAATAAAACCAACTCAATGAGTGGTGGTAGCTATGTCAGCAGGAGAGCATTTCCTGCTGGCATAGCGCTGTGCACATGAGCACTTATGCCGGCAAAACTTATATTGCTCAGGGGCGTGTTTTTTCACACCCCTGAGCGACAAACATTTTGCCGACCTAAGTGCTAGTGTAGACATTGCTTTAGGTCGACTTAATTTGGTAGTGTAGACTTGTCCTCAAAGGCTTCTGGGGCTGGGAATTTTTTTAATATATGTTTGTACAGTGTCTAGCACAATGGGGCCCATTTTAATTGGAGCTTCTGGGATCTACAATATGTAGCTATAACAATAGTTGCATGATTAAGGCTTTGCAGGTTTTGGCCCTTGAATACTTTCCATTGTTTAAATACGTTAGGGTGGCGCTAATGTTCAACAGGTTCAGTCACTGAAATCAGGAGCTTTGCTGTTGATTTCAGGCCATTATCAGGCCCTAGATGATTATTTAAATGTACACTCTGGTTCCCAGAACTGATAAAAAAATTCATATGGATCAACAAAATACATGGCTTGATGCTGCTGCTGCAAAAACTTACGTACTGACTAGTTCCTAGTTAGAAGAACATCTGTAAACTGGAGCAGATTGACATAGGGTAGTTTCTGAACAGACTGTGGGCAATGTGCTATTTCCCATTACAGGCAAAGCATGACTCATCTGCTTGACTTTTCAAAGCCTCTAACAGAGATCCTAAATGTTTTCTGTCTAGCACAATACTCCTTTGAGAGAGAGCCAAAAAGGAATTTATTTCCCCACAGCATATATACATTTGCCATGCTGAGATAGTCCCTTCTGAGTCTTCTTCGTGTGCTCTTCTAAGTCCCACAAGCAGTGTGATAGTAAAATGGGCAAGAAAAGCTTTCTTGATTTATTTCCCCCACATCCCTGATCTTTATATAGAATATCAACATTTATTGTATCTGAGCCTTTCATTCATTTAAAATTGCCCAGGCATAATGTAAACTGCCTGTACCACTTTCCATCAAAATGATAAATGCATGAGTATGGGATATTATAATTCAATACACTGTTGATTAATATTTGTCATGTTGCAACCAGGCACCTACAAATGGTCCAATCATGTTACATTTTAATAGTGAGGAGGAGGGCAGAGGAGGAACCTTTTTATAGCTACTGGGTGCTTTGGCCAAACTTTTCAAACTTGTGTGCCTAAGCTGGGCATACATATTCATAGGACTGTAACATGTCCCCCTACTTTCTCCTTATGGAAAAGCCAGGGTGAGAATCTCCTTCTAGAAGTACTCCCTGTCATTCTATTGGAGGAAGTTTGCCCCTCTGTTGAATAAGGCCCATATATAACCCTGGCATTTCCCCCCTAGATCCATTTAGATGTGCAGAAGACCATTGCCATCAGCATTGAGTCCCATAACCACTGCACCGGCTCTGGCCCCACTCCAGTGAAGTCATTCCACCATGGATACCCCCTGACCATATGCATCTCTGGGAGGAGGATCTGTGGAAAGACAATACAGCCTCAGACCGGCTGTATTTTCTTTTCTGCCTAAGCTCTGCAGACCTGGAGATTGTCGAGCAATGAATGTCCCTCAACCCTGGCAAACCCAGACTCCAACCTGGACCTCACAAGACACCTTTCATGGAGTCCAGAGGAGGAGGCAGGCTGGTGTCATGGGGCACCTAACCCTCTTCAACACAAAAGGGAGGAGATTCACATGTGCAATACCCCTTTTATGTGAGGATACAGGGAGAACATAACTAAATGGTCTGGTTTCAGAGGTTCTGAGCACTTACTGCTTGTGCTGAAGTCAATGGGAATTAGGGGATGCTCAGTGCCTCTACAAATCAGAGCACTTACTTATTTAGGTGCCTAACTTTGGACTTAGGTGCTTATCTTTAGGGATCCAGACTGGAAAACATTGGCCTTTACCACCTTTTTTTTTCTTTCTTTTTTTTTTACTGTCAACATTGTGTACATACCAATGTATTAGAATGAGAACAACTCTCTCTTGAGGGAAGGTGAGTGAGGTTTTGCAGAAGCTTCAGAAATCAGTTTTGCACAATGCAATGACTGGGCTTTGTGTCCAAAAACTAATTAATAGTCAGGAATCACTTTTAAGCCATAACTCCTGTTTTGTATACATGTCTGTTGAAGCCTGGATGCCTACCCTGTTGTGGTTGTTGGACTGATAATAAGTAATGATAATGATTGATCTAAGTGTGTTTCTGAAATACAGGCTTATGATTATTTATGTAATTTTTTACTTCAGTCCCCAGCTGTTTTCCCCAAATAGATACAGAGTTTGAATACAAGGTCCAATAAACTTGCAAGGTTTCCCCCAGCTGTCTTGGCAAAAATATTACCTTTGGAAGCCAATGAAACAATTTATTATACATTACTCCTACTGTGTCCACAATGAGATGTCTTAAAATGTGGCTGGGGAGAGATTAAAGCTATACTTATTAAATTAGTTTGTTGCAGTATTATTTTAAATTAAATTATCTTGAGCTAAGTGATGTATTGTGGCTTGTGGCAAGTGTTTGTTTAATACTAGTAAGGCTGATGCATACAGTACAGTTACATTTTTCATGGTTATGTTAAACTGGATGGAGTTTATACAAATCTACAATCTATTGCTTTCGTATTGTTACAGTGTCTTTGGGAGCTTTACTATTATGGAATCATGGTAGTGACTAGACCTTGGACAAACAAGGGGAGGTGAAATTTGACCATTTTTCATAAAACTGCTAGGAAATGGCAGGAATTTCCTGAAAAATGTCACTTGGAGTGAAGAAGATGTGTAAGCTTCTTGTCCAGAGGAGTAGGATACATTTAGGAAGAGGACTGCACAGATAGGAACAGGACCCCTGCTACATACATTCACAAAAACGGCCCTGTTCCTGCCATTCTCCTGCTCCTCCCTGCTTTGCCTCCTTTCTCTCTGTGTCTGTGTATTTTTCTGTTTCTCTCACAAGGAGCAGTTCAATAGATTTCCTGGGCCTACTTTTAAATGTACAGAGCAGAAGGCAGCAATTCAGGACAGCAGCAAAGGAGAAAGCCGCCTGCCCCACTGGAACTTCTTTCCGAAGGCAAGACTATGCCCAGCTGCTCTGTGGATGCCACAAAGGAAGGCAGGGCACACAAATGGAAGGCACAAGGAATGTGTCTTGCTTGTGGAGCAGAATTGCAACTTCTGCACTCCTGTTTCCTTTGGGCACACCCTGCTCCTTCTGTGCAGCCACAGTGGGTTGGGGGGACACAGGCCTATGGCCCAGGGTAGGTAGCCAAGGGGACTATGCTGTACCTGCTCTGGTGGCTGGCTGTTGGCACACTCCCCCTCTGTGCAAGAAAGCTTAGGAAGAAATGGCAGAACTTGTCTTTGAGCTGATGGCCTGGAGCCATGCAGGATTGTGCCTTAAGGGCATAATTGAGTCCAGAGGTAGGACGGAGCATAAAGGGCTCAAGCGCCAGTTTGTGGCAAGCTGAGGCAGGCTGTCACTTATGGCTCTGAATGGAGGATACCATGCAGTAGAATGACAAGTTATGCCTAAAAAAAATTGCAAGTCATAAGATTACACATACAATAGTGGTGGTTTATTACTTGTCCTGATCAAGAGGCTATGAGTGTTTAGTGTTGAGGGAGATCAGAGAAGACACGCACGTTATTAAATCAATAACAATTTTTAAAGGTGGGAAAGCCTGGTTGCACAGGTGTTTACAACTGTTACTTGCAATATATTTGATGACACTTTTTTATTTGTGACCCATTTTCCTAGTCTAGACAAGGCCAAAAAAGCAGATGTCCAACCCGAGTGATGCCATTGGAAAGGAACATAAACTATAGGGAAGGTAAAATGTGAGATGGAAATTAGGAGGGAGAAGTGGGAAACTGAATGGTGAATAGTCAAAGACATAAATACATCTCAGAATGAGGAGGTGAGGTACTGTGGGCATTCTAGATGAGCAGGGAGTAAATAGCATATAGCTGCTAAAGTACCAGAGAAAGTTATTTATTGAATATTGCTTTTAATCTTTGTTTGATGAATGATATCAAACCAGAGCTCAGCTGGTTAAATACTGCCAAGAAGTTCTTCACTGAATAAATTAGATGAGGAAAATGGTAAAATGTGCCATCTAATGTATTTGTCCAATCATATTCTACTAGCTCTAAAAGGGAGCAAACAAGGATGGATAAAGAAAGTGTAGCAAAATTAAACATGTTTGCATCCAACTTCACT
The DNA here is from genome assembly GCF_028017835.1 of Emys orbicularis. Lineage (NCBI taxonomy): Eukaryota > Metazoa > Chordata > Testudines > Emydidae > Emys > Emys orbicularis. Next base: position 224,860,560 of record NC_088683.1, read on the forward strand.
GCTCAGGACAACGGGAAAATACCTACTCCAGAGCTACTCTTCACCGGTAATAAAGATGAGGCACTACTAAAGACCGAGGTGTCAGAAAAGGAGGTGTGAAACCAGCTGATAATTTTAAATTGCATTGAATCACCAGGACCAGATGGTATTCATCCAAGAATTCTGAAGGAATTTAAGAAGTAGTAGCTGAGCTGCTAACAAAAGTATGTAAGCTATCATTAAAACCAGCTACCACATAGGAGGTTTGGAGGGTAGCCAATGTTACAGCTTTCTTTAAAAATAATGAGTAGGGGTAATGCTGTAAATTACTGATCTTGGCACTTTACTTCATTACCAGTTAAATTAGAGGAGAAGATAATTAGAGAATTATACAATACTTAGATGACCATGATACAGCAGGGAAAAACTATGTCTCCAAACTACTTGAGGTAGTCAAAAGAGTGGATAAGGAGGAAATGATAGGTATGATTTATATGAACTTTTAGAAAAGTACAGATAAAATGCCTCACTAAAGGGAGTCTTGTTCTGGGTTAGAAACTGATTCAGGGTATGTCTACACTAGAGCTGCAAGGTATAACTTCCAGCTTGGGTCGACGTACCCACGCTACCTGTCTGGGTGAATAGAAGTGTAGCCAGGGCAACATGAATGGCAGGAAGGGTTAGTCTCCCTGTCTATTGTCCCATCTGAACTCTAGGCACATACTTGGAGCAAGTAGCCTGTCCTGCTGCTGGTGCCGTTGCAGCTACACTCCTACTTTTAGCACGCTAGCTTGATCAAAGCTAGTGCGGGTACGTTTCCTTGAGCCAAGGATATGTTTCCTCCAACCAGAAGTGTAGATGTACCCTAATAAACAGATAGGCAGAGTACAAATACATAATGTTACTAACATGGAGGGAAGTTAGTAGCTGGGTGACCCAAGATTTGTCTTTGGTTTGGTGAAGGAACACCCTCCTCTATTGCTAGCCTGAGCAAATGGAAATAGGCTAAATTCACAAGAGAATTTAGGTGTGGTGACGCTCAGCATCACCACGCCTAAATGTTAGGCATCTAGAAAATCCCTAGGATTCGCAAATAGGCTGTGGTCCAGTCCCTCTCACTGGGCACTCACCGAAATGATTAAGTTTGCACCAGCCTGTCAGGTTAGCTGAGGACTCTCTTTATACTTCAATATCGCAGCACCGAGAGGGTTTACAGCACAACTAAGAATACGTTTATTAACAAAACAGAGATTTAAGTGATACTAAGCAAGAGGCAAAGAGACAGGTATGGTTACAAACAAAACAAAACATGCTTTCTAGTGACTAGGCTTATATCAGACTATCTATAGCTCACTGGCATGGGACTCACCTGAGAGGTGACGGATCCCTATTTGAATCCCTTCTTCCCTTCAGGTGGAGGGGGAACTTGAACTGGGGATCTCCCATGTCCCAGGTGAGTACCCTAACTAGTGGCTAAACATTATGAGGAAGGTCATTGGCCTCCCCCTACCCAGCTATTTTGGGCGAGCTGACCTATGGGGGCCTGATCTGGTAGGTGAGCTCTGAGCACACTCATCAGCTGGGGCCCTGCAGGTAAGATAGTTGGAGGAACACCTGTTTTTCTCTAGTTCCTTAATAGCTTTGGGGACTAGGCACCTGGACACCTAAGGTGAGGTTACAGTGGCATATGCAGAGACAAAAACATAGGCGCTTAGGGAACTTTTACTGCAAAAAAGCAGGTGCTGAGCATGTTTAGGTGCCTCCAGAGTTCAGCAGCAACTGAGTGGGAGTTTTGTGAATCCCAGGGAGGCCTGGTTCTGGGGTGTAGGAGTCTAAGTGGCAATTAGGCACTTAAGTCCTTTTGTGAATCTAGCCCAATAAGCCTGGGAAGGGGAGCAGGTAGGTGTAAGGTGCTTATTCTCATATGCATGCTATCCATGTCCTGAGTCATGGTAGAAGGGGCAAGGCAGCTTTTGTGGCAAAACTCCCCCATCCATGTAGGTGGGCAAAGCTTTGACAAAGGGTTGCATAAGTGTTTTCATTCTAGCCCTATTGCTTTTTATATGTGAAATTTGCCAGATTTAGGGTAATTTTTTTTTAAAGACCCTAAGGGCCAGATTTAAAAAGATACGTAGGCATCTAAAGATACTGATAGATGCCAAGTCTGCTTAGGCACTTCTGTAAATTCCACTAGGTGCCTAATTCCGATTGAAAATCAATGGGAGTTATGCACCTAAATCACTTAGAACCAGGTAAAAAGGTACCTAAATGATTTAGGAGCATAAGCACTTAGGTCACTTCTGAAAATGGAAAAGGACCCCTGCCTGAGTTAGTACATTTTGATAAGGTGGGCAGTGAGGAATTCCCTCTTGTAGTTTCTAAGATGTATAGTAGAGAGAGAGTTCTGGTGGTAATAAGCCAAATATTTTGTTTATGGAATTTCTTACCTTTTCAAAACAATAGTGTTTTTTTTTTTAAATTAAGAGATTGGTCAGATTGAGGTTTAAAAAGTTAAAAATAACAAAGTTAAAGTAGCATCCACAACTTTAATTGTGCCCCGTATGCACATGCATTAAGGTAGTCTCTATACAGCCACGTATGACACATCAAACAACAAAAATAGTTTATATTTTTAAACAAACCCTCCACCCCCTTATATTCATATACGACCACTGTAGCAACCAGCATGGAACTTGGAAGAAAGAGGACAAGTTTCAGGCAGGAAGAGTTTGGAAGAGGCACCAGAAAATCAGTCTGTGTTCACATGACTAGAATGCTAGCTGTATTTGCAGCATCTCTGTAAATAGTTCTCTTAAGAAAGAGTCAGTTTAGTATTACAAGTACGGAGTCCTTTCATGTTGTTTCCCATTACACAGTACATGGAACAGTCACCATTCTCCCTGCACCAAAATGCCTGAGGTGAGGTTTGGGAGGGGTCGCTAAGTGGCATCCTTCTCCTTGAAACTATGGCCACTCTGCAGATAAAGAAAATCAGAGTTAATGTGGCCAAAAATAGCATTAACGCCTGCTTAGTGCTCCTTGACTCTCTTTTGATGCGTCTGGGACCAGCGAACCCATGGCAGCACAGCTATGTGTTCTACCATGTTTGGGGAGATCAGGACAGTGTGCGGTTGGGCTTCCTTTGTGGGACTGGGGTTTAATTTCCCCTGAGTCTGCAGTTTTTCACTCTGTTTTCCAGCTCCCCACCACTAGAACTGCAGCTTGATTCATTCCCCTCTGCATATGTTTGCACAGGGAGGGAGGCCCCTGGTATATGAGTGGGTACGTACAACAGTCACTTATTACATCTGACATTTTTTCTGTAGGAATCTGAGCAGCACAGAGTAGCATGCACTGCAGAGCATTTTGCTGCTGCAGTCTACGTTACTACTTGTATGATGTAGAGCAATGCTGAACTATTTAGCAAAGCTCACAAGCTTTCCAAAGAGCCTATGAATGCTGACCAGCTTTTGGGATTGGAGATCAATACATGAGCCAAAATTGTTTGCCTGGATATTAGTTGTGCTTTTCTTACCATACGATGAAAAATAGTGTCTACAGCATGTGAGCCTTATTGCTTAATAGTCCTAGAAATCCTAATGTCACAGAGATAGATCCTTAATGTATGCTATAAACAACGGTATGACTTTCAGCCTCAGTGCTTGCCTGTGTTCTTTTTGTGCCTCCTTATCCTGTTGCTAATATCGGTCAGAGATGAAAAATGGTTTTCTATTATGGATATTGTGACAAGATTCGGAAATTTCTTATCAGCTTGGTCTAGCTGCTTAATTGTGGAGCTGAAAGTCAAGAAATCAGGTGTTGTATTCCTGGCCTTACATATCACTCACTCACTGTGTGGCCTTGAGTAACACTTGCAGTTCTGTGTCTTGTTTACCCAGATATGCAATCCGATTATATTTACTAATCTAGCTCAATTGAGGCCTTTTCTTAGGCCCATTGAAATCAGTGGAAAGGATCTCATTGACTTTCATGGGCTTTGGAGCAGGTCCTTGATGTCCTCTAAGACCTGTTCCCCTCTCTCTCTCTCTCCTTCTTTCTTGCTACTTCCCTTTTTGGGGTTGGCGCTCCTCTTTAAGACTGTTCCTCTATATTTTGATGGTATTTTTCTGCACAAGAAAGAAGTTTCCAAAGAGAAAAATATGCTTTAAAAATATACCTGCTCAGCTGATATGATTTACTAATGTAAAAGTAGCAAGCTGAAGTATTTACTGTGAACAAGAAACCTGAAAACATCTTTCCCAGATTTGTCAGCAGCAGTTCATAATGGAATTGTCTGGGCCTCTGCATCTGATATTGTAAGTGAGTGATTTACAATATTCTATTTTCAGAATGAAGCTTTCTTCTCTGTGAGTTCAGATGAATCCCATTTTTAATCTTCACTTGTATATTCTTGCAAAAATATGCATGCAATGGGATGGTTGACTGCTTGCATTAATGACAAGGTTAACAGCTTAGTCTTGCCCTTTTCCTGCTTTGCCATAACTCATTGTAGCAAAACTTCCACAGCCAAAATCATGGAGAGCACAGCACAGCAGAACCACTTGCCTTGTGTGCTATTCACCCAACCTAAATAAATCCTTGTTAATCCCTGCAAGTTTCCAGTTTAGAGGATTTTTACGAATTTTTCTACCAGTGTACCCTAAAACAAGGCTTTTCTTGTGTATAAATTATGCAAAGAGCTATGATCATGTAACCGAAATATGAGGCAACATATCTGAAAACAAGCTGCACAAAATGTTTTGCCTTTCAGGGTCCAATTCAGCCAGGGACGCTGGAACAGTTTGTATAGTGGGGGTGCTGAGAGCCATTGAACCAAACTGTAAACCCGGTATATAATGGACAGCACTTCAAGTCAGGGGGTGCGGCAGCATCCCCCACACCTTTAGTTCCAGCACCTGTGAATTCTGCAAAACATTTAAGCGTGTGTTTTAATCTATCCCTGTTCAGCCAAGCACTTAAGCATGTGCTTATGAACTTTTCTGAATTGGGGCCCTATTTCCTATGGCCATGTATCAAACTATAGATGAGTGTATGTACACATGTATGCTTAGTTATGTGAGTGCAAATGTACACTCAGGAATGCTTTCTCTTCTCGTGTCGTCTTATTTTGGGCTTTATCTTCTAAGTAGAGCTGGTCAGGAATTTTTCATCAGAATGATTTTCCAAAGGAAAATGCCCATTTCACAAAATCAGAATGTTCTGTTGAAAAGTTGAAATTAGGGAACCAATAAAACCTGAAATAAAAGCCAATCTTGCACTTGGAGTAGCAAGTCAGTGATATCTAGAGCAGGGAGACAGAATAAGGATTCCAGGGGTCCTTCCCATGTATCTTCCGATTTGCTGTGCAACCTTGGACAATTCACTTTGAGGTCTGATTTTGACTCCAATAGAAGCTATATGAGCACTTAGCCCACCTGCAAATCAGGCCATGAAGGCCTGATCCTACATTTCATGAGCTCCCAAGAAGTCAAGGGAAGATATGGGCATATAAAGAATGTAGGATCAGGCCCCCTAGCTCTCTATGTACCAATCTCACAGTAGTGTAGTAAGGCTTACCAATAATTAATATTTCATACAGGGCTTTCAGATCCTTGATGAAATATGTAACATGCAATAAGTGAAATCTGTTCATTAGATAGTTAAAATACGAGTTCAAAAGTACAAAAAGCAAATTGCAACCTGATCGCTTTCATTAGTGCTTATTTTTGGGCACGGCATTCCTGGCTCTGCAGTAGTTTTTCTTTCAGCTTCTACTCATACCACTAAACACATAGCTATGCAGCAGAGGGCAACCCTGATATACTGAGATCATGAACTGAATACAGAAGAGGAGGGAGAGGGGAGGACATACAATATATATAATGTATTGCATTCACAGAAAGCGATCAAGAACTCAGTCGTTGAGGAAAGGGACAATTCCACCCTCTCCTGGGCAGACATGAAGCACTGAACACCTGTCAGTTACAACTATAAATGAAGTCTCTGTGGTTGTTCCTTTTTTTTTTTTCTTCAGTGAACAAACTGAGCCCTAGGTAAGCGTGCGTTTTCTGGAATAGCTGTCTGTTCTGGGAAAACAGCAACAGGTCATGCTGCAGTGCTGTTTAATTTACAGCGATCACAACAACCCTTGCACAGACTATTCTTCTTGACAATTCCCATCGTGCCAGCGTGGGAATTCAGCTGCCCAAGGTAAGGGGAAGAGATCCCCTTTTGCTTCACATGTCTTCCCATCATGCACAGGACTGGGGTTCAGCCTTGGCAGGATTCCAACACAGCAGCCTGAGAGCTCATTGTGGTTCACGCTCAATGGGAAGATATGTTTTCCACTCCTTTGATCAATTAGGTCCCTTATGGTCTTGTGATCAGATTCGCTAGTCATCTAACCTGAGAGGACGCCTGAAGCACTATCTTAGCCCATTTCTTCTCTTGTTTGCTATTTATTTTTAATCTCTGGGCTTTAGAATCAGATGTGCAACCTGTCTCCTTTTTGACAGTGCAACACAGTTACATCCGACTACTGGGGACCTGTTGTGAATTGAAAAGAGCAACCTTTATCTTTCTTGTTTCACTGTTTATCAGACAGCATTGGGACAGTAACAAGAAAGATCTTGTTTTTAAAATTACACTTGTGTTTTTCTGTAATGAAATAAAAAATCTCCAAGTCACTTCCTACAGTATAAACTTCCGTCTAGGGAAGCCGCATGACTTTCATCAGGTTCCAGACTCAAGTATAGTAGCCGAACACAAAAGCTGATGGAATAGAGGAAAAACTGTCATCTGACTACATTTTGTGTATAAATGTGAACTGAACTTAGCATCGTGATTCACAAGGTCACATGATTAGTTGTGTTCACATGTTCTTGAAAATAATCATGAAGCTCAAAACTTTTAACACTAAAATATGTATCATGACATTCATTGTTATTTTTGGAGTCTCCTGTTTTAAAAGTTTGTAATCCATTCAGAAAGAAAAATCAATACTGTGTGATGTAGATAACCAGCTATGCACCGCTAACAATGATGAGCACATGTGTTAAGTGAATACGTCCTAAAACAATCTATAAATTGTCCAAAATATTCAGCAAATACTTATAAACAATACATATTTACTGTTAATCAGGATTGATTTGTAATTGATTACTAGCCAAAAATGGTGTTAAGTTTGTGACAAATATGATTTTTTTAAAATGATTTGTTTTGCCATACGTAGTGAAAAAGTTTTTGCTTTCACTTCTGAAGTGGAAGTAGTAATACTGTAGTTTACTGAATCTGACTTTTGCCATCAAATGACATAACATATAGTATAGTTTGACGTTTTATATTGTTCATTCTCACTTACCAAATAGCATCCTTAAAATGTAATAAAAACATATCAATTTGAAAAGCTATCTGCCAAATCATAAAAAGTCTAAGAATCTGACATTTTTATGTGAATACACTGTTTTATTTTACTCAGCCAATTTTAATATCCCTATAGCTACAAGTATGCAAATAATGCACAATTTCAGAAGCAGAATACAGCTGCCATATGGTTTCTAAATTAGTTCAGACTTGTTTTTTGCTTTTTTCATAGGAGGGGAGTCCCCATTTTCCTCATCAAATGACACTGATGTGAAAAGTGCACATATAGTGGAACAGATTTTCTGTTTAATTCTCTCAGGCGTGTGCTTTCTGAGAAATGGTTCCTCCTAAAGCCAGTTGAAAAAATTTGAATGGAACATTTTTCTGTCAGAAAATGTTATTTTGTCAAAATAGAAATTTTCAATGGGAAAAAAGAAATTTTGGTGGTGGCATTTTACACTGGGGGAAAAATAAAACAATGTGGCTCTCCCTGTGGCTGAGCCAATGTGGTGTATCATGGGGCTCATTCATAGGGAGAGATTGTGATGCATCCAAGGAGAGTGGCCACTGGGGAAAATGAGAGAATGAAGGACCCAAAACTACAACTCCTATAAGGCATTGTGGCAGTTCAGGTAGAGGCAGAGATTAATGTTGACCTGAACTAAACAAAATATTTAATTTCAGGTGGAGGAATCGAAATGAAGCACTAACTATCCTTATCGTTAGAAAGGTTTTCTACTATCTAACCTAAATCTCCCCTGCTTTAGATTAAGCTGATTGTCTTCAATGTCCATTGAAGGTAAGACAAGAAGTAGTTGATCACCATCCTCTTTATAACAGCCCTTTACATATTTTAAAATTGTTATAATGTTCCCCCCACATCAGTCTTCTTTTCTCAAGACTAACCATGGCAATTTTAAAAAATCTTTTCTCATAGGTCAGATTTTCCTATGTTCCAAAAACAACATTTTTGTTACTCTTCTCTGGACTGTCTCCAATTTGTCCACACATACCCTTCCTAAATTGTGGTGCCTGGAATTGGACACAGTAATACAGCTGAGGCCTCAGCAGTGCAAAGTAGAGTGGAACAATTACCTCCGATATCTTGCATATGACACTCCTCTAAATATACCCGAAAATGATAGTAGCCTTCTGGTTTTTTGGCAACTTCATCATATTATTGACTCTCATTCAATTTGTGATCCACTATAACCCTCAAATCCTTCTTAGCAGTACTACTGCCTAGCCAGTTATTCCCTAGTTTTTATTTGTGCATTTGATTTTTCCTTCCTAAGTGGAGTACTTAGCACTTGTATTTATTTAATTTCATCTTGTTGATTTCAGACCAATTCTGTAATTGATCAATTCAATTAGCTTCGACTTACAGATATTGGATATTGTCATTAAGAAGCCTTCTCCCATCAGATATCTTCTTCCCATGAGCATCCTTATTGTCTATGATGTTCTTTGAGATTCTTTGTAAACTATTCTTGCTTTGGCTGTACCGGATTCCTTGACGTGAATCTGACAGGAAGTGCCAGTAGATCGTTTAGAACAATAGAAGAACACATTGAAGACATTTTGGCAAATCTGATGACATTTTTTCAGTCTGGTTTTGTAATACCTCAATTTTACGTTTTCCAAATTTTCACCATTTTTTCTTTTTCTTTTAAAGCATTTTTTCAGTTACAAAATCAGAAGACCAGTAAAGGCGCGTGAATGTGCACATCTACAAATATCAACCCCAAACCCTAGGAACATTCCCCGTATGAAGCTTAATAATTGTGGGGCACAGATTAATTTCTTTCCATGTTAGGATTTTTTTTAAAAAACCCTTTTTTGGGGGGGAAATATATAGATTACATTTTAGGTCTGTCAGTATTATTACTGTCTTTTTTTTTTTTTTTAAACAGACATTATTCAGCTTCTGTCCAGGTCTAGTACTGAACACAGGTTTAAGATTCTTTGAATCCCTAATTACATTAACTAAAGAAAGGCTTGTTATTTTCACATCACTGAACTTCAGCAGCAGATTTATATTTTGTATATTAACTTGCCATGGAGTCAGATGGAGTCAGAAATACATTTCTTGCTTATTATGTAGCTAGCTAGGGTGAATACTTTTTTCTTCATATTTGTAGCATTAAAGAGCCTTTTAAAAAAAAACAACCCTCCTAGCTGCATTTATGAAAATAAAGCAAGTGACAAAATGTATCATATTTAGACATCATCAAGTACCACTTGGCAGAGACAGCTACTTTAGAAGCTAATAGATTCTCAAGAATTTCCCCTGTGATTATCTCCATGTCTAAAGGACCATATGTCACAGATACTTTAAATGACGGCTGGATATATCACACAAATAGATTTATTCCATCTATTTTGCAAGCAGTTCACGCCAAACTGGTGAAGACATCCTCTTGATTACTGAAAGGAGCTAAATTTCCTTTGAAGCCTCTTATTGAATCTGATGTGTTCTGTGAACACAATACTTGTTTTCCCCAAAGACAGATTGTCTCTTTTGCTATTTGCTGGTTGTACCAGGAAAAGGACAGACGATGAATCAAATGGGAAGTGCAGCCAGTATATTGGGACAACAATTATTAATTTTTTTAGCCTTCTAGTTGGTAAGGTATTTTCATATGGACTCCAGTCCAGGCACTACTAAGTGATTGAGTTCGGGGGTCTGATTCACATTTTTACTTACACCACGGCAAATCAGGAATAAGTCTTCTGAAGTTAATGGACTTACATATGTAAAACTAATATAAGGGAAAGGAGAACTGAGCACAAAATCTCTAATTGTAACTTACAGTATTAGAGTGGGATAAAACTGGCATTGGTGTGAGATGTGGTAAATTTGAGTCTAAAATGAATATGTCATAAGACGTAAGTGGTGAATTGGGAATGAAACTGCCATTTCAATGTTAAGAGTTAAATTTATGATACGATGTTCCCTTGATGGGCCTTTGAAATTGAAACTGCAGTTCCTGGTTAAATATAAATGCTTGGTAATGGATCTCAAGAGCAGTAGGATCTAAACCTCGGCCTAGTTACTGGCTATTTTAAATGGACTATTGCTGCTCTGGTAGAGGGAATTTGAAAAGAAAGGTTGCAGTATTGAACATGAAGTGATTATTGAGGATATAGATTTGTACAACTCGCCTTCCTCCCATTAAAATCTTCTTCGGAGTGGAAATGCTCACTTTGCAGGTTACTAGGAGAAAGCCATCTGCACTTGCTCTCACAGGGACAGCAGCAAAGTGTTGTCCTTTACAATAACTGGCATTTAATAGTCTTCTCTAGGCCTCTTGCAGTTAATGTGCAGCTTGGCGTCATTCATTGGTACTGCATGTGATCTACAATTCCATAACAGCCGCTACCATATATGACCTATCCTGCTGGTGTTCTGTGGGTGTGGTTTGGGTTTAGTGTATTTTTCTGTGGCTACATTTGGTTATACAGTTAAAAGGCCTGATTCTCCTCTGCCTTGTTATTTATATCTGACACTAGTATTTCACACCTACTTAGCAAGACTGTAAATGACTACGCAATGGCCAAGGCTGTGGAGAAACAGGCCCATAGTATTTAACAAACAGGGGCTAGATTTATCCCTCTTGCAATTCAGTTGACTTCAGTGGAGTTACACAGGGAGAAATTTAGCCCATTATTTTATAGAATATTTGTTGTTGTTTTTTCTCTTTGTAATTTATAATGGCTTGTAATTGATCAGAATTACTCTCTGCTGTGTTTGCTATAGGACAGGCTGATCCTTTCCTACAAAAATTATAAAGAATTTAACCCACAGAGTGCTTACTGCACATAGGCCTTTGACTCATAATAAGCATGATATAAGATTATCTATCCTCTGAAGATCCTGTGATAAATGTTGAACAGTTTGTAGATATTATGATCACGTTTTAGCATAAGAAGCTTAGAATTCAGTGAGAGAAGTGAGGTCTGAGGGACCTGAGAGGAAGGTTCAAGAACTTCCCTGTTTCAAGGTGCTCAGATTCTGCAGTGATGGGCATAGCATAAGATCCTGGAATGGTAAATGTACTATTGACAAGAGTGGCCACACTGGGTCAAACCAATGGTCAATCTAACCCAGTATCCTGTCTTTCGACAGTGGTCAGTGCCAGATGCTGCAGAGGGAATGAACAGAACAGGGCAATTTCAGGTGATCCATCCACTGTTGTGGATTCCCAGCTTTGGGTAGTGAGAGGTTTAGGCACACCCGGAACGTGGGGTTGTGTTCCTGACCATCTTGTTTAATAGCTATTGATGGACCTATTCTCCATCACCTGGATCGATCGGTCTTCAGCTGTCATTAAGACTGCGCCGATCACAACACATCCGCCATTCTTCTCGCATTCTTGCCTTTCTTCTCAACGTTCGTCCGAAACATTTAACAATGTCATCTTCCCATCTTCTTGGAGGCTGACCAGGTGGTCTTTTTTGTTCTCGCGGGTACCACTCAGTAATGATTGCGGTCCACCTACTGTCCGTGAACTGTGCTATGTGGCCCGCCGATTGTATATTATTATATCTGCTTTCCACGACAATATCTTTCACACCCCTGCGTTCTCTAATAATTTCATTTGGGATATGATCCAGAAGGGAAATTCCCAACACAGCTCGTTCCATTGCCCTTTCAGCTACCGACAGCAGCTGTTCTTCTCTCTTCATCAGTGCCCACGTTTCACTGCCATACAGCATGGCTGGCAGCACGGTTGAATTGTAGATATTTGTACATGTGGTCTTGTCGATTTTTCCTTTGAGGAGGTCCTTGATGGAATTAAATGCACACCATCCTGCCCGAATCCTTCGCGAGAGTTCCGCGTTCATGTCTTGGCGCATATTAACTTCTTGGCCCAAATATATGTACTGTTCCACTTCTTCAATATATATTTACCCTTAGCCAGCTCCTAGGAAGAGCGAGGGAATACAAACTCCCGCTGTGCATTGCTTTCGTCGACTATGAAAAGGACTTTGATAGCGTTGAGTTCAATGCACTATTAAAGGCGCTCGCAGAGCAGGGCATTAACATGCAGTACATCAGTTTGTTGAAGGAAGCGAATACTGGATGTACAACAGACATTACTCTCCTCGAAACTCCCCTCCGTATCCCAATCGAGAAAGGCGTAAAGCAAGGAGATACGATTTCACCAAAAATTTACTGCCTGCCTTGAAATGGATATGAACAAGATCAATTGGAGGAGTGGTGTTAATATAAATGAAGAACGATTATCTCATCTCAGATTCGCGTTCAACATCGTACTAATTGCCGAAAGCACCAACCAACTGCAGAGCATGCTACAAAGACTCGACAAGAAAAGCAGTCAGGTCGGTCTGAAAATGAACCATTGCAAAACGAAATACATGCGATCAGACGTCTTGCGAAAAGCCCAAATAACGGTAACAGGAGAAGAAAAAAATTGAAGAAATTCTCCATGAACACATCTAATTCTTTTTTGAAAGCTATTATATTTTTGGCCTTCACAACATCCCTCATCAATGAGTTCCACAGGTTGACTGTGTCACCTAAAAGGAATGGCTTGGGTGTGGGGATCTCCCCCACATCTTCTGCAGTGAAGGCAGATGCAAAGAATTCATTTACCTTCTCTGCAATGGTCTTATCTTCCTTGAGTGCTCCTTCAGCACCTTGATCATCTAGTGGCCCCACTGATTGTTTGCAGTACTTCCTGCTTCTGATGTATTAAAAATTTTTTTTTTGTGTCCTTAGCTAATTGCTCTTCAGATTCTTTTTTAACCTGCCTTATTATACTTGTCTTGTCACAGTTTTCTTTCCATTTTCCTCACTAAATTTGATTTCCAATTTTTAAGGGATGCCTTTTTGCCTCTCACCACCTCTTTTACTCCATTGTTTAGCCACAATGGCCTTTTTGTGGTCCCTTTTACTTTTTTATTTTATTTGGGGTATACGTTTAGTTTGAGCCTCTATTATGGTGTTTTAAAATAGTCTCCATGCAGTTTTCAGGCATTTTACTTTTGCGACTATTCCTTTTGATTTTCATGTAAACTAGCTTTGTCATTTTTGTGTATCTCCTCTTTTTGAAGTTAAATGTTATTGTGGTGGGTTTCTTTGGCATTTTCCCCTCTATAAGGATGCTAGATTTAATTACGTTGTGGTCACTGTGACTGAGCATTTCAGCTATATTTACCCCGTGGACCAAATCCTGTATTCCTTTTAGGACTAAAATTAAGAATTGTCTCTCCCCTCGTAGGTCCAGGACAAGCTGCTCCAAGAAGCAGTCATTTACGGTGTCTAGAAATTTTATTTCTGCATCCTGTCCTGAGGTCACATGTAGCTAGACAATATGAGGATACCTGAAATCGCCAATTATTGTTTTCTGCCTTTGTAGCCTCTTTAATTTCCCTGAACATTTCACAGTCACCATCACCATCCTGGTCAGGTGGACAGTAGTATATTCCTACTACTTACTTGTATTAATCAAACATGGAATATTTATCCATAGAGTTCCTATGGTACAGTTTGAGTCACAAGACTTTTACTTTTTTTGACTTATTTCTTTCACCTATCGGACCACTCCCCCACCAGCACGATTTACTCCAGCATTCCTGTATATTTTGTTCTCTGGTATTACTGTGTCCCATTGATTATCCTCACTCCACCAAGTTTCTGTGATGCCTGTTATATCAATATCCTCGTTTAATGACAGGCACTCCAGTGCACCATCTTAGTACTTAGACTTCTAGCATCTGCATATAATCACTTGTACATTTTGTCGCTATTCAGTTGCTCACCTTCATGACTTATATTTAAATGAGATTATTTTGCTTGTGACTGTTCCTCACTAGCTGGGGCCTAGTTTATCTTCTACCCCCTTTTCAAGCCATTGCCTTCAGATGGGGGTCTCCGCTAATTGGTTAATTCTGCTTCAATGTCTGGACACCAGTTTGCATCCCCAGTTGACATCTTTAAAAGTGCAGACTTCTGTTCTTGAAGTTTTATATTGATAAGGTTGATAAAACAAACAAAAAAAACCTTTTAAGTTAAATTTAGATCAGCACTGCAACCTGACAGCCACAGGTGAACATAGTGTTATAATAGATACAGGTTAGATTAGCCCTGGTTAAAATTCTTTGCAGAGAAGTGGATATAAGCCAAGAGTCCATTTACAATGTGGTCTCCTTGGCATAAAGTACAAACTAAAAGTGATGCAGAACTGAAGACTCGTTTGGAATATTTCTGAGAAATCTTACATTGTACACACAACCTGAAGGGTAGTAGATTGATGGGGTGCAGTTGCTCAGCTTGTGGTCCTCCTGATGTAATAAAATGGGTCGAATACCCATCTGTCAGTCCCTGAAAGGCAGGAGAAGGGGTTAACTGGTGTAGGAGGTATGGAGAACAGGCCACTGTCCTGTTCCTGAGGAGATAACAAATATAAAATTTAGGAGGAGGGTCCCATAGCCTGTGTAGAGGAGATTGGTAGAGAAGTGACTCTGTGTGGGGCATTGCCTTAGAGCATTTGTTCAATAGGAACTGCAACTCCAAGTGCCACACTGAATAAATCTCTGCAAATAGACCTTGCAGATGTCAGTGTGCAAGACCCTTTACAAACCAAAGATTACAGTGTTCACATATTCCTAATTTGAAGACCAAATTGGCAGAGCCAACTTGCAGACAAACTTGTGATTTGTTTTGTTAAAGTAATCATACTGGATTTTGTGGGGAAAAACCTCAGTGGATGGAGGAATGTAGGTACTTGCTTTTTGCTCCCTGAGTGACCGCAGAGACGCCACCTACAAGAGGAACAAATTATTTGACAATGGGCTCAAGATAGAACCTGATCCAATGGCTGGAAGTTGAAGCTAGATAAATGGACTGGAAATAAGGTGTAAATTTTTAACAGTGATGTTAATTAACTGTTGAAATGACTTACTAAGGCTCATGGTAGAATCTCCATCATTGCCAATATTTAAATCAAGATTGGATGTTTTTTTCTAAAATATGCTCTAGGAATTATTTTGGGGAAGTTCTATGGTCTGTGTTATATGGGAGATCAGATTAGATTATCACAATGGTCCCTTTTGATCTTGGAGTCGATGAATCCGTGGGAAGGCTGAAACGAGGTTAGCTAGGCAACAGCGTAAAGTACTAGCAGTTTCTGAAGCTGACCTACAGTACTGAAGGAGGCAAGAATCCAGATGCCCATCCTTATCACACAATTGCATGACTAAGGCCCTGATTCAGCCAAGCACTTAATCACAGTTAAAATTAAGCACATTCTTAAGTGCACTGCTGAATTGGGGCTTAAATGTACAAGTGATGGAGATTCTGTTGGTCCTTATAGCACCAATAAGGAAATCACTGATAGTAACTTTCTGTTCTATCTACTCTCCCATGGGGCAAGAACAGCTCATATGCCTATCTCTGAGCATCTAAATTAAAAAATGAAGTCCTACAACATGAATGGAAATGTTCTGCTTATCTTACCCCTCTGCTGTAAACCTACTGACAACACACATTGACAGCTTGAACTTTTGAGTTTCAGTTTTTGGAGGTGACTTAATTTTGGGTGCCCAATTTGAGACATCTGTGGCCTGCTTTTCTGATGGGCTGAGCATCTGCAGCCCCCATTGACTTCAAATCGACTTTTGAATGAACGACATCTGTGAAAAATCAATCCCTGGGGTCTTGGCTACGGAATCCAAAAATGGAGGCACCCAAAATTAGAAAAAATATTTGAATTTTGAATATATATATGAATATTGTTAAGTGCCAGCTATGCTTTCTTGCCTTCTTCTCATGAAAAGATCCAAGTATTTTTCTCAGTAACATTATTTTAGAAGTTAAAACTATTATGTAGATGTTATTTAGCTACTTATACAGTGACTGGGAGTGACCAGTTGTTAAGAGTTAAATATAATGACAGCATCATAGTAGCAATACTAGTTATTGCCGAGATGGCAATTCCATTCTATCAAATGTGTCTGGTATGTATTTATGATGCCCTCATTAATGTGGTGTCAGGAATTAGTTGGGTGTGCCCATGCCTAACAAAAATATAGGTGCTTTGGGGACTTAGGTATCCAGGGAATGTAGATGCCTATGGGTTAGATGGCAGCTGAGCAGGGGTGTTGTGAATGACAATGGCACCTAAATGTTAGACTTAGGCATCTAACTGCTTCTTTAGGCACCTCAATCCCCCTTGTGAATCCCATCCCAGGTTAAAAAAAAGTCATAACAGTAGAGTATAGTGTGTGTGTATGGGTGGGAAGGGTGTGGAAGTGGCAAGGAGACAAAGGTAAAAGGACAACTAGTTTACATAGAACCAGCTAAAGTTTACAGGGCTTTTTTTGTTCCTGTTTCAGATAATTTCACAGGAGGAGATATTGACCTGGTTCCTGTATTTAGAATACAGAATGCATATCCTCCTAGGGTCTCCATGTGCTATACAAACCTTAATTAAACCTCTGCCTCCCAGTATATTAGAAAATAATAATTATGCCTATTTTACATATTGTCAGATTGAGACATTGAGAGGTTGCGAATGGGAATTTCCAGTGCACCTAAAAGACTTTAAAAGCACAAGTCCCAGTTATTTGCAAATAGAATTTGTGCTCCTAAGTCACTTACACAATTTCTGAAAATCCCACCCTTAGGTGATTTGTTGCGGGCCCCGTGTTGGGTCATTGGCAGAAGCAGGAATAGAATCTGGGCCCCAGATGTGTGCTTTTATCTTTGGACTGCACTTCTCCCCTGAGCAGTGAGATACCAATTTAGATATTCATTGCTAAATTTCATGTTAATATTGTAATCATGTCCATCTCTTTAGGCAACCTGATCTCTATGGCAACAATTCAGTACGGTTCACTATTCAGAGTTGAAACAACAACTACACAAAAAATGGAAGACACAACCTTCCTTTATAAAACAAACATGCAACTCCCGCACCAAACCGTGCATTAATTAAAAAAAAAAAAATTGTGCCAGAAAAATGTATTGCTCACAATCGCTAATTATTGTATGTACATTTTTTATATTGGAGCAAATGTCAACAGTTTTTATTTTTGTATATGCTCTGATTTCCTACCTAGATATAAGATATTATGAGTGAATAGTCTTTCTTGATAGTTTTATAATAGAATTTTGAGATACATTTTATACCATTGCTCATGACAAAAATTGTAGCTACTATTTGGCCAGGAAATCAGAAGAAGACTAGGGATTGAATGCTCAGCTATAGCCTCACTTAAAGTGTGGAAAAAACAGGGCATCTTGAAATGTATGAAGGTGCAACTGGTGAAAAAATAATTTTTTTCTATAGTAATTTATGGAAGTGAATCATGGGAAGTCAATGCTGCTGACAAGAAAATTGAAGCTCTCAAATTTAAGGCCTGACCCTTGCAAATACTTACATGTGTATAGTATCAGAGGGGTAGCCTGTTAGTCTGAATCTGTAAAAAGCAACAGAGGGTCCTGTGGCACCTTTAAGACTAACAGAAGTATTGGGAGCATAAGCTTTTGTGGGTAAGAACCTCACTTCTTCAGATGCATCTGAAGAAGTGAGGTTCTTACCCACAAAAGCTTATGCTCCCAATACTTCTGATAGTCTTAAAGGTGCCACAGGACCCTCTGTTGCTTTTCTACATGTGTATAGGTTTTATAAGTGCAAGTAAAATTGTTGAATTCAATGGGATTTTGTGTGTGTGTGTGTGTGTGTGTGTGTGTGTGTGTGTGTGTGTGTGTGTGTGTGTGTGTGTGTGTGTTTGCAGAAATGAGACCTGAGTGTGGGGCCTCTTAGAGGAGGCTGTAAGTAAATGATCATAGTATAAATTATGTAGCTATTTCAAGCTCATTTTGCATGCCTTCAGGATGGCAGATGGAAACATCAATAAATTATTTTATATTCATTTTTTGCTAGATCTCAGCTGACAAAATCCCCAATTACTTCAGACTTGCTTGATCCATTATCCTTTCATAATTCTTAATAAGCTTACATTTTGAGAATGAATGTTTATGCTTACAAATATCACTGGGACAGTTAAAATCAAACATGATGTGCAGACTCCTGGGATACTTGGCAATAAAGTACTGTTTTCAATAATCAATAAGACAGCCAAATGAGTCTCTGGCATGGAGTTTCTTGGATATCTTCCTTCAGACAATCAAAGCTAAAATTTGTCTAGGAGAAATGTTATTTTCAATGTCTTTGCCACTTAGTAGTATAGTTTTGTTTTTGTATTGTTGGTTGCAGTTGAAAGCAAGTTTAGCTGCGTAATGCCAAATGTTCTAACGCCCATGTTCAAGCCACTAGCAATTTAAAAGCTAACTACCGATACTCAGATTTCCATAGAAAATTATTCACTTTAAAACATTTAGGGTCAGTTAAACATAGTTCCTCAACGTGATGTTTTTCTGATATTGGGTTTTTTTCATTGAATTTGGCTGCAATGCCTCATGTTGCTGCCAGACAGACAGCACTGATTGGCATCTTTACATTCACTTTGATACCTTATTAGAGTTCAGTTAGTATCCCAAAGAAGCAATGATTCTTTTGTGAGAGCAGTGGCTTTCGACTGCAGTGTTTTAGATACCACATTGGCTGTCTCCGGGGTCTTCATTTATAGTACTGCAAGGAACACAAAGTTAGTTTTGTAAGTGTTTCTTTAGCACCAAAGCTTCATCGTATTTATCAGTGGTCAGGGTTGATTAACAACAGCAGCCTAAGTCCCCCTTGCCACACGTGTAAGAACAACATGTACATCTTCCACTCTTGCAAAGCACACTCCTCCTACACAACCATCTGTCCCATTTCCTGACGCTTTCTATATTTTGTATTTGGCATTGAATACTAGAGAAAATATTACTTTGTTTCCCTCACTGCTGTTCTCTCTGTCTACTAAATAGATAAACAATGTCAAATATCATACACTATACATTCATCTCACTGAACTGTACCTTGGTAATCATGCAAAAATGGTAGTCTCTCCCTACTTCCCAACAAAGATCTAATAGCAGAGAGCAGTAGTGCGTTCTCTTGTTACTAAAACTTCATAATTTTTCTTCTAAAATATTATACCACAAAGTACTCCCCTGAACAAAGCAGATTTTGTGCTGCATTGTTTTTGCTTACTCATATGTGCTTATTTCCTTACTGTATTTGCTAATTTATTTAGATCCTTGATTTAGCTAAAGATGTAATATCTCAGGTAGCCAGAAAGCTCCCTACTAGTTACACATCTGAAGAGGTGTAAGCACACTCATGTTATGCTTTCTATCCAATTCCACTGAAATTTTTGCTCACTAAACTTCTTACCAGATCTGCCTCTTTCTCAGAGGGAATATGAATGACTCACTGTTTTGCAGTAAATGCTCATTTTCTCTTCCCCAAACTACATCCCTTTTTTGGAGCTCAGCCACAAGAAGTGCAGTGGGCATATGGACCTCAGAATCTGTACTACCAGAGGGTCAGCAGAATACAAATGCAACCTTTCTCCAAATCTACACTTTCTGTTCCTCTAGCTTCAATTAATAGACACATTTTGTTGACATTTACTGCTATCTACCTTATTGTGCCTACTTTCATCCTCCTTACTCTTTCACATATTGCCTAATCCCTCCTTTCCATGATCTTCTCATCTCCTCCATGGTCTGCCCAGCTACCCCACTAACAGAAAGCCCCCTGTGTTGACACATATTGAGCCCAGTGAAATCAATGATAAAACTCCTGTCAATGTCAGTGGTACCATGGGTAGCACTGGAGTAGAGGGACTGGAACCTGAGTGTCCTCTCTTCCATGTAAATGCCCTAACCACTGGCCATAGGTGATTCTTGCTCTCTCTGACCCAGTGAATATTTAATTATGTATACACAGTGAAATTGCTCCAACTGGAGAGGCTGAAAAAGACAAACTCAAGAATATCACATAGACCAGTGGTTAGAACACAAGAGTGGGAGGTGGGAGACCCAAGTTCTAATCCCTTCTCCACACCAGGCAGAGGGGGCAACTGAACCCATGTCTTCCCCATCCTGGGAGAGTGCCCTCACCACTGGCCTAAAGCTATAGGGGGCACCAACATCTCTTCTTTTTTATGGCTGTTTTGCCTGGGTGTAGATATGCTCAAATCATGTTTACCAGAGCAGGACCAAGAGGCAAGATAGCTGGTGGAATGCTTAGTTTGTGAATCCCACCGGGGCTTAGGCACGGAGCTGCTGGACTGAGTCAGGACTGAGGTAGCTGTGTGCATGCCCAGCTGCTGAAATTTAGGTGTCTTGGAGACTTCAGTGGTAGAAATTTAGGTGCATAGGGACTTTGGGAGCAGATTGAGTGGTGGTTTTCTGAATGCCAGTATCACCTAAATTCTGGATTTAGGTGCATAAAGTGGCAGGTGCCGAAGTCTCCTTGGCAAATCCCAGCCCAGATCTTCTTATATAGCATCCAGCAGAAAAGAGCTCCTATCAGGATCAGAGCCTCTTGGTGCTGCCACAATGCAAATAAATAATTATCTAATTAGTAATTAATTGCTGCGTTTAAACCTGCAGAACATGGAAAATAGGTTTGTTATCCATTGGCTGCTTCATGACTTGCATTACACAGCGGTTAGAAAGGTATTTCTTTCTGAAATATCACCCTTTTTATTAAGTTAAGATGACAAGCTGTAGCTTTTAATGGAATGTCATATTGATTGCATTAAACCCTTTGAAATAATGGCCAGTATGGCTGCCAACGGTGGCATTATTAAAGGTGCCAAAACAGATCAAGCTGACAGCTTTAAACATTTTTCTTGTCCCACAGCATATTTTTCTTAGTTTGAATAAAGTTATTAAAAAAAGTAACATGTCGATTAGCTGGACTGCTTTTCAAGAGCTTCATGAAATATTCAAAGCACAGATAAGTCAAACTGGCTTGGAAAGAGTACAGTTATCTCCAAATGTGAGGGATATCTGTCTGCTTGCAAGTGTTTTATTACCCATTGCTGCACAGGGTGATTCAGGCTGCATCCTAAAGTTTGTGCTAAAAAATGGAAAAAATGAGAGATCATGGGAACCTCTTTGAAGACTCACATATACTCAGGCTAGGTCTACACTGGGGGAGGGGGGTCGATTTAAGATACACAAATTCAGCTATGCAAATAGCGTAGCTGAATTCGACGTATCCTATTCGACTTACCCCGTGGTGAGGATGGCGGCAAATCGACCGCCGTGGCTCCCCCGTCGACAGCGCTTACTCCTCCTGACGAGGTGGGAGTACGCGCGTTGATTCGGCGATCGATTTATCCATCTAGATGAGACGCGATAAATCGATCCCCGAGAGATCGATTTCTACCCGCCGATCTGGGCGGGTAGTGTAGACTAGCCCTTAGTGTTACGATGTTGACTTTTTCTCTCTTTCTGAGAGAATCTGGATGCTATTTTATAACCCCAATAGTTCCTTTTAAGATACCGGGGGCCATACTTAAGTATTGGAGCACCTCACAATCTTTTGATGTATTTTTCCTAGTAATACCCCTGTGAGAGAGGGAAGTATTATTGTCACAGTTTTACAGTTGGGGACTTGAGACACAGAGGCCCAGATCTAGAAAGGTAGTTGGGCTCCTTACTTCTAATGATATTAATGGAAGTTAGGTGCCTAATTACCTTTGAGGCTCTGGGCCAGAGAGAGACTGAATGACATGCCCAATCACAAGAAGACTGCGGTAGAGTAGGGAGTTGTACTCCCATCTTCCAAATTCTTGACTAGCAGCCTAACCACTGGACCATCCTTCCTCTTTGACATATATGTTTGTATTAAGTGTCTCAAAGTTTAAAAACACACACAAAACAACTTTCCCTCTCTTCCCTGACCAGTCTTCCATAGCCAAATTAATTGGAGAATTCCATTGTCCCAAAGATACAAGCAGGTATAGGTAGGTTGTGCAGGTAGAAGAGATTTTTGTTCAGGAAGTCCATCCTTTGTCATTTCTTTCAAATAGAAATTACAAAGAAATTAGTAGAAAAGATATTTAATTCATTTTTTACTGAGACATGGTACTAGCAGCTCCTAAGTTGACTACAAATACAAAAATTTACAAAGATGTTGACCCAAACTTTCAGAAATGACAAGTGATTTTTGGTTGCCCAACTTGTGACCTGTTAAAGGGTCCTGATTTTTTTAGAGGCTGAGTGTGCAGCACTTTCTGAATATCAAGCCCATTTAAGATGTCTCAAGTTGGGAACCCACATATTCCAAATCCATGATTGTTCGTGTAATTTTTTGGCCCAAGGAGCATTTCAGTTTGAGTGGGTCTAGTCAATCTTCTGATTATAATAATAATTTGACCTCTCTGTTTCCAATAATATCATATAGATGAGTGTCCAATTCAGCTTTGAATATCTCTGGTGGTAGCGGTTCCACAAGGCCTCTTTTCAGCTTGTTTCCTTGTCTAACTTTTAAAATTCTTCCTAACATTCAGTCTACTTTCATTCAGTATTGAAAGGTCATTTTCTGCTTCCAACTGGCCCAGTATGTCAGTCTACATTACCCACCTGTTACTTTCAAAGAACATCTTTCATGCTTTCTCCCAAACTGCCCCTCATAAAGCTCTTTGTAAACATCTGCAAAACTAATTATTCTTCTTCAGATCTCTCCTTAAAACTTTCATCTGCCATGAATCCTACAAAAATTTGTCAGTGGTTAGGCTACTGGTATGCTGAGGCCACAGCCTATCATGCCGATCACTCTTGTCTCATTATATCCTTGTACGCTCTAATCAATCTGTCTGTATTCACCTGTTGTCTCATGTGTTATACTTAGACTGTAAGCTTTTGGGGCAGAAACTAGGATGACCAGATGTCCTGATTTTATAGGGACAGTCCCAATATTTGGGGCTTTATCTTATATACTCCCCTATTACCCCTCACCCTCGTCCTGATTTTTCACATTTGCTATCTGGTCACCCTAGTAGCAACTGTTTTTTTGTTCTGTGTTTGTACAGTTCACAGTGGGGTCTTTGTTCATGACTAGAGTTCCTAGATGGTATAAAATAAAAAAATTTTTCCTGAGCAAATAAATTAGAATAAGGTAGAGCTGGGCAACTATCATGACCCCCATAATGAGAATAACTGGGCCTTGTCATCAATCTAAAATCCTTTATATATCTTTAGTCAATTATCATCTCTCTCCTATTTTTTCTGAACTTAATGGCTAGTTCTCTTAACATTTTCCCATAGGTCTTATTTTCCAAACATCAATCATTTTTGTTGCTCTCTTCTGAATTCTTGCCCATTTTTAAAAAATGTAGTACTTTGAGGCCTAAAACAATACTGAGTAGAGTGAAATAATTATCTCACCTAATGGAAGAGGAAATAAACATAAAGGTTAAGAATGGAGATTAGAGCAAAATATAATTTGAAGGAAATAAAAGCGTGCAGAAATCTAATTGTGGGCCTGCCCTTTATGAATTATTTCAGTAATGCCGTCTCTTAAGCCTTGTTGACATTAGGCTTATTTCTGTAAAATTTCCACTTCTATTATTACTACTGGCGATCTCAACACTAGAAGAGCTAGTGAAGACAAGGTACTGGCAGCTGCTAAGTTTTAAGTACTGTGTCACTGTGATGGGGCATCTGCCCCACACTGGCCCATAATGGGTTAATAGAACCTTAGGGAGGCTGCGCAGCAGGCAGCCAATTAGAGAGTGCTCTAGGGAGCTGCATAGGAGACTGCCAATTAGAAAGGGTCTGCAAGAAGCAGCCAATCTTCTGCCCTGCAGAAGAGCTGCAGGGCAAAGCAAGTTCAGTTACTCCCTGGACCTTGAGGAGGGAGGATGAAAGCTAGCTTGTTGGGCAGGGCAGGATCAGGGAAGTAAGAGCAAGTCTCTAGCTGACAGCTGGCATGCTGAGGTCCTGAGATAAGGGCAGAGATGGTACTGGGACTTTAGAGAAGTGACCCAGGGAAGTAGACTGAGAGGTTGGAGGGGATACAGTGCATGGCTGCCATCTATAGGATCTCTGGGCCGGGACCCAGAGTAGTGGGAGGGCTTGGTCCTTCCCCTTATTCCCACATGCCACTGAGGAAGTGTTGGATTGCGGTACATTCCCCTGGAAAGGTGGGGAACACAGAGTGTGGCACAACTGTAGGGCTGTGTCATGAAGAGGACGCTGCGGTCCTGGGAGTGACACGGGTCCTGGAACCGAAGTGACAGCAGCGAGACACCACCAGAAGAGGGCACTCTGGCTAGCAGAGCTGATCCCCAGGACAGCCAGCAGGAGGCACCATAGTCATGAGTGAACCCTGTCACAGTCACAGAGCTGCTTTGAGCAGAGATAGGCACCATGGTACTTAAAACATTGGCAGCCATGTAAAGTCTTGTCCACACTAGCTTCTCCAGTGGGAACAATGATGTGAACCCTAAACTACTGATAGCAGCAGTGAGGAATGTAAGGCGTGTTTGTGCTGCCTTGCAGTTTGGACTACGGGGGCATGAATTGCAGTATGCATCTAAGTTATGTGCTGTAACTTCCCCCTGTGGATGTTGCAGGTAACAACTAAAAGATTTCCAGTTCATACTAATGTAGTCCTCAGATTACCTTAACCTAAACTAGAATCATTTAGAGAAATAACCCTATTGTTGACCTCTCCTAAAAGTTTATTCTCCTATCAAGGTGTGTGTATTATTCCTATTTGCCATGCCATACTTATTTATTTTTAAGTTGAGCACTGATAACCCGCTGTATTGTGGAACATTGAATAAGTATTATAGCACTATATATTAGTAGAACTGATTGAGTATTTTTGTTCAAAAAATTCATTCTATGGAAAATAGCCTTTATTTGTATGTGAGAACTTAGCAAAAGGTTGGTTTGTTTGTTTGTTTGTTTTTGGTCAAAATTGAAATCTTCAAAATTTTGAATTTTTGCTTCTCTTTTTCTTTTCCCTTACTTTTTTCCTTTTTTGCCACAGAATGCAATAAAATGATTACCATCTAGTTTAAAAAAAAAAAATGTGGTTTTTTTCCCTCTGTTTTTCCTGTAGCTACTCTAACTCTTCAAAGGAAAATGAAAGTCTGTAACTCTGCCACTTTGTATTTTGTAAAAGACTGGAGAAACTTTGACAAGTTGGAGTTTAAAGAGAAATATGAAATAAGTGGAAAGAAAAAAAATAAAAGTCCTGGACATAATTAAGTATATTGCATTTCATGGTAGAAAAGGTGGAGGAAAAGAAAAAATTGATTTTTTTTTTGGAAAATATATTTAATGAAAATTCAAAACAACAAAAATTTGTTCCATTTCAAACTCTGTGAACAGAAGCCGTTTTGAATTTTTTCACAGAACTGTGTTTTGATCTTTCAGCTGGCACTTATTATTTGTGTCTTTAAGGAAATAAATCACTGATTTTAAGAGATGGGGAAAGCAGTAAGCCTTGGGATTGAGCACAAGACCTCCAGGGTATGTCTATGCTGAAGCTAGGAGGTGTGATTCCCAGCTTGCACTTGCTGCACCGACGTGCACTAGCTGCCCAAGTGCAAGCCTGCCTGATCCCCATGGTCTGAGCTCAGGTGGGCTAGCCTGAGCTGCTCCCCATGCAGCAATATCATACTGTTGTTTTTAGTGCATTAACTCAAGGAGAGCTAGTGTTTGTCTACCTGTGCTGGGAACCAAGCTGCAGTGTAGACATATCCTAAACGTTTATATACCTTTGTGCTGCATAGAACTCAGTAAGTGGTGATCATGCAACTGATTCCACTCCCTCCTTATCTTATGTCCACTGAAAATTTTCACTTGTAATAAACTGAATGGTAGAAATGTATTGGCCAGATTCTCAGCTGTTATCAATCTCCTTTTACGGACTTGTGTTGATTGTCATCAGAGGATGATCTGGCCCCATGTTTATATAACAAATGCATCATGAGGTGGATATACTGTGTGTGAAGGCTTGGCCGCTGATCCTGCAAACTGCTCTGGGCAGGTCATATCTCTGCACCCATGTAGGGAACCATTGACTTCAATATCCTAAATGCTGGCTGTTTATCCTTTGCCATCTCAAGGCCCGAAAGGAAAATATTCAGTTTGTCCCTGATTTAAAAACGACCCTATACTGAGTTGCTCTAACTATAAAGCTAAACTGAAACATGATGCTTTGGTATGGCCAGACCCACAATGGTTTTATTTTTTAATGAACCACTTGCTTACTGCCTACTATTTCAGGCTGTAGTGGGCACATAGCTTACTTTCACATTGACACAGCAGTCTTGGCTTTCCAAGCCAATATCAGACTATTGTGCAAAGAGCAGTTTCAGTTTAAAAAGGTCAGTTCTTTCAGATGCATATAGCTTTACAGGCTGTTAATCCCTGGACACCAGAAAACTTGGGTTGTCCCAATACAAAGTGCAATGATCATTTGTGTTCATAGAAATAATGGTTGAATATCAGCTTTTGCATGGATTTTGCTGCATTCTCTACTTTATATTTTTTAAGAAAAGAAATTTCTAGTCCGAGTTGGGAAGGTAACCATGAAAGCCTTAACAGTACTCCGATATATGTGAATTGCCACTAATTTTGAGGCTTAGGAGCAGGAATAGCTCTTTGTGATCACAGAAATAAAAGAAGAATGGGATAGGTATAGCCAAAGTTGAATTTCAAAAGCTTTAATGTGAAATGTTCTCCTCCATTTTATCTTGCTCTGCAAATTCAGAGCACTTATTTGGCACCAGGAGAGTGAGATAAGGTTAGATCCCTCTGCAGCTGTTTTCCACTTTCCAGCTCTGATGCAATTCCCACCCACCCCTGCTTCCTCTTCTGCTACCATCTGGACTGTCAAACCTAATACAAATGTAAGCAAGGTCTGAATGAGCTCTCCCCTAACATCTAGTGTTGAGCTGGAGAAAGACTTGAGGAACAGACTGTTTGCATAGACATGCCTACTCTGCATAGGTGTGCAGCATGATGGAGTTGCTTTGCCAAAGCGATCAATTTTGGCTGGTGTTGGGTTACAAATCACTGGTGCTTAGGTCGGTATAAATTATGTCGCTCAGGAGTGTGGATTATTCATACCCTGAATGATGTAAATTTTATACCGAAATAAATTCTAGTGTAGACAAGGTCTGAGTGACAGCATGTAACTTTTAGGCACCTAGAAAATCACAGTGCGGTCCACAAAGCTGAGTGAGGTGCCTAGACTCTTATATAATGAATGGGGAAAGATAGGCACCTAATAATGCGATCCACAAAACCCAACACACTAGGCAGGGAGCTGCCTAAGCTATCCAATAGGAGATGCCAATCAGAGGGGTGTATGCTAAGTCCCACCCCTCTCTCAGGGATAGGTTTCTGAGTCTAGGCTGCAGGGAGGTGACTCTCATCTAGTAACTTATGAATGGGAACCAGTTGCCTGAATGGGGAAGAAGGGGAGAGAGAATGACTCTGTGGTTCAGTGGTTAGGACACACGCTTGTAGGATTGGGAGACCCTGGGTCTAGTCCCCTGGCTCCATTTAGTTTGCTAAATCATAGTAGGTATTTCTGTTGCTTCATATAACTAAACATCACAGCTCCCATCCATGAATATTACCATTAAAAATACAATTAGAAACTTGCTTGGAGTGGATAGTCAAGCTTAAAAGTTACTCTTCAAGTATTTTGGGGTAGTAAAGCTTGAGCACTTGGCTGTTTGCAGACAGTGAACATGAAAAGCATCATGAATGAGATCTAACCAAAAATAACTCAAATGCATATTAATGCAGAGTAGTTCTCACTCTTAGCTCTGCTGCAATTTAGTGGTAAAACAAAGACCGAGAGGGCTAAAAAGGGTACACAGGCTAGTGCTGGAGTTCACAATGGCAGGCAAGACTCCATTTGGCACTTAATAAAAGGATTCACAAGAGAAGAGTATTGAAACCAAGCTGTTTTGTTATCAGTTTTCAGACAACGAAGCAGGTAGGTCAATAAATCACTGGATTTGGGGAAAAAAGGAAAGTACTGTACTACATCAGAGAACTAGGGAAGGGGTTTGTATTTTGCTGTTGTTTCTAGAGTACTGTTTTGGGTTATAATAGTATAGTAACTGGAGGGTAGAGACCAGGTGCGGGGAACCTAGACAAAACTCTAACTAATCTAAGGTTGGCAAGAACTCTTCAAAATTTCCAAGAAATTATGGCCAGGACAGAAGAGACACACCAAAACTGTGTTGAGCAAACTGCCCTAGACTAGTCATTATGGCAACTTGTCATTGATATTATCATCTTCAAATTATTTGGACACATAAAAGCATTAATTAAGTTAATATTGAGAAAAGGGGTTAACAGGTCCATCTAGGTGAAATTCATTTGCACAAGCGTGTGGGAGGCTACACAAATTTACTGGACTAATATGAAAATGCTAGTTTTTAAATCTAAAAGGAAAATAGCATGCTTACAAGATGGAAATCAACTAGTTTAGACTTCAGTGGATGAAAATTGTGACAGACTGTGGTTTAAATAACACATCAGGCTTAAGAGGTTAAGTAATATAATGCACTTAGTTTCACTTGCACTGATTTGGCATTCAGTGGATGTGAAAAATCATCATTGGCAACAATTTTATGACCCACTTCAACATTTTGTTGCAGCTAAAATTCTCTCAGACTTTCAAAGATGCTGCACACGTTTACCCTGGATATTAATTTTTCTCTTGATTTGGCTAACAAGCTATGAATCCATGTTCTAGAGCAAATAGAAAGCAGGTGCTCTGTGGCTGGAAATAAAATAATCAGTTTCTACAAGTGAGGAAACCAGTGACATTTTGCAGCACTCCACGCTGGTTTATTACCTCATGGATAGTCTTTCTTTCTCTTTGGGAAATCTCTTCACTTCTCCTTCTCAGCTAGAAACATAAGAAATGCCAGGAAAAAAAGAGCCTTTTGATCCACACCTTTCTGAATGTACAGACAGGCATTGACTCGCATGAACTGAGCTTGTGAAAGAAGAGTTCTTCCAAATTGCCATAGTCTGCCCTAGCTGTACAAGTGCTTTTCCTGCAAAAAGCCTCCTGATGTTTGTTTTAATAGTTTTACAGAAGTTATCTTAGAGGGCTTATGAAGATAAAAGAGATTTCCTCCAGTGATCTTTTGAATAACAGTCTGCTATTGTAAAAGGAGGGATTTCAGCTGGAAAATTACACTGCCATGAAAGTTAGAAGTGCAGAGTAGCTATGAATGTCCTTCTTCCCCCTCCTACCTTTGATCATTACAAAAAAAGTGTAATGTACTAATTTTCTTAATTTGTGGCACATTAAGTGTAATGTTGAAGGCTATGGTAGCCATTTAAATCCTGGCAGATTCAAGAGCAACGGATTTTAGGAAAGCCAACAAAGAGCATCATGCTGTGGACATAAAACATTTGTATTTATTAGTTTGCTCCCTATGTTAGCTTCCCCAAGTACACATTTCATTTTCATAAGGGTCTGAGGGGAGCCGCAGCCAAACAATCTCACTCCAGCATGCTTCACTGTAAAACAAAGAACATTAAAAGTAGGACATTGGGGTCCAGAGTGAGATCTCTGTTACCCCAGTATAAATATGGAGCAGCTCAAGAATGTTTTCATAGTCAGTTTTAGCTCTAATTATTATTAACCCTTTATGCGTGCCATACAAA
The DNA here is from genome assembly GCF_028017835.1 of Emys orbicularis. NCBI lineage: Eukaryota > Metazoa > Chordata > Testudines > Emydidae > Emys > Emys orbicularis. The sequence goes on from NC_088683.1 coordinate 224,890,501, forward strand.
CAAATTTCCAGTTCATACTGGGGGGAAATATATTATGTCATTCAGAAAGCCAATGACACTGTATCTGGACACTGAATTGGTGAATTAAGACAATCGTAAGGGTCCCAATGAGAGTAGTTGCCTGAGTTCACAATAAACTACAAACCTGCAGAGTTAACTTTAAATATCTTGAATATCCTTTTTGCCCATGAGGTAATAATCCTACCCTGGGCTAAATAAATGAATGGCCAGTTGAGAAGTTGGGATGCTCTCCTTTGTAACGTTGCTGCCATTGGCACCTGGCAGCAGGAAAGGCTGGGTTTAGTCTCTCTCTGTCTTCACCCCAATGACTGTTCCACTGTGGGATAAATACTTAAAAAGTCATTGGCCTGGTGGGAGGGAAGGAGCAAGAGTGTGTGTGAGACTCTGTAGTCCAGAGATTAGACAAATCACCCGGGAGGTGGAAGACCCAGAGTCCAATCCCCCCTGCTATAATCATTCTTTCATTATTTATCCACGGGGGAACAGCTTCAACAGGAGAGAGACTGAGGGAGCACCACATGAAAATATCCCATAGCTTGGTGGTTTGAGCACAGTCCTGAGAGGTGGGAGACCCTGTTCTGGCAGAGAGGGGGGAAATGCACCTGCATCTCCCCACATCTCAGCAATAAGAGTTATAAGGCAGTGGGGGTAGCACCCACCACCACCTCCTCTGGCTACTTTGTGTGGAGAGAAGCAAACACCTAACTCATTCCTTCGAGAAGTAGCTTTGCGGCCTAAGCTGCCTGCCTCCATGCAGAGTGTTCCCATTTGTAGATTGCTAAACAGAGATGGGCTCCTCCCTGTAGCCTGGACTTGGGTGCCTATCACCAAGAGGGGGGTGGGGCTTAGCACCCCTGCCCCTCTAGTTGGCATCTCCCAGTGGCTAGCATGCTGGCTTTTGTGGATCACATTCTTAAGTGCCTATCTCTCCTCATTCATTGTATAGGAGCCTAGGTGCCTAACTCAGCTTGGTGGATTGCAGTGTTGCTCCTGTAACATTCTGGGTGCCCGTTAGTTCAGTGCTGTGAGGCTCAGTGTTGCAATGCCTTAGTTCTTTGTGGATCTCACCCTTAGTTTCTGTGCCTCAGTGTCCCATCTATAAAATGAAGATAATATTTTCATACCTCAATGGGAAGTTGTATTGTTAACTTTAAGATGTGCTTTTTTACTAGTTGCTTGGGTAGGCTCTAGGCTCAGATTTTTAATGCTCAGATTTTTAATGGTATTTAGGTGATTCTGTGCTCAGCATTGCCACGCCTAACTGATTTAGGAACCAAAACAAAATCTCAATTTGAAAAGGGATTTAGGTGCTTAGGAGTCTAAATCGCATCTGCTGCCAATGGGATTTAGGCTCCTAAATCAGTTAGGCGTTACAACACTGACCACAGCAACATCTAAATACCTTTAAAAATCTGAGCCCGAGTTACTTTCTAGTTCTGGCTCTGACAGGAAGCAAAAGTGCCCAAGGGTAATAAGAGGCTGTTTTAACTCTGTGTGTTCAGAACCAATGTGTAATTTGGAAAAGGATCAGAAAAACACCTAAATGCTTAGGGAAGTGGGGAGGAGAGGAGGGATGTTTGCTAAAGCAAACCTCCAAACTCTTTCAGATTCACATGTTGCTGATCATTTACTTTTACATTGACTGTGAGCAGAAAGTCTGTGATGCAAGTGCTGCCAATTAAATATTGCAGATTCTAAGATCATGGAAAACTATTGGTGTTCTTTTTATGTTTTCAGTATTAGGCCTTCTGTTGATAAATCCAGAAATCAACTGTGCGGTGTTCTGGATTAGTGTTAACCATACTCCAACATGAGGTTCTGCCTGTAAGCTAGAAAAACAGAAACAATAAGATACTCAGTTCCAGAGCTTGGAGATCAGTACAACATTGGCTTCCATGAGAAGTTTTGTCTGCTCTTGAGCAGTTCATAAGAATATTCCAAACAAATAGAAAAATATGTTTCTGCCAATGAACTCAAAACCTGTTCAAAGCTTACTCAACCCTTTATTTCAACACTTATCAAAATGGCAAAACTTAAGCTGGCCAATGTGTGGCCAGAGTAAGAGTTTCTCTCACAGATGTTAGCAAAGAAGAACTTGATTACTGTTGTTACAGATAGGGTCCTAGAAAAAACAGTTTGCATTATTAGTATAGGATACAAACGTTTGAGGGAAAATTAGGTAATTAGTAAAAGGGGTACATCAGCCTGGTAAAATGACCATGAAAACTTTCCAGCCCAGGCCCAAAATCTACTTCCATTCTTTAGTTTTTTCATTATTGGTCTTGATGATGATGATGATATTTTATTCACCCAGGGGGAGGAAAAAACGCTCTCTACCAGGAGATTGGCTGAGCAGAATTTTGCAAAGGTGGGTAACATTCAATTTAAGCATGTGTTCACCAGCAATTCTAATTTATTTGGGAGTCTTAATTTGTACATGTAAAGTAACTTATCCAAGGATGAATGGGGGGGGGGGGGGGGGGGGAACCATACCAACTCTTGGAGTTTGGAAGCCAAAGGATTTAAGCAGGACAACAAGTTCAGAATAAATATTAAGGCTTAAAGTAGACTGGTATAAAGTGGTTGCAAGGCTACTCAAATCAATAGAATTGCTTCTGCTTAACCTAAAATTGAATTTGTCCCTAGATATTGGTATTGTCAGCCTGGTGCCAGGATGCCTTTGGAAGGAGTTCTAAACTAGTAATTTACTACGTATGATGGAGAAAAAATTCTTGGTTTAAGTGTTTTCAGTAGTTCTAGATAAAAGCAGGAAGACTCTTTAATGGAAGAATCTATTAACTAGAAGAGATGCTGCATTTGTAGAACATTTGTTTTCCTGTGCAATTAAAATGAGCTGTTGGAAATCTTCTAGCACTTTGAAATGTAAAGTATCCAAGAAGTCTTTGAATCCATAAACTCTACTCTCCAGTATGGACTTTTTGCAATCTTTTCACAAGATAAAGAAAGTACTCTTGGCACTATGTTAATAAAACTGTTTACAACAGAGATGCTTATGGGGTGTTTGCACTAGAAAGTGGTCGAATGGGTCTGTAATAATATAAACCAGCCTGAAGATGGCAGGTTTTTGAATACATTGAACCCAATCCAAAACTTAATTTGATGGACTAAGGCAGTTTAGTGTGTGACAGTAAAACAAACACAAATAATCTCTGGCTCTGTGGCAGTGTTTATAAGAGCGTTAAAATGATTTCCTCTAGTGATACACAGTAGTAGGGATTGAGGCACTATTTCATCAGAGTAATGCTGTTCCACTATAGTTTTGATCTAAAGAGATCCAAACGGACAATTCAGAGGGGGAGCAGGGACAAAACCCAGTACCAAGAGTAACTTTACAACAAAGGAAAAGTTCTTATCTTATTTTAAGAGGTGAGAAGATAAATTCAATTAGTTTATCTTGACTACAGAAGCACTTTCTGCTGACGCTCTAGCTATGGTTTTGTCATTTACATTTACAAGGCCCCCTTACATTGAGGGGGGCTTCATACATAACTCAGGAAGAAAATCACCTTTAAGCAGAGGGGGAGGGATAGTTCAGTGGTTTGAGCATTGGCCTGCTAAACCCAGGGTTGAAAGTTCAATCCTTGAGGGGGCCATTTAGGGATCTGGGGCAAAAAATTGGTCCTGCTAGTGAAGGCAGGGGACTGGACTCAATGACCTTTCAAGGTCCCTTCCAGCTCTATGAGATAGGTATATCTCCATATATATATATATATATATATATATAAAAAAAGAGCTTAAAGCTCCTCATTTGCTTTTCTATAGTTTAAAAACTGCTTTGATTCTTTTTTGAAATGACAATAAGAAACAATGTTCATGAAGTACTTTTCATAAGTAAGGTGTGTATACAGTATGTACTGCCTAGGAATAGAGAGAGATGAAAATGACACATATTGGGTCACTTTTGTCCCTGCTGTAATGCGAGTCTCCTGTGACGCTACTTCAGCTCTTGTATTAATCGCTGAGATATGTTCTTGGGCATTAAACAGTTGTGTATATGGCAAGGTAGTGATACATTCTCTTTCCATCTGCTCCATGTGTAAATTAAGTTAATTTTGCACACCCACTGACTGTCAAATTGATGATGTTGCACCACCTTCTTGGTTAGCGCCTGTCTTTTCAAACCACTTGCATGATGCTTGTATGTCAAATAGTACAGTACATCACCAGTGGTTTTGGCCCATTACACAAAATCTGCAGATAAGACAAAACTTGAGTGCAAATGTTAACGTGTTGCAAGTTAAAAAATCCCTAGGTGAGCAATGATAAGATGAATGGTAATGACTTTTCTAGTGTATTACAATTTATGAATTTGTCATTATTATGTAGCTTATTAATAGACTTTGAGACACTGTCACTGTTTTATGGGTTATAGGATACTTCCTTTTCATTTAGATCTTCTTACTTTTTAGGCTACCATTCAAAAGTTTAAATACAGGTGATCTGACAAGCTCAAATATATTTTGTAGAAAGGCACCCAAAAGCCCATTCTGAAGACACTGATCAGTTCCATTTGAGCTGAAAAATAGGAACCAATGTATTGTCTTAAAGCTAAGACTTTAGCTTTCTTTTCCACATCCCACAGAAATGCTTTATTTTTCTGGAGCTGAAGCTTTGAAACTAGTTTTCAAACATGAGTGCTTTAAGAGAATACTCAGATTACGACTATCGAGGTTCAGATACATGCCTTAAATGTCCGTTTCTCATACTAGCTGATTTGATCATCAATGTCCATATAACATAAAAATAAAGAGGAGAATTTAGCCCTGAGACCTCTCATGTAAAAAAATGTGCAATCCTACCAAGTTCAGTTAGGTTGAAAATCAGCTAAAAGTCAGACTGACGAAAGAAATTCAGAACTAAGGCTTTCACTCTGTCCTTCACTTGATTACTCTAGGCCCTGGTCTACACTACGAGTTTAGGTCGAATTTAGCAGTGTTAGATTGATTTAACCCTGCACCCGTCCACACGACGAAGCCATTTTTGTCGACTTAAAGGGCTCTTAAAATCGATTTCTGTATTCCTCCCTGACGAGGGGATTAGCGCTGAAATCGACCCTGCTGGGTCGAATTTGGGGTAGTGTGGATGCAATTTGACGGTATTGGCCTCCGGGAGCTATCCCAGAGTGCTCCATTGTGACTGCTCTGGACAGCACTCTCAACTCAGATGCACTGGCCAGGTAGACAGGAAAAGCCCCGTGAACTTTTGAATTTCATTTCCTGTTTGGCCAGTATAGCGAGCTGGTCAGCACAGGTGACCATGGAGTCCCAGAATCGCAAAAGAGCTCCAGCATGGACCGAACGGGAGGTACTGCATCTGATTGCTGTATGGGGAGCTTTTAAACGTCCAAAGGCACATTCTACCACCATTATGCACTTGCTCAGCCTATAGTTGAATGCTCCTTACTACTGTCAAGGCTTCATGAGCCATGGGAGCAAGGGGTAGGCTGGGGTAGATGTGACCGCGCGGTGCTGCCTACTGGGAGAGCAGCCTGAGGCAGAAGTCTCTAGCTGGCATGATATTCCAGGCAGGACTGAATCTCCATTAGACGAAACTTAAAGAAGAGAATGACCTGGAGTCATTCCCATTTTTGTCCAGGCGACCCTGACTGACCTCACCGAGGCCAGCCAGGAGCACCCATGTCTGCCCAGGCGCCCCCGACCAACCTAACCGATGTCGGCCAGGAGCACCCACGGGACGACGACGATGGCTAGCAGTCGTATTGTACCGTCTGCAAGGCAAGGCAAGGGGAGGCTGCTGTGTAGCACTGCAGTATCGCGTCTGCCAGCAGCACCCAGGAAACATACGGTGACAGTGAGCTGAGCGGGCTCCATGCTTACCGTGGTATGTCGTCTGCACGGGTAACCCAGGAAAAAAAGGCGAGAAATGATTTTTTGCCGTTGCTTTCACGGAGGGAGGGAGGGGGGCCCGACGACATGTACCCAGAACCACCCGCGACAATGTTTTTGCCCCATCAGGCATTGGCAGCTCAACCCAGAATTCCAATGGGCGGCGGAGACTGCGGGAACTGTGGGATAGTTACCACAGTGCAACGCTCCGAAAGTCGACGCTAGCCTCAGTACTGTGGACGCACACCGCCGACTTAATGCGCTTAGTGGGGACACACACAATCGACTGTATCAAATCGATTTCTAAAAAATCGACTTCTATTAAATCGACCTAATTTCGTAGTGTAGACATACCCTAGGTATGTGTTGTAATAAAGACTAGATTAAAGTCGCTCTAGAGACTTTCGTAGTGGTGGTGAACTGACATTTCATACAATTTTCTTAAAAGGGCTGGTAGTAAAAAAAAAAAATCTCCCCTACTGTCACAAGCAATGGAACTATCTTGAGAAATGGATAATTTCATGCAAGTATTTTTTTTTAATGGGCCCAAACTGCTTTTTGTATTTGTCTAAAGCCTAGTTACAATTACATTACTGATCCAAAGAGACTAATTCCACCCTCCCTGCAATCTCTTAGGAAAAACTGCCAAATGCTTAAATTATGGGTTTTGAAGGCTCCATCAAGCTTTTCACACTGTTCTAACTGTAGTCCACTGTATACGATAAGCAGGCAAAGTCCCGTGCTGATCCCTACTTTTCTGAGAGCAACAGGCATGACAGCAGAAGCTATAATTGTGAATTTCATTGTTTTTAATCCCAACCTTTGTTTGGTTGCTTGAGTAAATCTCCACTCAGACAAAATAGCTTTTAATATTACCTACAATTCTAATTTTGGGTCTGTAGGTTTTCATTTCTTCTAATAGCCAGAACTGAGAACTACTGCTGGGTTCCATCTATTATACCATCTCTTATTTGTCCCCAGGATTTACATGACATTGCATTGCCTCACCACAAAATTTTCTTCAAGTAATTCACTGCAGATGAATATGTTCCTGAAAGGTAAGGAGTAGAAGCCTGTCTCCTTAAGATCAGGGGATAACTCATAATAAATAAATAAATATAAATATAAATCTTAGTTGTTTTTAGAGCCAGCAGCAGATTGTGAGGGTAATTAAATGAGAGTGTGTATGATGCTTTATGGAAATGAAAGTTCTATCTCTGCCTTCACTGCCATTTTTAGAGAGCCTAGTCATCTGCTCCTTGAACATCACCAGCATTTTTATGAACCTAAAAGGAAATTGCTTTAAAACGTACTGTCTGAAAGTACATATTCAAATAAAAATATAAGTTAAGCTGCTGCTAGTAAGGAGGTATGTATACTGTTTCCAGCAGGGGTAGTGCAGGTGAACAGCTTTTGCTCTGGTGCTTTAGCCGTGATGGGAGTTACATCATGTGTGGCCATTCAGTATGGTAATCTCTTTCAGATCTGTTTTATGCCATGTTGTATCACATGGGATTTGACAACATTAACTCATATAAAAACCAGCCGAACACCATGTAATGGCATAACGTCACGTGAATTAATGCTTTGTGGATTACAAGGAATTTTGTGAAGTGTGGTCACTTAGCCACTAAAAATATAAATTAATTACTGAAATTGCTAAATTATTAGGAAAATAATTTGGCAGCACTTTACGTTAAACTTCATTTTACAATGTTAAATGATACAGCTTAATACACCAATACAACTTTTCTACAAGTGGTAGTGTTCTATGGAGCCTCCATACAGCTCTCTCTTAGCATATGCACAGCCTGATGGCAATTCAGATCCAAACAGTCCCAGCTGAGCAGATCATTTGGCTACATCTATGACTCCTGCAGAGCAAAGACTCCAGGCAAAACATTCAGAAACTCTGCATGGGTGTTTGTGGGTTTACAGAAGTTAGAGCTGGCCTAACTTTTTGCAAATGATGAGCCTAATTCTCAGGTCCATTATGACCTCTTTGTGCTTGTGATAGCAGACAGAGGTGGTAAAGAAGGCTTAAGTGGTTACAAGGGGATTTCCCACCAGCATAAGTAGTGGTGCAGAACTGGCACAGTGGCTGTCTGCTATCCCCCTTTAAGAATACTGGCACAAGGATTGTGATGGAGAGGAAGGGGTATGGCCAGAGTGTTTTACATGTCACCTGTTCCTGGCTGCTGAACAGCCTCTTGGGATCAGAGGAACATGTGCACCAGTAACAGTAGCCTTTGTACTACTCTAACTTACATCTAGGACCAGAACCCAGAACTCAAGGGCTGCAAAAGGAAGAGTAAAGCCATCTTTGCATGACCTTTCTTCCATTTCCCCCCAACCCACTCCTGGAGTGCAGCTCAGCCAAACCTGACAATTGGCAAAAATGTGGTGCAGATTTAGCCCTTTTAACTGTCTGCAAATCGTTTGGTATTCATGTGTTTACCAAACAGCTCATGCAAACAGATTTCTGTCTGTTTCCCCCCCCCCCCACCCCCAGCTATTCACTTTGCTATTCCGTATTTGATCTGTGATTGGCCAAATGGTATAGCTGTGCTATATGATTGGATGATCCCTTCCTTTAGTCTGGCTCTCACAGCTTGCTTTCCCAAACTGTATAGGTAAGCATTAAGTATAATGTAAGAGATGAAACTGTAGGAAGTTATGTTCCTAGGGCCCAATCCAGCAGTCATTAAGCAGGCAAAACTCTTACTGATTTCACAGGGAGTTTTATTTGCATAAGGATTAGTGCCTGAGGCCTCTTTACAATAATTTATGGCAGACATTAATCCGAGTTGTTTCTCTGGGAATGTGCCATTATGGTAAGCAAGTTAAAGTCGAGAATCTGAGTGGTTTGTAGGGTTGCGAGCTACAACCTGACTGTACTTTAGTGATTTAGTTTGCTTTAGTGATTTCCCTTAACTTGCTCAGCTACTAACAGTTCAAGTGCAGGGTTTATGACAGGCTCGGAGCCAGATCACCAGCTATGCTGTGAGCATACACGGGGGGAGGAGATGTGTGTAAGGTGCCCCTTATATCCCTGCACTTGCTACCTGCCACTGGGCTACTACTCTCCCTCCTGCACAGGTGGGTGGGCAGAGGCAGGGAGTAGGTAGAAATTTGGCTCTGCCCCCTCTAATGTGCCAGCCAGCTCATCTGAGTCAGTGCAGAGGCTCAAGTAAGCAGTGCCAGGAGATGGGCTGAAGCAGTTTATTGCCTCTAGGGAGCAAGGGGGAATAAAAGACCAACTTGTGACTCAGAGTAACAATTCAGTCCCTGCTTTGCTCTAGGTGCAGACATTCTAAGATTCCTATCAAAAAGCCTCCAGGTTAGGCTGGTCAGCCTGTATCTGGTGACTACTTTTTCCTTTAAGAACATAAGAATGGGTCAGACCAATGCTCCATCTAGTCCAGTATCCTGTCTTTCTTTGCTTGCGCTCCATAGTTTTCTAAATCTACGGCGAATGGGGCTGTACCAGACAGAACAGTTTAAACTTAATTTAAAAGCTTAAAATAGCTAATCCTTGTTTATCTACAGAATGACTGTGGCGAGTATGTACAATATTTCCTTACACCCTGCTGCCTAGCACCCACTCCACTATGTTTTGTTACAGTAGCTGTGGCATATGTTCCTTATTGGATAGTTACCATGGTTTCCAAAGGAAGCAGCATGTAATTATTGCATATAGCCATTCTGACAAAATTCTGTATGGTACTTTGCAGTAATTCAAATCGAATTTATTTATTTATTTATTTTGGTAGGAGGAAGATGAAAGTTTTAAAGGATAACTGATAAAATGTCTGAGGCTAGTGGTATGTGCTGTAGGTATGCTGATTAAAAAATACTCTGGGCTCAATGATTCTTACTGTGCCCATGTCAAATTGATGGAGCTAAGGAAGTTTTTATCTATTTAGGTTTTTATAAGGTCACCCATCAACATGGTATCTAAGCACCTTCTTCAGAAAGTAACCAAACAATAAGGAGAAGTGAACATGATAGAGCTTCCATATTTGTAACAATGTTCATGTGTAATGAATCTCAACACTGCATGTTTTAAATGACAGAGTCGGTATCTCTGTTTGTACTTACTCAGCAATGAATGTAACATCCCCCTTTTTAGTTTTACACAATATATTGTAAAGAAACAGATCTTAAATCTGCTTTCTTCTCTTCCCCCTCTTTGCCCCCCTGGCTTTTTACTGTAAATTCTCAATGTATTAAAGAGTTGTAATTTTTCTGGCATTTCATCAACAATGCACACGTCAGGAAAAGCAGGCAAAAGTGTAATTTGTTCATTACCTGCAGGAAAAAACTGCCAAATATTTATAGTGTTTATTGCTTGGGGATAGATTTTTGTCAATTTATTTCATTCAAGAACAGCCACCAGCCCATATAATTGTGCATTAATCTTTTCAATCTCATTGACAAAAACCACTACTAATCGATTCCTCACATCTCTTGCTTTCTTATAACCATATGAGGCAACAAAGGTCAAAAGTAAGTCACAAGATGAGTAAGCAGTCTGTGAGGAAAGCTGAGATGAAACTATTTTAAACCTCTGTAAGTACAAGGTAACCTTCAAGTGCTCAAAGTCACTGATGTTATCTGCCAATCAGACCTAAAATAACATAGTCGTGGCCATAATTAACACCTACATGTACTAAAAAGGAATTAAAGTTAAAAAGATGAATGTTGGATAACTGGAACTAATGCTGTATTGATAATGCTGTATTGATAATGCTGTATAGCTATTAGGCATTTACGTTACACAAATGAGAAGCCAATGTTTAGATCAGAAAAGGGATGATCATGAAAGCAGTGTCTTTGAGAGTGGGAGATTTAAAAATAAAATGCCCAAAATCCCAACAACAAAAGCCAAACAGACATTCACAGTAAATTTTTAGAGGCAGTTGAAATTGCCACAACTGTAAAATTGTCCTTATTATTAGCACAATAACTTGATTTGTTCAGGATGACAGATCATAATTTCCCCAAGATTCAGTTAGAGATGTTTAACATTCTAGCAGGTACTTATTAAATTGTAGAATCAGTTTTCACATTGTATCTGATAGGCATGCACAAATTACATTAAAATGTTAAAATATAACTACCAATACATTTTATATTTCAAGCACATGTGCGCATGCACACACATGTAAGCACAAAGTATGAGTCTTTTGCACACACAAGTGATCGTTAAGCAATGCCAAAATGTGGGGAGAAAAGCTCATCCAAGAATGTGACTGTGTCCAGTCCTTGAAGATCTATCAGCAGCTGAAGAATGTTTCCTGTGGTACGCTTTGAAAGGTCGTTCCAGGAGCGTCCAGAGATATGCACAGAGTTCCCTACTTCTGCAACCAAAATACAGGCTTTGATGTTTCAACGTAATTGCCCCTTAATGATGACTTAAAAGAGCCTCTGAAGTACATGTAAAAGATAGCAATTGGAGCAGGAAGATATGTCTGAAGAAAGGTTGTCCTCTTCGTTGTCCCTCTAATGTTCTTACCATTTAGACATAGGGCTTGTCTACTGTTCATGCACACCAGGGAACTTTTAGTGCATGCCACGAGGTTCCATACAGGCCAATAGTGCACAAAATGCTGGTGTAGACTAAAATTTACACCTCACTGGTGCGGAGTAATGCAAGCCCTTACTGGGTAGACAAGCTCTTATTGTCTGTCTTCCCTTCCATGCAAGAAAAGTTGAAGAATCTGATTCTCCTCCTCTCACACCTGTCTGACACTGGTAAGGAACTCCATTCATTCCAGGAGTTATTCCAAATTTATCTCAGTGTTAGAAGAGAATCAGACCCAAATTTTTTTCAGGAATTCGCTCACCCTATGAAAACTTGCATTAAATCTGTATTAATAGCATTCGGATAGTAACATAGTGTCTATCTCTTCTTATTAGTTGGATTGTAAACTCTTTGGGGCAGAAACTATTATCTGGTTCATCAGGGGCCAAATTCTCATCAGGGACTATGGGCACTACTGTAATATGAATATTGAATAATAATGTAACTTCCCTCCTTCCCAAACCTACGTAATTGCAGTACAAGATCCATAATTAATTAAACAGGATACCCCTGGATAGAAGGACTTGAACCTAGGATTCTTCTTCGAGTGCTTGTTCACGTCCATTCCACATTAGGTGTACGTGCGCCGCGTGCACGAACGTCGGAAACTTTTTCCCTCAGCGGCTCCCGTCGGGCCCGCAGGGTCTCCCTTCCCGCCAGAGCGGCGCCCCGCCCTAGCGTATATATATCCCTGCCGGCCCGACCCTCCCTCAGTTCCTTCTTACCGCCCGTGGCGACGTTGGAACAACTCTGTCTCTCGCTTGAGAGTGTCCCTTAGCATAGCCATTAGCAATAGTTATCAGTTCATAGTATAGTTAAGTGTTAGTGTTAAGTAGTTATTTAGTTCTTCACAAAGACCAAAAAGATCTTGGTGATAGGGGTTTGGTCAACCCCGGCACCGGCCCTGGGCGGCGGGGCATGCCGCACGCCCAAGGCTTCAAGGCTTGTGCCGCGTGCCGCAGGCCTATGCCAGTGAGCGACCCGCACGAGTCGTGTCTCCGTTGCCTGGGGGAAGCACACCAGAAGGAGCGCTGTAAAATTTGTAAGGCTTTCAAGCCCAGGACAAAAAAGGAGAGAGACTTTCGTCTTAAACAGCTCCTCATGGAGACGGCGTTACAGCCCTCCGCTTCCATGGTACCGTCGGCTTCGGTGCGGAGTGCCCCGGCATCGGTCCGCGACCCGACACCGGCGGTGCAGACTAAGCCTACGGTGCCGCCACGGCGAGATCACACCCGGCACCGGTCTGCTTCGCCGGCCAAGCCCAAGAGCCAGCCCAAGGCCCGGGGTCGCTCCCCGCACAAAAAGGTGGTACCAGCAAAGACCGCAAGTGCGGCCAAGGCCGTGCCGGCCCCGATACAAGTCCCGGTATCAGTGGCTCCGGCGCCGAAAGGCCCGTCGAGCCCCGGGACAAGCGCGTCGAGTGAGGAGGAAGGGCTGGAGGAACTGTTGGAACAGCCCTTCACCCCGGACACATTTGAGGCGGCAAAGGACCTCATTGAATTGTCCTCCGACAACACACTCCGCGCTAAAGACATTCCGCCGCGACTGCCTTCCAAGGGCAAGCCGGGGATGATGCGCCCATCGCGGTCGCCATCTCGGCACCGTTCACGGTGCCAGTCCCGGTTGAGCTCCGCCTCGGTGGACTCCCGGCTTCCCGCCACGCAACGGGCCACCAAACAGACAGGCCCCGATGCGAGCGAGGCACCGTCCCAGCAGCCCGGCTCGAGCAGGCACCGGGACGCTTCGATGGCGAGGGTCCCCAGACCATCCTCCCGCAGCCGTTCCCGGTCCCGCGGTCAACGGTACTGTTCCAGGTCCAGATCGGCACGGCGCTACTCACGGTCCCGGTCCCGACGGCACCGCTCCCCGACACCGGACCGGCACCGCCCCACGGCACCGCCGTGGCCCTCTAGGTCGCCGTCGCTAGCGTCGGAAGAGGGCTCGGGGTTTTCCAGATATGGCCGCAGAGGGCACGCCGCTAGAGAGCACGAGGCCTCTTGGCAACCGCATTGGAGCCATCCGGGACAGTGGCCGTTCTGGACCCCGTGGGCCTATCATCAGCAAGGCCCTCCGTCCAGAACCTCGAGATCGGGCCCTTCAGGAGACCGGTCCCGCTCCCCACGGTGCCGTCCTGCCTCCCGTGCGGAGGCCACGGTCTCCAGACCACCTGATACAGAAAGGGCGGACTCGGCACCGAGCCCGGCACCGTCCCTGACTCAGGGCAGGGGACGCACCCCGGAGGGCCACCCCGCTGAGGAGGAGTTACAGGAGGATGAGGATGCTCAAAAGGCCATGACCTCCTCCTCCTCACCGGATGAAGCCGTGGCGGGCACAACAGTGTCCGGCCCTCCCCCGATTGACCACCGGGCACACCAGGACTTGCTCCGCCGGGTGGCCCTCAATTTGGGGTTGCAGGCGGAGGAGACGGTTGAGCAGGAGGACCCCATGGTAGACATTCTCAGCCCGGAGGGTCCCTCCAGGATCGCACTTCCACTAATAAAGACGGTACAGTCAAATTATAAGACTGTATGGCAGACGCCAGCCTCCTCTGCGCCGACGGCAAGGGGCGTCGAGAGGAAGTACTTTGCCCCATCCAATGGGTTTGACTTCCTCTTCTCCCATCCAGCCCCATGTTCGCTGGTCGTTTCGGCGGTCAACGAGAGGGAGCGGCATGGCCAGCAGGCCCCAGCCCCCAAGGCCAAGGAGGCGAAACGATTGGACTTGTTCGGCAGAAAGGTCTACTCATCGGGAGGCCTCCAGTTGCGGATCGCGAACCAGCAGGCGATCCTCAATAGACATAATTTTAACTCCTGGGCATCGGTGTCTAAATTTAAGGATGCCTTGCCTCAGGGATCGCAACCCGAGTTTGCGGCCATAGTGGACGAGGGAAAGGCGGTGGCCAAGACCTCGTTACAGGCCTCGCTCGACTCGGCTGATGCGGCCGCTAGGACTATCGCGTCCGGCGTGGTGATGAGATGCTCAGCGTGGCTGCAGGCTTCTGGTCTTCCCCCTGAGGTGCAAAACACCCTCCAAGACCTTCCGTTTGAGGGGACGGGGTTGTTTTCGGAGCAGACGGATGCCAGACTCCATGGCCTCAAGGACTCGCGGGCTACCCTCAAGTCCTTGGGGATGCATACCCCTGTGACACAGAGGAAGCCCTTCAAACCGCAGCCTCCACAGAGGCAGTACCAGCCTCGCCCTCGACACGAACCATACCGTAGGCGGGGCAGAGACAATAGACGTAGGCGCAACAATACGCCTAACCAAGGCCAAAACCAGGGCAACAATAAGCCACAGCCGGGAAATAAGCAGGGATTTTGAAGATGCGATCGAGGACAGCGTACCTATCTCTTCTCCGGATCCTCCCCTGTGTTTCAGGGACCGCCTGTCCCGTTTTTTCCGTGCCTGGTCCCATATAACATCAGACCATTGGGTCCTGCGCACGGTAGAGTCAGGCTATACCCTCCAGTTCTCCTCGCCCCCTCCCTCCCACCCACCACCCCCGTCCCTCTTCAGGGACCCCTCTCACGAGCAACTTCTCATGCAGGAGGTACAGACCCTCCTCGCTGTAGGGGCGGTGGAAGAGGTTCCTCCAGACCTCAGAGGAAAAGGGTTCTATTCCAGATACTTCCTCATTCCCAAAGCGAAAGGGGGCCTCCGTCCTATCCTGGACCTTCGCAAGCTGAACAAGTACTTGCAAAAACCACGTTTCCGTATGGTCTCCCTTGGTACCATCATTCCTTCCCTGGATCCGGGGGATTGGTATGCTGCCCTCGATATGAAAGACGCTTACTTTCACATCGCTATCCGCCCGGCCCACCGGCGGTTCCTGCGCTTCACCATCCAGCAGCGTCATTTTCAGTTTACGGTCTTGCCCTTCGGCCTGGCAACGGCCCCACGTGTCTTCACGAAATGCATGTCCGTGGTGGCGGCCTTCCTTCGAAAAAGACGGATGCGCGTCTACCCGTACCTAGACGATTGGCTCCTGGCGGGCCGGTCAGAGGCAGAGGTTCACGCCCACGTGACTTTGGCGCTACAAGTGTTCCGCGAACTCGGCCTGTTAGTCAATGTGCCCAAGTCCTCACTAGTCCCCGCACAGAGACTGGAGTTCATAGGGGCAGTCCTGGACTCGGTGGCGGCACGGGCGAGTCTTCCCGTATCGCGATTCCTGGCGATCCAGGAGGCCGTGACCTCCATTCAGAGATTCCCCACGACCACGGCCAGACGTTGCTTACAACTCTTGGGGCACATGGCGGCATGCACCCACGTAGTTGGACACGCCCGCCTCAGGCTCCGGCCTCTGCAGCTGTGGTTGGCCCAAGTATATCGCTCCAACAGCGACCCATTGGACATGGTCGTCACGATCCCGGCTCGGGTATCGAGCGCCCTCTGTTGGTGGCTCGACCAACAGCAGGTCTGTGCGGGGGTCCCGTTCGCCGCCCCACAACCAGTTCTGACGTTAGTGACAGACGCGTCGGACCTGGGTTGGGGGGCGCACCTGGGGGACCTGCGCACTCAGGGCTTGTGGTCCAGGGAGGAACAGTTGCTTCACATCAACCTGAAGGAGCTGAGGGCGGTTCGCCTCGCCTGCCAGACCTTTCACGCCACCATAAGAGGGCACGGCGTGTCAGTTCTGACGGACAACACTACCGCTATGTTTTACATAAACAAGCAGGGCGGGTCCCGGTCCTCTCCCCTCTGTCGCGAGGCGCTCCTCCTCTGGAACTTCTGCATAGCCCATTCAGTACACCTCCAGGCTGCATATCTCCCCGGGGTCCAGAACGGCTTGGCGGACCGTCTCAGCCGGTCCTATCTCATGCACGAGTGGAGGCTGAGACGGGACATCCTCCATTCAATCTTCCTGAGGTGGGGGTTTCCCCAGGTGGATCTGTTTGCCACCATGGACAACAGCCAGTGCCCGCAGTTTTGCTCCTTCCAGAACCGCAGTCCGGGCTCTCTGGCGGACGCCTTTGCAATTCCGTGGGGCGGGAGCCTGCGGTATGCCTTCCCCCCGTTCCCACTCATCCACAGGGTCCTCCTAAAGACCCGCAGGGACAGGGCGACGGTCATTCTCATCGCCCCGGCGTGGCCACGTCAACACTGGTTTACAACTCTCTTAGAACTGTCCGTGACCTCTCCGATAGCCCTCCCCCCCCATCACGACCTCATCACACAAGACCGAGGTCGCCTACTCCACCCGAACCTGCCATCGCTGCATCTCACGGCGTGGCTTCTCTCTGGCTAAGTGAGGTGGAGCACAGGTGCTCTCAGGAGGTCCAGCAAATCCTCCTTGGTAGTAGGAAGCCCTCCACAAGGGCGACCTACCTTGCCAAGTGGAAACGCTTCTCCCTATGGTGTGAGCCTCAGCACATCCAGCCCTTGCAGGCCTCGATACCTCTGATTCTGGACTACTTGCTGCACCTCGAGCGTCAAGGCCTCGCCCCCTCTTCTATTAAGGTGCATCTAGCCGCCATATCGGCGTTCCACCCGGGGGAATCGGGGATGTCCGTATTCTCCAACCCCACTTGTCATAACTATAAAGGGAAGGGTGACAGCTCTCCTGTGTACAGTGCTATGGAATCCCTCCTAGCCAGAGACTCCAAATCCTTTTACCTGTAAAGGGTTAAGAAGCTCGGGTAACCTGGCTGACACCTGACCCCAAGGACCAATAAGGGGACAAGATACTTTCAAATCTTGGGGGGGGAAAGGCTTTTGTGTGTGTCCTTTGTTTAAGGGGTTGTTCGCTCTTGGGACTGAGAGGGACCAGACATCAATCCAGGTTCTCCCCATCTTTCTAAACAAGTCTCTCTTATTTCAAAATTGTAAGTAAAAGCCAGGCAAGGCGTCTTAGATTTACTTTGTTTTCTCAACTTGTAAATGTACCTTTTACCAGAGTGTTTATTTTTGTTTGCTGTACTTTGAACCTAAGACAGAAGAGGGGGGTCCTCTGAGCTCTTTAAGTTTGATTACCCTGTAAAGTTATTTTCCATACTGATTTTACAGAGATGATTTTTACCTTTTTCTTTAATTAAAAGCCTTGACATGGTGGCACAGCGGTGGGATCGTTTTAAACCCAAAAGCCAGTAAGAGATTTTTTTTTCCTTCTAGCTGCTTGGAGAGCAGAGCTGAAGGTAGATGCATATCTTATCTCTCCTTGCCTGAAGGCAGAGGTGTTAAGTTTTTTTTAACAAGGTCCTTTGTTAAGAGAAGCGTTCAAATAAGTGAGCAAACTTTGATCTGGTAAAGGTAATTTACAAGCTGTTTTTTTTTTTCTTTTTACATCCTCGGAAGTAGCTAGTTAGAAAGTCTCTGTTAACTCAGCAGCACTCAGCAGGAGCCTAAGCTAAATACATCCCAGTTTCAGTCAACTGCAGAGGGTGAGACCCAGCACAAGAAAACCAGGAAAATAACTTTACAGGGTAATCAAACTTAAAGAGCTCAGAGGACCCCCCTCTTCTGTCTTAGGTTCAAAGTACAGCAAACAAAAATAAACACTCTGGTAAAAGGTACATTTACAAGTTGAGAAAACAAAGTAAATCTAAGACGCCTTGCCTGGCTTTTACTTACAATTTTGAAATAAAAGAGACTTGTTTAGAAAGATGGGGAGAACCTGGATTGATGTCTGGTCCCTCTCAGTCCCAAGAGCGAACAACCCCTTAAACAAAGGACACACACAAAAGCCTTTCCCCCCCCAAGATTTGAAAGTATCTTGTCCCCTTATTGGTCCTTGGGGTCAGGTGTCAGCCAGGTTACCCGAGCTTCTTAACCCTTTACAGGTAAAAGGATTTGGAGTCTCTGGCTAGGAGGGATTCCATAGCATTGTACACAGGAGAGCTGTCACCCTTCCCTTTATAGTTATGACACCACTGTAGTCCGATTCCTCAAGGGGCTGGAAGGGATGTTCCCCTACTCTCGCCCACCTATACCCCCGTGGGACCTCAATCTGGTCCTCACTAAGCTCATGGGGCCCCCCTTTGAACCCCTGGCCTCTTGCTCCCTCATGCACCTTTCATGGAAGGTCGCGTTTCTCGTGGCCGTCACCTCGGCTAGGAGGGTGTCGGAGCTGAGGGCCCTCACCTCGGAGCCTCCTTATACTGTCTTTCATAAGGATACGGTGCAGCTTAGACCTCACCCTAAATTCCTCCCTAAAGTGGTCACGAGTTTTCACATGGGGAAGGACATCTGTTTGCCGGTGTTCTTCCCCAAGCCCCATACGGACCCACGCCATCGTAGCCTGCATACCCTCGATGTTCGGCAGGCGTTGGCTTTCTATCTGGACCGTACCAGGCCTTTCCGCAAGTCGACTCAACTGTTTGTGGCCATTGCGGAACGGATGAAGGGCCAGCCTATTTCGACGCAACGCCTGTCGGCGTGGATCGTGCTTTGCATACGCACGTGCTACGAGCTCGCCAACGTGCCTGCACCTCAGATCCGGGCTCACTCTACTAGGGCCCAAGCGTCCTAGACGGCCTTCTTGGCGCAGGTCCCGCTCCAGGAGATCTGCAAGGCAGCCACCTGGTCATCGGTTCATACCTTCACAGCCCACTACGCGCTCCACCATCAGACCAGAGATGACGCGATGGTCGGCAGGGCGGTGCTTCAATCAGTTATTCCTTGACTCCTACCCTCCTCCAATGGTAAGCTTGTGAGTCACCTAATGTGGAATGGACGTGAACAAGCACTCGAAGAAGAAAAGACGGTTACTTACCTTCTGTAACTGTTGTTCTTCGAGATGTGTTGTTCACGTCCATTACACTTCCCACCCTCCTTCCCCTCTGTCGGAGTCACCGGCAAGAAGGAACTGAGGGAGGGTCGGGCCGGCAGGGATATATATACGCTAGGGCGGGGCGCCGCTCTGGCGGGAAGGGAGACCCTGCAGGCCCGACGGGAGCCGCTGAGGGGAAAAGTTTCCGACGTTCGTGCACGCGGTGCGCGTACACCTAATGTGGAATGGACGTGAACAACACATCTCGAAGAACAACAGTTACAGAAGGTAAGTAACCGTCTTTTTTGGGAGGTTAAAGCACAAGCCTCTATTACCTGAGCTAAAGAACCCAGCTTCTGTAGCTCAAAGGTTATGCTGATTAATAACCATCTAAACTTGGAATAGCCACTGGAGGGAACTACACAGCCATACTGCTTGAGCATGGGTTAGATACTTTTAGTAAGATAAAAGGGAGCCTTGACTGTAGCCACTCTGCTTAGTTAAGGGCTTTAAAAATCCCACAATGCCAATTTCGGGCTAGAATGTGATGGGCCCTCCTGCCCCCTTCCACACTAGTTAATAGAGCAGGCCAAATTCATTGGGGCAGTCTGCACAGTCGTTCTTCACACTAGCTGCAGGTGGAGGGAGTAGCTGCACAACTGTCTCCCATATGGTTGGGGGAGCTGTGCACCATCCTCCTGCCTGGACAAATAGCTAAAAACCATAATTTGGTCCTTAAATCAATCTGAAATATTGGGCTAGGTTGTGTGTGTACTAAGTACAGTCTCTGTTGTGTGGAGGTGCACAGCTCCAGGGGCATCTTAGGGAGGAACATTTCCTTCCTAGATCCCTGGAACACAGATGGCACTGGCTTCTGGTTGGTTGTTCTCCTTGTGTCCATCCCACTTCGGCACTGCCAGACCTCAGTAATACTGGCAGGGCACAAGATCAAAGTACAAGTTTGAGATTAAACTATTGTATAACAATTGTGATAAGAGTTGTACTAGCCTTGTTTATTAAAAAAATGCCTTGTAACAGCTATTACCTGATATAAGTGTGTTATAGATGGTTATAAACACTTCAATGG
This sequence comes from Emys orbicularis, assembly GCF_028017835.1. Taxonomy (NCBI): domain Eukaryota; kingdom Metazoa; phylum Chordata; order Testudines; family Emydidae; genus Emys; species Emys orbicularis. Next base: position 224,910,768 of record NC_088683.1, read on the forward strand.
CTTATAACTATCATTGACACCATTTACTGTTGTAAGCAGCCCATTGATCTATTAGTCTATAAATCATTAAAAATGGATTAACCATGTATTAAAACATTTCTAAACTACTTACCCTTTTTAGAAACTATTTTAAAATGGCACTTTATGTTGAAGTGTGACCCTTCTTTTACCTCTTCTATTAAAAATGTAGAAACAAACTTCACAAATCTCTCTAGGCAGAGAAAGGTAAGAAAATTCAGTGGACACCATTTGAGTTTTCAAACGAATACCTACTTATGTGGTAAAGTCCTACTTCTGAAATGCTGTCTACAAAAATATTAAAGAAGTTGGAAATAAAGCAGTCAGTGAGGGTCAAGATTAAGAAATCCTCATTTTTCTTGAATACAGTCTATAGTACAGAGAGATTTGGTCAAAAACAATCTGATGACACGTGGGAAATGGGCTCGGAGTTAGGGGTGAAGGAAAAAACCTTGGCAATTCTCTGTAATCAGAGAAAGGGCACCCAGAGTGATAAGGAGCTGTCTGCAATACAGTTTTTTACTTTCAAAGGCTGGCTGCAAGCATATTTACTTTAATAGAAAGTTGCTGTCGAATTCCTGGAATTTATTTTCCTGGAATTAATAACTTTAATAGCTTTATTACTGATTGGAATGAAAGCCATTTTTGAGTTGCAAGAGATTACAGTGCCATCTTCCCTGGACACCAGTGTTTTATTATCTTCTAGATAAGAGAACTGCATCTGAATTACTCAATAGCATGTCACTGCTCTCCTCAGTTTGAAAGACTTTATTAGCAAATAAAGAACATTTCTATAGGAAACAAGACTCATCAATTTTCCAAGATGAAAATATTATAAACAGATTTTTATCAGCCTCAAGTAATATAAGACCAAGGACTATTAGACTATACCTAAAATACTGGAAAATGTAATGTCAGGAAGAAACAATGGGCTGAAATTAAGAAGCTGGATTTTCCGGAGTTCCCAGTGTCACTGAAATTGGTAACTCAATTTTTACTCTGCTCTTTGGCACTCCCCAATTTGTAAAGTTTGAGTTTTAAGGGTGAGCTGCAAAACTAGAATGAAACCTTGAGTTAAGATGAGAAACCTGCACTAGCTTTCACTCCAGTGTTGCCTGCAGAAATAAGTAACCTATGTTTTTAAAATTATTTCCTCCTCATTCACCCTTGAAATTCTCTGGCACTTCTGGATTTGCTGAAAGATCTGTTAGTGTGTGACATAACTAATTACCTCAGCCTAGTGCAATCCACTGAAAACCACTCTGCTCTGATTTATACCTAATCTTGTTTAGATCCTAAAATAGAGAAAAGCAGTGATGTGATGAATAGCAATGGACAAACAATATACTCCATATTAGCTGAACATTAGGATGATTATATTGCTTACAGAAGCCCCTTCCCCTTTCCAAAGGATTCTCTCCCCTACCCAGGACTATCACAAACTCCAAGACTTCCTCTAACCTGGGGTACTTCTAGGGGGAAAGTGTGAAAGAGTGGCCTGTAACAGCTCCTCTGGCTCTCCAGAGCATGCCAGGTGGTTGCTTTTTCTAGCAGCAATCCTTACGGGAACAACTAGTCATAGCCTCAGCCCCACTTCCAGATCTTTGGTGTGGTGGGGAGGCAGGGGCTGGAAACTAAATGATGCCACAGTAAAGCTTTTCTTCCTTGTAGTCACTAGTAAAGTAATGCTGCAGCTGCAGGAAAGTCTCCCGCCATACTGCTGCATTGAGTCCGCAGACAGCCTGAGATGGAAAGGAGGCTACAAAGAGGCAGCCTGCAGCTAAGGAAATACCTGGGTTTCCCTAGCAACAGTTTGAAAGCTTAGAATTATAGGGAATCCATGGGGTTTCCCTAGCTACAGACAGTCACTAAGGAGCGTCGAGCATCATTAAACTCCAGACTGGCAGTACAGCAGCACACAGAAGCCTTTCTTGTTTCTATTGCTGAAATATGGGGGTATGATTAAGCAGCCACTCAGCCTTCCTTGGAGTCTTTTCTATGGAATAGGGCGCCCGCAGCCACCACAGGTGGCTCTCTGGAAATACCTACTGAGAGAAGTGGCCACCCGCTACCCCCAATGACAAATTTTGAAGAACAGTGAGCTGACATGACAAGCTGGGAGGATGTACAAGAGGTCACCAAACTATCAAAGGTGAGGGAGATCCCTGTACGTGTGGGGGGGAAGGGAGGGCAGTTCCTGGGAAAGAGGATGGAGAAATTTCTAGGGAGCTGCTTGCTGGGGTCAAAGGGAAAGTAAGTTAATAGTAATAATGCCGGTTGTCTCCACCCAGAAATGGATTACACTCTATAATACAGCATTCTTCTAATATGAACTAATTTGCCTGACTGATAGTGGTATCCACTGTTTTAACTCCAAATTGTACATCTGGAGTGGTGTCCAGTAAACTTCGTTTTTATAAAAACCAAGTTCAAAGTCCTGGTCCTAGTCTCTGAGGCCCGTAATGGTTTGGGGCCTACATCTGCTGTAAGGAGTGTCTTATTGTTCACACTCCACAGGTCCATTGACCTTGTGACCAAGATAAAACTCTAAGGTGGTGGGAGGACTACAGCTGTGGCATTTATTGCCAGAGGAAATCAGGGGTGAAGGAAACTGTCTGACTTTGCTGATACTGAACTGGTGGGCCTTACATTTCAGTATGACCTTCCCCTACTGAAATGATTTCCTTTAGAAAAACAAACCGGAAACAAAGGGAAGGGATACTGTCAGATTTATATACCTGTTGCTTAACAATAAAGATCCTTAATAACTTAAATACTGTTATTTGAACCCCACTGTGTCTATATGATTCCTTCATATTATGTTTGTGTAAAGAGTAAAGGACACAAAACCCTCATTCTAAAGGTGTAAATTGTTTAAGTGTAGTTGGTTTGGCATTTCCTGCCAGTGCAAAAATCTGTAATTGCAAAGGAAATAGTGTGTAACCCTGGCTTGTTCCCCTATAATACTTAACTGGAGATGATTTCATAAAGCACTTTTTCCACAGCATCCAGTCTACTATAAAGCATAGTTATTAAATGTACAAAAATAGGTGGCTCCCAAGCTTTAAGAACATAAGAATGGGTCAGACCAAAGGTCCATCTGGCCCAGTATCCTGTCTACCGACAGTGGCCAATGCCAGGTGCCCCAGAGGGAGTGAACCTAACAGGTAATGATCAAGTAATCTGTCTTCTGCCATCCATCTCCACCCTCTGACAAACAGAGGCTAGGGACATCATTCCTTACCCATCCTGGCTAATAGCCATTAATGGACTTAACCTCCATGAATTTATCTAGTTCTCTTTTAAACCCTGTTATAGTCCTAGCCTTCACAAACTCCTCAGGCAAAGAGTTCCACAGGTTGATTATGCACTGTGTGAAGAAGAACTTCCTTTTATTTGTTTTAAACCTGCTGCCCATTAATTTCATTTGGTGGCCCCTAGTTCTTATATTATGGGAACAAGTAAATAACTTTCCCTTATTCACTTTCTCTACACCACTCATGATTTTATATACCTCTATCATATCCCCCCTTAGTCTCCTCTTTTCCAAGCTGAAAAGTCCTAGCTTCTTTAATCTCTCCTCATATGGAACCCATTCCAAACCCTTAATCATTTTAGTTTCCCTTCTCTGAACCTTTTTTAATGCCAGTATATCTTTTTTGAGATGAGGAGACCACATCTGTACGCAGTATTCAAGATGTGGGCGTACCATGGATTTATATAAGGGCAATAAGATATTCTCCTTCTTTATAAGGGCAATAAGATATTCTCTGTCTTTTCTGGAATCTCTAACATGAAGCTCCATGCATGTCCCCAATAGCCTTTTCTGCATCAGATGATAGATCTGTCAAAGATCTAGCTTCTTTTTTTAACTCTCCCAGTATGTGCATCACTCTGCAAAGCAGAGTTTGTCTCCAAGTGGTAAGTTTGTAATCAGAATTGAACAAAAAAGTCTATTCTCACAAAGCAGGATCCTTCTGAAGTTTCAAGTAATTGCCCTGTGTGCACACTACTGGCATGAATTAAAAGGCCCCTAGCTCGTGTTAACATAGTCCTGTTTGAAAGAGGACTAAGTTCATGTGAACTAGGTACTGTTTCAGTATAGGGCAGTTAGAGCACAACTCTTTGGGGCACTCTGTAATTCACACTCCCATAGTCCATACTAGGGCACCATGTAAACATAGCCTAACACTCCTGATGTTGGGATCTGGCTGCATAGAGATACGTGGCTGTAATTGGACTAATGGCAATGAGAATCACCCTGTTGGGCAATGGGTAATCGGTGTTGCTCCCAACGGAGTAGATTGGTTTGCACTTCTTCCTGTAAGAACATTACAGAGAAAAGAGAAGACTGAGAGGGGACATGATAGCAGTTTTCAGGTATCTAAAAGGGTGTCATAAGGAGGAGGGAGAAAACTTGTTCACCTTAGCCTCTGAGGATAGAACAAGAAGCAATGGGCTTAAACTGCAGCAAGGGAGGTCTAGGTTGGACATTAGGAAAAAGTTCCTAACTGTCAGGGTGGTTAAACACTGGAATAAATTGCCTAGGGAGGTTGTGGAATCTCCATCTCTGGAGATATTTAAGAGTAGGTTAGATAAATGTCTATCAGGGATGGTCTAGACAGTATTTGGTCCTGCCATGCGGGCAGGGGACTGGACTCGATGACCTCTCGAGGTCCCTTCCAGTCCTAGAATCTATGAATCTATGAATCTATTACATTTATTATGACTTATTTGAGGACTTACTACTGTATTAAAATGTAAAAACACTAAACAAATGGCCTAACCACAACAAGATATGTAGCTAACAAGGTTGTGATAATTCTTTACCATATTTATTTGCTTATATCCTATAGCCAAGTCTCTAACTTCCCTTCTATTTATGTTTTTTAGCCAGAGATTATCTATGTATGTTCAATGCCTAGCAGAGCAGGGTTTTCAGTTCTAAGTGATTTTCCCCATGTGATTTGCTACCATAATGTGTGTGTGTATATTTACTACCATAATATATATGATATGGACACAATAAATAGTAAGAATAAAGCACCTATTCTTTCTTAATATTGTTTACAATCTATTTTTGTCATGAACCTATATAAAGATTTGAGCTAAAATTGCAGTTGTGTGATGAATTAGGGCTTTGCTTTGAAATGAGTCTCTAAGGACTTCCCCCTCTTTACCCTTTTTGTTTAAAGGGGAGGCAATGTTGCTTTAAGATGTACTTTAATTAGAAAGTGGGGAAGGTGAAGAAAAGGGGAAGGTCCCAGGCGGATTTGATTTCTAGCACAGCATCAAGTGCCTTGCATTGGTTAAAGGTTTTTTAGGTCTTATCTCTAATGTAGAAGATGTTCTATATATTGTACTTATAGAATACATTGTATATGTATTTTGACATAGCCTTAATATATAGCATTTTATGTATTAAAACTGTTACACTTTTTTTTTTTTTTTTGGGAAAGAGCTCTTGTACTTTGTGGGAGAGACTGCATGGCTGCTACCTGTGTTATACTTGCTAAGAGAACAAACAAGGTCTTATCTCTCAATTTTTGTTATTCCTCGCAACTTTCAGGAACACTGTACTTATTTGAATGAAGAATGTTAGCTCCACCTCTTCCAAATCTAAACTATGCATGAAATCCTGGCCCCCATGAAGTCAATGGCAAAATTCCCCTTGATTTCAGTGGGACCAGGGTGCCAGAAGAATGGACTATATGTAAACGTAAATGCCTATATGTAAACATAAATGCCCTTTAAAAATAAATAGATGATTTAGAGTTTTCAACTGGATTAAAAATGTTACAAGCTTGAGAGAATCTAGGAGTCAATTAAGGCCAAAATAGTCAAACCTGTGTGTCTGAAGTTAGGGACCTAAAAAAAAAAAGGGGACTAGATTTTCAGAGATGATAAATATCCACAACCCCTATTAAAATCAGTGGGTGTCAGACACCATCTGAGTCTTAGATAATCAAACGTGGATTTAAGTGCCTAATTAGACACTACCTTTGAACATTTTAGCCTCATTGCTTCAAAGACAATGCATTCAGATCTTTGCAGTTATAGTTCTGGAATATTAGTTAAAACTCTGAAATGTCTTTTCTGAAAACAAAATTCTTATTAATAAACATGTTAAAAGGACCTAAGAATAACCATCTTTGACAGGCCATCTCCTATTTAAATATAGATCTTAGGAATATTTATCTCAGGTTCCCAATATGTCAGCTTTGCAGAGATGTTCTGAGGATCAGACAGGAGGCACAATGTGTGGGTAGAAGGAAAATATTTTCCAACTCTCAAACTCCCAGATCTTTCACTATGATCATGAAGTTGATAGAATCACGTTTATGTGCTTTGAAGGATACAGATATTTTATTGGATCCCATCAGGATCACAGACGAAACTTTACCTAACTTTCATATTCAGACAGTATGATATTTATTAACAGCCTCAGATTTTATAACAAATAAACCCCCCTCAATTATGACCTCATCTCATGATAGAGCTAAGATTCACAAGACATTTATTATCCTTATCATTTCACTCCCTATGGAAAAGGAAAAGGATTGTCTCTTTGTCAAGAAGTGATGACAAAAGTATAAGCATAATGGCAATGGCATCTTTACCATAATGGGGAAGTACCTCTATTTACAATGGTAACTTTGTCTTAAAGGAACAGAGGCCTTTTACAAAAAAGGCAAATAAGTAGTCTGATGCCAATAGCTGGGAGAGATAAAACCTAACGCTAATGCCCTCTGCTTTCATTTCTTCCTTCTGTACTTATGGAGATGGGTTTTTTAAATCCTCATGTGAAGTATTCAGTTTAAGAATAGCAATAGAAAATGACCCAAACCTAGGCTCTTGGAACTCAGTGCATCTTTTCTCTCTCAGCTCTGGCAGTGCCACTAGAAACCCCACCCCCCACAAAAAAGAAAAGACCTTGGGGGTGGGGGGTGTCTAAAATCTGGATCTGAACTTATAGTCGATCCCATATCCACTAAGAAATGTAACTATCCATTCTAATTTGTGGATGCCCATGTCTTATATGAAAATGACTAAAAACAAAATGACCATTGAATAATGCCTTGTGCATGTTCAAATATCCATGAGTATAGCTAACAAAACTTCAAATCCCACATTTGATGCAATAACATACAAGTGACCAGCAACCTAAACCTCCAAGCAACCACATTAAAAATAAACTTTCTCAAGCCTAGCTCTGAAGGATGACAGGCAATTTGATGTGCAACCAGGGGTTGGGAGGACCATTTCAAATTCATGGGTCCTTAGTGGAGATGGGCCCAAGTCCTGTCTTCTCAAGATTATAATGTAAGACCGTCTCAGTTAAGTACCGTGGCTTAGATGGGCATGCCAGAAACACCTAGGCAAACTAAATGTGTCTTGCAACATTTCAAATTCAAGGGGAGAACATGTATGCCCTAATAAGCAGGAAGATAGTACTCTCATATTTAACAAGATAACCAGCCAATCTGACAGATTGATCAGTATTTTACAGAAAAAGATAATGTGGTTGCTGAGTAGTGCTGTGGGTTGGGGGCATTCTACTTATGTAGCTAAGGCCTGGCCTGACATGAGTAATTAACACATAGAAGGAGGCCTTATTTCTTGGAGGACAGAGTTAGGGAGGTAAACTGATCATTAGTCTGAAGTAAATAGGTCAGTAGGTTAAAGGACAATGTCTGAGCCAGCTAAGATAAGAGGGAGAACCCCCAGGGAACCATTTACTAATGGACAAGATAAGTTAGGAATGTAAAGAGGAGTTTGAGCATGGACAGAGCATGCTGCACAGAGATTGTTTCCTGCAAAGTGACCAATCCAATCCAAAAATGGGTGATGTAATGTATAGTGAATGCAATGAGATATGTAAATATATATGAAGGGAGAGGGTGTCTGTGTAACTTTGGAGATATGGTATGCCTTATACCCACCTGCTACGCTCGAGTCTGATCAACTCAATGTAGTTTTGCTGTAAGTCAAATAAAGGCATGAGTGATTAAATCTGGAGTCAAACTCAGCTTTTTGGATCCCAGAGAACTGGATGAAGTGTTGTCCCAGAACTGAACACGGTGTTCTGGATAAGCTGAATGGAAAAAGTCTCAGAGGGCATCCCCAACACCTTTAAACTCAGGAGATCTATTTGAATTTTGATCCACCATTTTAGAAAATGTTCTTGGTGTCACTGTTACTCTATCTGGAGTTTAGAATAACAAAACTTTAAGTAACTTGGACCTTTTAGGTCCGTCTTTATTTACAGCTGGAGTAGAACAAAATAAACTAAAATCTCTACCTGTTTCATGGATGTCTAGCCATCAGCTCAAGCTCTTAATCTTCTTCCCCCAAGCCCTCCCCACTACCTTCGTTCTTTTTCATTGAGTGGACAACACCACAATCCTGCCTTGTCACTCTGGCCCATGACATCTTCAGCTTGGACTTCTCTAGGTTCTCGCATTCAGGCTATGCTTATGTCTTGCAGATTCTTTCTGCATAATATCTCTAAGATATATGGCCCTTCCTATCCATCCACACAGCTAAAACTCACCTAGATCCTCAACTTGCATCTTGATTACTGCAACATCCTTCTCTCTGGCCCTGACAAATTCAATTTTGCCTGAAAATAGCCATTCTGAATGCTGCTGCAAAGATAATTTTCCTAGCCTACTGCTTTGACCTTGTCACCCTCTCTTTGCATTCCTTCAATGACTCTCTCTTCTCTCATATTAAATGTAAGCCACTTCACTTTCAAGCCCCCTCATGGCTTAGTCCCAGCCTACCTATCCTGTACTGAAAGATAGACTCCCACCTCTGAATGGCCCATGATGCCAGTGTCCATAGCCCACTTGTTAAATTTTCAAACAAGCACATTCTTGCTTTCTCCCATGCTGCTGCTCATGCTTGGGAGGAGCTCCCCATAAAACTAACACATTCTCCTCCCTCAAACTCTCCTCTGCTGTGATGCCTACAAAAAACCTTCACACTGTTAGGCTGATGGTAGGCTGAGACCACTATGATGCTGACCAATATAATATTATCTTACTGTTTTCTTTACTCCATCCTCTGTCTCTCCATCTGTCTCCTCTTGTCTTCTACTTACATTATAAGCTTTTTGGGATGGGGAATGACTTTCCCATTGTGTTTGTACAGTGCCTAGCACAAAATATCAATGCTATGACTACGGCTTATTGGTGCTATAATACAAATAATAAATAATTCTTGGATTTTTCCCATCTCCTTTCATCACTCTCCAAAGTGCTTGTGGTTGCATGTAGGCTGTAATCTTCCTTAACTGGAAGCTAGCCATGTGAGAGTTGGCAAGTCCTTTTGAATGGCTGGCTGTTATCTTGCTGCTTTCAGGCCTCTGCAGTATGAATAAACCAAACTTCCTGGCAATTCTTAACTGCATTATGTTCAAGAACAATCAGTCTCAAGAGAATAGCTGTTGAAGTAGAACACAATCCACTTACACCTACTAAATGTGAATTTATAAATGCCTGTTTTCCCTGGTAAAGCCAAAGGGTCATTGGTCCCGTCATAAAGGGGAGACTAGCTATAATTTATTGCATCTAACTGAAAAAGAGACTTATGTATGCTGGTTAAGAATTCTACTTGTTTTCTTGATTGGAATATGTCATTCATGGACCAATGCTTCCAAATCTGTCTCCCTATGTTGACTTTACATTTATGGGGCTTATCTTGAAAATTGCTTGCAAACTGTTAAGGGCAGAACATATCCCAGACTGGGACAGCCAAGAATTTTACTTAGATTTCAGCAAGTGTCTTGTTAACTTTCCTTTTAAGGAAGAGCCATAAGCAAAATGGTTCAACTGCAGGTATTGAGAGATTATTTCTAAGGCCTATGTATTTCTGAAAGAAACTAGCTTCCTTAAAACAACTGATTCTTCTCACTCCTAGATGGTCAGGGCCTTCTCTTGATATCTGTGGGGTTTGGTTTCCCTACAATCAGCATGATCTATTGATGAATGGGGATGAGGGAGGAAAAGTGAACTGATATATTAGGCTACAGATTGGCTATTGAATTCTATGAGTGGAATTTCCTCCAAGATCCATTCTACACATTCCTTTCCCCTCCCCCCCCCCCCCCTTAGCTACTGTAGGTGGGCGGATACCATGGTTTTCTGGATATCTTCATAAGCTGTTTTTCTTTTTGTTCAGACATTTTAGTTGATTAAGGGTGGTTGTTTTATACTAGAAGGCTCATTGGACCTTGAAACTAGGCTATTCAGACCTCTTCAGGGAGAGCCTTAATGGGTTTGGGAGAAAAGACCACATATATAGACTAGCATCCACTCAAGGTCTCCTGCCTGTCTCTTGCCTTTCCCAAAAGTAATGTCACCATTTTGTAGGACATTGGTGGTTCTGTTAAACTAAAGCTCTCTGGCTTCCAGGCTAGAATTTAGATGCAGCTTTATTCAGCCTTTTGTTGTGCCCAGGAATTACATTAAAAATAATTTAGTAGCTAGCTTAATGTCTTTTATTCCTAATAGATGTCCTGTGTGGATTTTAGATCTTGAGGAATAGTCCAATATGTCACATTATCTTTTCTCTTTTTGCTGATAAGTCTTCACTATTGTGACCACCACTTGTTTTGTCTTACTCTGTTGCTTGAGACTTCCCAATTTAATCATAATAAAAATATTTCAGTTGTTTCTGGCTTATGGGGGTTTGACTTCACTTCTGCTTCCATTTTCAGATCTGGCTGTTTTGAATTTTTGGCCTGTAAATGAGGCAACAGAAACTTTAATGCAGGTGCTTAGATCTAAAGTTAATTACAGCTATTTCACCTCACACATCCTGTGTTCTTTGGTGTAGTGACAGATTTCTAGATGTGGAATAGTTTCATTAGTTAGGCTTTGTTGTTTGTTGCTGAGATCAGAAATGGATAAGTGAGGAAAAGGACTAGTCTCTGTTACCTGGACTAGATGCTAACAGGCCCTAGAGGCACTGCACTCATTTAGAAGATGTCTCAATGGTGGAGGGGAGAGACAAAAACGTCTGGTTTGGCCTCGAACAAGCTAAAGAAAAACAGTATGAGGATAACATCTTGAGTTGGAGAGACTTGCATGTAACCATTGACCTGTAGCATGCTGAGTTCTTACCTGCCTGTTATGCTGTGGGGGGCTTTGATATAATGTCGGGCACAGTATAAGAAGTTAGATAGTGGAGACATCACCCATGCGGTAGGAATTGCATAACTGTGTGTCTCTGAAAGTGCTCATAGATGAGGCACTGAAGGGACTGACTTTGGGACTAGCTCAGACACAGATTTGTTCAGTAGTCTGGAAAAACGGTGTAAGGACAGTTCCACAGAAACCACAATGAATGGTTGTAATATGGATTTTGTATTAATTAAAGACCGTAATTTCTTACCCTCAAATCCCTTCTTTTAAAACAGATTTGAGGAACAAAATTATTAATTTAAAAATTGTAATTTACTTTATAATGAAGTGCTCATTGCACCAACAGGCTCTGATAATTATGTTACTACACATTTAAATGAACTGCATCATGTTGACAGCCATTGGCTGCAACAAGAACACTTCCTGAATTCACAGCTACTCTGGTCGATTAAGACAGATGCTAATATCCTTCACCCATTACTTGAGCGATACCAAAAGCAAGCACCCAACAATGTTAAACTACCTTAGCTGAATGAAGAGAATTAACCTTCAAGGCATTGTGCAAATTCCAGAATAAAATATCTGCTACTGGCCCCCTGACATGTAAGTCTTTTAAGTTAGATTCTTACAGTGCCTCAGATGATCTCTCCTGACATGGTGATGCGGAAGGAGATCACTTGGAAATGCACCCAGAAATTAATGGGAAGCCAATAAAATTATTGAGGTACTGATCTATGACTTTTTTTTTTCTTTTTTTTTAAATCTGAACACAGACATCAGTCTATTGGTCTCAAGGTATACTAAAATATATATAATATATATAAAGGTAAAGTGAAATCCTGACTTCAAACTGGCTTGGTGGTGATCTGATTGTAGCAAATGCTTAGCTTTTACATGGTCACCCAACAATGAGATCCAGAGTTTGCCCATTACTGTGTATAAATGGAAATAATTTTGGATAGTCTTGGTGGCCATGAAATCTTGAACCTACACAGAAGAGTAATTTTACGTGTGAACACCAAAGGAGTCTATGACAGCAAGCCTTGGTGATTTCTACATCAGATCAATAAAAATGTTAATTCACCCAAGGAGTCTGTTACCAGATGTGCCCGTTACTTTGGGGTACGCTCATTTATTAGGGTTACTCTGTGTGTGTGGGGGGGTTCTGTAATTCTATCAATGTACTGCTTGTGTCACTTGTGTGTTCATATGGAGCTCTACTCCTCCCTTCTGCAAGTCTCCTCCCAATGGAGCTATCCTGCAGGACCTAGGTTCCCCAAGGCTGGGTTTCTCCAGCCCCAGAATCAGATGAGAACACACACACACACACACACACACACACACACACACATATTAACAGAGCAAGTCTGAGTGGACCAGGTCAATCAGCACTCTCAAGCGGACCCCTTATATGTCCCTGGACTCAGTGGGCTGGGTCAAGCAGTATTTCCAAGCTGCCACCCTTATATGCCACAGGTACCACACCGGAATAGAGTATGCCTGAGCAGGCTGGGTCGAACAGCACTTCCAGGCTGCCACGTTTATATGCCTCTGGACTCAGTAGTTTGGGTCAAGCAGCACTTCCAAGCTGCCATCCTCGTATGTCATAGGTTCAGCACGTCCCTATCCCCACTTTCATGTTACAGTTCTTCTGGTAGTATCCCACTTGATGTGCAAACCCCACAGTATTTTTGGGCACTACAGGGATCTTTAGCTTAGGTAAGAGGAGCGTTGCTGCAGAGTAAATGGGAAAGCCAAAAACACAAAAGAGTAAAGTTCAGAGAGAGAGAGAGAGAGGGAAGCAACCAGATTAACCAAAAAAAAGTTATTTATTGAATAATAGTGATAACCACACAAGGAGAGCCTAAACCAACATAATAGTTACATTATTAAAGATTACAGAAGTCAGATATAGAAAACTATACCTGATCAAACAAGTCAGGGTTAGAAAGTTATACCTGAGGTAGAACAGAAAACAGAGAGAGAGAGAGATGGGGCCTCACCACTCCATGAAGCTTGAACTGGTCAGAGTTCCCAGGTGATGGTGGTAGCTCAGGGTCCTGAGTGCTGGAGACAGGCAGAGCCCCCAGCACAATCAGTCAGGAGAAGATGAAATCCCGGTGGAACTGATGCAGAGTTTGGATCAGGCATCAGAACACTTACTTGAGCGTGGGTAGGGGTCTTTGTAGGGAAACAACAATGGTTCAAGAGAGAACACTAGATTTGTTTATGGGTAAACTGATGACTCAAGGGTTTTCTTTAGGCTAGACAATAGGAACTGATCATTCCTGGCTACGGGTGGTGTTCCTTCAAGGGAGCTCACAATGCAATTAGGCAGCTTCAGTATTTTGGACATCAATCAAGGATTCATTAGTAGAATTTGTCTGATAACTGCTGAGCTGGGTGTGTGTGGGCGTACATTCATTAACATCTGGAGCAGAGATCCCCCATGATGCAGTGCTTCCCGCTTTTCTGGTCCCAGAGTTCAGTGCGGTTCTTGCCTTGGAATCTCTGTTCTCCATTCTGTATGCTTATGGAGATGCCTCCTTGTCCCAACTTTGATGCAGATGAGGCTAGGGGAGTTGCCTTAATCCTGTCACCCTTGTCAGGAGGGGTTTAGGTGTGTCTCCCACCACCTTTTCATTGCTTTCTGTAAGTCTTCCTTCTGATCGGTTTTGGTTCAAGCAGAGACTAGGGGGCGGGGTGTCCTTCATGAGTCAGACAGGCTGGATACTGCGCCCTGAACAGTTCCCCAAAAACACAGAGCTGACTGGTATCAAGTCTGAGATGCAGCACAGCTTGATTCCACCCTATCCGGGACACATTCTCACAAAATGAACATGTTCAAAATAGTCTAGTTTTAGGAGTGTTTTACTTTCTATCTACATTCAGATGCCAGTTACACATCTTCACCAACCCACTCTGTGCTCCCCTAAATATCCACAAGGCATTGGAAAGAGAAAACTAATTATTTTTAACAAGAGACTTGCACTTTGGTTACATCTATAGATAAATGTTCAATTTGTTACATTTAAGACATGGTGACAATAGAAGTAAAATACAGTAAGAAATTCTACATGGTCAAATCCAGATGCTTTAACCGTCCCTAAAATTAGTGACAGTTAATAATAATACTTAACTCCCATCTAGTGCCTTTCCTTTGTACATCTCAAAGCACTTTACAAAGGAGGTCAGTATCAGTATCTCCATTTTACAGATGTGGAAAATAAGACTGAGAGATAGGAAACAACTTGCCCAAGTTACCCAGGCTGCTAGCAGAGCCAGCACTCTGTCCACTAGGCCACTCCTTCTCTATTACTTTGATATTTCTTTTAAACTATTGATATCTAGACTATATCATAATCTGGGGTAGCAAAGTTCAGCTGTGAATGTGCTCACTCTAAATGCTACTGACTAGTATTTCAGGTTTGGACATCCTTTGCTTTCTGGTAGAGAGAATCCTAGAAGTGAGTTGATGGGGAGATTCAAGATTAAGAGGAATAAAAAGACACAATAATAAAGGCAGATCTCTAGATTTTTTCTTAGGCGTCACTTTCATTGTGTGCAGTGGTGCTGGATCTGCATGTGGCTCTATGACCAGTGCATGGTGTAGTTTTTTTCCTCGTCTATCTGCCACTCTCCCCTCTAGCACTCACCACACCTGCCCCCTGCATCATAGCCTCTATCCTCCGCTGCCTTCTTCCTCCCACTGGCTTCATTTCCCCATCGTTGTTACTCTCACACTCTACAGTTCCCATGAAGTCTATTTGCTCCTCTTCCACTCTCCATTCTAATCTCCCATCCAGCACAAATCCAGATTCGTCCACACTCCTCGGCTGCCATCTCCTCTCCTCTGCTAACATTTGCCCAAATCTTGGCCCTCTCTCCTCACCTTCTCCACCTCCCTGACTATTCATTGTCATCTTTAGTCAGTCAGTCATTATAACAATGGATATTCACTGGGTCAGTGAAAGAGTTACTGACTCTACAGCCTGGTGGCTAGGGCATTTGCCTAAACTGTAAGAGACCTAAATTCAAGACTCTTCTGCAATGGTGGAATAGCCTCAATAGGAAACATTGAGAAAGCCCCACACCAGAATATTCCATAGCCTGTTTTGGACATTCTCCTGGAATGTAAGAGATCTAAGTTCAAATTGTGGTGGGTGGCAGGGGAGAAGAATTGTAACTGGGTTTCCGTATCCCAGGTGAGTACCCTAACCATTGGACTAAAGCCTATGACAGCACCACCACCTCCCTTTCCCCTGTACACCTCCAGTTTTGTGAATCTAGTCTTCCTTTTCTTTGCTCTAGTCAAAAATGCCTCAACTCAAAAAGAATGTTTTCAAATTGGATTGAAACAAAATGTTTTGTTTCAAAATTATCAAAACTTTTTTTTTCCAGTTCAGTTGAAACTAGTCTGTGAACTTGACATGAATTTGTGAATAGTTGCAGCCCACCTGAAGTTGCATTTTTTGGCAAAATAGTTTATTCGCTGAAAATATTTCACCCTGCTCTAGTCAGAGGCTCATGAAGGGGAAACTCTTATGGGTACCAAAGCAGAGTTGGGCCTGTGTAATTAACATGGTTGGAAACCTGGGTGTTGCAGCTCAGCAATCCAGTGTGAGTAGTTGGACCTAATGGCTCCACCCAGAATGAGGTGCAGGAAACCAGGCCTGTCACCTGATGGGAGCACTCAGAAGGAACTAAAAGGGGTCTAAGATGCAGTTTGTTCTGTAACCATGAGACACATAGGTCATAAGTGAAGATAATTATTTACAAGTAACAGTGCTCTTAAACATGACCCAATTTCACTAATGCCAACCTTAATTAAAACCCC
This sequence comes from Emys orbicularis, assembly GCF_028017835.1. NCBI lineage: Eukaryota > Metazoa > Chordata > Testudines > Emydidae > Emys > Emys orbicularis. Next base: position 224,926,773 of record NC_088683.1, read on the forward strand.
AGCAAGAATAGTTTAGGTTCATTGTTTGAATAACTATATTAATCTGTCACAATAAATCAAGCTTTCATTGGGATTATTCAGCACAGACTTCCCTTGTTTAGTTTAATAATTCAGCACTCTCTGCCTTGAACAGAGAACATTTTGACACTGCTTCATAGATCTTTCACTTTACACTTTTCATCTTGTAGATCACACAGCAGCTAGTGACTGCAGAAGTTTGGATGTTGGCCATTAGTAACTGAGCTTTTTGTTAGCTTAAATCTTGTTTCAATGGCAGGTCACAGATGGTATGTCAGAGGTTATGTCTCTCTCCTTGTCAATCATGTAGAGTGATACAGGGAATAGCTGACCTTCAGGGCATGCTGCAAAGGCCCATCTTTTTGCCTGGGTGGCTTCAGAGTTTGGACTCTGATAGGGGTGATTGATTGTGGTGAAACAAGGGGGAAGTCCTACTACTGGTTATGTTGGGGATGGAGTTTAGCTAAGGGTTAGATGCAGTTTTTTGTTTTAAATAATGTCAAAGGCAATCGAAGAAGTTGTCTTTTTATGTTAAAAATAACAATAAATAAATGTCTAAGATCAATTTTCCTTGCATGTTAACAATTTGCCTTTAAATACTAAATGGAGCTACTATATATGTCAGACTATATATGTATGCTGAAAAGGGTCTATTTTTCTTTTGGAAAATACCTTCCAATCTACTTGATGTTGTCACATTTAGACTTGAAATCTGTTTCTCACTAATATATGATTTTTTTTTTTAATTCTACTGCAAATTAGTATTGAAGACTTGGGTAAAATTTTCCCAATGAACCTGAGTGACTTAGGAGCCTAAGACTCATTGACTTGAGTGACTTTGTCTTCCAGTGGGACTTAACAGTCAATGACACTTAGTCTCCTAAATCACTCAGGGGCCTTTGGAAAAATTTACCCCAAACTGGGTAACAGATACAGGTCATAAAATAGCTCTGCAGCTACCAAGGATCTGCATCTTTCCTGTGCTTAATTCTGTGCGTGCATACAGTCCCACGGAAATCAATGAAATTATTTACATATAAAGTTAAGCATGTGTGACAGACCCAGACCAGTGGGGTACAGGAGTCTGGTAGAGGGCAAATATACTGGTCACTGGATGAGTAGTTTTCTGTTCCCTGAGTGACCAGAGCAGGGGCTGCACTAGAGTAATCGGGAACCTGATAGAACCAGTTAAGGCAGGCAGGCTAATTAGGACACCTGGAGCCAATTAAGAAGAAGCTTCTAGAATCAATTAAGGCAGGCTAATCAGGGCACCTGGGTTTTAAAAAGGAGCTCACTTCAGTTGGTGGTGGGAGTGTGAGGAGCTGGGAGCAAGAGGCGCAAGGAGCTGAGAGTGAGAGGATGTGCTGCTGGAGGACTGAGGAGCACAAGCGTTATCAGACACCAGGAGAAAGGTCCTGTGGTGAGAATAAGGAAGGTGTTTGGAGGAGGCCATGGGGAAGTAGCCCAGGGAGTTGTAGCTGTCATGCAGCTGTTACAGGAGGCACTATAGACAGCTGCAGTCCACAGGGCCCTGGGCTGGAAACCGGAGTAGAGGGCAGGCCTGGGTTCCCCCCAAACCTCCCAATTGACCTGGACTGTGGGTTCTTCCAGAGGGGAAGGTCTCTGGGCTGTTCCCCAACCCACATGGTGAATCTCTGAAGCAAGAAAATCCGCCAATAAGCGCAGGACCCACCAAGATAGAGGAGGAACTTTGTCACATGTGTAAAACTATTTGCAGGATCAGAGTCTTAGTGTATATTGCATTTATAATCAATATGATAATAGATATAGACTTCTAACGTATACATTAAAATTTGCCATGAGAGGGTTGGATGGGGGAATGGTTGGATTTTTTTACATAGAAATTATCATTTTCTATGTAAAAAATGTATAATGCAGTCTTAACTAATGTGCTGCTATCAGAGTATCATAATAGTACTAATATATGTTATTGCTCACAGTTGTATAAGCCTCTAAGGCAAATATAGCACAAACAAAGCTTTGGAAAAACATTCAAGTTTTTCTTACTATCCTAACAGACCGTTATGTTTCCTAATCACAATGCATGATTGTAATCCCTTCTCTGAAGATAATTATGCTAATTCTATGGTATCATTCTTTGGATTCTTGCAAAAATGCTAGTGTAATTCTCCAGAAAAAATTGAGACACAGCTTACAGTAGTTTACAATGAGTGAGTGCACTAATCATTTTCTATGCAGCCTTGAGCTTCCAATCAAGGAGATGATCAATACCCAAGTCAGAATCAGTTTGTACATGATTGCTTCAACTTTGAAAATGTTTGAGTTCACTACTGATAAGTGATAGCTCCCCCAAGCCTTTCTCTACCCACCCCCCGAAACTGTGCAAGTTTGCTGGAGTCATCTAACTATCACTTGTCAACAGGTAAGTCTGCCTTATCTGCTTTTTTGTGTATTGACTGATTTTAAATACTGAATGACCCAATCCTGCCTTGGTTTGGGTTTGGTTGGTCTGACACCTCCATCTTGAATCACTGTGGAACAGAATTTACTGCCAAAAGAACGTAGTCACAGATTAATGCAAGTTTTCCATGCTAGAATTTATGCAAGGTAATGTCTGGCTATTCAACATCCTCTGTGGAAGTCACAGTGAAAACTGGCATCCAGATGTACCGTGTGTAGCACTTTGATCTATCTGCAAACTTCTGGAGTTGTGCAGAGAATTATGGAGGAGTGTGCAACTCAGAAGAGGCCATCAAAATACTCTTGAAGTTGTTAAAACCCCTTGTCTGAGTGGAATAATAGCCCATTTCGGGCTTTGGATGCCCGAACCTTTTAGAAACTTGGCATCAGCTCTGCTCCCACAATCCTTTTTTATTTTAAATAGCATCATTCTTGTTAGAGTTGAGTGATTGTTAACCAACTGAATAGAAACAATAGGGCTGCCTTATCTATGGGTTGTGTTAAGGCTCTACCTATAATTTATCTACAGGGCTGAACTACCACACACGGCACCTAGCCTAGAATAACTCTGATATTGCATGTCAGTACTGAGCTGCTTTTGTAGCTTTAGAAAGGGTAGCTACCACAATCTTTCTTAAACATGCATGAGCTCTAGCTTTTGCTATCCTTTGCTTTCATGAGCACTAGCTTTCTTCTGAACAAAAAAGAAAGGGTGGGGGAAGGAGTTCACAGAAACAGGTTGGGTTTTTGACTGTATGATTCAAAATAAAGGGCTGTATTTATGAATGGCATGTATATATTGTAAATTGGTATTAAAGTAATGCCTAGAGGCCTCAACCAGGGTTGAAGGCACTATTGTGCTGAGGAAGCTTATAGGAAGATGAAACTCCCTTACCCAAGGAGCTTTCACTAAAAGACAAAGGAAGGGGGAGTAGGAATCATGTCAAAGGCATTGGAATCTTTGTAGAAGTGGAGGGGTCACGACCAAAGTGCCACCTCCCTCTCTGTGACTGGCTGCTCCAGTGGTGAGCCAGCTGCCCTCTCTTCTGGTGCCACAGCAGCCCCTGGTGAGCGAAAGATGTAAGTGCAGCGCCTCCCCAGCAGAATCTATTATTCTGCCAGGGGGACAAACATCCTTAGGGATGTGAATTCTGCGCTTATGTTTCTTTTATTAATAAGTGGGAGGGCCATAGCCCCCCGGCCTCCCTTGCTCCAGCACCAGTGCATGGGATAAAACATGAAATAAAAGTACTTACAATGGTGATAGGTGCAAGTATTCTTAGTTCCACTTTTTTCTTTTTTGCAGACAAAACAATCAATATGCACAATTTTATATTTTCTATACACAATACATTTTCTTGTGTGTAAAGTAGCTGGGATCAAACATCATGGATACATAATTTCATAGTGATTTTTCTTGGATTCAGTTTAGAAATCAATGAATGATTTGCACATTTTCAGACATCTCTTTTAGGTAAAAAGAGTCTTCTAACTTCTCCCAAAGTTCTGTATAACCTTTTGTGTATATGAAGGCTTATTCTGGAATGACATATTCTAAAATTTTCCTTGGAATCATGCTGAGGCTGACAAATGCCTCTAAATGAGTTTTAATAGTAGAGTATTAACAAACTGAGTGGTTTTATCAAAGATTTTTAGGTCTGGGGTGAAAAAAAAAAACTTAATTTCCTGAGGTGTCAGAAAAAACGTACATATTTCCATGCACAAATTATGGATAGAAAGCTGTTCTCGCATGGTGTATAAATACTTGTATGTAACAGTCCATTTGTTGTAAATGCAATGTGCTCCCTCGAGAGCTAGTTGTTTGGTATGAATACCATGGAATAAAGAGTTGTTCTTATGATGGAATTTCTGCATTTGGGAGCCAGATGGAAGTAGCTGTATATCAGGAGTTACTTTGTAGGGAGGGAATACTGTACAAGTTGTAAATGAATGTCCTTTTTGCAGCTTGTTGTAGCAATGCAGAATGCATTATTGGTACAACACAGTATGCTAATTTCAAAAAATAAACTAAAGATGTGAGACGTAATTCTGTTTGTGACATGACAGAACTATATGATAAAAGGGAACTGGAAACTTATAAAAGTAAGAAGTGAGACTAAAAAAAGATATTCTTAGAAATGTAAACCACATTTTTTGCCAGGAAAAAAACCGAAAATCAGAATGCAGTAAAGAATTATTGGCCTTCATGAACTAATTTATTTTAAACAACCTAGGAACGCTAACAGCCCAGCAATGATAAACAAATGGAGAAAAGGTTTTTATCCTGTTTGCTGTATTTTAATTTTCATGTCAATCAAGCTACATTGTTTCCATAAAGAAGCACATGGCTTGGCTACCTCTTAATCAGTCAAGAGAGGGCGTGTCATGGTATAAAGTTTATAGAAGGTTATGGCCTAAAATGCTTTAATAAGCAGATGATTTCACAAAAAAATATCAATTCAACCTCTTTTGCCACTAATGTGTTGGTGGAACTAGCAGCAAGAGGATAAGAAACAACACACATGAGTGAGTCTTGTCTCTGTCACTCCAGTTTATTGTAACAAGTGGATGAGACTGGATTTTGCATCATCTATCTTGAGGACTCGAACACTGCTTTAAGGAGCTAGTCTCTCCAACCAAGGATTTGATGAGGAACCAGTGTTGGATATAGTCTCTCTCTGAGCATACTACAAAGGGGACACACTTTGTAATCTTAAGTCTCCAGGGAGGACAACAAGACGACAATCTTAGCTATTGGAGTGGATTCATTATATAAAGTCAGAAATTCTTGTCTACATGATTGGAATAGATAACTGGAAGAAAAGAGTGCAGTTTTCAAGAGCAGATTAGTTTTGCACCTTTTTCCTTTCTCATTACAGTCTTTGTCATGAAAATGGATATCCTTTATGCCATTTTCTCTTTGCCTCACAGTCATTACATTGGAAATGTTATCACTATTGATTTTTCAATTTTTGCAGTGCTAAAGCTTGATATCATTTTATTCTCATTATATATTGTCTGTCTCAATTTTGTGACAAAGATTGTAACCCAAGTAGAATGTGGTAGAAAATTAACTTTTTCCTGACAACCTAAAGATGGTATTTAAAAAATAAATATATATATATATATATGTGTAGTTACAGTGGGAAGCCATTTCCAGGACAGTCTCACTCTGATATTAATATGTTGCGTATAGGAGGTGAAAGAGATAAGAAAATTTCATAGATGTGTAAGGCCGGAAAGGACCATTATTTAAATTTTGTCAAACTTCATGCATGCTACAGGGCTTAGAACTTAACTCTGTAATTCCTGTATCAAGCCCATAATGTGTGGTTTGACTAGACCATATTTTTTTAGAAATGCTTTTTAAAATCACATCTTGATTTAATATTTCCAAGTGATGTAGAAACCACCACAGCCCTTGGTAGGTTGTTCCAGTGATTAAATACATTCACTGTTTAAAAATTTGAACTTCATTTCTCTTCAATTTATCTAGCTTCAGCTTCCGATCACTGGATCTTGTTTCTCTGTCTGCTACATTGAAGAGCCCTCTACTATTCAGCCTTAGAACTGAAAGCAGGGTTGTCCCATTAGGATATCCAAAATAGTCCTAGGGTCTTGTAGGACACCCAGTTTTAATTCTCAGTTGAGTCACTTCAATGCAGAGACCACAGTCAAAGGCATGGGATTAAGACCCCCCAAAAAAGAGAATTATTAATCCTCTATGAGATTAAGAAATGACATAGATGTATAAATAGGATTAGGATGGAAACCAAAGAGCTGTAACAGATGTGGAGACATTTGCTTCTCTTCTCTTCCCTACCCAAACACACATGAAAACCAACTGTATAGAATGTGCTTTTTGCAATCTCACTATACTCCTGTAATGAGATTAGACTATGAAATATAGTAGGTAGGTTTCAGAACAGTATTTGTTAAAGTAGACAGTATTTCAGTTAAACTCTTGAGTTCCTTATGCACATACAGCACTTCTCTAGCATATTGGCACCCATTTCTTCCAAGGACAACAGCACATTTAGAGCCCATACAGTTTCCTGCAACATCTACTCGCTGTGTTATTCAAGTTCTGACTTTAGAGGACCAGAAACCCTGAATGTGCAGAGTTTGCTAGCACTCAGGATTAATTTAAATGTGCAGTACCACATAATAGAAGGATACTGTATGTCCTGAGACCTTGTGCTCTTATGAGGTCTCTCTGAATGTAATGGCTATGCCTACTGTAATATTGACCTTTTCCACTTCTATAGCTTACCAAACTGGTTCATGCCTTCATTTTAGTGCCTATTAAAGTACAGCCTTAAAATGGGAAGTACGTGCTTAGAGGCACTGAAATTAGTCATTTTGATACTTTTCTGTTTTATGATCATGTGGAGAATTGCACGTTCAAAGTATAGAGCCAGAAAGAGAGCAAGCCACTGCAGTACATGCCATTTTTCATAGAAAACATCTGTTAATAGCATTCTTTGACTCATTCTCATGATACAGATGGCAAAGGAAACTAGATATGAAAGAAATGTATCTTTCTAATGATAGTAATCAAAGATGAACTTCTGCAGTTTTCATGAAGACCCAGGAAACTATAGGCAGGTTAGCCTGACATCAATCCCGGCTAAAATCATGGAAAGGCTGCTATAGGAGGTAATCAGTATAGAGTTAAAATATTATAGTAGTATTAATGCCAATCAATATGGTTTTAAGGAAAATAGGTCTTGTCAAACAACCTAGATATTGATTTTTTTGATGTGTTTACAAGTTTGGTTGATAAAAATAATTGTCTTGACATAATATACTTAGATTTCTGCAAGGCATTTGATTTAATCCCACATGATTTTCTGATGTATATAAAAGCACCATACAAAATCAGTGTAGCCCATATTACATGGATTAAAAACTGGTTAACTAGTAAATTAGAAAAAAGAAATTGTAAATTGGGATTGTCACTCTATGAGGGTATTTCTAGTGGGGTCCCACAGGAACTTGCCAGTCACTATTTTTATCAATGATTTGGAAGAAAATATAAATTCCTTGTTGGTAAAATTTGCAGATGATGCAAATTGATGACATGGTAAATGATAGGGACAGGTCAGTAATAGAGACCAGTCTGGATCTATTGGTAAAGTAAGCTTTTTAACACCACCAAATGCAAAGTCGTACATTGAGGAGCAAAGAAGGTAGGTCACATCTATAAAATGGGGGACTGTATCCTGGAAAGCAGCGACTCTGAAAAGAACGTAGTAGTGAGGGTAGATAATCAATTGAACATGAACTCCTAGTGTAGTGATGTAGCTAAGAGGGATTATAAGTAGGGTAATAATAAGTGGAGGTGGTATTTCCTATGTACGGTATTGGTGAAACTATTAGTGGAATACCATGTACAGTCCTGGTATCAACACTTCAAAAAGGATGTTAGCTGACAACTAGCTGACAAGAGCACTGTATCTAATTCCCATTTAAAAGAAAGAAAATTAAATATTAGACCCACTCAGCTCTAATACTAACATGTTCTGACATCTTGTGGTAAGTCACTTAAGGGACATTGTTTAGGTTTAAAATTTTACTGTATATTCTTTGTTACTAACTCTGCAAAGAGAGAGACCCCATCAGGACTCCTGGGTTCTGTCTCAGCTCTGGGAGGGGAGTGGTGTTTAGTGGGTTCCGGGGGTAGGGCGGGGAGAGAAGCAGATATATCTGGGTTCTATATAAGAACATCAGAATGGCTACATTGGGTCAAACCATGGTCTATCTAGCCCAGTATCCTGTCTTCCAACAGTGGCCAATACCAGGTGCTTCAGAGGAAATGATCCGAACAGGTAATCATCAAGTGATCCATCCCATGTCATTCACTCCCAGCTTCTAGCAAACAGAGGCTAGGGACACGCAGAGCATGGTGTTGCATCCCTACCCATCCGGCTAAAACTCATTGATGGACCTATCCTCCATTAACTTAGTTCTTATTGGAATCCTGTTATAGTTTTGGCCTTCACAGCATCCCTTGGCAAAGAGTTCCACAGTTGACTGTGAAGAAATATTTTCTTTTGTTTGTTTTAAATCTGTTCCCTATTAATTTCATTGAGTGATCCCTAGTTCTTGTGTTATGTGAAGGAGTAACTAACATTTCCTTATTCAAATTTTTTACACCATTCATGATTTTATAGACCTCTATCATATCCCCCCTTAGTCGTCTCTTTTCCAAGCTCTGAAGTCGCGTCTTTTTAATCTCTCCTCATACAGAACGCATTTCATATCCATAATCATTTCTGTTGCCCTTCTCTGTACCTTTTCCAATTCCAGTGCATCTTTTTGAGGTGGGATGACCAAATCTGCACTCAATATTTAATATGTGGGCGTACCATGAATTTATATAGAAGCAATATGATATATTCTCTTTTATTTATTCCTTTCTTAATGATTCTCAATATTCTGTTCGCTTTTTTGATTGTCACGGCACATTGAGTGGATGTTTTCAGAGAACTATCCACAATGATGCGAAGATCTCTTTCTTGATGGGTAACAGCTAATGTAGACCCCATTGTTTTATATGTATAGTTGGGATTATGTTTTCCAATTACTTTGCATTTATCAACATTAAATTTCATCTGTCATTTTGTTGCCCAATCACCCAGTTTTGTGACATCCCATTGTAACTGTTTGCAGTCAGCTTTGGACTCCACTATCTTGAATAATTTTGTATCATCTTCAAATTTGCCACCTCACTGTTTACCCTTTTTTCTAGATCGTTTATGAATATGTTGAATAGGACTGGTCCCAGTACAGATCCCTGGGGGACACCACTATTTACCTCTCTCCATTTTCACCATTTATTTCTACCCTTTGTTTCCTATCTTTTAACTGGAGTGCCTGGTAATGCTTTCTGGATCATTTAATGGTCCTTAATTTACTTTAATGAGAAGTCTTTTGTTATCTTAATCACCCTGCCTCTGTTTATAAACAAACTCCTGGCCCCAAAGGCAGAAGCACAGAACTCATCACATTCCACACACAGTTAAGAGCTCATCTGGGGCTAGGGCGTGGGCTGTGAGCAGACCTCAAGTATGAAACTCCGGGGAGGGGGCCCTAAATGGTGTCCCTGCCTGCACTAAATGGTGTCCCTGCCATAATGGTCTCTTCTTGCCTTTATCTATAAATCTATGATAAAAACTGTATTGAATGGAAGATATTATAGTATTCAGATTGAACAGAATTTTATCAAAAAGGTCGTAACCTTACAGGTTCTGGATTTTTAAGCAAACTTTTATATAACTCTCCTATCTGCTTGATCTGACTTTGTTTCCCACCATGTATACAGCATCCTCATGCAACTTGCCTTACATTAGAAAAGAAGTAGAACAATTGTGTTGTAAACATCAAGATGTTTACAACACAGGGGTTACAATGGATGAGAAGCTGGATATGAGTGCCCTTGTTGCCAAGAAGGCTAATGGCATTTTGGGCTGTAGAAGTTGGAGCATTGCCAGCAGATTGAGAGACTTGATCATTCCCCTCTATTCGACATTGGTGAGGCCTCATCTGGAGTACTGTGTCCAGTTTTGGGCCCCACACTACAAGAAGGATGTGGAAAAATTTGGAAAGAGTCCAGCGGAGGGCAACAAAAATGATTAGGGGGCTGGAGCACATGACTTATGAGGAGAGGCTGGGATTATTTAGTCTGCAGAAGAGAAGAATGAAGGGGGGATTTGATAGCTGCTTTCAACTACCTGAAAGCGGGTTCCAAAGAGGATAGATCTAGACTGTTCTCAGTGGTACAGATAACAGAACAAGGAGTTGCAGTGGGGGAGATTTAGGTTGGATATTAGGAAAAACTTTTTCACTAGGAGGGTGGTGAAGCACTGGAATGGGTTACCTAGGGAGGTGGTGGAATCTCCTTCCTTGGAGGTTTTTAAGGTCAGGCTTGACAAAGCCCTGACTGGGATGATTTAGTTGGGGATTTGAGCAGGGGGTTGGACTAGATGACCTCCTGAGGTCCCTTCCAACCCTGATATTCTATGATTCTGTGAAGGCTGTAAGAAACAGGATGGATTCCTAACTTATAAAGATCTCTGGAAGCTGGCAGAGAAGTGGGAGTTAAACAAATCAAAACAAAACACCAACAAAAATAACCTGATCAGACCAAAGCTAACAAAAAATTGAAACAAAATCAAGCTTGTTTCAGACAAACCAAGTTTTCATGCAGGATTAGTTAACATCCCTATAATGCAATTCAGTTGAAATATTTCAGCTCATGTGGCATTATCCCATAGACTACAATCTAACATTTTCCATTCAGAGTTGAGCCTAAGGCCCAAACTGTAATGCACACTATTTGAGTAAACTAAAGCTATTCAGAGTTTGCAATTGGCTGACATTTGGTGGTAGAGTCTACCGATTACTTTCTCCTTTTGAATTGTTCCCTTGTGCTCCATTTTTGTTAGTGCTGTGTTTAAGTAGCAAACTAAACTTGCTAAAAAACCAACGAGAAGTCCAGTGGCACCTTAAAGACTAACAGATTTATTTGGGCATAAGCTTTCATGGGTGAAAAACCCACTTCTTCAGATGCAAGGTGCCACCGGACTCCTCGTTGTTTTTGTGGATATAGACTAACATGGCTACCCTCTAAACTTGCTAGTTTCCTTGTCTCTGAAGTGGTACCAGATAGTGATTGAAAAACAGACAGTCTTCAATTTTGTAAGTTAGCAGTGAGGTATGGCACATACTCCATAATGTATTGTAACCTATAAACTGCCTTTATATGTGGTGTGTTTGGTGGTGAAATACACTGCAAGAGTATTTGTCACAAATAATATACTAAGCTAAATACACTACATGATTTATCTCCTCTCCCTCTTGTTTGGTTTAAATAGACATTGCACAGTTTGGCAGCTCCGTACCACTGCTGCCAGGCCTCCTGTCCTGATGGAATCCAAGTCATTGCTTCCAAAAATACTAATGCAGCTCAGACAAGCAACTTGGCAGTAGTGCTTGAAGACCTTAAATATTCATCATATTATGATGTCACAATGGGACAGCAAGATATATTAATAAATCTGGCCCAATTCTTTAAAACTATGTATCTACAAACAACATTTCACTTTCAAAATTTGAATGGTGCAGCTTGACCCGCCACATCTAGCAAGCCTACATGTAGCTTAGGGATGGTTAAGATAGGCAAGGCCAAGGATACAATAGGACTGATTTGGAAACTGTTTTAACCAGTGTCTCACAAACTGCTGGTACACATAGCTGCAATAGTACGTTAGGTTTATGTGCCACTCCCCACACCAGCTATACCACTGCCTAGCTCCCCTTTAGTCTTGTGTCTTTTTTTGATTCACAGTCACACTCATGCTGCTATAGAATGCTCTGTTGTGATTGTGGGACTGAGATTTGGAGTTGCCTAGGTAGGCTAGAGGATACATAAATGAACAAGTGTAGAGCACTGGGTGTCCTTGTTGGCTAAACTGGTACAGTCGCCTCAAAATGTAGGTAGCTGCTGGTTTAGATTATTTAGATGGGAGAGACACAGAAAAACAAATGTGTGTGTAAAGATTGTGTGAGGGTGAGAAAATAGATCTCCCCCCTCAAGTCCCCACAATGTTACATGGAATGATGCAACTTAGAAATCTTTTTCTTGGTTAGACTTGGGGGGGGGGGGAGGGGGGAAGAGTCGGGAGAGGGTGTGACGGGTTGGGTCACAGAAACCACCTTGGGAAATGCCACCTGATGTGCTGGGACTACCTCTGAGCCCGTTTTCCCTGCCAGCTTGGGACTTCAGTACCCTGCCTTGTTTGAGCCAGACATGCTAGCCTGCTACAAACACAGACCCAGGTCTGAACCACGTCCCCCAAAAGCTGCAGGCTTAACTGAAAACAGCTTAAGAAGTGCTCCTATCTCCAACACCCAGATACCCACTTCCCAATGGGATCCAAACTCCAAATAAATCCGTTTTACTCTGTATAAAGCTTATACAGAGTAAAGTCATACATTGTTCGTCCTCTATAACACTGATAGAGAGGTAGGCACAGCTGTTTGCTCCCCCAGGTATTAATACTTGCTCTGGGTTAATTAATAAGTAAAAAGTGATTTGATTAAATATAAAAAGTAGGATTTAAGTGGTACCAAGTAACAACAGATAGAACAAAGTAAATTACCAAGCAAAATAAAACACAAACATGCAAGTGTAAGCCTAATACAGTAAGAAATGAAATGCAGGTAAATCTCACCTTCAGAGATGTTCCAATAAGCTTCTTTTACAGACTAGACTCCTTCCTAGTCTGGATCCACACTCACACCCCTCTAGTTACTGTCCTTTGTTCCAGTTTCTTTCAGGCATCCTTTGGGGTGGAGAGGCTATCTCTTGAGCCAGCTAAAGACAAAATGGAGGGGTTTCCAGGGGCTTGTCTCTCTTGTGGGTGGAAACCCCTCTCTCCCCCTGTGTTGAATCATAGCTACAAGATGGAGTTTTGGAGTCACATGGGCAAGTCACATGTCCATGATGACTTAGTTCTCTACAGGCTGATGCCATTGCTCACAGGTTAGCCCGAACGGTCCCAGGAAAGCTCAGATGTGGATTGGCATTTATCAAGGGCCATTGTTAGCTAAGTACTCCCAATTACTTGAATAATCCCTTCACATTATGTTGACCAAATCTGCCTTATGTGCTTCCTACAGCAAACACTTTAAAAACAAACATAGAGCCAACGCTCATAACTTCAGATATAAAAATGACACATGCATACAAATAGGATGAATACATTCGGTAGAACAGTTTTTCCCAAACTTGGGACACCACTTGTTTAGGGAAAGCCCCTGGCGGGGCGGGCCGGTTTCTTTACCTGCTGCGTCCGCAGGTCCGGCCGATGATGGCTCTCACTGGCCGCGGTTCACTGCTCCAGGCCAATGGGAGCTGCTGGAAGCAGTGTGGGCCGAGGGACTTACTGGCCTCCGCTTCCAGCAGCTCCCATTGGCCTGGAGCAGTGAACCGCGGCCACTGGGAGCCGCGATCGGCTGGACCTGCGGACACGGCAGGTAAACAAACCGGCCCGCCCCGATGGGCTTTCCCTACACAAGCGGTGTCCCAAGTTTGGGAAACACTGCGGTAGAACATAACTTTTGCAAAGATATGTTACATACCATATGTAGCATAAAACATATTCCAGTTATGTCATATTTACACTCATAAGCATATTTCTATAAAGCATTATGGGGTGCAATGTCACGGGTGGGGGAGGGGAAGAATCCAAAGAGGAAAGTAACTGCCTCTGCATTTCTGTCTCCCCTTTTGACGCCATCTGATATGCAGCAAAGGGGGTGAAGGGGTAACAAATCCCCTGAAGAGTGCTGTGTGAAAAGAGCTTCTTTGCAAAACATCATGACAAGCTGCATGACGACTCTGAGACAAGGCCGATATTGATTGAGAAGATGAAAAGCTATTTTAGAAATACTAGTGCATAATGTTCAAGGGAGCAAAGAACAAAATTGGTTCTTTTTATATTAAATATAGGAGGTAGGACTTCTCAAGTTTCAACATCCATGCAGATGGAATAAGTAAACACACATATTGGTTTTAATAAACTTTATCTGAAAGTCTTCTAAAGGTAAAAGGAACTGCATTTGTGAGCATCCAATATTGCTCATTTGCATTATATTTCTATTGAAATAAGCTGGAGAAAAGATACATTGTTTTCATGGGACAATTGTGCAAATGAGGGATCAAATTCACCAGGGTAGAAGTGGGTAAAATTCTGGCTGCAGGAAAGTTGTACCCATTTACGGCAACAGTAAATTTGGCCCAGAAAATGGAGCTGCTGAGGATCTCCTAGTGCATCAAATTCAGTATAAACAAGTACTGCAAAAATAACGAAGAAACTTGCATGTAAGGGAAGAGTTGTAAGAAGTATATCGTTTCCCAAACAAGCCAAACTTCACAGTTCGTGTTGTGTTGGTGAGGACAGTGCGGGAGTGAACAAAGGGGAACCTTATGTGATGGAAAAGGCATGTGATTCTAGAAACGAAAGTGCATTTAAAAAAACCAAATTGCAAACAGATCAGAGTGGGGAGGGATAGCTCAGTGGTTTGAGCATTGGCCTGCTAAACAATGGGGAGAGGCGACTCTAGATTTAATTCCCCACAAGGGGAGAGGCGACTCTAGATTTAATCCTGAGTGGAGCGCAGGAGCTGGTCCAAGAGGTAACTATAGCGGGACCACTTGGAAATAGTGACCATAATACAATAGCATTCAACATCCCTGTGGTGGGAAGAACACCTCAACTGCCCAACACTGTGGCCTTTAATTTCAAAAGGGGGAACTATACAAAAATGAGGGGGTTAGTTAGACAAAAGTTAAAAGGTTCAGTGACTAAAGTGAAATCCCTGCAAGTTGCGTGGGCCCTTTTTAAAGACACCATAATAGAGGCTCAACTTCAATGTATACCCCAAATTAAGAAAAACAGTAAAAGAACTAAAAAAGAGCCACCGTGGCTTAACAACCATGTAAAAGAAGCAGTGAGAGATAAAAAGACTTCCTTTAAAAAGTGGAAGTCAAATCCTAGTGAGGCAAATAGAAAGGAGCACAAACACTGCCAACTTAAGTGCAAGAGTGTAATAAGAAAAGCCAAAGAGGAGTTTGAAGAACGGCTAGCCAAAAACTCCAAAGGTAATAACAAAATGTTTTTTAAGTACATCAGAAGCAGGAAGCCTGCTAAACAACCAGTGGGGCCCCTTGACGATGAAAATACAAAAGGAGCGCTTAAAGATGATAAAGTCATTGCGGAGAAACTAAATGGATTCTTTGCTTCAGTCTTCACGGCTGAGGATGTTAGGGAGATTCCCAAACCTGAGCTGGCTTTTGTAGGTGACAAATCTGAGGAACTGTCAGAGATTGAAGTATCACTAGAGGAGGTTTTGGAATTAATTGATAAACTCAACATTAACAAGTCACCGGGACCAGATGGCATTCACCCAAGAGTTCTGAAAGAACTCAAATGTGAAGTTGCGGAACTATTAACTAAGGTTTGTAACCTGTCCTTTAAATCGGCTTCGGTACCCAATGACTGGAAGTTAGCTAATGTAACGCCAATATTTAAAAAGGGCTCTAGGGGTGATCCCGGCAATTACAGACCGGTAAGTCTAACGTCGGTACCGGGCAAATTAGTTGAAACAATAGTAAAGAACAAAATTGTCAGACACATAGAAAAACATAAACTCTTGAGCAATAGTCAACATGGTTTCTGTAAAGGGAAATCGTGTCTTACTAATCTATTAGAGTTCTTTGAAGGGGTCAACAAACATGTGGACAAGGGGGATCCGGTGGACATAGTGTACTTAGATTTCCAGAAAGCCTTTGACAAGGTCCCTCACCAAAGGCTCTTATGTAAATTAAGCTGTCATGGGATAAAAGGGAAGGTCCTTTCATGGATTGAGAACTGGTTAAAGGACAGGGAACAAAGGGTAGGAATTAATGGTAAATTCTCAGAATGAAGAGGGGTAACTAGTGGTGTTCCCCAAGGGTCAGTCCTAGGACCTATCCTATTCAATTTATTCATAAATGATCTGGAGAAAGGGGTAAACAGTGAGGTGGCAAAGTTTGCAGATGATACTAAACTACTCAAGATAGTTAAGACCAAAGCAGATTGTGAAGAACTTCAAAAAGATCTCACAAAACTAAGTGATTGGGCAACAAAATGGCAAATGAAATTTAATGTGGATAAATGTAAAGTAATGCACATTGGAAAAAATAACCCCAACTATACATACAACATGATGGGGGCTAATTTAGCTACAACGAGTCAGGAAAAAGATCTTGGCGTCATCGTGGATAGTTCTCTAAAGATGTCCACGCAGTGTGCAGAGGCGGTCAAAAAAGCAAACAGGATGTTAGGAATCATTAAAAAGGGGATAGAGAATAAGACTGAGAATATATTATTGCCCTTATATAAATCCATGGTTCGCCCACATCTCGAATACTGTGTACAGATGTGGTCTCCTCACCTCAAAAAAGATATTCTAGCACTAGAAAAGGTTCAGAAAAGAGCAACTAAAATGATTAAGGGTTTAGAGAGGGTCCCATATGAGGAAAGATTAAAGAGGCTAGGACTCTTCAGTTTGGAAAAGAGAAGACTAAGGGGGGACATGATAGAGGTATATAAAATCATGAGTGATGTTGAGAAAGTGGATAAGGAAAAGTTATTTACTTATTCCCATAATACAAGAACTAGGGGTCACCAAAAGAAATTAATAGGCAGCAGGTTTAAAACAAATAAAAGGAAGTTCTTCTTCACGCAGCGCACAGTCAACTTGTGGAACTCCTTACCTGAGGAGGTTGTGAAGGCTAGGACTATAACAATGTTTAAAAGGGGACTGGATAAATTCATGGTGGCTAAGTCCATAAATGGCTATTAGCCAGGATGGGTAAGAATGGTGTCCCTAGCCTCTGTTCGTCAGAGGATGGAGATGGATGGCAGGAGAGAGATCACTTGATCATTGCCTGTTAGGTTCACTCCCTCTGGGGCACCTGGCATTGGCCACTGTCGGTAGACAGATACTGGGCTAGATGGACCTTTGGTCTGACCCAGTACGGCCTTTCTTATGTTCTTATGTTTATGTTATGTTCTAAACCCAGGGTTGTGAGTTCAATCCTTGAGGGGGCCACTTAGGGATCTGGGACAAAATCAGTACTTGGTCCTGCTAGTGAAGGCAGGGGGCTGGACTCGATGACCTTTCAAGGTCCCTTCCAGTTCTAGGAGATAGGATATCTCCATTAATAATAATAATAAAAAAAGAGTGTACCACAACCATGAAAAAGAAGCTGGAAGGTTGTTAGACCTTTCCTCGGTCTCTTGCCTCAGCAATTATCTCTTGTTTGCAGAGCTTCCATTAATTGGAATGCATTTCCTAATGAAATTAGGCTGCTGGCCAGTATCAAGTCTTTACTGCTATGGAAAACTTGTTCTTTCTAAAGCTAAGCCATTGATTTTTGTTTGTGTTCTCATTCACCATGAGACTGTTATGTGCCAAAAATTCCATGCTCCATATCAGCTCAGACATTACAAGTTATTTGATTCCCTCCCATGCAAACTGAATTCTGCAACACAGCCCCATTTTCTATTTCTTCCCTTTTTTGTTTTTATTTTCAAGACTTCTTAATCACTATGAGCCAGTTACTGTTGTTCTCTCTCTACATTTCTGATAGAACTCTGGGCAATATATCACAATGTATGAAACAGCTAGGAACAATGAGGAAAAGGCTTTTTGTTTGGAATGCCATTTATAGCAGCAGGTTCTTAATTTAAAGGAGCCCAAACTTTGCCTAACTTACCTGGAGCACTGGGACTGCTCTAAATAGTATAAAACTGAGTATGTTGCCCCTTTTTCATTTTTTAAAACAGATCTATGACCTGTAGAAACTAAAGGTCTCAGCATGCAGTATTGCCTCTTGGTGTGAACAGGGTCACAATTCAGTTCTGATTGCGAAATTCTGTGGACTGCATTTTAGTCACTCATGTCCTCTAAAGATTTATTTGAAATACCAGATACACTATTTGCAAAATTATCCAGAAGGGGAGGACTATCGTTAGCTGGCCAGAGGGCCAAGCCACGAAGACAAGTACCCTGAGTCACAAGGAGACAGAGAGAGAGAGAGATGGCAGGGCATGCAGTATAAGGGGGCATCAGACCTGAGTGGAGCTAATTCTCAGATGCACTCACAGGGAGGTGCTCTTACTGGGGAGTAGAGCACCCGTGACAATACCTTTTCTGTCAGGCTGAATTAGTTGCAGGAAGTAGTCTATAAACTATGTAGTTGATTATACATATTGGTACTAATCAACTTAATGAGACATGTGAAACGTATAAAACATGTACTGCCATTATGATCGGCTTTAAATAAACAATAGTGTACTACTTGTTCTATAGGACTCCTGTTATTGCACAGGACGGGCAGTTAATAAGGCAGAAGATTGGAAGAGCAGAGGGCCTTTTTTTGTGTTTAAGGCATTGCCCAGGATCAAGGAGAGGGGTTCTATTTGTGGTTCTGCCACAGGCTTCCCATGTGATGTTGGGTAAGACTATTATAATACATTTGGACAAAGTGTTCAAATTAGGATTACACATCCAACCTTAATTCTGGCACCTAACTTGGAGTACTTGACTTTGCAATCTTAATGTTCTTTTTAATATAGTTTCTATATGTAATTTATGTATATAGTATCACACGTACACTTGTGCGCACACACACTAAACTGTTGGTATTCCTTCACACTAAATGACTTTCATTTATTTTCCATATACTTTGTCTTAACGCTTTCTCCTTATAGACATTAAAGCTACTTAAATAATGTAAATAAGGGATGTTCCTTAATAGTCAACATCAGGAAACAATGCTGTTGTGAGACATTGTGCTGAGAACCAAGAAATACTGAGAAACATTATAGCTGACAAGCAGAGGTTGGCATAGTCACCAGCACTAACTCGTGGTGGGCAACAAAATCATTAGATAAGTTTCCATAGCCAACTGGAGGAGGCCTCAGTTTGCTTACTAGAGGAGTAAAAACGGTCTGTGTTGTAGAGATACAGCACGGAAGACTAGTAGGCCCAGGGCACACATGAGTGAAAATTACTCTCAGGTGGAAGCTTTGCAGTTGAGGATGGGCTGAGAGGAAGAAAAGCAAAGTGACAAATGAAAGGCAAATCAAGCTGTTGACACAGGTGGCCACTCTCTCAAGCTACGTGTTTACAGCTATGTCATCAAAACATGGTTCTGTCAGGTCTGTCAAAACAGTTATCCAACAAATTTTTATTAATATTTTATTTTACCAGTGCTATAGAAGATCAATTAATCTGTGTGTGGAGTCTTCCTTCCCTTTCTATCAATAGCCAAATACTAACTTTTTCAGCCAATATTTTTGTTTACATTATTCAATGTATTGTAGTCTTGAGCTTGGTTACAGAACAGCTTGCATCCTGTATGCTACTGTCTTACTCAATTTCTGGATGTTATACTATAAAACAGTGACTGTATTTCCTACCACCCTCACAGCAACAGCAGAAAGTGATGCATAGTCTTCATGCATTGTTGGTTTCTCTCCTCCTTTCCCGCAATGTAGTGGGAATAACTGACAGCCCTCACATTCCCACTGAAATATCTGCAGAGAATGAAGAGGTGTATATGTTTAGGAAACAAAATTACCACCATCTGAATATGCAGATTGACTGTGATGCTAGAACTGTGCTATCATGGGGGATGCACTGATTTATCGGGAAATCAAATAATCACATTTTCTCTTTGAAGTTTGAAATTCCATAACTCATATATATGCAAGACCAAATTTCTGCTTTTTTGCTGGAACTGCACTGTCCATATCTTAAAAACATTTTATGCGTAAATATTGGAGGCAAGACAGATGCAGATAAACAAACATGCAGGGGTGTGAGATTGTATTGTGAGAGTCAATTATTGTACAGAAGCATCAGAACAGTAACAGCATATTTGGCTGCTGAAACATTATTTCTTTCATTATTCTGAACAAAGGGAGATGGTACTTAAATTTGTGTTTTGCCAGCCTATTTCCCCCACAGGTGACTTTTATAAAATATAAAACGAATAACAAATGATCAGTTGTAACATTGTGTAAGAGAACATACAGCTACATGTAGCAGGCATAGCCAATGGACTCGGCACATGCCGAGAGAATGGCAGCCTTTAATTCCTTCCAGACATTTTCATTATCATCATCAACTGTAGGTACGGCGGCAAACCTCTCTTGGAGACACTGCTGAAGGTTCTCCCGAGTCACTATATCTTGAAGGAACTTGATATTGAATTTCTTTCCTACTGATTTTGCCTGCTTACAATGCCTTGGGGCAATCTGGAAATTCATGATGGCTCTAACGAGGCGATGGTCTGTCCAACAGTCATCGGTTCCACATGGCCCTCATGATCCGGACATCCTTCCAATCTCGAGCTCTGATGATAACATAGTCAAGAAGGTGCCAATGCCTGGAGCAAGGGCACCTCCGGGTAGTCTTATACGTCTCACTTTGTCTAAAGCTGGTGTTTGTGATGACCAGGCCACGTTCTATGCATTTGCTCAGGAGGAGGATGCCTTTGGAGTTGGCCTTTCCTACGCTTCCTTTTCTGATAGGGCCATTCCAGAGAGCTGACTCCCGCCCGACTCTAGCGTTAGAATCTCAGAGGAGAATGATCTTGTCCTCCTTGGGAATGTTGTTCAGGACCCGGTCAAGATCTGAATAGAATTGTTTCCTGACTTGCCAGGAAAGATCTGTACCTACTGCAGGCAGTTCAGTGGTTCCAGGATCAGACTCCTGAGTCATCTCCGGACCCATATGTAAATCTGTGTGTGATCGGTGTCGGTCCACCTACCCGCTAGGGGGCGGTGGGGAGCTACGATGTCACTGGCCGGCCTGGGTCACGCCTCTGCCACTGGGGAATTAGCGGCGGGAAGGACACCAGCCAGTGTCAGCAGCGTGCCCCTCAGGCAGGGGAGCGCCGGCACAGGTCCGTAGCGCGCCCCTCAGGCAGGGGAGCGCCGGCACAGGTCCGTAGCGCGCCCCTCAGGCAGGGGAGCACCGGCACAGGTCCCGGCATGGGTCGGCCGGGTAGGGGAACGCAGGCCCACCCTACACCACTGCGTTCCAGCCCAGGGCCCTGACAGTGGCAAGACGAGGGTCCCGGCACTGGGTCAGCGGGGTCCTTCTGCTATATAGACTCACCACTGTGCAGCTCTGTCCCTGGGCTACTTCCTACCCGATTGCTCGTCCGAATCTCTCTGGTCCCGCCAGTGCGTCGGGGTAGTCTGCTGTTGGCAGCTCCAGCTCCCCCTCGGGCTCAGGCTCCTCCAGCTCCTCCCGGTCCTCGGCTGCTGGCAGCTCCAGCTCCCCCTCCGGCTCCTGCAGTCCCTCTGGGTACTTGGCAGCGGGCAGTCCTGGCAGCCCCAGTCCTTCCTCCAGGTGAGGTTCCCACTGGTCCAGGGCCTCCCCTGGCGTGGCAGCAGGGTCTGAAGGGAGCAGCCCGCGGTCTGCGTCTGCCTCCCTCCCTGGTGCTGCCCTGACTGAGCTAAGGGTCCCGCCCTTTATACTTCCTGTTCCACCCCTCCCCTTCCGGGGGGTGGAGCAAGCTTGGCCTGGCCCCGCCCACTCAGGCTGAGAGAGCGGCCCTTTACCCTCAGGTTCGGAGGGCAGCCACACTGGCTCCCTACACTGTGGTAGAGATCATCCTTGAATCGAGGGATTGCTGCTGACATGGAGCAGAGCACACAGAGTTGTTGAGCTATGAAAGGCCTTAGTGGAGGCAGATACTATGTGTCGGTGAAGATAGTCTAGTCAAGGCAGGGAAAAGGTCCCCCTTCTGCAGATGGGGAAAATAATACTACCACCGTTGTATGTTTCAGGGAGTTACATAGCGACCTCCAGTGGAGGAGAGGTCACACAAATGAATCCCTATCCCTGAGATTCAAACTCTTCCTTATAGGGACTGTCTTCCCACTTCCTGTTCAGAGCTGCGCAGTTACAGCAGTTCTGCAGCCTCCTTAGTTGCATTCAGAGCTAGCGGAATTTTTAATCTAACATTTTTTTCTGTGGAACATTCACACTTTTTGACAAGCTATAGACAGTGGCAGGCTTCCCACACACCCATGTTGTACTGCATACTTTCTTGACTGTGCTCATTACTGTGACTTTTGTACAAAGTAGATTTTTGAGACTTAAACAGATGAAGAAGTTCTTGCATGGGTTAAACTCAGAGCCTGATTCACATTTACACTAAGGTTTCCTTAGACTGCTCTGACTTAAAAGAGTCTTTGCACATCCTGAGGGCCTAATTCTCAATCATGCTATGTGGGGAGTTTTGCTCCAGTTTAATTAAACGGGTTTTAAAGTTTAAACAAGTTCAACTTTGAATACCCAGATTTTGTTGTTCTGAGAGGGTGGGAAAGAGTCAGTAATAAAAAAAAAAAAAACCTGCTGTTTTTTCAGAAGTGGTCATGGAAAAAGTCTTTTTTCGGGCCTAGCAAGACTGTTACAGCCAGCTTTGCAGAGCTGACTATGTACTCAAGATGAATGGCTGCGAAACTGATAAATGTGGTAGGTCACGTGTATGCTCAGAGCTTGAGATAATTTAAACTTACTTAAGGGTTTTCCAGTCTATTTAGCTGGCAGTTGCTTTTTAACACCAGTGGATAAAAGGGGTTGTTCTTGTGCCAAGTAGTAGTTTCACTTAAACTTTGCTGCAAGTAAATAAATGCATTCCTTAGAAAAACTAGTCCTAGAGGAGTTGCAATCTTTCAGGAAGGAATTTTTACTTCTACAACTGTTATTTTTGCTTTCTGCTAGTATGTCTGTAGTGCATGTGTAGTATCCAGCGTTATGTTCAAGCTGCCATCTGCATAAGTGTTATGCCGTGCGTGACTTGATGCCTTCCCCAATTCATTTGCAAGTGTATGGAAGCTAAAGCATTTAGCTGTTCATGCTTCCATCTGTTTCCTGGTGTTCAGCCTTCGCTATCATCCTTTGTTACTTTCAAATCTCCCCAGTACGCAACTTCAAACTCTAAAACTTGTTTTTACCAAAATAATATAATAAAAAAGAAACCCTATGAGCTACAGTAGTTATATGTAGGCTATAACTGGTGCCAATATGCTTACGGCTGATATTTGTGTGGGTGTTTGCGCAAGATTTCAGGTGCACAGTAGAATTGATCCTCCACATAGCTAGAAAAGTCAACTGATGTATGGTATGTACAGACAAACACTGCAGTGCAGCTTGCTTTCAAAGCTAGATAGCAAGACTTTAGTGCCTGTCGAATGTTGAACAGGAATCAGCAGTTTGTATTTTTTCATGTAAATTATTCAAGCACAGGTGTTAAAAAGGCAGAATTATGGATACTGGGCAAAACTTTCAAAAGTGCCTTTCATTGGCACTTAGGTTTCCATATCAGTCAAGTGCTTTTGAAAATTTTTATTTGCTGCTAACATGCTGTGAAGTTTATTCAGATAGTGTCTTTATGCTATTGATTTGAGATTGAACATGCAGGGCTAGAAAACTTTCTCCGGTTGTGTTTCTCACCCCTTCAATAAAAATATTAACACTGTTTGAACCAGGAAGAAATTTCCCATGAGGATTGGGACAAACAAATCTAAAAGGATATATCAGGTTACCAAGCCCAGCCTAGTCAGTCTTTACTATTCAGTGAAATTCTGTTGCTGTATTACTTAGGGCTTGTCTACACTGAGAACTTACGTTCGGCATAGCTACGTCACTCAAGGTGTGAAAAAGCCACACCACCTAGCAACGTAGTTAAGCCAAACTAACCCTGGTGTGTAGACTAAGGATTGGCAACCTTTGGCCTGTGGCCGGCCAGGGTAAGGCCCCTGGCGGGCCAGGCAGGTTTGTTTACCTGCCGCATCCGCAGGTTCGGCCGATCGCGGCTCCCACTGGCCGTGGTTCGCCGCTCCAGGCCAATGGGGGTGGTGGGAAGCAGCGGCCAGCACATCCCTCGGCCCACGCCACTTCCCACAGCCCCCATTGGCCTGGAGCGGCAAACACGTGCCAAAGGTTGCTGATCCCTGGTGTAGACAAAGTTACCGCATCTTGGGGAGGTGGATTATCTATGCCTATGGGTAGTTTTCAAGTACAGAAGAGCCCTCAGAGTAGGGCTTTTTTCCACAAACAGATTTTTTTTCCCAAGGACAACGGATTTGGGCTGTGCACCAACAGGGGAAACAAACATATAGTTACTCATGTTTTATTCAAATCTAAAGCCTCACAACAGGCCTGTGAAATCGGTAAACATAGCTAGATCCAGAGATATCTCTAGAATATGCCAACTCTTTACTGTTCTGTTTAGATCATTTACCCACCACACTGTTGCTGTAAGATTTATGTATTCTCATGCCTGGTTTCCAGTGGTGTGAACAGCTACTTGTTCTTGTGACCCAGGGACCTATCAGAGGGCATAAGGGGTGTATAAGTGTTACAGAGATCCCCTTGGATTGATATTTACATTCTAGTTCACTAAAGACTGGTATGTAAAGTCTCTAATGAAAGCCTCTTAATCATTGTGAGATGTATGTACAGGTGATATTTAAGGAGTTATGTACCTGAACAAAAATTATGTTCTTAAAACATATGATATGCCTCACACCAGACAGGAGGTAAGAAATATTTCTCTTTGGCTACCTGTAAATGAAGTATTGTAAGCTTTACAGTGGAGGCCCATTTACACAGCGAGTCAAATGCTAATGGAGGGATGTGCAATCAACATGAAAGAAGCACAAAGGGGGAAAAACATGGGGAGAGGGAGGGATGGGTCTGTTTACAAACTAAAACAATGGTCTGGGGGACTATTTCAAGGGGATGCACACGAACCCCCAGTTGCTCCTTCAATCTGTGAGGACAAGCTGTCAGTGGCCTTGATCTTATGAGAGAGGGTCTCAACCAAACTGCTTGAAAATGCTGGGGAAAGAAATTGGGGTCAGCTGCCTTCAAGGAGATGCTTTGCTAGTTAAGTTTAGTCTCTAGAAAGTGTGCTATGATTTTGTTTTATATGTAACCATTTGTTTCCAGTATTCTTACTATCATTTGAATCTCTGTTCTTTGATAATAAACATTCTTGTTTTCACTCTATATTTAAGTGCTGTGTTTTAAGTAAAATGGTGATCCTAAGTTGAATCTTACAAGCTGGTGCATACTATTCCTTTGGGAATAGTGGATCTAAGAGTTCTGTGGGTGTTCAGTGGAAGAGGGGCTGAGGACTCCAAAGGGATGCTCGGAGGACTTGGGGATTGGTGTGTGCCTATCGCTAACCTGCACAGAAAGAGTGAGGAAGATAGTGCTTGTGTTGCCAGAGGCCAGTGGTTTCAAGGAGCTGATCCACAGCAGGTGCAGACTAGACTTCCTCATGCTAAAGGCAGGTGGTGGTGAGGCGCCTCACAACCCGGGGTACCCTGGGAAGCATCTCAGTTGTCTAATGGCTTTGCTATCAAAGGCTGCTAAGGAATTGGAAAGAAGCATTAGAACAGTCAAGGGACTGGAGCCATTGCTGGTCAGAGGATATCAGCCAATGAAACTAACACAAAGTCAGAGCCATACTTTGGGCTAGAGCCAGACAGAGCAATCTACGAGTCCTCAGATTTCTAGCTATTAGAAGAATTTCAGCACAACTTTCTCAAGAAACTTGCCAACTTTTGCTCTTGTCTAGTCTTATTTAGTGCAAGATTGTCAAGGTTTGTTTTTTAGTGGGAGTCTAGTAAGCTAGCTAGCTTTGGAAACTAGCTCCCTGCTCTTGCATAGAGCGGATTTCTACCAGCCAAGGCACAATATCTCTGTCAGATATTACCAGTCATGAGTGGCATGGGTATAATTCACAGATTGCAGATCACAACTGTAGATACAGAATTTTACATGTTAAGCTTCTTTAAAGGGTTTTCATTGTCTGACTAGCTCTTCTGGCCCTGCCATTAGACTGTGGGTATCTTGGCAAAGAGGCGATGTGCTCAAAGTGACAGCTCTTGGTGAACTGCTGAAATTCTGTATTTGAGAATTGGATATGTTGTCAGTAATTGAATCTCTGGTATTCTGTGCCTTGCATATTGTGATTTGATATGGGCGATTACCGTTCTACTGCTTATTAGTTTTCAAATTTCCATAAATATAGAGTAGAAATCAATTAAGAGCAAACATGTTTCTTTGACAAATTCAGCTAAAAATTCTTTCCTAGCATTTGCCATGGTTGCTCTGGGACTTCATGACCTTGCACAAGCTTTTATTTGTGCTTTCTGAAAATAACTACATGCACCACAATCAGTTGTCCTTTCATCCCAGACCAGGACAAAGTAGTGTCACCGGTGCTGATTAGCTGATTTTTTTGGTGTCTTGATGGTGGTTTCCCATTAGGAGGAGTAATTGATGATGATCAGGTATCTCTCTGATGCAATCCTATTTATTTACAAAGAATTCACGCAAGTCCTGTTTCTATGACCACAGTAGGAATCAGACAGTAGGGGACAGGAAATACTCTGCCCAAAAGTTATCCTGGCTTTTTGTCAGGGTCACGCTACAAGTGCTTCTTTGGCAGGAAATGTTACATATCAGGCTACATGTTTCCTCATGTAGCCTGAAGGGATAGCACCTAACAGCTTTAGTGAGGTGGTGTGATTGCCTGACCCCAGAAATATTTCAGTATTTCCTTTTGCTGGGCGTCTATATATTGTAGTGGATATTTCTTTTTTCTGTGCCAGTGGAACAGTTAGTGTCACTCTAAGAAAATATTGTTCTCACAAGTTTGTTTTCCCCCCTAAATGGGCAAAAATATCTTAATTTTTGGTGTAATCCTTCTGTTTCTGTATTCTGCTTACATAAAATTGGGTTTGTATTACTCAATATAAAATTCCTCCTAATTTTGGAACAATAAAAGGCATATGCCTTACGACATGAATTCATCAAGATTACTTTTAGATTGTGCTAATGTGTTTACACTTTGCTAAGGATATCTGCTATAGCTACCCAATTAAATTAAAACATAGAACCATAGAAATGTAGGGCTGGAAGGCACCTCAAGAGGTCATTAAGTCAAGCCTTCTGTGCTGAGGCAGGACCAGCTATAGTAGATAGCCTATCTTTGCAGTTTCAGAATCATGTTTGGCTTTTAGCTCCAACTTGCATCTAAGGTTTTGATAGAACATAAGACAACAAAACCAAATTCCCAGCATCTCTTCTACAATTGGAGTAAAGCTTCTTTCGCCTTGTTTAAGGATTTTGATGCAAATACAGTTGATTGCACTTCCTGACCCCATGCAAAACTTGTATTGACTTCAATTAAGGCAGCATTTCACACCTAGTGTTTAAGAAGATGATGTGATGGGGGAGCCCCTGTTTGTCGAGTCAGGCCGCAGCCGTTGGCCCAATGCAGGGTTGGCACACCCCATCACCCAGTTGTTAGGATTCCCTGTTAGATCAGGTAATTGCAGTATGGTGGGTTCCGAACCCCGGGCAGGGCTGATCAAACAGTCAGTAGCCCCTGAGTCTCTGGGCTGAGGCCGACAACAACAGTTCTGGCCTTCTGGATAGGACGGAATAACAATCAGGCCATAGCCCCCGGGCGGGGCAGGGCAAACAATTAGTCTATAGCCCCCAAGCCTCCTGGCTGGGGCAGGCAGTAGCAGTTGGAGAATCAGCCTCTTAGGCAGAGCAGAACAGCAATCAGTCTGTGGCCCATGGGCAGCGCAGGACAAACAAACAGTCTATGGTCCCTGAGCCTCCAGGCTGGGACCAAGAGCAAACAGCAGCCATGCCTAGTGGTCTGTGGTAGAGGAACCCGTCCCTTCTCGCTCTACCAGGTTCTGACCCAGGGCCCTATGAAGCCAGGGACTTCCCTGCTAAGGGTTTAGGCATCAGCTTCTACTACATCCCCTAGGTCACTTCCTACCACAAATTGTGTCCCAGGCATCTCCTCAGTCTGGCGTCCCCATCCGTCTCTGCAGTTGGTGAGTCGCCACAGCATAGTCCGGGTCCACAGGCTCTGTCACTTGGAGCGTCACGAGCCCCTCTGGAGGAGTCTGCAGTACACGTCCTTCCTCCTCCACAGCCAGCCCCCACTGAGCTGGGCTGCCACCTTTTATCTGTCTCTTCCACTTGGAGCACACGCAGCAGGGGAAAGGGGGCAGGGGAAAGGTACACAGTGATTGGTCCGTCCCCGTTGGCCCAATGTGGGGTTGGTACACCCCGTCACAGATAAGGCTACTGAAAATTGGCATAGTTAAACCATAATTAAACCTCACTGAAACTTGGGGTTCTCATTTCACAAGAAGCTTCGGTTTTTTGGAATTTGATTTTGTTCCAAATTGGGATAAAACCAAATTTTACTAACATTTCTTGCAAACCAGAAAACCCCCCCCCCCCCCCCCAAGAATTCCATATTGGAAAAACCCAAAGTGGTGTTCCTTAAATGAAATTTGTGAAATCGACATTTTTGGCAGTTTCAGTTTTACTCCTGAGTGCTTAGGCCCCAGGGCCAAGTCTCTCAGACACCCAGGCCTGCTGGCTCCCTAGTCAACAGCCGAGCAGTCTGGAAGACCAGGGATCTCCAAGGCAGTCACCATTGTGGGGCTGCCCCAGAGATGCAGACTCTAGGAGCCAGTCCCAGGAGTTTGTCTTCCAGGTGGAGACTGATCCACAGCTAGAGCTGGAGCACCGGGAGCCTGAAAGGCTGCGGTCTCCAAGGGGAGAGCCTGGAAGCCCTGACATGGTGGGGCTTTCCCACAACCTTAGCTGGGGCCTGGGCTCTGAGGTCCAGGCTCCCTGCTCCTATGGCAGAGAGCCAACAGCGCTGCTGCAGAGCAGTGAGCATAGCATACAATAGTTACTTGCTCACGTATCGGTGTTTTGTGTCCTGAATATGAAACCAGCCAGAAGGGGCTATTCTCACGTTTTCACTCCTCCCTTATTGGCTCCTGGGAAGGAGAAGATGTCTCATGTAATCTCATGTGAGAATTATGCAAATTTCTAGCTCTACAAAAAAACCCCTTCAAATTTGTATCTGGCATCATACTTGTTATGAGATTTTTGTTGTTTACTGAACTTTGTGCAATAAAATATTTATTAAAGACTTATTTTCAAAGTCAACTGTACATGATTCCACGCATCATAGGTGGCGATGGTAGTTAAGATTGCCTAATGCTTTCCATTATAAGATGTTTTAACCATTGAGGCCAACATTATTCTCGGCTGGTGTCTGCCTCACACTGAATTTTTTTGAGAAATTTTCAGCTGAAATGGTTCAGACACTTCCTAGACTGAGGTTAGGAAAAATACATTGTTTTGCCCATTTAAAAAGATTCTAACCATCTTGATTGAGGTCTAGAGCCTCTGTGCTTTGGAGCAGTGACATGCCATTAGGCAGATGGGCTGCCGTGGTTTCAGGGATAGGCCTTTTTGCCATCCCCATGAAAATCTGCTCAAATCCGAGCAGATTATAAACCTCTGACAATTATTTTGCGCATGATTAGGGGTTTGTTAGAGGATGGATGGTGCTCAGGGAACAAGTCAGGGTTGTGTAGTTGTCACATTCCACAGGATTGGCACAACACCCTCAGCTTTGGAACCGTCTCTTGGAGAAACCCCTTCGATATGCCAGAGTCCCGGACGGATTCTGGAGCACAGGGGCCGCAGGCTCAGGCCGGGATCGCAGTTTAGCGTTGGATTCCGCATTGGGGGGGGTTCACACAGTGATTTCGTTGTTTTTAATTCACACAGAAACTTTTTGTGCGGGTAGGCAACGCAGCCTCACTGCCTCCTAGACTGAAACTCTGGGGCTTCAGCACTCCTGCCTCTCTCTCTCTCTCTCTCTCTCTCTCTCTCTCTCTCTCTCTCTCTCACACACACACACACACACACACACACACACACACACACACTGTTCAGTGAGTCCAACTGAGGGAGACAGCTGGTAGAGACTTGTACGTTCTTTAGGGATTAGTGTGTAACAGCAACAGACCCTGGTCATTGGTGGGCGGGATCGAATCTGGGACCTCTGGAGCTAAATGCATAAGCCTTTCCTGCATGACCTAAAAGCCATATAGCACTTAGCTAAGGCTGTAGCAGACTCCTTAATCTCTCTCTAAGTGGTCTCGATGCCACTAGATGGGACAGAACACCAGACCCAGAAGGTGTGTGGGTTACAAGTGCACCTCACCAAGCATTTACAATGACAATCAAGTAGCATTTTCAAAACAGGAGAGTTTATTAGTCAACTGGAACAGAGCATAGGAAGTTCTTAGGTTAGCATAGGGAAATGAAGGTTAAAGCACAGAACCTTCTGGTCAACCCAGAGCATCAGCCAAGCTGTAGTGAACCCCATTTTCAGACTGAGTCTCTCTCTGATCTTTTTCCTTAGTTATTTTCCAAGTGAGTGCCCCCCAACCTCCTTCCAGAAGCCATCTGTTGTCTCCCACCTCACATCTCAGTCTTTTGTTCTTGATCGGCAGTCTCTGCCGAGAGACCAGAAAATCCATGAGTAATTGGAGCTTGCATTGTCTCTCTGGCCCCCTGGCTGATCTGCGTCAGTTTCAGCCACTTCTTTAATGGCTCTTCATTCCACCCAGATGAGGAAGTGACATACAGACCTATGTCTCTCAGTCAGCCCTGAAAGCAAACTTAATTCTGTTTTCCCCACTGGGTAGCAAAGCATAATATGGGGAAAACTGAGGAACAGACACGATTCATAATATATATTACAAAAAGATCCCACTTTGTCACAGTAGTAAAGGAGGCTTTTTGCAAGACCCTTTCTTAATTTGTTGCAGAAGTTGGAAGGGGTCTAGTGAATGAGGCAGGGGATTGCAGGAAGAGAGAGAATGGTTTCATAGTTCAGATAATTGGAAGCCACCCTAGAGAACTGGATTCTATCCCTACCTGTGCCAAAGCATTCCTGTGTGATGTTAAGAAATGGCTTAAACCAAACTTTTCACAGGTGGTCACTAGCTGAGTGCCCAACTTGAGATTCTGAGGTCTAATTTGCAGAAGTGCTCACCGCTCTCAGCTGCATCTGAAGTTAATGGGAGCTGTGCTTTGATCATATAGTGCTATATAACACTAATACCTGGGGGGGGGGGAATCAGGTTCTGGGTGTCCAAAATTAGAGTGGACCGTTGATTTTAATCTCTCTCTGCATCGGTTGCCCATGTTACACATGGGGATAATACCACTTCACTCACAAAGGTGTTGTGAAAATAAACTAATGTTAATGAAGGGCTCTGATACTATAGTGTTGAGCACCATTGGAAAACACATAATGAAATGAATAATTCTGTATTCTTTGTTGGGTTTAAATGGTATGCAGTGAATAAGGCATTGTGTCAGATATGGATGAAGATAAAAAAGAAATATTGAACACTGTCCATCCAGTGCACTGAATGAGGGAGGGATCGTGTGTGTGTGTGGGAAGTATGTGATCATATAACTTAAAATGCATGCACATGAGGGAGGGGGCAAATTAAGGTTGCACGGGAAACCTTAATTCTGGCATTCCTAACTTTTGAGCACTTGAGTTTTCAACTGTAGCCTTATTTTAATTTTGGGCTTTTTATTTTAAAAAAAGTGACAAATTTCAGAAAGAAAATAATGTGCAAAAAAAGATATTGAAAGCAAAGAGTTTGCAGTTTTTCTCACTTACCTCTCCTTTGTGTCTTCCTATTGATTAGGGGAAAGAGAACAAACCTAAAAAGGGAGGAGATTGCAGTGTAGTATTGGTAATCAATTGCTATTACACTTTTCATGAGCAGAGGTGTTCCCATATGTATTGTGCAGAACTGAGAAGAAGAAAGAAAACTAATGCACACAGTATGTGTTAACCAGAAGAAAGAGAAGGGAAGACATTATTTATCTTCATCTGTTGTAAGAAACTGATTTGTAATTCATAAACTGTGTGATTTGATTTCCAGTGTAGCCTTAAATGAAAACTGTAACTTCCTGGAAAAATAGCGTGATCTACAGAACCAATATCAAGGGTATATCTTCATTTTTATGATTTGAGTCTTTTCTAATAACTCCCACTAATTTTTAATTATAGTTACAGTAGGGATGTAGACTAACAAAACATCAAGATGAGTCTGTACAATATGAAAATCGCAAGGATGTGACAAATTGTTCAGTAAGTTTTTGCTGACTATATTGCAGGTTGCACACACATCCTTTGTATGTGTTCAAGCAGTAATTAAAGATCTGCCTCGGTTAATTTTTCTAGAGCAGGTTCTCTATTTCCCATATTGTGACCCCTTTATCGTACCACCCCCAGACATTTAGCTAGGACCTCATTCTAGAGAATGGCTGAATGTCTTTGACATATTTCAGACATCTCTGAACATTGGTAAGGCAGCGCTGGACACTAGTGGGTCCAGCAGGTTGAATCTGAAACAGCCATGTTGGTCTTATTTTGAGAGAGAGAGTATTTTTTTCAGTAAATTATTAATTTTACTATATTACACTAGCAGACACTATTTCTGACAGAGAGGCAGTAAATATCTGTAGTGTAAGGGCAGGGAATGGAAGTAAGGGAAAGGAATCGCAAGTAAAATTTAAACTTTAAACTTTATAAATTTATTGTTTCTCAGAAATAGATTGTTAGTTAGGCAGACAAATGCTAGGGTATCTAGTATTGCTAACAAGATGAAAATAAAATTTTCACCATACACTTTTTTAATGGATGTGGGGGATAACCTAAAGTCTTTTTGCAGGCAAACCTATTGATTTCAGTGAGTCTTACCTGCATGGGGACTACTGTATTGGGCCCAAAGGTGTCTGGCTGAACTCTGATTTAAATAATTACTTACTGTTGCTTGGATTTTATTGCGGTGTTGATGTGAGGCTGCATAGAGCTTAAATAGACATCTGTCTGTTTTATATCTAAATATTAAACAATATCTGAGCACTAAAAAAGGATAAAAGTAAGTCAGGTCAGTCTTTTCTGTTCTATTAAAGATCCAGCTCTGTTGCCTAGAATAAGAGAGATAGTAGTTGTGCTTATTGGTCTAAGCACCGTTTTCATTTGTTGCACTGAAAAAGTTCCTTTTCTTAGTCAAATATCTGGAATCACAGTTTATCAGTAAAATTAAAATAATTTATCTTTACCTATTCTATCTCTGCTGCATGCTTTACAGAAGTGCCTTTCCCCCCAATATCTCACCAAGGGTAGGACAAGAAGTAATTGGCTTAGTATGCAGCAAGGGAGATTTAGGTCAGATATTAGGATAAACTTTTAAACAATAAATAGGGTAACCAGACTTACGTTTTTAAAGGGTCCCATATTTTCTCCCCCTCCCCCCCCCAAATCAGTACTGGCGGGTACTGCTGCTGGCCCGATCACTGTTCGCCAGCCGCCTGCCCTCCAGCAGTGAGTGGGGGTGGGAGGTGTCCAGTGGCAGATGATGGGGGCGGGTGTGCAAGGCTGGTGGTGTGGCAAAGCTGCAGTATGCGGGGCTGGCCGCCCCCCCTGCTTATCTGCTATGTGCCGACTCTCTGCCAGCAGGGCCCCGACTCTCTGCCAGCAGGGCCCCGCCCCCCATCCCATTTCTGGACAGCACTGGCTGTGTGCTGAGAACTACGGTGGCTGGTGAGTGCAGGCAGGCGCCAGGTGGCAACTGGTTACATGTCACCTCTGCTTCCCACCCATCAGCCCATTACGTGCTCCCCCTCTCATTATCGTCTCCCTGCTTTGCCCCTTCAGCCCCCCTCCCCACAGCCCCGCTGCTCCTCCATATCCCCCCCAGCGGGATGTGTCCGCTTCCAGCGCTGTGCAGAGAACCAGTCCCCAGTCGGAGCGCTCAGCTCACCAACAGCCTGGCCAGCAGGCTCCTTCCTTCCCCCACTGCCTCTGGCTGGGCCGGTGCCCCAAGAAAGCCCAAGAGCCTCCGGCCTGGGGCGCTGGCCAGGAGGAGCCGAGCTCTGCATGGGCCAAAGCCCTGCACTGCGCTGGTACGGGCCAGTCTCTCAGCCCCTCAGCTAAGCTCTGGAGTGGTGGTGGGGGAAAGTGATTTCCAGCCTGTTCATGCCCCAACCCTGCAGACTTCACAGCAGCCCCCTGGGCAGGGGCTTAGCACCCTCTTCACCTGTCCCCCCTGTGACAGGTTTGATCACAGAAACCCCCTGGGAGCTGCCAGCAGATGTGCCAAAACTACTCCTGCCCCTGTTTTCTTGCCTGTGCAGCTTAGGATTTCAGTGCCCTGCCTGATTTGAGCCAGACTCGCTAGCCTGCTGCAAACCCAGAATCACGTCCCCTAACAGCTGTAG
Source organism: Emys orbicularis (assembly GCF_028017835.1). Lineage (NCBI taxonomy): Eukaryota > Metazoa > Chordata > Testudines > Emydidae > Emys > Emys orbicularis. The sequence continues at coordinate 224,961,042 of NC_088683.1, forward strand.
GCTTACCTGAAAGCAGCTAACAGAAGTGTTCTTGTCTTTAGCACTCAGATGCCCAACTCCCAATGGGGTCTAAACCCAAATAAATCGGTTTTATCCTGTATAAAGCTTATACAGGGTAAACTCATAAATTGTTCGCCCTCTATAACACTGATAGAGAGAGATGCACAGCTGTTTGCCCACCCAGGTATTAACACATACTCTGAGTTAATTAATAAGTAAAAAGTGATTTTATTAAATACAGAAAGTAGGATAAGTGGTTCCAAGTAGTAACAGACAGAACAAAGTAAGTCATCAAGCAAAATAAAATAAAACACGCAAATCTATGTCTAATCAAACTGAATACAGATAATCTCACCTTAGAGATGCTTCAGTAAGTTTTTTCCTCAGACTGGACACCTTCCAGGCCTGGGCACAATTATTTCCCCTGATACAGCTATTGTTCCAGCTCAGGTGGTAGCTAGAGGATTCTTCACGATGGCTCACCTCTATTTTGTTCTGTTCCACCCCTTTATATATCTTTTGCATAAGGCAGGAATCCTTTGTCCCTTTGGGTTCCCACCCCTCCTCACTGAAAAAGCACCAGGTTAAAGATGGATTCCAGTTCAGGTGACATGATCACATGTCACTGTATCAGAGGGGTAGCCGTGTTAGTCTAAATCTGTAAAAAGCAACAGAGGGCATTCACCCACGAAAGCTTATGCTCCAATACTTCTGTTAGTCTTAAAGGTGCCACAGGACCCTCTGTTGCTTTTTACATGCCACTGTAAGACCCCAAGCCTTCATTCCTCCCAGCCTGACTCACAGGAAGGCTTGCCTGCAAACAGAGCCACTCACAGTCAATTGTCCTGGTTGATGAGAGCCATCAAGATTCCAACCCACCATTAATTGCCCACACTTTGCATAATTACAAAGGCCCTCAGAGTTATATTTCATATTTCTAGTTTTAGATACAAGAATGATACATTTATAGAAATAGGATGAACACACTTAGTAGATTATAAGCTTTGTAATGATACCTTACAAGAGACCTTTTGCATGAAGCATATTCCAGTTACATTATATTCACTCATTAGCCTATTTTTATAAAATCATATAGACTGCAACGTCACCCCACCTCCCCCAGGTCTTGGCCCCAGGGAGCGTGAAGCTACTCCGTCCCCTAAGCACCCTCCCCTGCTGAGCCACCTCTCTGGCTGGGTTCGCTGAAGCCCCTGCAGTCAGGTTCCCTGGGCCCTGGTGGACAATGCATCCTTAGGGATTAACCCCTTCCTGCCCGCGCTGTAGCCTGGGGACAGGAAGCAGCTGGGTTAAGTCAGTGGCCATCAGCAGCCTGGAGATGTTAGCTACCTTTCAACACTGTGCAGGCAGGAACGGAAAAGCTGCTTCCTGTCATGGAGGGGACTGCAAAGACACGGGCCGGGTCATCCCTTACTTCCTCCTGCCCCGCATGTCTGAAAGCAGCTACCATCCCTTTCCTCCCACACAGTGCCGAAAGGCTGCTGCTGGCCACGTTCCGGTATGAACCCTGGCAGAAATCGGGGGCTCAGTCAACTTGATGTTAATTTGAATGTCTGTACTGCATAGTTCTGATTGATTGCTGTTGAACTCGCTTGAATACGAATCATTTTACCAGGTGTCCCATATTCAGCATAGGGAAATATGGTCACCCTAACAATAAGGATATTAAGTACTGGAGAAGGTTACCTGGGGAGGTTGTGGAATCCCCCTCAATGGAGGTTTTTAAGAACAGATTAGACAAATGTCTGCCAGGGATGGTCTAGGTTTACTTAATCTAACCTCAGCACACAGGAATGGACCAAATGACCTCCTGAGGTCCCTTCCAGCCCTACATTTCTGAGTCTACCTTCAGGAAACTGAAGTGCTCTTTCAGAAACTTGTGGAACCTTCCAAACTACTCTATTTTGTTTTCTTTCTGAAGTGAACACTGGAGACGAGTCCAAACCAAATCCTGGATCCAAACTAGAGCTGGTTAAAAAGGGGAGTTTCTTTTTGCAAAACAAGCCACCTTTCTTCTGTTAATCTGAAAGTTCTATTACATTATTGAAAAACCAAAATTCAGAAAATCTTTTTTCTTTTCAGCTGTGCTAAGTAGGATGGTAAAGGAAAATACCCTGAAGATAAGGAACCTTGGTCTTTCTTTTACACTATCACCTCCTTTTGTCTGCACTCCAATGATATAAAATCATCCATGACCCTTTCTCCTTTGTTTTCTTCACACATTTTCTGCATTCCTCTCTTCTGGCTATTTTCTTCCAAATCTAGGGGTAAATTCTGCCCTCAGCTATGTGTGGACAGTCCCAAGTAATTGAGGTGTGCATATTTAAGGATAGAAATTAGCCTTTAGGTTTTAATCCACCATTATTGGCATTGCCATATTACCATATGGAACAAGCAGGGCCGGCTCCAGGCACCAGCTTAACAAGCAGGTGCTTGGGGCGGCCAAGGGAGAGGGGCGGCACCTGCGGCAATTCGGGGGCGGCAGGTCCCTCACTCCCTCTAGGAGCGAAGGACCTGCCGCTGAACTGCCGCCGCCAATGGCGGCTTTTTTTTTTTTTTTTTTGCTTGGTGCGGCAGAAATGCTGGAGCCGGCCCTGGGAACAAGTTGTAGTAACCAGTCAAAATACAAATAAATTCAGCAAGAATATTAAAAAACCTAACCTTTCCAACAGTCAGTCAGGCACCACTTTATTTCTAATTGAAAATATGACTAGGAAGAATGAACCAACCCATGCAATTAAAATGGAATATTCCAGAGATATGTGTGTATGTATGAGAAGGACTCAGATGGGGGATTTTTTTTTTTTTTTTTGCTTTAATATCTGAAAATGTCCCTCTAATGTTTACCCAAACAAAATATTCTATTCCTGGGAGTCCCATTGCACAAGGGTTTTAGCAGCACTTAAAATTCTCCCTACTTGTCTAATGGTATTGCCTGTACTCTCTGTGCACTGGGCCATGATTTTTCATTTCATACATCACTAACAAACTGCAGTAAATCCAGAAAGTCATAATGTCATCCCCAAACACGTACACACACAACTAAGAATTTTCTATTGGGGTCTGAAATCTTGGCAACCCAAAGTTGGTATTATGGTATTGGTTGGCCTTTTCAATTGAGCGTAGCTGTGGAGCTGAACTGTGGGTCATACCTAATGCAGCACACTCATAGCAGCATGCCTATGTGTTGTGCACTCAACGGGCAAGGATTTCATTTTACTACAGGAAAAGTAGGGATGGGAAAGCTGTTTTGATAAAAATAAGAACCAGTCTAAATTCTTGCTTAATCATGAGCTGATCCAAACTTGAGCTATTGAAGTTCTGCATAATCTGATTACTTCTGTAAGTAGAAGCAGACATAATGAAATATTCTTCTGGTGTTTCCAGTCAAAAGCAGGGATTACTGTCAATCTTGTGAGAGTCTGACCTCACAAGACTCCCAGAAAGAGTTCCAGACCACAGAGTTCTGGATAAGATCTGAAAAACCATTATTATAAAGTAGTTTATAAACTGTAGTACTTAATGGTGCTGTGCAACTGGTGAGCCATGACCCAAAAGATTTTACAGCTTAAAGTCCCAGTGAATACACAGAGAACAAAGCACAGCCTCAGAACATTTGGATACCTATAACTGCTTTGAGGTTCACTCATCACCCTGCATTCACAAATTACCCAGACTATCTAGTTAGTAGAATTATTTTCACAGGTTTTTGGGGTGGGTATAGGGCAAGATAGTTGTGTGCACACGATCTCTCTCCCCCCACCCCACACCTTTCAAGTTTCATTTCCCTGCCTACTGCTGCACGCCAATCTGAAATAGTCCAGATACACGCCCTGATCGTGGGAGCCCTGGGCTCGTGGGACTCCCACAACAAGCCGGTTCTGAGAGCGTGCGGAGTCGGTCGACGCTACGCCCGGCTCATGAGACAGCTCATGGTGTCTGACACGGTCCAGAGACATTTATACGGAACACATCACAGGACACCGTCAATACCAGGTTGAGTAATCGAGACCGCCGACCAGGGAAATAACCCACTTCCTTCCCTGACGAACCAAGAGACGCACCCCACCCATGTACTTATTCGCTACACCGATACTGACTTGGACTCCTTATACATTCCATGCATGGCGTACCCGAGCCCACTTATCCAATGACACTTTAAAAACTCCCGCACTCCAATCTGGGTCTATGCTGGTTATGTGATATGTATGTATCTCTTCATCCTTGCAACCAATACCTGTAATCCCTCATAACTCAAGCCTGACCCCAGATATACAGTACCTTCCCTCTTAACTTGTGTATATTTAATTTTAAACATTAACTTTAATAAAATTTTTATTTCTAAACACCATCTTAGACTTCAGCACTCGGGCATATAGTATCATTTGAAATTTGTGCAGAATCCTCCTAACTGTACTTTGTTTTCAAATGCCAGTGCTTATACAGTAGTGCCCACAAAAGCAGCTTCCCCTGTTCTTTCTCCTGTATGAAACATTGCACACATTCACATGCACCAGTGGCAGATTTAGAGTTAGTGGGGCCCTGTGCGCAGCTTAATTTTCGGCCCCCACCCCCACCCTCAGGACCCAGCCAAGAAAAAGAACATTCTCTCTTATCTCCCCCTGCCCGTTTTTCATTTTTTTTCTTCATCCTACTCCTATATTATATGTAATGGGAAGTAAATGAAAATAAAGTGAGGTACCTTGATTGGGGCAGGGAGATGGGGGGGGGCGGGCTCTGGGAGGAAGTTTGGGTGCTGGGTGCGGGCTCTGGGCTGGGGCAGAGGGGTGGCACTTACCTCGGGCGGCACGGCTCCCAAAGCGACCAGCACACACATCACTCAGGCAGCGGCTACTAGGTGGGAGGGTGCCAGGGAGTCTCTGTGCGCCGCTGCCTGCAGGCACCGCCCCCGCAGTTCTCTTTGGCCGCAGTTCCCAGCCAACGGGAGCTGCAGAGTCGGCGCTCAGGCAGGGGCAGCACGCGGAGACACCCCCCCCCCCCCAGGGGCTGCAGGGACATGCCAGTCGCTTCCGGGAGTGAAGCAGCACGGAGGAAGGGAGGCAGAGCGGGCCGGGAGCCACCTTAGCCCTGCTGCTGGCACGTCTCTGCACGGCCCTTGGGGGGGAGGGGGACAGCGGGTGTCCGTGAGCTGTCCTCTCCCTCCCCCCGCCAGGGGTGCGCAGAGATGTGCCAGCAGCTGGGAGTGGCATGGGGCCACCTTCCATGGCATGCAGGCAGCCTGCCTGCCTGAGCCCTGCTGCGCCACCGGCCAGGACTCGGGGGCAGGTGGTCAGATATTTGTCCTGCATTTTGGGGGCCCCCCTGTTGTTGGGGGCCCCGTGCCACCGCACGATTTGTTTCATGGTAAATCCGCTCCTGACATGCACAAATTCTGGGGAAGAATCTCTTATCCGCCGTACCTCTCATCCCTGCTGAAATCGATATTGCACAGGCTGCCTGACACATGGAACGTTATAAAATATGTTGAGACTTTTTAAAAAAAACTTTTTTTTTTACATGGAAGCCCCACTAATTGTTACTGCTCAGCTGAAAGAGTCGCTATGAGGGGCCACACGTTGTAGAGATAACGAGAAGCAAAAGAGCTTACAAGTATGGAGCAGAAGGAAGCTCATGTGCCCATCTAATTCCATTCAGAGTAACAGAATAAGTCACTCAGAGTAAAGGTTATCCTCCTAGAAACTGTTGGGAAGGGGTACATAATACACAGTATCAAGAAACAAGGCTCTTATGGAAGATATTTTAAAATCAACTATCTGCTTCTTTTGGGAAATAACTGAAGGTGATTCTGCTCTCTACTGCAAAACTAAACATCTGGAGTGAAACCCTGGCCCCACTTAAGTCCATAGCAAAACTCCCCTTGACTTCAATGGGGCAGGTTTTCAACCCTGGCTTTTTGAGGATTGAAGTGACTTGTGAATTGTGGTGCTTCCCTCTCACTCTGGAGAGAGTGAGGTTACAAGTTGCATGCCACTGAGTTCACATATTGAACTTGTGCTCTTTCTATATATCCTGAGGTCTCCAGCACACTGGTACTTCCAACGGAGTTCTTCTCTGAGGAAGCGGTACTGTAATTGCCACCGTCTCCAGAATGATAACTTCTCAGCTATGGAAGAAATCTTGCTGAAAACAGAATTCTTATTTTATTTATCACAGGCTAACATCTAGCTGCTGCTGCAACTTCCTCACTGCACCACCTCAGTGTGACACCTTTGGAAATGACAGTGACTCATCTCTATAGGGGTCTTCCTGCTGAAATATTGGAAATAAGTACAATTACTGGAGAGGACTTAAAATCCAGTAATTTGGATGACAAAACTTCCAACATTGCTGGGTCTAGGAGAGGCTGCATTCAAAAGACTGTGAGATGCAGCAGAGAAACCCTTTAGGTAGAGACAAGCAGAGTAATAAGTGTCCAGAATATTGACTTATAATACTGTTGAACTACAATAATGCCCTCATATAAATAATGCAGAGACTTTGGGAAAGACTTAGACAAACATATATGCATTGTGCAGTAGCTCTACAGCTGCTTTGCAAAACACTCCCACTTTAGTAAAAAATCCTAAAAACCCTTTAGGAATCCTGGCTCTAAATTCTCCCAAACCTCCGCATACCATGGGGATCCAATATTGTGTACGAAGGATGATGTTTTAGAGCTGAGCAAACAGTAGGGAAGTTGTTCTGTGAACATTCAATCATATCTTCTTGGATCCTATTTGTAATCCATTTTACTAGCCTTTGTGGGAAAACTTGGATGAACAAATACCTGAAAATGAATATTCGCGGACATGGGAGAAGTAGCTCTAGAATTACTGCTGGAAGTGTTTGTGCAACCATCTTGCCTATACCTTTGTGGGTTTGGGAGTGAAGAGGGGTATGTGTTGGTTATTTAAACATTATCTTAAAGTGAAATAGCAATCTTTAAAATTAAAAACTGAATTATTAGGGATTTTAAATAGTAATTCAAAGGAAAAGACAGAGAATTGAGCCCCTATGTGAACCTATAACTGAGGACTGGACGGGATTTTTAATTTGATCATTTAAACATATCAATTCATTGGAAAAAATGACTAGCTTGCTTTCAGCAATGAAATGAGAAATCTATATAAATACAAATTTGGAATTTGATGATGCAAGTGACACTATTACATAGAATAAGCAGAGCTGAGAACTGCGATTAATTTTGGGGTATATGGGGTCTCTTTCTCAAATGGCTAAGGCCTGCTTTACAGGGAATCATTTTTAAACAGTTAAAGAAGTCTGTAACTGGGAGCTTCACTATGTTCTCCAGTGAACTTGCTTCCAGACCATGTGATGTTTCTTTCAGCATCTTGTAGGAACTTCCAAATAGAAGGGTGTGAAGTCACCCATCTGTCTAGATATCTCAACCTGAGAAACATGCCCATGCTATTCATCCAGGGGAAAACTTGTGAGAGCAAACAGCAAGGTATTCTTTGTAGTGGGATCCAGGTCTCCAACTTGCTCTTACTGGCAAAGCTCCTGCAGAGCTCTGCACTATTGTCATGAACATTGCAAACACAGGATGAATGATCCTCCAGTATTTGCAGAACTCCAACAACAGGGGACATGACAATTTCTCTGAGGCCAGTGACAAAGAGTCCTGTGGCACCTTATAGACTAACAGATGTATTGGAGCATAAGCTTTCATGGGTGAATACCCACTTCGTCAGATGCATGTACTCTGAGGACAGATTGTTGTGGGACATAGCAAAAAAAACAACAACCCATAAAACAATTCAAGGTTGTGGCTGGCATTCACGGAGCAACTGCAGATGGTGGAGCGCCACTTCTGGGCCTGAGAAACGAGCACTGACTGATGGGATCGCATCATAATGCAGGTTTGGGACAAAGAAATAGCTAGAGAGCTATTGGATACAAAAGGTCACATTCCTTCCCTGATTCCCATAAGAGTTTTAAATAAAACATGCTTATTGACACTTCAGCTTTGGAGTAGGGTTGCCAACTTTCTAACTGCATGAAACTGAACACCCTTGCCCCACCCCCTCTCCGAGGCCCTGCCCCCACTCACTCCATCCCCCCTCCCTCCATTGCTTGCTCTCCCCCACCCTAACTCACTTTCACTGGGCTGGGATAGAGGAGCAGGAGGGGTGAGGGCTCCACCGGAGGGTGCGGGATCTGGGGTGGGGCTGGGGATGAGGGAGATGGGCTGTAGGAGGGGGCTCTGGGTTGGGGCCAACGGGTTTGAGTGTGAGAGGAGGCTACGGGCTGAGGCAGGGGGTTGGGGTGCAGGAGGGGGTGAGGGCTCCAGGGTGGGGTCAGAAATGAGGGGTTCAAGGTGCAGGAGGGGGCTCTGGGAAAGGGGTTGGCGGTGTGGGAGGGGTGAGGGGTTTGGGGTGCAGGAGAGGGCTCCAGGATGGGGCCAAGGGACTTGGAGGGTGGGACTCACGGCTGGGGCAGTGGGTTGGGGCACGTGAGGGGGTGCAGGCTCCGGGTGGCGCTTACCTCAGGTGGCTCCCGGGAAGTGGCGACATGTCCCTCTGTGCTGTTCCCGCCCACCCGCAGGCGCGGGCCCCGGCAGCTCCTATTGGTCACAGTTCCCGGCCAATGAGCGCTGCGGAGCTGGCACTCAGGGTGGGAGCAGCATGTGAAGCCCCCATGGCCACCCCTAAGTCTAGGAACCAGAGGGACATGCCGGCCGCTTCTTGGGAGCTGCGGGAGCCAGGTAGGGAGCCTGTCAGCTCTGCGCCAACTGGACTTTTAATGGCCCAGTCAGCAGTGCTGACTGTAGCCGGTCCCTTTTCCACTGGGTGTTCTGGTCGAAAACTGGACCCCTGGCAACCCTGCTTTGGAGTGCCTCTGCACATCACGGCTCTCCAGCTGCAGCCATGGGGAGTATGGCATGTCCTTCCTCCTCCTCGCTGCTCATGGCAGGGTTCTGTGTCTCTGGCTTCTTGGAGGTATCCACAGTGGTCTGCATGATGCTGGTGGGGTCTCTGCCAAGTATCACGGTCAATGGGTGAACCATGGACTTGGGGAGGCTAGCCCCCGGCCCGGCTTTCCCCTTCCACCTGCGGCCCTGCCCCTCCCATCCCTTCCCCCGAAGCCCAGAGCCTTTCCCCACGCATCCCCAGGCCACCAAAGCGTCTCCGGCCCTGGAGCACCGTGTGGGCGGTGTGTGGCCCCCCTCAGCCCCGGTGCAGCAGGCACTGCGGCCCCAGCACCCCCAGTCCTCTCAGCACAATGTGGGCAGACCCAGCACCCCCAAGCCCTGGAGCGCTGGGTGGCCTGGTCTCAGCACCAGGGGCTCCCCAGCACTGGGTGGCCCCAGCCACCCCAAGTCCCAGCCGCAGGCCAACCGCCCTACCTCCAGCCCCACCCCCAGCAGGCTTCCCGGAACAGCCTACCTGGGCTGGGGCCAACTAGCAGTAAGCAGAAGGGGGCTTTGGGGTGGAGTGTGTGCGGGGCACATGGGGCTGTTTGTGGAGGCATGGTCTCCCCCAGCCTATGATATGCACTGCCCATGTATGGCATGCAGCTCTTTGTAAAAGCAGCAGGTCAGCAGCTTGGCATCGGATTAAATATTGGCCTTCTTGGCCTTGTGCTATGCCTGCTGCAGTTCTTTAGCTTTCCTACAACACTGCTGCTGATTCCTTTTGTACTTCTTCACTGGCATCCCCATAAATGTCCACACTTCTACGACTGGTCCATAGCTGTGTGTGCAGAGCTTCTTCTTCCCACAGGCACAGGAGAACCAGTACCCCGTGTCTACTCCAGGCAGAACACGTCTAAAGTGTGGAGCCAGCAAGGTAGCTCTGCACAACAAGGGTGAGATGCTAGCTGTGCTCTCTAACCTAGCCAATCAGGGAAAGGCATTTCAAAAATATAATGGGAATTTTAAAGGTGGTGGTGGCTTCTGGCCTCTATGACCTATGGGCAGTGGAGTATACAAGTGTGACCAGAATGGTCAGTGTCGGGCACTGTGGGACAGCTGCTGGATGACTGTTAGGGTTGACATAGGTCACTCAGTGTCTACACTCACTTCAGGGCTCACCACTGTTCGGAGAAGTAGTGTTACTGAATCGCTGTAATAGGGCTCTTATGTCTACTGGAGACAAATTTGAGTAGACCCAGGCACAAAAAGGTCAACACAAGGTGACTTACTTTGATCTAACTTTGTAATGTAGACCAGGCCTGACAGTGAGAGACTTAAAGAGCTCAATCTCTTTAATTTATCAAACACAAATTATTGGGCTCAATACAGGAGTAACTGAGTGAAATTTAGTGGTCAGGATTATACAGCAGGTGATCTAATGGTCCCTTCTGGCTTTAAACTCTGAATCTGAGTAACCTTTGGACTGGAGAAGGGAATACAAATCCAGAAGAGGGGGGAGAGAGAATATGTCTAAACGTTATTGGTCATAAGCCAATATATAGGTTAGTGAGACTCCTGGAACAGAAATACTCTTCGCCTGTACTGTAACTCTAGGATTGTACGATGTGACTGAAGTGGTACACCAGTCCCCTCTAGACATCTGCTGGCATACTCTGTACACTATGAGCTAGGAGATAAGTGCTGTATGGGTTCCAATACTACTGGCTTTTATGAACCTGATTCTGAGCCCTTAACAGGGTTAAATGGAGGAAAGCTAAGAGTAAGCATCAGCCATCAATTGTAATGCCAGAAAACCAAAGTCCATGAATCTAACTCTCCCATCACTAATGAAAGTGCTGGCCAAGGAGTAAGTTAACACTATTATACAATTACTGACTTAGGAATAGGAGTATAATGATATCAGATAACAAATAGGTGCAGGGAGCACTCTGAACTCTGAAAGCATTTAAGATTTGCTAAGTATTGGACTTTCAGTTTATGAGTACAAGACCTCACTAATCCCATATATGGGGTCGCACCTTTTGCATCCTTTCAGCCATTTAAAACCATTTAGATGAGTCATACATATCTCACTCAAGCAATCTTCTTGGTTTGTGGGTAAAAGCTGAACATAAGCTGTTTTCTCTGTAAAAGATCCTGTTTTTCATATGTGGAAGTGGTCACATCTGCCTTTGAAAAGGTCCAAAATTCAGTGTTTTACAGAATCTGACTTGCATTTTCAGGTCCGTGTGAAGAGACTGTAGTTACCATACAAGTTCCAAGAATTGGTTATAGAGTGTACACTTTCTTTTTGTAGCGATCTCTAGCTTATAGGAGAGGCTTTGAATTTCACCAGACTCCAGCTGTCTACCACATAAATATTTAGGTTGCATACAGATATTGTAATAGTTGTTGAATCTTATTTCTCAAATATTTCAGATATTTTCCTATTTGAATTGTGCACAAAAATGAACAAAACATAAATCAGAGCAGCCTTAAGGTATGGGAAAATATATTTAATGCTTTGTTGAATGCTGCAAAACTTGTGGGGAAGAGATCTTTTGTAAGTATTGCCAATTTACATCAGATTTTTTATTGGTAACCATAAACTGTATGCATATCATTCAGCAAGGTACAGAACATAAACTGGCTTTTTTGGCATGTTTATTTTTAAGGTGGGGGTAGGGGGAAATAGGCTCTAAATAGGTCATCATTAAGAGCATACACTGTCTCTTTTTCCCTTGCTGAGCCATTGAAAAGTTGGATTGTTAAACCCTGAGAGGGAAAACTAAAATAAAATTATCTAAATTAACACATTTATTCTGGGGGTAAGTTTGCTTGATCCTGCTCCCTCTGAAATGTCTGCTAATGAACAGCCAACATTTTTCATTGTATTCCAGAATGTTTCACTCATGACTGGCTAGACACTGAAGAGGAAGCTTAATGACATTATGGGGCTGTAGTTTCGTTTTATCACAAGGTCTATTTCTCCTCCCTTCCCCCATATTGCCCACCCAAATGTTATTTTCTCTGCCCATTCATCCTGGCTCAGAACATATGTATGAATGTGGATCTCAGGGTCTTCTCTCCTCTCAGATTCTGTCTAGTCTAAATAGGGTATGTGTCATGGGCTCTCACCTACATTCTAGTCTACCATTAAATTCCCCACTCTGAGCTGTTTGGGAAGTAAGTTTGTCATTCTTTCTTGGAAAGAAAAACTCCCCCCCACCCCATTTTCATCAAATTTTTCCATGGAAAATTCAAGCTTTTTGGCAAAATAGCAAAACCCAAAGTACTTCAATTCAAAATGGTGCCACCATGCTTCAGGGGAGGTGTAGTTCAGGTGCTTTATTCTCCCATTCTCCTCTATGGGCCAGGCTGTCTGGACAGACAACATCTTCCATGATGTCCCATGACCAGGGACTCCTGTGATAAACCCTCTCCCATCACCAAGAGGGGAGACAGTGGTGCATTCTGGAAGACTGTGTGGCCAGAGAGCCACAGAAGAGAATGGAAGCATAAAGCATCCCAACTACATCTCCCATGAGGCAACAGCACCATGTTGACTAAAAAAAAGTTTTCAGTTTTGGTGCATTCGATTTTTCATTACATTTATAATCATGTAATAAAGTCCATATTAGAAATGCATATGTGGAAGAGGGTAGTGCTAAGGTTGCCATAGAAAAAAGTAATTGATTTACTGGCTTTTGGGGGGGTTAAAATCTTAAACAGATATCGATTTTACATAAATATTTTTTGGGTTTGTTGGCTACACAAGCCACTTTGTGGCTGATGCAGAGTGAAGTACAATAGCATCACCTCCCTCAGCACCACCTAACTGCCTGTTAGTATGCAGATTTGTCTCTGCTTTACCCTTTCTAACAAAAAGTAGTTTTTACTACATCTTACTGCTATTTGCTCTGCAAAACCAGTTCAGCTATAGGAGAGGGAGCCAGAATCTATCCTGGCTTGTGTATTATCAACAAAATAGTTAACTAAAGGTCAGATTTTCCCACCCATCAATGGAACCGCTTTCTGAGTAAGGTACTATTCAGCAGAAATGGATATCAAGTTCTAACTGCACAGCCTTCATTATTGGTGATGGGCAAGCCAGAAAGCACACGGCTTGATTTTTAGACAACAGGCTCATACTGCAGTGCTGGCAATTTAAAACAAAAATGTGTAAGCTGAGAAAGTTGTACTTCAAAGTTATTGAAAGCAAGAAACAGAACCTGAGAGTCAGTTTTCAGAATAAATCTGCCCTTTAAAGTCCTTCACAACTTTTGTTAAATCATCTTGAAGTATTCTACTGTCTAAGGAAGCCTAAATTACTTATTTTATATAAACAAATAGTATTCCTTAAAACATCATCACTACTTCCTCCATCTTGAGTTCTCACCAGGTGATATTTTCATATGAAAAATGATAAAATAAAAATCAGAAAGTGGGTTCAGTTTAAAGTAGTCTAGCTCTCGATTTGTATTGGAGGCTTAATACAGTATGTGCTTATAACTACCAATTTGGTTTGGATTGATGGCTTTGAGAATTTTTCTGCAATAACTCTTAAATTAATTAGTTTCCTGGTTATATATTGAACAGTTGGTCTACTTAATATTCACCCTCTGTTTTGGTTGGTTGTCCCTGGAGTACTTATTATATGGTCTACTTTAAATTGCATTTTTAATTGTATTGGCTCAGCCCTCTACTGTACAAGATCCAAATCCAACTGACTCTTACTGCTGTTACAGGATATATTTTGTCTCTCCACCATATAAATCCAATAAAAATCTATGTACCTTAAAGGCAGTTATGAATGCTTTATTGTCTGTGTGCTACTAACACAAAAGGATGTTGACAGTCTCCTAATTTCCCAGTCACTCTCTGTGATCAGTGTAGGAAACTCACTGTGTGTCTGTGGCACTAATACATTCTACCTGGAATTGGCCCATTTACAATGTGAAGATATTGAACCACTTAGAACACTGTTCTATCTTTGGAACAGACTGGATTTCAATCTGATTTAGCCCATAACTCTGAATTGTTGGTTCCTTCCTTGTAAAATCACATCTCTAACTCTCAAGCAAGGGAACTGCCTAGACTTTAATCTATTTCACAAAATTAAGCCTGACTTATTTTCCACTTTTATAACTGGAACACAACAGCCCAGTGCCTTCCCTGCTTGACTGAGGGAACAGCACCATTCTGTACACACTGAAGAGGTCCCAGATTGCAATCAGCAGCAGTGGCAGAGGTCATTCATTAGACTCAGACTTTAAGGCCTGAAGGGACCACCATGATCTGACCACATGCACATTGCAGGCCACAGAACCTCACCCAACCACTCTGGTAACAGACCCATAAGCTCTGGCTGAGTTACTGAAGTCCACATATTTAAAGACTTACTTCAAGTTACAGAGAATCCACCATTTACACGGTTTTAAACCAGCAAGTGACCCATATCCCATGCTGCAGAGGAAGGCAAAAAATCCCCAGGGTCTCTGCCAATCTACCTGGGGTGAAATTCTTTCCTGATCCCAAATATAGCAATCAGTTGGATCCTGAGCATTTTAGCAAGACCCACATCCAGAAACCAGGAAAATTTTTGTAGTAACTCAGAGCCCTCTCCCTTTAGTGTCCTATCACCAGCCATTGGGGATATTTGTTACTAGCAATTGCAGATCAGCTACATGCCATTGTAGGCAATCCCATAATACCATCCCAGCCATAAATTTATCAAGCTCAGTCTTGAAGCTAGCTAGGATTTTTTTTGCTCCCACTGCACCCCTTGGAAGGCTGTTCCAGAATTTCACTCCTCTGATGATTAGAAATCTTTGGCCTGGTCCACACTAACCCCCCCACTTCGGACTAAGGTACGCAAATTCAGCTACGTTAATAACGTAGCTGAATTCGAAGTACCTTAGTCCGAACTTACCGTGGGTCCAGACGCGGCAGGCAGGCTCCCCCGTCGATGCCGCGTACTCCTCTCGCTGAGCTGGAGTACCGGCGTCGACGGCAAGCACGTCCGGAATCGATTTATCGCGTCTAGACAAGACGCGATAAATCGATCCCAGAAGATCGATCGCTTACATCTGGACCAGGAAGTAAGTATAGACGTACCCTCTGTCTAACTTCAAGCCTAAACTTGTTGACTGCCAGTTTATATCCATTTGTTCTTGTCTCCACATTGACGCTTAACTCCTCTCCTGCCCTGGTATTTATAGCAAGCAATCAGATCTCCCCTCAGCTAAACAAGACAAGCTCTTTGAGTCTCATCTCATGAGACAGGTTTTTCCATTCCTCTGATCATCATAGTAGCTCCTCTCTGCACCTGTTCGAACTCATCTTTCTTAAAGATGGGAGACCAGAATTGCACACAGTATTCCAGATCAGATCTCACCAGTACCTTGTATAATGGTATTAACACTTCCCTGTCTCTACTGGAAATACCTTACCTGATGCATCCTAGGATCATGTTAGCCTTTTTTACGGCCGCATCACATCGGTGGCTCAGTCATCCATTGATCAACCAATACAGCCATGTCTTCTCCCTCCTCTGTTGCTTCCAACTCATAAGGTTTCGATTTATAGCAAAAATTCTTATTAGTCCCTGAGTGCATGACTTTGCACTACTCCAGTTTTCAAGGTCCTCCAGTTCTTGTAGGATATTTCAGTCCTCCTCCATTCCAGCAATACCTCTCAACTTTGTCATCCACAAATTTTATTAGCACACTACCAACTTTTTGTGCCAAGGTCAGTAATAAAAATGTTAAATAAGATTGGTCTCAAGACCAATCCCTGAGGAACTTCACTAATTACCTCCCTCCAGCCTGATAGTTCACTTTTAAGTATGACCCGTTTGTAGTCTCCCCTTTAACCAATTCCTTATCCAGCTTTCATTTCTCATATGAATCCCCATCTTCTCCAAGTTAGTTCCACATGGGACATTAGTTATCAAATGCCTTACTGCAATCCAGGTAGATTAGATCTACTGCATTTCTTTTGTCTTTAAGAAATTAAAAAGAAAATAATAATAATAAAAAAAAAAGTTAAGAAAGAGATCAAGTTGGTCTGGCATGATCTATCTTTTGTAAAACCATGTTGAATTTTATCCCAATTATCATTTACCTCTCTCCTTAACTACTTACTCTTTCAAAATTTGTTCTAATCCCATGCATACAATTGAGGTGAAACTAACAGGCCTGTAGTTTCCCAGATCACTTTTCCCCTCCTTTCTTAAAAATAGTTACTATATTAGCAATCCTGCAGTCACAGGCAACAACCCCTGAGTTTAAAGATTCATTAAAAATCCTTGCTATTGGGCGCGGAATTTCATGAGCCAGTTCCTTTAATATTCTTTGATGGAGGTTATCTGGGCCCCCCCATTTAGTCCCATAAATCTGTTTGAGTTTGACTTTCACCTCAGATGTGGTAACTTCTACTTCCATATCCTCATTTCCATTAGTCAACCTGCCACTACCCCTAAACTCCTCATTACCCTTATTAAAAACTGAGGCAAAGTATTTGTTTACATGTTGGGACATGCCTAGATTATCTTTAATCTCCACTCCATCCTCAGTGTTTAGTGGTTCCATTTCTTCTTTCCTTATTTTCTTTATATGATGATAGAACTTTTTTGTTTTCATTTCAATTGCAAGGTCCAACTCTGATTGGCTTTTGGCAGTTCTCACTTTATCCTTACACTTTCGGACCTACAAGAGGTAGCTTTCATTGTGGATCCATCCCATCTTCCGTTCCCTTTAGGCTCTCTGTTTTTTCATAGAACCATAGAATATCAGGGTTGGAAGGGACCTCAGGAGGTCATCTAGTCCAACCCCCTGCTCAAAGCAGGACCAATTCCCAACTAAATCATCCCAGCCAGGTCTTTGTCAAGCCTGACCTTAAAAAACCTCCAAGGAAGGAGATTCCACCACCTCCCTAGGTAACCCATTCCAATGCTTCACCACCCTCCTAGTGAAAAAGTTTTTCCTAATATCCAACCTAAACCTCCCCAACTGCAACTTGAGACCATTACTCCTTGTTATGTCATCAGGTACCACTGAGAACAGTCTAGATCCATCCTCTTTGGAACCCCCTTTCAGGTAGTTGAAAGCAGCTATCAAATCCCCCCTTATTCTTCTCTTCCGCAGATTAAACAATCCCAGTTCCCTCAGCCTCTCCTCATAAGTCATGTGCTCCAGCCCCCTAATCATTTTTGTTGCCCTCCGCTAGACTTTCCAATTTTTCCACATCCTTCTTGTAGTGTGGGGCCCAAAACTGGACACAGTACTCCAGATGAGGCCTCACCAATGTCGAATAGAGGGGAATGATCACATCTCTCAATCTGCTGGCAATGCCCCTATTTATACAGCCCAAAATGCCGTTAGCCTTCTTGGCAACAAGGGCACACTGTTGACTCATATACAGCTTCTCGTCCACTGTAACCCCGTGGTCCTTTTCTGCGGAACTGCTTCCTAGCCATTCGGTCCCTAGTCTGTAACAGTGCATGGGATTCTTCCGTCCTAAGTGCAGGACTCTGCACTTGTCCTTGTTGAACCTCATCAGGTTTCTTTTGGCCCAATCCTCTAATTTGTCTAGGTCCCTCTGTATCCTATCCCTACCCTCCAGCGTATCTACCACTCCTCCCAGTTTAGTGTCATCTGCACACTTGCTGAGAGGGCAGTTCACGCCATCCTCCAGATCATTAATGAAGATATTGAACAAAACCAGCCCCAGGACCGACCCCTGGGGCACTTCACTTGAAACCGGCTGCCAACTAGACATGGAGCCGTTGATCACTACCCGTTGAGCCCGACGATCTAGCCAGCTTTCTATCCACCTTACAGTCCACTCATCCAGCCCATACTTCTTTAACTGCTGGCAAGAATACTGTGGGAGACTGTATCAAAAGCTTTGCTAAAGTCAAGGAATAACACATCCACTGCTTTCCCCTCATCCACAGAGTCAGTTATCTCCTCATAGAAGGCAATTAGGTTAGTCAGGCATGACTTGCCCTGGGTGAATCCATGCTTACTGTTCCTGATCACTTTCCTCTCCTCTAAGTGCTTCAGAATTGATTCCTTGAGGACCTGCTCCATGATTTTTCCAGGGACTGAGGTGAGGCTGACTGGCCTGTAGTTCCCCGGATCCTCCTTCTTCCCTTTTTTAAAGATGGGCACTACATTAGCCTTTTTCCAGTCATCCGGGACCTCCCCCAATCGCCATGAGTTTTCAAAGATAATGGCCAATGGCTCTGCAATCACATCTGCCAACTCCTTTAGCACCCTCGGATGCAGCGCATCCGGCCCCATGGACTTGTGCTCATCCAGTTTTTCTAAATAGTCCCGAACCACTTCTTTATCCACAGAGGGCTGGTCACCTTCTCCCCATACTGTGCTGCCCAGTGCAGCAGTCTGGGAGCTGACCTTGTTCGTGAAGACAGAGGCAAAAAAAAAAAATCATTGATTACATTAGCTTTTTCTCCACATCCTCTGTTACTAGGTTGCCTCCCTCATTCAGTAAGGGGCCCACACTTTCCTTGACTTTCTTCTTGTTGCTAACATACCTGTAGAAACCCTTCTTGTTACTCTTAACATCTCTTGCTAGCTGCAACTCCAAGTGTGATTTGGCCTTCCTGATTTCACTCCTGCATGCCTGAGCAGTATTTTTATACTCCTCCCTGGTCATTTGTCCAATCTTCCACTTCTTGTAAGCTTCTTTTTTGCGTTTAAGGTCAGCAAGGATTTCACTGTTAAGCCAAGCTGGTCGCCTGCCATATTTACGTTTCTTTCTACACATTGGGATGTTTTTTTCCTGCAACCTCAATAAGGATTCTTTAAAATACAGCCAGCTCTCCTGGACTCCTTTCCCCCTCATGTTATTCTCCCAGGGGTTCCTGCCCATCAGTTCCCTGAGGGAGTCAAAGTCTGCTTTTCTGAAGTCCAGCGTCCGTATTCTGCTGCTCTGCTTTCTTCCTTGTGTCAGGATCCTGAACTCTACCATCTCATGGTCACTGCCTCCCAGGTTCCCATCCACTTTTGCTTCCTCTACTTATTCTTCCCGGTTTGTGAGCAGCAGGTCTAGAAGAGCTCTGCCCCTAGTTGGTTCCTCCAGCACTTGCACCAGGAAATTGTCCCCTACACTTTCCAAAAACTTCCTGGATTGTCTGTGCACCGCTGTATTGCTCTATCAGCAGATATCAGGGTGATTAAAGTCTCCCATGAGAACCAGGGCCTGCGATCTAGTAACTTCTGCTAGTTGCCGGAAGAAAGCCTCGTCCACCTCATCCCCCTGGTCTGGTGGTCTGTAGCAGACTCCCACCACAACATCACCCTTGTTGCTCACACTTCTAAATTTAATCCAGAGACTCTCAGGTTTTTCTGCAGTTTCATACCGGAGCTCTGAGCAGTCATACTCCTCTCTTACATACAATGCAACTCCCCCACCTTTTCTGCCTTGCCTGTCCTTCCTGAACAGTTTATATCCATCCATGACAGTACTCCAGTTATGTGAGTTATCCCACCAAGTCTGTTATTCCAATGACATCATAGTTCCTTGACTGTGCCAGGACTTCCAGTTCTCCCTGCTTGTTTCCCAGGCTTCTTGCATTTGTGTGTAGGCACTTAAGATAACTCGCTGATTGTCCCGCTTTCTCAGTCTGAGACAGGAGTCCTCCCCTCTTGCACTCTCCTGCTCGTGCTTCCTCCCAGGATCCCATTTCCCCACTTACCTCAGGGCTTTGGTCTCCTTCCCCCGGTGAACCTAGTTTAAAGCCCTCCTCACTAGGTTAGCCAGCCTGCTTGCGAAGATGTTCTTCCCTCTCTTCGTTAGGTGGAGCCCGTCTCTGCCTAGCACTCCTCCTTCTTGCAACACCATCCCATGGTCGAAGAATCCAAAGCCTTCTCTCCGACACCACCTGCATAGCCATTCGTTGACTTCCACAATTCGACGGTCTCTACCCAGGCCTTTTCCCTGCACAGGGAGGATGGACGAGACCACCACTTGCGCCTCAAACTCCTTTATCCTTCTTCCCAGAGCCACGTAGTCTGCAGTGATCCGCTCAAGGTCATTCTTGGCAGTATCATTGGTGCCCATGTGGAGAAGCAGGAAGGGGTAGCGATCCGAGGGCTTGATGAGTCTCGGCAGTCTCTCCGTCACATCGTGAATCCTAGCTCCTGGCAAGCAGCAGACCTCTCGGTTTTCTCGGTCGGGGCGGCAGATAGATGACTCAGTCCCCCTGAGGAGGGAGTCCCCGACCACCACCACCACCCTCCTCCTCCTCTTGGGAGCGGTGGTCGTGGAACCCCCATCCCTAGGACAGTGCATCTCATGCCTTCCAATCGGTGGAGTCTCCTTCTGCTCCCTTCCCTCAGATGTATCATCTACTCCACTCTCCACATTAGTACCTGTGGAGAGAACATGAAAACGGTTGCTCACCTGTATCTCCATTGCTGGTACATGGACGCTCCTCTTTCTTCTTCTGGAGGTCACATGCTGCCAATTTTCTTCACCGTCCCTCAGTCCCCTCTGCGCAACCTGCTCCGATTCTTCAGAACGTTGTGCCTGTAGAAGCATATCCTGACGTCTGTCCAGGAAATCTTCATTTTCTCGTATGCAATGCAGGGTCAATACTTGTTTCTCCAGACCTCAAACCTTCTCTTCCAATATGGAGACCAGCTTGCACTTTGTACAGACAAAGTCGCTTCTGTCCTGTGGAAGAAAGACAAACATGGCACAACCTGTGCAGGTTACAACAACTGAACACTCACCTTCCATATCACCTTCCTTCTAAGAGCTTCCTCAGCTGTTGCAGCAACTCACAGAAGCCCGCGAGATGTAAGGCTCAGTGGGCTCTCCGCAGGCGAACTCCCAGGCAAACTCCCTCTGTTAGCCTCAGCTGGTTCGCTGCTGACTGCCTTTTTATACCAGTCAGGCCCACTCAAGGCCCACCTGGAACAAAGCACTCCCAATTCACACTGTTCAAACAATCAAACAATCAAGCACACGGTCAAACTGACAAACTGACAAACTGTCCCCTGCAACAGACACTCAGATACTCACCAACACAGCCCCCCTAATGCAGCACTTAGCGTACCTCCTCTCTGACAGATCCCAGGCAAACTCCCTCTGTTAGCCTCCGCTATTCGCCGCTTTTCAGTCACCTTCTTGAGATGCTTGCTCATCCAGGTTGGTCTGCAACCCTTCCCTATGAATTTCTTCCCCTTGCTTAGGATGCAGGCTTCAGATAGCTTCTGCAACTTTGATTAAAAGTAATCCCAAGCCTCCTCTACATTCGGATCCTTGAGTTCTTCCATCCAGTTCACTTCCCTAATTTCCTTATTTTTTTTGAAGTTTGTCCTTTCAAAAGAAAGCGCTCTAGTTGCATATTTTATTTTTTTCCATTTAGTTTAAATGGAATTAGCTCATGATCACTTGAACCAAGGTTATCCCCTACAATCAGTTTTTCTGTGAGGTCCTCACTACTTACCAATACCAAATTTAAAATGGCATCACCTCTGGTAGGTTTGGTGACTATTTGAAAAAAAAAAAAAAAATTGCCAACTATAACATGCAAGAAAATCTGGGCCCTACTGTTAGTAGCACTTGTCCTCCAATCTTTATCTGGGAAAATTAAAGTCTCCCATAATCACACAATTCCCAGTAGTTTTGATTTCATTAGAGAAATCTGTCCATTACCAATTCGGATCCTGGGGATCTGTAGCATACCAAGCACTATCCCAGGTGAGCCTCTGGTAGCCTTCTTCCCCAAAGCGATTTTGACCCAAACAGACTGTTTTATATCCATTCCATCACTTCTAATTTCTTTACAGTCTAACTACCTTTACCTTTATTTTCTGTCTTTCCTGAACAGCACATATCCTTCAATTCCTGTACTCTAGTAATGACGACTACTATTTCACCATGTTTCTGTTATCCCTATTATATCTGATTTCACTTCCTGCACAAGTAGTTCTTGTTCCTCCATTTTGTTACCCATGCTCGTTGCATCGGTGTATAGACATCTGCTTGGCTTCACTCAGATTCCTCATCTGATTAGGTACAGTCAGTCTACTGCCAGTATCACCTATCTGACTGTTAGTGGGAATACCAATGAAGCTTTCTCCTACCCACCCCTGTTCCTTTCTCCATTGCTATATTCTCTTTCTTGATTTTCCTCCCTGTCAATGTTAGAATCAGGCATGGAGATTACATGAGCATCTCCTAACAGTCTGAGTTCCTACTTTTAAGCTCTTCTAATCAATTGTGTCAACCTCCATCCCAGGAGTCTATTTCCCTCCCTTCTCAGGTGGAGTCCATCCCATGAGATCAGTCCATCTGTCCATGAATGGCTCCCAGGGGTCGAACATCACAAAGCCCTCCTTATAGCACCACTGCCCGAGTCATCTGTTGATCATGATAATCTTGTCTTGCTGTTGCTATCCTAGAGACAAGTAGAATCCCACTGAAAAAAAAAAAAAATCACCTGAGCCTCCATTTCTTTAGGCATCTTCCCCAGCCTGGCTTAGTCTCCTTTGATGTGTTCCAGTGAGAATCTAGCTGTATCATTTGTTCCCACATGAAGGAAAATCCATGGATTCTTTCCTGCTCCCATTAAGATCCTTTTCGGCCTCAGTTTCACATCCTGTATCTTAGATCCCAGCAAAGACAGCACACCCTTCTGTTCTCCAGATCAGGTGACAGAACTTGCTGTTCTTCCTCAAAGGGAGTCCCCATCACATAGACCTGCCTCTTCCTGGTGTTGGTGTGATTCTTCGGCCTTCTTCCTGTTCTTTCTGGCTACAAGTCCCTTTGTCTTTTGTTCTCTCTTGCAATCTTCTGCAAGTAATCCTCTGTATCTTCCTGGGGCTCCGAACTCTGGCTATCTCCGTTGACTCGTTCCCTCTTATAAGACTACCTGCTCTTCTCTTCTTCCTTGTCCTCCCACCTTCTGTTACTGCCTGCTGGGCCCCTTCATTTTCCACCTCAATAGACCTGTTCCTGAGCTCTATTTCTCCTTTACTAGCTGGTCTTTTCCTCTGGCTGGTTCTTGTGGTCACATGCTTCCACTGGTCGCTTTCCTCACCCAACAGTCTACCCTCACAGTTCTCCAGTCCCGCTTAGATCTGCTAGTCCTGACGTTTTCCCTTCAGCCTCCTCTTGCCTTCCCTCCATCATCTGCTCAAATTCCCTTCAAATCTCAACCAGAGTTTCCACCTGCACCTACAAGCCTCAGAGCTTCTCTGCCATCAGCTCTATCAGGCAGCACTTCATACAAACAAAGCTCTTTTCAGGTACTCGCTCCAGGCTAATGTACACGCCACAGCTTTCACATCTGGTCATCTTCATTATCTCTTCCATTCCTTGGGTCACTACCACTGCTGCCTCTGTACCTGTCATAGCTTTCCAGCCTAAGCGCCTGTCGGGGGGGGGGGGGGAGGGAGAAAACACACACCAAGACCAGAATGCCACACACCACCTCCCCCAAACTCCCCATAAGAACTGGCCCTCAAACTCCCCCATTTTCAGCTCTGTGTGCTAGCTCCTGTGCCGCTGCTCCTGTGCCACTGGCTGGGAAGCCCTGCACCCTAATCAGGGCGCTGCTGTGATCAAAGGCTCTGCTTCTCTCATAGCAGACCACCCCCTACCAGCCTCTGCCAACTAGAAAAAACAAAAACCATGCAACACACACAAGTGCACTCACTGCTCCTAAGGAACAGGAGCTTGCCTCCTCCCCTCCAACAGAACTCCCACTCAGACGCCCCTATTTTCAGTTCTGATTGTTAGCTTACACATCCAGGAAAGAGACATATGCCTAAAGGGGCCAGAACGGAGTTTGGGGCAGGTGGGTAGGACTGGGAGCTGCAGCATAACTTCCCCAGTATTCTACATCCTGTACTTATGGGCCTCAGAACTGCTGCAGAGAAGTTTATGTCTAACTTGCTAAATTGAACTCAGAGTAGGCAATTTGTTTCCTCAGTTTTGTGACTATTCAGCTGTTCTAGAGTTAGGTCTGATGTTGCCTCATCTCTTATGCTGTGGATGAGGAAGCTGACTTATTTCCCTTATTGATAATCCCTGATGCAACATGAAACTGCTCAATTTTTTTTTGCCATGCTGCTTTATCAGTAAGGTTTAAGGGTTTTTTTTGAGGGATTATGAGGAATATTAGCTCTGTTGCCCACAGAGGGGAAAATCTGTTTCTTTCCATACTTCAGGTTTGGTTATCTGCTGTTTCTGTGCTTTTAACATTTTGTTTGTCTTTAATCCTTGCAGCTGCTTTGGCTTCAGCCGGTAGCCCTCTCTTCAAGAGCTGCTCACCCTCCCTATTTTTCCTTCTTGCCTCCTCACTAGGAGTTGGGGGACATTTCCTGCCCTCACAGCCCTTCTCAAAGCCTTAGCTGTACTGCCTTAGTTCAGCCCTACAAACATAGCCTGTTCTGGGCCTGTTCTGGTACTTGGGCTGGGTAAAACAAACCCCATCCCTCATTGCAGAGGAGTTTCCTTTCTCTTTGTATTCTCCTCTCCCTGGAGGTGCTGCAGGGCTGGGACCACAAAGATGGTGGAAGGTTATCTCCCTGAAACCTCTGTGTATGAACACAGAAGCTGCTACTGTATTGGCAACTCAAGAGATTTTGTGCCTTGAGCTTTTTCAAGTACTTTGCTGCAGCTGTGCTATATCTAAACTGCCTGCTAGCAAATGACTCTGAGATGGTGTTTAGCCCAGCAGATGTCATAGTGACTGACAGGCAAACTTTCCATTCCACCAGGAATCAGAAGAGCTTTTGCACTAGCGGAAGCTAT
The DNA here is from genome assembly GCF_028017835.1 of Emys orbicularis. NCBI lineage: Eukaryota > Metazoa > Chordata > Testudines > Emydidae > Emys > Emys orbicularis. Next base: position 224,985,733 of record NC_088683.1, read on the forward strand.
AATTGATTTGGAATCAGAATTCTATAGTAAGCAGAGCCAAATTAAGGCATTCCAGGTCCTAGACACACCTGACATGGGCCCTCTCATGACCTTGTTCTATGACCTCGCCCATCTAACAAGGCCCCACCTCTGCTTGGCACTGCTGTACAGTTCAGCAGCATTATATGAATAGGGCAGTTCACTCTTCTCAGAGCTGTTTCGAGTTGCCAGCAGACTCAGGTGGGCACTGGCTGTATTGCTAAACCTTGTGACTTTATCATGAGATTTGTGATATTAATTGAGTACATCTCCCCAACCCCTCCCCAGTGTCCCAGTTCTTGGAGTTAAATGATTTACATGATAATCTTATTTTTGTAACCCTTCTGCCAGGTGGAGTCGGCAGCAACAAGGGCCAGGTTCAATGTCTAGTGGTTCCTCTTAACAATACAGAAGAGAACTTGAGCCCCCACCCAATAATTTGGGAAAATTTAACACTATCCCTGGGTGCCCCTTAGAGGCAATACTTCCCCCATTGGCAAGCACTGCATCTGTGTATAACAAAAGAGAACTTTTATTAAAAGGGAAAGAGAACCAAGCATTAATTTGAGAAAACACCACAAGCACATTCCAAAGCATGTGACCATAAGCAAACCTGACAGTGCACTGGTCAGTGTTCTTTGCCTCAGTTTCCCACCTTGTGGTGGGAAAGTGACAAACAAACATCCCTTAACACATCACCCCCCTCTCTCTTGCTGTGTCCCACCCACAGTTGGCTGTGCTTGGTTAGCAAAGACACAGACTTCAGAGGTGTGTTCACAGGGGTTCACTTCCCACGCCAGAAAGGGATGGGGGTGCTGAGCAATGTCTCTGTGGTCACTGTGCGCCTCTGCAACTGGCTGTTAACTACTGATTCTGCTGCTTGGCCTGTAGTTCCTGTGTCTTAATATGGCCATGGTAATAAAATTGGAGAGTGGGAGAAGGAATTTGTCATAAAAATGTCTATGGTTACTGCTACTGGGGTGTAGAGTGGAATTTATTTTACAACATTTCAAGGAAATGAAGGAAGCCACTTGAGAATTGTAGTTAAGTTACAACATAGTTTTTTGAACAATTTGCAAGTACTGCATTGTAATTTCTTTGGAAGGATGTATTACTCGGAAAGGTTTAATATCCACCTTCACAAAATGTACAACACTGTTATCCTTAAAATCTCTAGGGCAAAGGGACAGCTCAAATTGTTAGAGTAAAATAAATAGAGTAAAAAGTTTCTTTGCTAAATGTAATGTACTGACTAGCATGTACAGTGGTCATTATTATAGTTAGTTACCCACAAATACCACATTCATTTTTGTGATACTACAGTATTCCCTATAGTTAAAGATATAATGTAAAAATCACATCCATGGTTACTATGTAATTATCACAGCCTGGTCTGGTATCCCACTGTACAGACACCAGTGTGCTGTGAGTAGACCCAGTCGCTGGGTCTCATGTGCTTCTAAGCCAACTGGGACTGGGTAGAGCCTAGTCACTGGTCTGGTTCCAGATCTAAGGGGTACGCTCCCAGGCTCAGACCTCTTGTGTGACACTCCTCTTTGGGACATGGGGCAGTTGGGACATACTGCCCAGTTGCTATAGACCTTGAAATCGGTGTCTGAGACCTCCCTCTGTCACTTGCATTCCCCCCTCTGAGTTCCACCTAAGCTGTTGCCTCTTTGGGGTTTTAATTTAATGCTGTTAGGGACAATGTGGAAGGTAAGCAAGGAAGACAGGCTTAGCAAAGGAATTTCTTAACCACCATGACTTTACAATTAAAGTATTCGAGTTATGGATCTTTGAGAACAAAAACTCCTGTGATGCACCCGTCCATACTCTGATCTCACCCCTTCTCGGAGTTTGAGGTTTGTCAACAGGAGGGACTCCACCGTACCTGTCCTCTCCTGCAAAACCTTCTTACATGTGGTGATGAGCAGGTCTCCCCCATGCAGAGCAGGTCTCCCCCATGCAGAGCAGAACCCTGTTCTTAAGTAGATTCTCTCCTTTGTCTCTGAGCCATGTGCTCCACATGACACGCGTCAGCCACCTGCCTGTGGGCCCCTCTATAGAATAAACATTGTTCCACGGTGGTGGGTCTGCACTTGAGACACTATCAGAGTTGATGGCCCCATATTTCAGTTTGATGGCTTTGATGTGTAAAGTATCTCTCCTAAGCAGGGCAATTTTTTATAAGGAATTACCAATACGCTGCCCTCAGGCAAACTTAGACACAATACAAAATGGAGTTCATAATTTGATACTGATAAATCTCACTGTCAGAAGAAGACCTGCACATGACCCTCTACTGCATGGTGCCTGCTCTACCACCCAGGGCCGCCCAGAGGAGTCGGGGGCCTGGGGTCTTCGGCAGCAGGGGGCCCCACTGCTGAATTGCCGCCGAAGACCCGGAGCGGAAGGACCCCCCGCCACCGAATTGCCGCCGAAGACCTGGAGCGAAAGAAGCTCCGGGGGCCTGGGCCCTGTGAGAGTTTTCCGGTGCCCCCGGAGCGAGTGAAGAACCCCGCTCCAGGGCCCTGAAAAACTCTCGTGGGGGCCCCTGTGGGGCCCAGGGAAAATTGCCCCACTTGCCCCCCCTCTGGGCAGCCCTGCTACCACCTGTCAAACCCTAATACAAACATAGCTAAAAGAGATTCTTCCCTCTCCAGAGGCGGGCTCAGGACCTGTATTCTATCCCCACCCATGCTGTGAAATTCTGAATGGCCATGGCGTGGAGGGAAGCTGCAAAGCCTGAGGATCCCTCATGCCAGGCAATATTGTCACATTGGATCTTTCTCTCAGTGGAGGAGAAATAGGCTTAGCAAATGTTTGTAGGATGAAGTAAGCTTTGTGCAATTGCCTGCCGTATTTTAGCAAAATTTACAACATCCAATATAGTTAGCTTTTTGTAAAATCCTTGGAACAAGAGTTAATGAGTTAATTACAGTGGATTCATTAGTTAAAATTGCCATCAGATACTTTAATTTCATGGAAATCTCAGTCTGGCAAGTGTCAGACTGTTGGGCAGACCTTTGCCTGGTTTATCATCCTGCTTATAGTTCAACAGAATTTTTGCCTGATTGTCAGTTTTGGTTTTATATGCATCTATGAAAGTGATCATTATGTTTTGAATAGGTTTCAAGTTTGCCAGTGATCATGCTGCAAGTGCTGTGTATGCTTGTTTGTATTGTCTGTCAGCTGTTTTCCATAAGAGTTGTCTGATGCGTCCCCTGTACTGTCACAGCTCTTCTCCTCAGATTTCGGGCTTGTGTGCATGTACTACAATGCACACTATAGGGGTATGCAGTACTACATTAATGCACATTAGGGAATTTCTAGTGCTCGCCGGTAGGGTCTACATGGGACAGTTTGTACAAAACACATTGGTGCACATTAGAATTCCCACCCCTCTAGGGTACATTGCTGTACTATGTGGACAAGCCCTTAGAGAGCTAGAAAACATCCGTGAAATGAATGAACATAAGAAGCTTCCATATCGTAAACACCAATAATCTGTACCTTGCGTGAATCAGCTCATGCAATAGAGCAAGCATTTTGCCACTAGAACAAAAGTTGAGTTATTTCTCTGTGGCTACCTGGTTTAGTAGAAATGGCCAGGGAAATTTGGGAAATTATCCTATTCAGCATGTTAGCTAAAGTTCTTGTGATTTCCAGTAAATGCAACAGAAGTCAATGTATCAGTGATTTTTAATTTACTAACACACTGAGGGATTTTCAAAACTACAAAAGGCAGTTATGCACTCTAACATCCCAACTGTGTGTTAGGACAATCTCTCCCTCAGTTAAAAGAGTTAAGGTTGAAATTGTATCAATGGAGTCCAGCTAACATGCAAATATTGAATTAACTTTTATTACACTGTGACAGGGTTGGGACTCACCACCACAGCACCTCCCGGTGGCACGTCTGGGAATTAGCTCTGTCCTCTGCAGGGCACCCTCTGCCGGTGGTGTCCCGTCCGTCGTCGGCTCCCCGTTGGCGTCTGGACCCGCATTGCTCCCCGCTCGGCAGTGTCCTCTTCAGGACACTGCCCTCCAGCAGTGCCCACTGCTCTGGTCTCACCCCCTTCTGGGGGGTCTAGTGTTATAAGCAGTCCTCCATCTGCACCTGTGCTAGTGGCCAGCTGCAGCCTGGCTCCTTTGTCACAGGGGCCAGCCACAGCCTGTATCAAGCCACGCTCCTCCTCAGCCAGGTGTAGTACAAGGGGGGGAGGGGGGAGACACCCAGGCCCACCCGCTACTCTGGGTCCCGACCCAGGGACCCTCTAGCAGCAGCCTCCCTGCCCTCCTTCTCTCCCCTTGTCAGACTTTGTCCCTGGGCCGCTTCCCCTTCAGCCCTGTGCAGCCACTCGGCCATTTGTAGCAAGGCCTGCAGCCTGGGGTTTTCCTTGGCTGGAGTGCCCCCAGCTCCTTCTGCCCTTCCCCAGCACTGCTCTGCTCTGCTCTGGCCAAGGTGCTACCTTTCAGCCCAGGAGCCAGTTCTCCTCCCTTGGCAGTCAGGGAGAGACTACTTCTCCCCCTGCTAGGCAGCCTTTATATAGGGCCTAACCCGGCCCTGATTGGCTCTATTGATTGGCTGCCAGCCTGAGCAGCCTCAAAGGCCTGTTCCAGACTTTTTCTCAGGGGGTGGGGCACCGCCCCACCACATACACTTTTGCACTTTTTTAAGAAACAAAATTCAAATTTTAGTGCCCAGAAATTTGAGGAATTCAGCCGGTTTTCCACTGCCATATAGTTAACACTTCATTACTCACTATCACCTCAGTTGATTTACACCAACCACCCAAAGTTAACTTTGCAAAACTAAAAACAAATAAAAAATAACAAGTTACCAGGACACCATAAAAACTGGATTTCAAGAGGTCCATTTCCAATATACTGGAATACTAACACATATTATAACATTACTCACTACAAAACAATTAGTGTATTCACTTCTACATGGTGGTGTGTGTATGGATGTGTGTCTGTGTGTGTGTATGTGGGGGGTGGGGAGGAATTTCAAAAATGCATGAGTCCATGTACTTCAACAGACATGGGATCAGGGTCCATATTTCTTTTGAAATCTTTACTACACATTTAATAAACTTAAACTCATCTGTATACAACCTCATCATATTATTATGGCTCCTATTGTTTCAGTTATCTTATTCCATAAGGGAGCATAACTGCTCTTTTATATTTATTCTGAATCCTTTTACTCCCACCAGCTTCAGTCAGGTTTCACCCAACCCTCAGAATAACAATATATAATTCAAATGTAGCTCTTAAAATTCCAAGGGGTGTGCAGTACTTTGAGTCCATTTAATAATGTATGGACTTGGTTGCCTGCTATTAGCACCAAGGTTAAAAATGTTTGCTCCAGGAATTCTGTGTCACTTTAACAACTAAAATATCAGGTTCAGAATTTAGAGTTTGCCAGGTAGACAATGCTAACTGCAGTGTCCCACCAGGTATCTTCCATCTGGGCTTGTGTCTCCTCTATCTGTTTAGTCAAAAAGTTAACAGTTTCAGTTGGAGAAACAAAAATATAGAAGCCTAAATACCTTTGAGAATCTGGGCCATAATACCTAACTTCCACTGATTTTAGTACCAAATACCTTTTGAGGATCTGGGCCTACCCGTATACCACATCTCTGTTCAACAGGGAAGAGAAGCAAGTTCTCATCCTAGTGCCAAAAAAAGTAAAACAAAATCCTTCTCCCATCAATAGCCCTCCTGAAAAATCCTCCTCCTGACATCCCTACCTGGTACTGGCTTCTTGATGTGAGGGTTAGGGAAAACGCTGGTTGTTTTTTTTGAGACTGTCCTAAAAATGTCTTTGGTAGATGTCTGGCACTCTTTCCCTCCAGTGTGTTCAGAGGCAGCTGCCAGGCAGCGACATGGACACCCCAATTAAGAATGGCATTTTGGGGGGTGGTAGGCAGGGCCGGCTCTAGGCACCAGCAAAACAAGCTGGTGCTTGGGGCGGCATATTTTTAGGGGCGGCATGGCCGGTGCCAGAATGCCGCCCCTAAAAATGTGCCCCGGCCGTCCTAGCTCACCTCCGCTGCTGCCGCCGCTCGCGCACCACAGCGCGCGAAACAGCTGATTCGCGCGCCGCTGCTCCCCCTCCCTCCCAGGCTTGAGAGCCTGGGAGGGAGGGGGAGACTCTGAGTGGCCGCGGCGCGCGCGCCGCTTCTCCCCCTCCCTCCTAGGCTTGAGAGCCTGGGGGGAGGAGGCAGGGCTGGGGATTTGGGGAAGGGGCGGAGTTGAGGTGGGGCCGGGGGGTGGGGTAAGAAAAAAATGGGGGGTTGGGGGGGAGGGCAAAATTGATTTTGCTTGGGGCGGCAAAAATCCTAGAGCCGGCCCTGGTGGTAGGCATCCCTTCTGCCCACTGTGTAGCACAGAACCACACCTAACTAGAGCTGCTCCTTTCTGGGAACAGATACATGCACCATAAGTCACCAAAACTCCCATTGACTTGAATGAGGCCAGGATTTCTTTCCAGATCTCCTGACTCCTGGGGCAGTGCCCTTATCCACTGGACCTCACTGCCTTCAGTATAATATGCTATAGCATGTTTGAAAACCGTTGAACACTTAAAAGTAAAAGCAAATTCTTTTTTGGTTCAGATGGGGATTTCTTTATTAAAATGACCAACAACTATTATGTGGAGTAAGGCACCACATGTTATACTTTATTTCTCATTGAGTAATTTCTCATTGAGCTCTTAGAAAAAAGCTATCCCATGGGAAGAAGGAGAAACACCTACTGTATCAAATGAAAAAGCAATAAAGTTGCTACTAGCCCAAGGTGACATGACTGTTTCTATGTCTCCTCCTGACTGGGATATAGTTTAGAACCTTGACTGGGGCTTATTGCTTTTAAATGCTGTGTGGAAAGCTTACAAAGCACACAAACATTTTAGCTGTGCCCTAGCACTTGAAAACACCTCAGGTCTGCTACTCAGAAACATTGAGCACCCAAAGCAAGAGAGGTGGGTTCTCTGCTCCTCAGAAAATCAGGCCCTAGCATTGTAATAGATTGTTTGGAAGGGTTTAGTCTTTGATTTCAGCCAACTAATGTTAATGGATTCTACAACAATTGCTTATGAACAGAAAACACAACCTATGAACCAGCTGAGCACCAAACCACACACATTCTCTGACATAGCACGCTTTTAACAATTTTAGGGGACACTTTCAAAAGCACAAAAGGCTATTAGGGGCCTGATTCTTGCTAAAAAGCTGGGCACCTAACTGCCATTTGTGTCTTTGAAAATCTTCACCTTAAATACCAAGTTAGCATGTGAAATATATGGCCTTAAGGCCATACGGGTAACATTTTGTTACACAAACATCTGGATTTTTATATATAATATCACACATATACTAGTATTGTCCCCCCTAGCATTCAAAAATGAGTTAGCTCCCCCAAAAACATAATAATGAATTGGATTGAACAAACCCTAAACTGTCCAGGAAAGGGTTGATGTGGGCTCAATCAGCCTTGCCCTGCTACATCTGCAATATGTGTCAGGTTTGGAGAGAGGGATTAGAAGGGGAGGGCCCACCTCAGCTGACTGCTGGTGGGGAGGGAGCGAGGAGACCTCCAGCTCTCACTCTCTGAGAGAAGCCTGGCTGGAGCAAGAAACTGACTAGAAATTGCTGCCTGCCAAAGTCTCCCTGAGAAAAGCTAAGCCTGATGCAGAACAGCTGTTTTGATTTGCTACCGGTGACTTGCCTATTGTTGCTTGGTAAGTCTGCTGCTGGTCATGCTCTGTCTGAAGGGAGTGACAGCCAAATAAAACCCTTCTGTCTCTTGCACTTGGCTGAGGAACTAGCTGTGGTTTGTTGCAAGCCCAGGCGTGATGCAGTAACAGGTTCTCTTTATTGACCTTCTGTTTGGGAGCCTTTGGAAGATGCTTGGGCCATCTTCATGCTTTTCTCTGCAAACATGAGTGTAGAAACTTGCCATTTAAAAAAATGAAATTTGAAGTTCTCACATTCACTTGCCTTCTAGAGCTGGGGCTTTAAGGAAAACAACAAATATTGTGGAACTTGTGATAAAATCATGAGTTGGCAATGCTGCTTATGTAGCCTTTTTTCTATCTCAATTGATATCAAATAAATTATAGAACTCGTAATTAACTATTTTTTTCATTATGACTTCTTGGAGGAGCAACCAACTCTCGTGATCAATTGCAAACAAATGGTGAATCAATCAACAAAGTTAGGAGTCATTATTTTGAAAGATTGATGAATGAGGAGTACCTGGAGGAACAAAGAACATGTACGTTGAACTGGGGTGTGATAAGCTGCATACTGGAAGAGGAGTTTGAAGAGGCACCTAGGAGAATGAAAAAGGAGAAAGCACCTCGGTCAGATGAAGTATTAGTGGATGCTCTGAAGTCATTTGGAGAAGAACGCATCAAGTATCTTACAAGTTTGTTCAATGATACTTTCAAGAAAGAGAAAATGCTGGATGAATTGCATAAAAGTTTTATGCTGCCAACTTTTAAACATAAAGGAGATGTTATACTGTGTGTTAAGTATTGCCCAATAAAGCTGATATGCTATGAAAATATGGGAGAAGATAATTGAAAAGTGTCTGCATGGAACAGTTGAAATTTGGAAGGGACAGTATGGATTCATGCTGAGAAGGAGCACAATTGATGCCATATTTGTGGTATGAATCCTTGTGGAGAAATTTAGAGAAAGGAGGTGGCAATTGGGCATGGTCCTTGTGGATCTGAAGAAGGCATACAATTATGTACCAAGAGAACTCATTCGATGGAGTTTGTGATGGAGAGGTGTGTCAGGAAGGAATCTCCATCTTATCCAGGATATGTATGATAGATGGGCTACTGCAGTCAAAAGTAAATGGGGCTTCAGCACAGAATTTCCAGTAAATGTTGGCTCAATGCTGATCCCTGATGCTGGCCTGTTTTTGTTTGTTATGGATGTGATACGGGAGGCACCTTGGAACATGCTGTTCGCTGATGACTTAATGATATGTGGGGAAGACTGTGAGACTCTTTGAACAAGCCAACTTTGAACAGAGGCAATGTAGTTTTGAGCGGGCTGGTCTTAGACTAAACGTTGGTAAGACCGAGGCTAAGATAACTGAGGAAGGAGGATTCACCATAAAGGATAACACAGGAAGACAGCTTAGAAGGGTGAAAGAATTTTAAATACCTAGGATTAATGGTTACTGCCATGGATACCCTATTGAGTGATGCCTGGCATTGTACTGAACTTGCTTGAAGAAAACAATGGGAGCTGATCCCAGTTCTTGATGACAAAAAGAGGCCAATACATTACAAAGATAGAATGTATAAAACTGTAATAAGACCCATCTCAGTGTAGGGAACAGAAGTCAGACTTGGCCAATCACAAGAAAATAAATCGGTATGCTCTCCACCATGGAAATTATCATCTTGAGATGGTCAAATAGTTGGACACTCCATGATAGGAAATTTATAAAGGGCCTTACACACATTGCTCCAATTGAAGACAAGCTGAGGAAGGCTAGACTATGTGCATATTGGCATACACAGTGGAGACCTGAGAGCTATATCGGTAGGATGGCTCTTGCAATGATTATGGACTGAAGATGACCCAGGGGAAACTAAAGATTCAGTACACAGACCAGAGTTGGAGGACCTCAAAGACACCATTCTGCATGGTAGCCTGGTATTGGAGTATTGGAAGAAGGCTGTAAAAGCTGCCAACCTTGAATAGGGAAGTGGCAAGAAGAATAAGATTACTTCTCATTTTTTTGGTCTCCCTCTGGTGTTTTGGCCAGCAAGAAAAATGCCATTAGCTTTTTCATCATCAGCCATGATAAAAACAGCAGAAGCAGAAATTATGCTTATCTGGTGTATTTTCTTGAAAAAATTTCAAGGCTGCTCCACCAATGTTGCTCATCCCAGAAACCTGATATTTCATAAAATGCTTTATATTTTTGAGTCTCTTTAAGGTGGAATGAATTCCACAGGTGGAATGCCTGTGTTATCTGCTGTGATGTCAGGCATAAGGAAAATTGATAGTTCCCCTTCCAATAGTTCAAATACACTGGGGCAGCATCAGACACATTCTCTGCTGGAAAGTTTACATTTAGGAACAACAATGAAATCCAGTTTAACAGAGGGAGAGAAAAATCTGTCAAGAAATGCTGAGTCTGATTTTTTTCCACTGCCTTGCACCATGCATAGTTACTTGCACCTGTGCAAAGTGGGTGTGAAATGTTACCATTTGGAGTTAGTCATATTTTACACCCATTGTGTAGAGGTGTAAATGACTACACAGGCAATTCCAGGGGGTGCAGAATCTGCCTTCAAAACTTCCAAATGCAGACATGATCAATAAAACACAGTCCTGTATGTCACCATTGAGTCCCAGTGTCTTAATCTAGGCCCAGATCCTGCAAATGGCTCTGCATGGGTCCAGGTGTCTGCCCACATGGAACAAGTTGCAGATTTATGCCCACAATATATCAGTGACTAGGACACATCAGAATTTTCTATTTAACTGTTAATTATTTAGTGTTTTATTTTTTAGTTCTTATATTTAAAGGTAGAGAATGACTGGCATTTTTTTGACTAAACATTTCTTTCATTGTAAAAGTTGACGTGTTTAAAACCAAAACTTTTCATGGGAAAGGGCTGGTTTTGACAAATTTCTCAACTTGAAAAAAGTTTAAAAATTGTCAATGTTCCACTTGAAATTTTCAAAATGAAAAATTCTGCTTTTCTGGTTCAAAACAACTTTTTTGTTTAGAAATGTAAACTAAGTAGAGTAAAACTATTTTTTAAAATAAAAAAATGGTCAGAATGAAATGTTTTGAAATTATCACAACAAAATGTTTCTGTTGATCCAAACCAATCTTTTTTTTTTTCAATTCAGTTTGTGAATTTTTTTGAGAATATGACTTTTCATCTCGATTTGGGATGGGAAGTTTTTTTTAAATCTCAAAAATTTTAATGGGACAGGAAAACCTATTTCCCACCTGGCAGCATTTAAAGGTTTTCTAAATTATTCATAGACTCATAAATTTTAAGGCAAAGAGGGAACACTGTGATCATCTAGTCTGACCTCCTGCATAACACATTAGTGACGTGCTCTTTGTAACCAGATTAAGTGATTCCAAAACTTTTTACCTAAATTACCATTTCCATTGAAGATTGAGATCATGCTGCAGTGAATGATCTATTATGAACATTGCTCTCTGTATTTGGAAGATGGTCCTGCAGAGTTTTAAGTGGAGCTCATATATTGACTGTCTCTGAAGAGACCTTTAGATAATTCATTAGGTTTATGAGTGATTCCATATTGAACTAGAGAGAGCCCACAAACTCTGAAGAATGTCTTTACCTGAACTGCATAACAGAAGTTTTCACTGCAGCTTTACTCAAAACTAGTTTGTGGGTCATCTGTTATAATCCACTTGTAAATGAGGTTTTATCCCAATACAGCTGTGAAGTATATAATGTACTCTGTGCTTTCACCATGAAATCTAGTTACTCCCAAACAATAATACATACAATTAATATGGATGGGCTGAAATGGAACTGAAGTTGTAAAATCCATATAGGCAAATAAGTCAATTTGCTCTGGAACAGACTGTACAAAAAGCATCTAAACAATTTCCCTGAGATCCTAGGCTGTTTATCTCTGTCATTTTATAATAATGCCACTTATTCTTCACAAATTTATGAATAGCCTTTGAGGAAGAATGTGGGAATCATAATCTCAGATACGTGTATCCATGTCACCTATTATCATATGTGGGATCCGAGGCATAGGCATAAAGGAGGGCCACTGAAATTGCAATTTACAGTATCAAGATTGTGTTTATACGAATTGCTGCTACTGCTAGAGATGGGCACAAACCACAACATTCAGATCCAGGTCTGAACTTTCCCAAAGACTAGGGGTGTTCAGGGCCAGTCGGATATCTGACATAAGAATGGATTAATGTGGAGCTATAGATCTTCAGTTCTACCCAAATGAAAAGATCTGGGATAAACACATCCTAGAAGACTGGGCATTCTGGCAGCTCAGCAAACCCATCCTATCCAGAGATGGAGACTGGACCAGTTCCATAACGGGGATTTGAGGAGCAACTTGTTGATAATGGGATATTAGGAGGGGAAGGGGAAAGCTTATGTGAATGAACAACTAGCTTCCTGCACGACACAACTTTCTACATTAGTTCACTCCTCCTCCTGATAGGACTTTGTAACCCAAGTGATAGAGTAATTCCTTGGCCCAGGGTAGGGGAGTACTTCTCTTTGCCTACCCAGAAGTCAGGGGAAGGGGAAAACCAATCTTTGTTTCCTGAGTCTGATTTTGAACCTTACTCACATGGAGCAGTACTTTGCTGGTAAGTAATTCCATTCACTGGTGTATGAATTGGAACCTTTCCACTTTCCTCCCTCTAATTTTGGATTCAAGGTCCTGATGAAGGCACACCTTGCAGTTCTATATTTGTATCAGCTAATTATAAAGTATCTGCATTAGCCAAATGCAGAGTAGAGAGGTAGAGGTACAATCACATAGGGCAACATTACTTGTTACTGGGTATAATGATTAACACCACAAGTAGTTCAAAGGAGGTCAGTGTTGCCAGGATCTGGCCCTACATTGTCTTTGATGCACACAGCTTCATTTCAAATTGTATACTCTGTGTCACAGAGAGAGGGTTCTATATGTTGAGAAGCATTAACACATTTATGCAATTTTCATTTACTTTTTAAATTACAGCAATACATGAATGCTGACATTTTTCATTAGCTGCCACTGAAAACAGAGTTATACCATCAATGGGATGTTTAAAAAGATGTTGTACTGTTGACCTGATGTCAGCTCTTGTGGGTTAAGCTGTTTTATTGATGGGTATCTAGAGTGGATGGAACGTAAATCCACTTTGAAGATGAAATTGCTAGCTCAGCCTCAGCTTTTAACACTTGCTTGTTATTTGAAATAAACTGAATAGGAATTCACTCCATTTCTTTTTTAATAGCAAATGAAGGACCAAGTCAGAGAAGAGTTGTATTATTTAGTCTCATGCTCTGAAAAGTGGCTCAGATGCTCTAGAGAGTGAGTAAACTGCTCATATCAAATATGAAAGGCATATCAGTCATCCAAATCATGCAGAATTCTCCAGAAAAGTGGTCACAATAGTGGTATGGACACAGAGGTGAGACCCTGTCCCCTCTCTGGGAACTGCAGGATCATCAAAGTGACAGGATAACATTTCCCTTTAAAACCCCATTATAGTGGGGCTCAAAACTTCAGATTTGTCTGCTCCTTGGTCAGAGGGGGAGAGACAAATTAATTGGGGTGTCTCTCACAAAGTTAATTAATGTTTATGATTCAAGTGTCTAGAAGTAAGAAACGGAGATCCTGCTACATTGAAAATATCATTGAGAAAATAGGTTACTTTACCTCCAGATCTTTCAGACACATCCCTCCAGCACCCTTGATCCTGTGACTGCGTCTCCCTGATCTCTACACTTGTTCCATTCCAAATATGCTGCTTGCTGCTTTCTGACTAGAGCTGAACTTGAGGCCATGATCCTTAAGGTAAAAAAGGGGGGAGCTTTTTCTCATCCACATCTGCTCATAACTGGAAATGGAAAATATTGTGATGCTCCTTTTGGCTGTCCCCAGATGTCCGGCTCCCTTTCCAGACACATTCATGCGCACACCATGTGCCATTTGCGAGGGACACCTACCGATTTTAATTTTGTTTGAAATCAAGAAAATAATCCATCCCCTCCTTTATGTGAATTCTGACAACAGTAGGTTGGAGAAGGCAAGAACTATTGTCTTCGCAACCTCTCTTGGCAGGACCTAGCTCTTTGTTCCTTTTCTTGTCAATTTGTTGCCACTTTAATAGTTGTAACTGCTGCAGCAGCTGTGGCATTTGAGGCACTGATGGCTGTTGCTGAAATGAGATTTTACAAACAGTCATGAGGGCTTGAGAAATCCCACAAAAGCATGCAATTAGGAAGGTTTGTACTTATGCAGTCTGACTGCTTCCTAATGGGGGCAGATAGTTTGTTGATGGTTAACATCTGCCTGGTCATTGGACATGTTGGGGAGGGTAAGGTCTCCTCCCACCTCCACTAGCCAGCAGATACTGGCCCCTGCTATGTGACAAGAGACATAACTTTTGTACACCTGCCCCAGGTAATGTCTCTGCGACTTGAAGTCTTTAAATCATGATTTGGGGACTTAAATCATGAGTCAAGGGAGAGAATTATTCCAGGAGTGGGTGGGTCAGCTTTTGTGGCCTGCATCATGCGGAAGGTCAGACTAGATGATCATAATGGTCCCTTCTGACCTTAAAGTCTATGAGTCCATGAGTCTATGAACTGGGGGCCAGAAAATAAAGATGCCACCACTCCTCTGCGTCGCACACTTATATTACAGTGTTAAAAGGAAAGAATATACACTGGCAAGTTACAGCTAGCGGCAAAGTGGCAGGATATGACTGGTGTACGGTAAATGTCAATGACAAATTCAAAAATGAGAATCAAGTACCAGCAAAATAGAAAGGTGACATGGACTCTAATATCATAGCTCATGACATGTCTCTTCAGTAGTTGGCACAGCAATGGCTACCTCCCCGCCACATTTCCCAGGTATATTTTGTAATGTAGGAAACATAGCAAGGGTAGTGTGAGAGACTGCTGTGGCTCAGTGTATTCAATGGCAACCATGGAACAAAGACACCATAGGATAGGAACAGACCCTGGCTGGGTGATAAAACTCATGGCCCATCAAATTAGTAATGTACAGGAAAAACATCTGGTTGTCTTGGTGCCTCCGACATGGCAATAGTCCATTGTTGATTAAACAGAAGCTCCATCCAAATGTGATTGCCTTGAGCTATTTGTTATCAGAGAAGAAATCTGGCATCTCAGGTTGTGTGGGTTAAATTAGAAAGACTCCTTTTCCTTTGTGATGGTTAGGGGACACCTATCTATGTGGATCTGAAACAGCCACCTTGTTATGTGGTACACAACTACTTGTAGTCTCTTTGGCTTGGTCTACACTTACCCCCCAATTTGAACTAAGGTACGCAACTTCAGCTACGTGAATAACGTAGCTGAAGTTCGAAGTACCTTAGTTCGAACTTACCTCGGTCCACACGCGGCAGGCAGGCTCCCCCGTCGACGCCACGGTTCCCCCGTCGACGCCGCGGTACTCCTCTCGTCTAGCTGGAGTACCGCAGTCGACGGCGATCACTTCCTGGTTCGACTTATCGCGTCCACACAAGACGCGATAAGTCGAACCCAGAACTTCGATTCCCAGCCGCCGAACTAGCGGCTGGGTGTAGACATACCCTTTGTAATAGAACTTTTATTATCTTAGTACACCTCTACCCTGATATAATGCTGTCCGTGGGAGCCAAAAAATCTTACCGCATTATAGGTGAAACCGCGTTATATCGAACTTGCTTTGATCCGTCGGAGTGCGCAGCCCCGCCCCCCCGGAGCACTGCTTTACCGCGTTATATTCAAATTCGTGTTATATCGGGTCGCGTTATATCGGGGTAGAGTTGTAGTAGTATTTTGTATTACTGTAGTGCCCAGGGGCCCCAGGCATGGACCAGGCCTCTAATATTTTGTCTATTATATATGCTGATTGGAAGCCATGTCATTCTTTCCTCTTTACAGACTAATTCATCTATGTGGGAAGAATCAAATGACTAAACAATCAAAATGCAAATAGGGGAGGTAACCAAGAAGAACATATTTTGCAGAACATGCTAGGCACTGGCAGTAGATATTAATATCTAGGTGTCTAATTTCTACAGCAAAGATTGTAATGGGCATTTTATTAACCTTTCTGGATTATTGTACTTCAGTCTTCCTGTCATACCATAGAGACAAATAATGTATTTATATGATTTGACAGCTGCATTACTTAAAAACACAGGGCTTTATTCTTAGCTGGTGCAAATCAACATGGCTCCACTGAAATGAATGTGGCTATGCCACTTGATATCACCAGACGACTGGGCTCTCTGTGTCTGTATATATGTATTATATCCTGTTCTCCAGAGAAAATTGAAAATTATTTGTCTTTTGTCCTCCCAGTCTGTCTCCCTCACTGTCCCAGAACCTCCTCCAAATTACCAACAAGTCAGCTGGCCTTCTCTCCAGCATTTCCAACCCAAGCATTCAAAAACCATGAATCAGGCTCCCCCCGCCCCCAAAGTTATGAGAGTGACTTAAAAATCATGAGATTTTTTTTAAACAGGGGCAGGACTGGTTTCTGACCCTTTAGGGTGCACTCTGGCCACATTTTCAAGCTTTTTTAATCAACCATGAGCGTTAGATTACTCCCCCCCCCCCCCCAAATGGAAACCGAGATTTTTACATAAAAACTTAGGTCCAAGCTGTGGGAGTTTTAAGGACAAAAACAAGTATCTGAAGATTCATGATAAAATAGCGAGATCTGACAATACTGCCTTTCTCTTGCTGTCCATGCTTCCGGTGGGAGTTTTCCTTTCACTTATGGTTCCTCAGCCTATTCGCAGTAATGCTTCTCCCTTGCCTGATCGAGTGGGGAGAGTCTGATGTGTTTCAGTCTTTACTCTGAAGCTATTTCCTGTTATCTATATTAGAGTGGGAAGAGAAATCCATTAGTATACTTAATTGTGAATTTGGCAATGGTGGAGAGCCCAGAGCATAGGATGGGCACTTAATTATGTGTTAATAAACCAAAGTGGATAATATGTTTTCTTTAAGACAAATGTAAGCGCCTGATCCAACACTCCTTGACATCAGTGGCAAGACTCCCATTGACTTCATTGGGCTTTGGAGCAGGCCTGAAGGGCTTGTCTACGTGGGGAGGAAAAAGCCCACAATAGCTAGTGCACACTAGCTACTCTGCATTTTGCCCTGTGTAAAGCATGTATTTTATGCATGACATCCTTATGTGAGGAGGCGGGGACAACAGCTCTCTGTTCTTGAAATACAATTCCATCCTGCACACTTAGTTCATCTTTAATTTGAAAATATGGTTCTGTTCCTACCATACTTGGCTTTTGTCTTCTGGCTGCCCTGCTAGTATTACTCTCTTGACTGCCTGTACTTGGATGTCCTTTTTCTTAGCCTCTTTGATTTCCTTTAATGTGCAGCAGGTTTAAAACAAATAAAAGGAAGTTCTTCACACAACACACAGTCAACCTGTGGAACTCCTTGCCTGAGGAGATTATGAAGGCTAGGACTATAACAGGGTTTAAAAGAGAACTAGATAAATTCATGGAGGTTAAGTCCATTAATGGCTATTAGCCAGGATGGGTAAGGAATGGTGTCCCTAGCCTCGGTTTGTCAGAGGGTGGAGATGGATGGCAGGAGAGAGCTCACTTGATCATTACCTGTTAGGTTCACTCCCTCTGGGACACCTGGCATTGGCCAATGTCGGTAGACCAAATACTGGGCTGGATGGACCTTTGGTCTGACCCAGAATGGCCTTCTTATGTTCCTTCAGCTTCGTTGTTGAGACTGAGAGATAGTGCAGCATGTTAATGGATTCAACTATCCTGATCTCCTTCCCCCAAATCACTGTTGCTAGGTATACGTGCCCTGCTCAGCGTGTGAGCTAACACCAATAATCATCCTGGACAATATCTGATCTCCACCTGGTAGCACTGGAGGTGCATCAACACATGCTGCAATCTCTTTGGAGCAGGAAGAAGGGGCTGTGCTGTGATTGTCTCTAGGTGTCTGTGGTCTGATTGCACTATAGCTGGATGGCCACAGGTGTATGCATGGAATTGCTCCACTCCAAATACCACAGCCAGAAGCTGTCTTTCTGTTTGGACATTCCCCTGTTCAGTCTCTGACAGGGCTCTGTTGGCATAAGCGACCGGCTGTCCTGCAAAAGAGTACACCCAGTCTCTTCTCCAATGCAGGAGAGTGTCCATGGTTTTCCCGGCTGGTGGTACTTCAGGAAAGTGGCATCCATTATTATTTATTACAGTGTTTCAAATGCTTGCTGTTGGGGACCTGCCAAGTCCGAATCAACATCCTGCCTTATAAGCTGACATATGGGTTCCCCTACTGCAGCCAGGTGTGGACAGAACTTGGGCAGAGAATTTATCATTCTTATGAAGTGCTGTAACCCTTTCACATCCACTGGAGCTGGCATGTCGCTGACTGCCTTGATCTTGTTTGGAATCTGTTTTCAATCTCACTGCTGTGAGCAGATGTCCAGTGTATGTCACCTCACACTGTCTGAGTTCCATTTTTTTCTGGGTTGAATTCTATGTTCTTGTCCTTGCATCGCTGTAGAAAACCTTGTAGTTCTCTGTCATGGTCTCATCGAGCTTCTGTATCATTGCTCCCTTTAAGTAAAATGATGATACCAGCTGTAATTATTTTCACCCAAGACAGTCCTTGCAGTACTTGGGGTGGGTCTTCTCTGGAGCACCTCTGGTGCTGGGCTTATGCCCATTGGCACACCCACAGCCATCTGTAGCAATCAAATGGTGTTGCAAAGGTTGTCAGCATGATGGCCTCACAATCCAGGGTTACATGCCAAATGCTGTTCTTCACACCAGACTGTAAAGATTCTGTCTTTGGAAAGTTCTGACAAGATTCATGAACTGTGGGCAGTGGATAATGGCATGTTTTCAATGCCCGAGTTAGTGGCATTGGGTCTATGCAGATGTGTAATTTGCCTGATGACTTCTTTACCACCATCATGCTGCTTACCTAGAGTACACTGGCCTCTACATATGCTATGATACCCCTGCTCTGTAGACTTTTGAGCTCCTGGCATACTGGATTATGTAATACAAATGGAATTTTCCTTCATGGTAAACATGTTCCACTGTGGGGTCTACTTCCAGTCGCAGCTTTCCTTTGAGGCATTGCCATTACCATTGTTGCATGCATGGAGGTTGGTCTACTATGAGATCACCTTCAGGGATCAGCTGCTCCCTCAGGTGATGATCCCAAGTGCCACAAACTATCTCGTCCTAAATTAGGGAGTCTGTCAAGTCCCCAAAATGCATGTAGTAGCCAGTGTGCATAAGCCAGTAACATAGGAGTCTATCTCTTCCCCTTTGGACTGGTCTCTAGTGAAAAACCTGTGTCACCTTAGTTTTGTTCTGTTTTGAGGAGCAATAGGTCCCCAGGGCTCCTAGGACCGCTGTGAGGCTTAAGGTGATGGTGAGCTTCAGAGTGATGCAGACCTCTTTGGCTTGTTCCCCAATACGGTAAAGTACCAGTTTTACTTCCTGCTATTGTTGTCCTCCTACTCGGCAGGTCTGTGTACAGCTCAAACTCCTCCCTCTACCCGGTCAGTTTTATTCACAAAGTGTGAAGCTGAATGTGGGTTAAGTTGAAGTGGAACTTTATTAAATTCTGTGCACTGCTCTCTCCATGTGGCTGAGTTGCTTCCAGCCTAATTCCCTGTATTGTGTTCCTGGTGTCCCATCAATAATAGTCCCTCCAGGGAACATGGGCCCTCTGATACCATTTCCCCTGATCATGACACTTTCTGCAGTAACTCCTCATGTGGAAGACTGTGTTGGTGCACATTGCTTAATGCATTTCCAAAGTGCATTAAGTGAGAGCCCCCAAAGGCACTCAGTATGAAGAAAAGGCTTGTCTACATGGTGAGCTAGTGTGCAGCAAGCTGGTGCATTGTCAGTTCACACCCTGGCTTGCTGTGCACTAACTCACCATGTAGACAAGGCCTAAGAGTGTCCACACAGGGCACTTAATGATGTGTTATTATGTGAGCAGGCCATGTATACCTAGCAACAGTGAGTTGGGGAAAGAGGATCAGGATAGTTGAGTCCATTAACATGCTGCACTATCTCCCAGTTTCAATAATGAAGCTGATGGAAATCAAAGAGGCTACGAAAAAGGACATCCATGTACAGGCAATCAAGAGAATGATACTAGCAGAGTAGCCAGAAGACAAAAGCCAAGTATTGGTAGGAACAGAACCATATTTTCAAATTAAAGGTGAATGAGTGTGCAGGATGGAATCATATTTCAAGAACAGAGAGCTGTTATCCGCGGCTCATCACATAAGGATGTCATCCATAAAATACATGCTTTACAGCTGGGCATTGGCAGCTGTCTGAGATGACTGTGTGTTTACTGGCCTTGGAATGACTACACAGCTCTGATCCTTGATAGAAGAGTGTGATAACCACCAGCAGAAAGACTGTTACCACATGAGCTGCGCACCCAACTATGGGAAAAGGCGGCAACAGATTTATTTATCTCCAATGAAAAGTAGTACTTGATTACAGTGGACTACTATTTAAATGTTTGGGAGGTTCGTGCCCGGCCTGATACAAGAATCAAATCAGTGATTGGCAAACCAAAGAGATATGGCATTCAGAACACTGAATTCACCAACAATGGACTCCAGTTTGCCTTGGAAGAAGTGAAGGAATTTGCACACAAATGGGAGTTTGACCATTACATCGCCTCCCCAGCATATCCATAAAGTAATGGGAAGGTGGGATCAGCTGTGAAAACAGCTAAGAGATGGTTTCTTCTGGTTCAGACCCCTTGTTAGCATTTTTGGCACACAGGAATACTCCATCACAGGGTGCCAAAACAGTCCAGCGCATGCATTGATGGGACAAAGGACCAAAACCCTGCTACCCATGAGAGGAGACCTGTTGCTACCAGATACCACTATGAGGAGAGGGCTGACAGTCAGAGAAAGCAGGCGCTGGAGTACAGCAGGTCAGGCAAGGACCTACCAGCCCTGGAGACAAGCACTCTGTGAGAATATAACCATTAGAGAGACACCAGAAAGAGTGGACTAAAGGAGTCGTGAGGGTTGCAGAGGCACCCAGGTCTCATGAGGTAATTACACAAGAAAGACACATGAGAGGTCTGAAGGAACAGGAGACACTTGTGAGCCAGCAGACACATCACCAAGAGAGCCTACAGAGATACAGAGATCATCATAGAACAGAGAGATGGAAAACCATCTGTAGGCCACCCCACTAGAAGGGAGGAGACTCTACAGAGAGTTAGTTGCAGAGACAGGAGACACGGAGACAGCAATAGGCCACTCCCAGTGTGGTCATCTGTTAAGGAGATCAAATTATCTCAAAAACTATGTAACCAGCTGAGTCTGTGGTAAAGATGGGACTCCAGCTCAGTGGTGTGCTAGCAACCTCTGACTGAAGGGACATGGGGTGAGGGTGTGGGGGTTAATTATTTGTTTTTAATTATTATACTAGAATATTTGTAAAATAGGGGAAATGTATCGTGATCTGTGGAAATGGAGTCAGAGGGCCCATGTTCCCTGGAGGGATTGTTATGGTCTGGACACCAGGAAAACAAGGACTGTATGGAGATAGGTTGGAAGCAACTCAACTTCAGAGCTGCCCAGATGGTTTAATAAAAGCTCCATTCATTCAACTTAACTTGCATTCGGCTTTACTCTTTGCTAATGAAACACAGAGTAGCTAGCATGCTACACAACCTAGCTTACTGTGCACTAAGTCCCCCCCTGTAAACAAGCCCTTAAGCTCTTCCTTTGTTTTTATGGTAGAAAATTTGAGTGTGGCCATTTTAGCCATCAGCACTTCAGAGTGTATGTAATCCCCAGGTTTTTTTTTGTCACGTGACCTTCAACCTCACGCTCAACAATGAGTCCAAGGTGCAACATGAAAATAGCCGAGCATAAGACACCCCCTTTGTTAATCTGCTTTTAGGTTCCAATCCTGCAGTTCTTATTCTTACAAATTTTCCATTGTCTTCAATGGGAGTTTACTGTGTGCACGGACTGCACTAAGTGTGACGATACCTCTGATTTGTCATTTGTCTCAGTTAAACATTCTCTGGTGTAGTTGGTCAAGAAAAAAATATTTCCCTTCTTCAGCAAGTGGTGTATTAAAAATGCCACTTATGTCTTTATACCAAATAATTTTCAAGCTGGTGTGCTCTGTCATCAACTTGCAAAGTGCAGGCCAACTCAACCAGATTTAGAGCTATAGTAAGTCATTTTATCAGCCTCATATAAAAATGTAGTGCTTGATAAACATTCCTTAGGCAAGACATTTATAAAAATGACTTAAACATGGTCCCTTGTCTGTACCTACACACACAGCTTTTCAGCTAAGATTTGTTATTATTGTGTGTGCAGCCATTAGAAAGTGGGCTCTCAAATGCAGAGAAAACAGCCTCCATACAACATAACTCCACACAGTTCTAGCTACTTTTAAATAGCAGGAATCTGAGTCACTAGTGTATCACAGGATTAAAAAAATATATCTGATCTGATTAGAAAAACCTGCTTGTGCTTAATACTCTGGATTTATGAGAGTACGAACACATACACCTCTACCCCAATATAACGCTGTCCTCAGGAGCCAAAAAATCTTACCGCGTTATAGGTGAAACCGCGTTATATCGAACTTGCTTTGATCTGCCGGAGTGCGCAGCCCACCCCTCCCACTCCCTGGAGCACTGCTTTACCCCATTATATCAGAATTCATGTTATATCGGGCTGCGTTATATCGGGGTAGAGGTGTATTTCAGTTATTTCTGTGAAAGTTACCAGTTTAGATTCTATATCATACAGTAAGTGTTAGGGCCAAATTCTGCATTGATTTCCACCCTTTGAAATCTCAGGGTAGGGGAAAGGATGGAGATAAGAGTTGCATTATCATTTTCTACCACAGAGGGAGGGTTTGGGGATGTTTTGATGAACAGACACGCCACAGATGGTGGGTTGTTTATTTTTCATCCAATAATGTAATGGTTTGTTTTTATTGCTGAATGTAACTCATATTTCTAAATCTGTAATGTGTGGATGATATATTCTTGCCTGAGTAGAGGTACTTTTTGAAAGAAAAGAAGAGTAAACTGACAGTTCCTTAAGATTTCAGCAAAAATAGAAAAAACAAAAAGGTTTTTAATGGTTCTCACTTTTTGTCAACGGGGAATATGTAAAAAAGATGAGTCTTATCCTCCCAGTTACTTATGGCTATTCCAGGCTGATTACAAAAATGTCCTCCAATTTAGTCCTGCAGTCTGGGAACTGTCTTGCACTGTTACAATTTTTTTTGGACAGGTGTGAGGAAAGGGGGGAGTTGCATGGAGAAAGAAATTGGACACTGCATGTGTTTGAAGATTTCTTTATGTTGGAATGTTGGATATGTTAAAAATCAAAATGATTTTTGATGCAACTTTACGAACAGTAAAAAAGATATATTTGAAGGCTGATAGTCTTTTATCTGGTCAGGAAGATAGATGGGCATGGCTTAAGCTGTCATGTATATAAATGTGAGTATTGACTAATGTATGCTGGCTAGCATATATATCTATATAAACATATATATCACATTAATAAAATGTTAATATTAATATGTATTATTGCACTGTGTATATATATGCATTAAGCACCAATAACATTAAGGACAAATATTGCAACAGTGATATAGCCTAAAATTGCCTCTTCCATAATCCTGTTCATTTATGCAAAGTATCCCATAACACCTTGCATATGCCAAAAAAGGCTTTTGGCATAAGCAGATAGGAAACTCGTCAAAATCAAGATACATTCATTCTATGTCTTAGTACAAGCTAGGGAAATATCTTCACAGACCAGTACTTGGAATGCTAGTATCCAAAACACAGATAAGGAAAGAACAGAACAAGTTAGGGAACTGGGACAAACTGATGGGTTGTATTTTAGTGACGTGTTAAGAGATGTGCATCTTGTAAAATCACCATATAAATAATACCAGCTGAAATGTGTAACTCTGAGAACACACCTTCTGTGTAAGGTGAATGTAACATCACTGCACGAGACGGCTTCCCGGAGACCAGTATCATATAGAACCTTTTTCCTGTTCTATATTATTATTTGCTTTGAGCAATAAATCTGACTGACATTGACTATTTGGTCCCTTGAACATATTTCATAATGAACCAAAGTGTGGACAAGCAATTGACTATACAATTTATCAATATGTGCTATAAAGGGATCGCATAAATGATATGCTAGTAAAAGACAACTGACAAGAATAAATTACCCTTTTCTTTTGATGACAAGAGATGATAACCTCCTGGTAGTAGTCAGAGTCCACATGACACTGGAAAAGGCTGCTCTTTTCGTAGGCGCTGACTTTTGTTTTTGCAAGTGGGTGCTTTTGAAGAGGTATGTGTGTTGTTGTTTTTTTAGGGGGGAAGGGGACACTCTGCCAGTTTTGGTGGGAGGCTATTTTCAGCATATTTATACACTTCTTTCATATTCTAGTTACTGAATGTGTCTATCATTGGTATCTTTACTATTTTAATAATGATTACATTGTTATGAACTACATAATTACATTATCATGAATTATGGTATATTAAAATCATTGCAATCACCTACAAACTGTCTTCACTAACATCCCAATTTAAAGACATTATGTCTCACTGTAGCTTTCTGGATGAAACTGCCAGCAATCTTATTCACATCTAGTTCCCTGATATTGTCTTGATGCAGGTTAAGGACAGCTACATTATTCAGTTGTGTCTGTCCCATTGATGACTGGAGATAATTTTTAAGTCTTCTAATGCTGGAGAATAAGTTCAGGATGATACAAACACAATGAGAAGGATTCTTATTCATTTGCAGTACTCTGGAAACCATAGTGCTTCCAGAGTACTAAAAATGAGCCCAAGATCTCTTTCTTGATGGGTAACAGCTAATTTAGGCATCATCATATGTGTGTATAGTTGTGAATGGATTATATTTTGCCATGTGCATTTCTTTGTATTTAACTTTGAATTTCATCTGCCATTTTGTTGCCAAGTCACCCCGTTTTGTGACATCCACTTGAAACTCCTTGCAGTCTGTTTTGGACTTAACTGTCTTGAGTAATTTTGTATCATCTGCAAACTTTGCCACCTCACTGTTTACCCTTTTTTTGCAGATTATTTATTATGTTGAACCGCACTTGTCCCAGTACAAGCCCCTGGATACCACTATTTACTTCTCTCTGTAACCCACACACCTCCTGGGTGTAGTGTTCTGTCCCATCTAGTGGCAGAGAGAGAGAGAGAGAGAGAGAGAGAGAGAGAGACAGGTCATGTGGTAGAGGCTCATGCACTAAGCTCCAGAGGTCTCAGGTTCGATCCTGCCCACCGACAACTGGGGTCTGTTGGCGTTATATGTGGGGGCTCGTCTGGGATTTCAACTGGGAAGTCTTTGAAGCTCGGGACGTGCTTCCTCATCTAGGGGAAGTATGTAACCCACACACCTCTTAGTGCATGAGTCTCTACCACATGACCTAAAATCCAACTGACTGTTAGCTAAGGCTGTAGAGCAGACTCATAATCTCTCTCTCTCTCTCTCTCTCTCTCTCTCTCTCTAAGTGGTCTTGGTGCCACTAGATGGGACACAACACCACACCCAGGAGGTGTGTGGGTTATATCGCCATTCTGAAAATGGACCATGTGACAGGGTGCTGGCTAAGGAAATCGGAGCCAAGCCTCTGCCATGCCAGCTCCAATCAAGAAGGGGGAATTGAGCTGGCTGAGTAAGCCCAGGCCTGATTGGCAAATGGGGGACAGCTGCCGGTCTTGTTAGCCAGGGGCTACATAAAGGCTGGTAGGAAAGAAGCTGAGGAAGGAAAGGAAGGAGCCAGAGAATTAGAGGGAGTTGGAGCTCTTCTCTGCTGGCTTCAGGAGTTCGCCGTCTCTTAGGCTGTAATACTGAAACTGTTTGTAGCTAGAAGATGGTGGGAAAGTATACTGTAAATAAAAAGAATGGGTGATTGCACCAACGCACAGGTCTCTGGCTGGTTTGTGGGTGCAGCAGAGGCAGAACTTGGGGGGGGGCACGTTAGCCTGTTACAGACCATTTATTCCTACCCTTTGTTTCCTATCTCTAAACTGGAGTGCCTGAGAATGCTTTCGGGATCATCTAAGAATCCTTAATTTAAGTTAATGACAAGCCTTTTGTTATCATAATCACCCTGCCTCTGTTCATAAACAAACTCCCTGCCCTAAGGGTAGAAGTTGTTAGCAGCACAGAACTCATCACATTCCACACTCAAATTCTGGCTCCTGGGTGTTAATCTGAATGTTCCTGGCCCTGTGTGAGTGTTTGTGTGGGAAAAGTTATGGGTTAATAACTTTAATATTGCTTAGAAGGAACATATGTGGTACACACAGTTCCCAATTAAGGGAAGCATTCCTATGCAGGAAAGCACATAAGCATGTGCACAGGTTTCCTGAATTTGGGTAACAGCTCTGAAATATGAAACGAAATCATAGCTTGCAGAGTGTCCGAGCTGATATGTGCAGTAATGGCAAAACTTGACCCTGTGCAGAAGGTCAGCAGTGGGACTTGGTGAGCCTTGTGTTGGCTCTTTATACATGGGTTAATTTCACCTTATATAAGTAAGGAAGGATCCCGTATGTATATCCCATGACTACCACAGTGATTTGTATTTCCTTCTGTAGGAGCAGTATAGAAAAAAAGTATATATATGCCTCCAAAAGAACAATCTTGCAATTGGTAAATTATAAGCAAAAAAATTTTCTTGAGATTTTTATCTAATACATTGGCAATGCTTTGGGCATACACTCCTAGGAAAGGAACACTGACCCCACCCCCCACCCGCCACCCCATCAGTGTCGTCATTCTGAGCGTTAGGTAGGCAGAGAGAGGTTGCAGTGAAATAATATTTACATAATGCTGTATTTTGGAATCTGTTTTCTTTGACCTCTGCCTAATCACATGTCTCACACTGGTCTTTTCTAATTCAATGTGTTTAAAAGAATTCAGAGCCACAAGTGCTGCCTAGCACTCTATGGGTCAGTAGCTACTGCTCTGAAAGCTACTTGAGAATTACAGAATCATTATAGATGCACTCCACAGTCTTTTAGCATTGTAGCTGCCTTACTTGGGATGACTACACGCACAAGCTTCAGACTAAATAAACTGCAGCCCAGGCACATTGTAGCACTCCTTTCAAGGACAAGCAGGATTTTAGATGGCAAGCTGAAATATTTCCCATTAATGCAGAGGGTTATTTTGGGGTAAAGGCCATGCTGGCTCTCAGCTGCAGCAGTTAAGGAACACCTGGACAGAGTTCTCCTTCTGCTTTGTTTGCAGTTGACTGAGATGTTGTTATTAACAATTATTACTTATTAAGTATTAAATCTTTTTTTCCTAACCTCTGGTTTTTTTCCTTTCCCTTTTGTGATAAACAAGCACTGTCAATGTGGGCTGTAACCAAATCACCCTCCTCATTTATCATACTAATTGGGGCTTAATGAGGAGAGGCCTGAGACTGGAAGAGTTGTTGTCTACCCAGAACACTATTGGAGTGTAACTTCTTATGGTAATTAGTACAGTCTGTAATAATTAGGTCTGCTTGGTACTGTATTTATCACAGAGATTTAGCACTAAGAACTATTCACACTGAAATGAACATATTGTACATAGTGAACAGCAATTTTAAATCTAAAAGTAGTCTGTGTTAATAGACACAATATTATTCACTTTTAAAGAACTTGTCATTTTACACTGTTTTTCAGACAAAGCAGCTGATTCACCATTGTATTATTCCCGTTTTATGGAGTTACTGTGGCATAAAACTAGAGGTAACCCTGTGATGAATCATGGCCAAGGAGCTGCTTCAAAATAGTGTTTAACTTCAAATAGTTTTGATAAGACCATTTTCTTTCTCATGTAAAAGCTTCTAAGTAGCATTGCCATGGTACCAAGCAAAGGGCAAAACTCAGCTCTCAGACTTACACAGTGGATATCGACTGATAGTCTTCATTCCCAAATGAGAGATCTATGTTTATTGGAAGAGCTGAATATCAAAGCCGAGATCTGCTATGTGGATGTGAAAGAAGAATTTCCCCCCAAGATATTTAAGCCACTTATCTGCCTGCAGACAATTGCCCTGCCCCTGAATCTCCTTCCAAAGTCTTCCCAACTATAAGTCATACGTTAGGGCTTGGCTACACTTGCGAGTTACAGCGCAATAAAGGAGCCCTGGGCGCCCTAGCTCACTATCCGTCCACACTGGCAAGGCACGTAGAGCGCTCTGACTCTGCGGCTACAGCGCTGCTGGTACTCCACCTTGGCGAGTGGAATAACATTTGCTGCGCCCCCGCTGGAGCGCCACGGCGCCAGTGTGGACAAGGTGTTGCATTACTGTGCTCTGATTGGCCTCCAGAAACTTCCCTTAAGTCAAGTGGCCACTCTTGTCATCGTTTTGAACTGGCTGTAGGAATGCGAGTTTGAAAGCTCTGTTTCTGACAGCCAGCTGCTTATCTGCTCCGATACAGATTAATGTGGAATGCTGTGTGTGAGAGAGAGAGGCGGGGGGAAGAGGGGTTCTGCTGCTGTCTGAACTTACAAGACAGCATGCTGACATGCTCTCAGCCCCCCAAAAACCCACTCTCTCTCCCCCCCCCCCACATACACACAACACACTCCCTGTCACACTCCACCCCACCCACCCCCATTTGAAAAGCACGTTGCAGTCACTTGCATGCTGGGATAGTTGCCCATAATGCACCGCTCCCAATGCTGCTGCAAGTGCCGCAAATGTGGCCACGCCAGTGCACAAGCAGCTGTCAGTGTGGACAGACTGCAGCGCTTTCCCTACTGCGCTCCCCGAAGGCGGGTTTAACTCACAGTGCTTTACATCTGCAAGTGTAGCCATGCCCTTTGTTCTCCATTTTTGTTACATCTTAGAAGCACTTCCTCTAAAAAGGTTTGGTATAATAGCAGGTAAAAACTACAGTGCAGATGTCTGAGGATAAATCCACTTCAGAGATTAAATGGGTAGTGATTAACATAAATATGAGCACAGAGGGCTTGTTTTGGGACCTTATTGATGATGGAACAGGAACTGCTAAACTATGTAAGCTGAAATAGAGATAAGATGAGTTTCTCTTATTCTCTGTGGTCTAGTAGGGTACCTCTTAAAATGAGGTAAATGATATGGAATTAGCTATTCAGTATTATTCAATACGGGTGCCTGTTAAGAGGCACTGTTTATGAAACTAAGATGAAGTCTGGTTTGGAATAACATGACATTTTTCCAAATTTACTCTTAAGGCACTTTTTTTGAGGAGGTGTGGGAAGAAAAGGAGAGTTTAATTTAAAATGTTCATGACAGTTTTGAAGATATAAAAAAATCAGACATGGTAAACAAAGCATCAGTGCTATTACATAGCATTATGAAGACTGGTACTTGCAGGTCCCTCTTTAGATTAATAACACGTGCATTCAGCTGTATGACCTCAGATTAATTCAACCTAGACTCCAGTAGCTGGAAAAAAAGGTAGAAGAAATTTATTTCAAGAAGTAAAGTTGAAAGAATACAAAACAGAGGGCAACCAGAAGGGGGAAACCAGAAACAGAGGTTCTTTTCATTTAAGAAGATTGCACCTTTGCAGAATTGTAATAGGAAGGCTGTTTTAAGAAAAGACCACTAGCACAAATATGAAGTAACAAAATTT
This sequence comes from Emys orbicularis, assembly GCF_028017835.1. Lineage (NCBI taxonomy): Eukaryota > Metazoa > Chordata > Testudines > Emydidae > Emys > Emys orbicularis. The sequence goes on from NC_088683.1 coordinate 225,015,236, forward strand.
TTATAATTATAGATGTGGAATTACATCTACAATTTATTAATTGTATTGCCAATTTTAAATTCCTCCTTCTCTTTCATCCCCTTACTGCAATACTACTTTTTGGCATAGATACAGTTCAAGTCCGCTCCTTGAATCCACCAGAGGAGGTCACTTGAGATGTAAAACAGGCTGTGTCTTTCCCGTATAGCCTGTGTTCCTCAGCATTGTCCACCTGGGAAGAAAAGGATTGAATTTAGTACTCAAACTCTTATCCCCTCCACGGCATCATGGCTCATTGCCACTTGATTGTAATCCTAGTCCTTTTTATATCTTTCTTTACTACTAGTAATTGAAATATGGCAGTAGAACAAGAGGGAGCTGTAGAAAGAGATAAAAAAGATGACAGATACTTGGGAAAGGTGACTTCAGTGTCCATGGAGATAAAGACAACTCTGCTTTATTTAGCTCAAGATCTCATGGCCATTAGGACAACCATGGCACTGTCTTGGGTGGTTTCTGGATCCAGTCATACAGCTGTGTTTGAGGCTGGGATTGGAGATGAGGATAGGTGAAGGTTACACCATTGTGATGGACTGACCATTACCTCCTCTATTTTGAGCAGAAGTTATACCACTTCTGTTGGGATATAGGACCTGTTTCGGTTGTCCTTCCATCAGGACTAATGGAACTTACTGGGTTTCAGCTGACAGTGATCCAAAGGCACTTTATTATCTCTTGCCCTCAGCTGTCTGTGGATTTGTCCTCAAATGCCCTTGTTTACAACTTCACAGATCACTCTGGTATTTAGATGGCTTGTGACTGATGAAGTGACCTATAAGAGTCCTGTTTATGAGTTGGACCAATTGCAACGTAAATAGTTCTTGAAACCCAAGGCTGTGGTTGTGCAGAATATGAAGAAAGGTTTATCTTTCTCCTACACAACATGGCAATGAGAAACTGGCAGAAGCTGTGATTGCACCATCACCTGAGAATGTCGGTCTTATAATTGCCATTTCTCAATCTTGGGGATTTGCTGGACTCATTTTTATTTCTGGAATTTGAAATAGTAACAGTGATCTAAAGCAGACCAAATCCTCATCTGGTCAAGGGATGTGTCCTATTCCCTCAGATGCAAACCTTTATCATGGTTATCCATGCTTTCCTTATCTCAAGTATTGGCTATCCTGGATAGTGGGTGGGAGGGGGCACAAAAAAGCTTCAGCTACTGTAGATTATGGGAGCTCTGCCTTTTAGGAAGGATGGTCTGATGAAAGCATTAATATAGCTGTGCTTCATATTCTACTGAGTGTGCTTGACTTCCTCTGGGCAAGCAGTGTTCTGGATGGAAGCTTGTACAGTTTCTGAGTCAGTGTCACAGACAAAGTGGAGTATATGTTCCCTGTTTCAACAGAAGACTCTCTCTCTCTCTCTCTCTTTCTCTCTCAGCATGTATTATCTTGACCTGAATTATTTGCTTTTATGAAAACCCTTCTTGGTATGCATCTAATATTAGATATTTTATATCTAAATAGCAAAGACTCCTTAAAAAACGACGTTACTCTGGCTCCACAACCATTCAACATCATAATCAACTAAGGGCATAAAATATGCACATACACAATATGTGATCAGTTTAAGTTCCTGATCAGTAAAAATACTGAGGTGCTTTATATGTTTTTTCTAGATTCTTTCCTTGTCCTCTTCTGGTGGGCACCATGATTTATTTGATATCCTCCTCTTACCACGGTCGTGCTGTCTGATCCTCATCTTCATCAGTACAAAGAGAAGCTCCAATTCCTGGCTGAGATTCAGATCCATAAGGTCAGTGGAAACAAATGTATCACATTTATTTATTGTATGCACTGCTGCAATATCACAATTTGGGGACTGGTTTTCAGTGGAGAAGTAATCACACCCGGTCATGTAGGGAAAATATGCCGCTATGCATATATTGTTTAAAGAATGAGATTTAGTGATCAGAAAGCTTCCAGACTGACAGCACAGAAAAGTCTTGTTCACCACAGAACAGGAACAGCACAAGCAGCTACAGCACAGGCTTCCGCACACTGCTCTGCCTCTGTGCCTCAACCCTGACCTGGAAGTTCAATATCCATGCCAACTCAATCATTGCCCTTCCCCAGGAGGCTATTTGACTGATGGTTTTATTACACTCCTGATGCTGGGGGCACTTTTTCTACTTCCTCTCTTCTTCTGTTTATCCAATACTGGTCACTGATCTCCAGGGAACTACTGAGAGTTTAATTGTCCACTGGGAAGGGAAGAGTTTGAATTGACCCTTCATGTTGAAATTTTGGAGGCTTAGTTGTGATGGAAAATTTTGAATATGTTGCATTTTGTTTCTTGGTGTCACAAAAATAAACTCTCTGTACCTTTTATCATTCCTCTCACCAAATAAATGAATACATCAATTAAAGATGAAAAGCAGGATTCTGTAGAACTGCAGCATATACATAAAGTACTTAAACAATATCTGTTAAAATTAAATATTTTTAAATCTGCAGGCCTGAATAACTCAAGAGTTTTAATAATATTGGCTGATGAGCTCCCTGGGGAGCTCCCTGATTTGATTTAACAAATTTTGATATACTGGGGAAGTTCCAGGGGCAGGAATAAAAGCTAATGTTGTTGTGCCAGTATTTTAAAGTATAAGTGGGGTGACCTGTGTAATAATAGGCTGATTAGCTGGACATCACTCCTAAGCAAAATCATGGAAGGATTGATATGGGTTCCAATCAACACAAAATTAAACATAGTATAGATAATGCCAGTCAACATGGTGTTATGCAAAATAGATCTTAGCAAGTGTGTTTGACATTGTTTTTTTTTTTTATTACAAGTTTGATAAAGGTAACGGAGTTGATGTAATAGAATTAGACTCCTGTAAGGCATTTAACTTGATACGCCACAACATTCTAAAATGATTAAAAAAAATAGCACTATGCAATGGATTAAAAACTGGTTAACTTGTTAAATAGTAAAGCATTATTATAAATGGTGAATTATCATTCAATGGGACGTTCTAGGGAGGACAAAGATCTGTTCTTGGCCAGATGTTGTTCAATATCTTTATCAATGATGTGAAGAAAAATATAAAATCATTGCTGGTGAAGTTTACAGATGATCAAAAATTTGTGATGTGGTAAATAATGAGGATAGGTCACTTCTACAGGACTATTTGGATCGCCTGGCAAGCTAGGCAGTGGTGCTGGAATAATTTTTTATAGTGAGGGTGCTGAGAGCCATTGAACCAAACTTTAAACCCTGTATATAATGGAAACTACTTCAAGCCAGGGGGTGCAACAACACCCCTAGCACCGTTAGTCCTAGCACCTATGAAGCTAGGCTTAAATGAACAACATGCATTTTAATATTGAGCTAAATGCAAGGTTCATCTAGCTAGGAACTCAGAATATATATCATACTTATAGGATGTGAGAATCCATTTTGGAAAGCATAGACTTCAAAAGTGTCTTGGAGTCATGGTGTCTAACTGAAAATGAATTCCCAGTGCGAAGTAATGTGCTTTAGACAGCAAATGCAATTGTTGCATGTTTATGCATGGGAATATAGGGTGGAAGTAGGGAGGTGTTATTACTGCTTTAAGGCATTACTGGAATGCTTTGTCCAGTTCTGATGTCTATACTTTAAACAAATATTGACAAATTGGAAAGGGTTCACAAAAGAGCTACAAGAATAATTTGAGTTCTGGAAAATCCTGCCTTACAGTGAAAGAATAAAGAAGCTCAATCTATTTAGTTTATCCAAGAGATGGTTAAGAGGTGACATATTCATAGACTTAAAGGTACCAACCTGAGGGGTAGATTTCTGATAGTAGAGGGCTCTGTAGCCTTTATTTTTATTTAAAGGTAATTTTAGTGATGTTCTATTACACCACCGAGGGTTCAGCTCTGGCGGCTACAGTCCCAAGTTTAACAGTTATTTCTGCCCGTTTTAGATCTAGAGCTCATAGGAACACATGAAACCATAGGCAAGTAACACATACAATGAGAAGAACAAGGTCCACTATCTTTTTTTAAAGTTAACAACAAAGTTATGAATGTCACAGCACATACAACTCCTAGATATATCCATGCACCAATTATAGCTACAGACATACTCACATCCTCCTAGATAGTGTTAGGGTCTGATGGGTCTCTCATGGAGTGATCATCAGTAGAGGGATGGTTCCTGTTGGAGATTTCCCGTAGAAAGCTCAGTTTTCCCACTCTGGGCACCCCCTTTTTATAATGTGATTCTGCCTATACCTACATTCTGCACATGTAAACGAAAGTGTCAACCCTCTTTTTCCTTATTGGTCTGGTGTCCCCTAGAAACTAGAGGTACCCCAGTTCCTATAGGTTGTGTATAGTTTTTTTTATTCTTATTAGCATTGATGCACAACCTGTGTCCTGTGGCTAAGACACATGTTAGAGACAGATGTGCCTTTAAAGCATTTTTTGTGATTTTAAATTACTCTTCCGGCTATTTTTTTTTTTTGTTGTTGTTGCAATATTACCCTTTGTATCTCTTTCCCCATAATCTTATGGCATCGGGTTATTCTTTGGTCACTTACTTATGTTAGGATTTCTTATCTCCAAGGCCTAAGATTAAACTTTACAGGCTGCAGGTCTTGTGTTTCAGCCATCCTTACTTAGATATCTAATGCATAATTATTCCTTCTAAATTCTGATCAATCTAATAATCCTACAATTTAACTCTGTTGAGCATACAATGATTATATACAATGACATGACATGTTAATTAATTATAACACCACACAATAAATGAATAACACACTAAAATAATTGGCTACAGCTCATTAATTTAGCAGATTTAGCATAAAGACTCAATGGGTAGAAGCTGAAGCTTAAGAAATTCAGACTGAAAATAAGGTGCAAACTTTTAACAGTGAGGGTAGTTAATTGTTGGAACAGTGTACCAGCTCTTGCCAAAAAATATGAGGGGGGAAGTGGGATAGATGGCCATCAGCTGAGAATTAAGAAGGGAGCTAGATTGACTGGTCTGGCCCAACCTGAGATGTGCTTTAATGAAAATCTAAAACCCCAGTGAGTTTCTTTATGGTTTCAGATTTAATTCTGAAAGTTTCAGACAGAACTTGAGATGAGAATCCGAACTTTCTCCAGAACCCAGTAATGATAAGAGCTTGCCAATTACTATTTCCTGCACGGCAAAGTTATTACCTGGAAATGATGTACAAATAAGTCACATCCTTCTCCTGGCAGGTAACAGTTTCATGTACTCCATTTTGAAGGAGCTAAAATAATTTTGTGGGGTTTCATGTCCATACATGATACATCATGTTTCTCCAACAACAATAGAAATTTAAAACATCTAAAATATTTAAGAATATATCTCTATCTTTCTCTGTCCATCACAGACCTAAAGAAAGGTTTTACATTTGTTGCCAATTTAGTGACTGTGCAGAAAATTGTAATAATTAATTTGTGTTCACTGAACTGATTTAATTGTCATGGTTTTCCGTATATGTGTAATTACCATGGCACTTCTATTTTGGAACTTCTCAACTGCACAATAGGCTTTATGTTGTTTTTTGCCCTTTTTGTCTCTGCTCTAGCTTTAACACAGTGTGGTAGGGACCTTCTTTAAAAATAAAACTAAGGAACAAGACTATATGTTCATAATAGCTTCTCTTTTATTCATTGGGGTCTCTGTAAGTGCAGCATGCTGCCACCTTCTGCTATGTTAACAATGTAGCAAGCACTTATCGTAGTTACTTGTTGGCAGCAGTCACTAATGATTGGACTCAGTTGCGCTGTGTGAGTGATTTTTGTGTGCTTGTGTAATTTACAGTTCTGTAAAATGGAGAATATTCTATGTGTATAGAAGTTTCCTTGCTGGATTCATGCCCAAAATGGAACAGGTTTCTCGGGAGGGAATAAGCATCTTCCACTATTACATGGCACTATATGGAATATTTTTTCTCTCTCCAACATTTCTGGCAGAAGGCCTAACTGCCAGCACTTTGCACTCCCTGACCCTTTTTGTTTAGCTCCTAGATTTACTGATACCTTGCTGTGATTAGCATTCCCAGTATAAGCATGCTAAAAGAGCTTACACACACCAACTTGCATGCATTAGCATTCTTTATAGAACTGAGGTCTTGTCTACACTAAAAAGTTAGGTCGAAGGAAGCTGCCTTAAGTCAACCTGTTAATGTATGTGTCTACACTACTGGGTCCTTTACGCCGACCTAAGGCGCCTCTAATGTCGACTTCTGTAATCCACCTCTGAGAGAGGCGTAGCACTTAATTAGATTTTCATGGGTCAACTGCGAGGTAGTGCAGACGCAGCATTGTGTCATTTGACTTAATTGGCCTCCAGGTGGTGTCCCACAATGCTCATCTGTGACCGCTCTGGATATCATTCTCAACTCTGCTGCACTGCAGCCAGATACACAGGAAACAGCCCCTCCCCGCTAAAGCCCCGGGAATTTTTGATTTCCCATTTCCTGTTTGATCAGCACTTGGAGCATGCCAGCTTGAGCACAGCTGATCATGGAGACTACATGCCCCAAATGCGCTCCAGCCTGGTCTCCACAGGAGGTGGTGGATCTCATCGTTGTGTGGGGAGAAGAGTCTGTGCAGGCAGAGCTCCGATCCAGCAGAAGAAACACTGACATCTATGCAAAGAGCACTTGTGGAATGGGGGAGAAGGGTTACACAAGGGACACACAGCAGTGCCGTGTGAAAATAAAAGAACTTCGCCAAGTGTACCAGAAGGCAGGGGAGGCGAAAAGTCATTCTGGTGCTGAACCCCACACATGCCGATTCTACAATGAGCTGCATGCGATTCTCAGGGGTGATCCTACCAGCACCCCCGCAAGCAACGTGGACACCTCACAGGTGTGTGAGTCTATAAACATGTCCTGATTTTATAGGGACAGTCCTGATTTTGGGGTCTTTTTCTTATATAGGCTCCTATTATCCCCCACCCCCATCCCAATTTTTCACATTTGCTATCTGGTCACCCTAAGGGACAACAAGGAGGACGATATGGTGGATGATGATGAGGAGGAGGTGAATGGGAGACAGGTGAGTGGTGGATCCATTCTCCCCAAGAGCCAGGAAATATTTTTAACCCTGGAGCCCTGTGGGTCACAGGACATCACGTTGGCCGACCTTGATGCCGGGGAAGGCACCTCTGGTGAGTATACAGTTACAATCAAAGTCCAGTTAAACTTTAGTGGGCATACACATTCGGTGGTATTGAATGTTTACTGTGAAGAAAAAGCAAAGTGCTGTGGTTCTCTGCTTACAAGAGGCAATTCCAGCTACAAAGAGGGTGGCTCCCAGAAAAGACTGTTTATGTGGACTGGGATAGCCCAGGAATCCTCCATGGATATCTCTAGGAAACTTTCATGGAGGTACTCTGCAATCCTTTGCAGAAGGTTTCTGGGCAGGGCAGTCTTATTTCTTCCACCATGGTAGGACACTTTCCTACGCAACTCCTGAATTAATTCTGCTGGCATCATTGCAGTACTCAACATAGCAGCATAAGGACTGGGTCTATACCTAGACACTTGCAGGACCTCCTTTCTTTCTGCCTCTGTTACCCTCAGGAGACTGATATCACATAGGTCACCTAGGGGAAACGGGGGAAGTTCTCATTAAAAGTGCTCTTACAAGAAAAAAAAAGGGCATGTAGACCTACCCCACCCCCACACATTCCAAATCACCAAATCATGCGGCCGCTAATGTGCCTTTTCTGTGCTTGGCATAGGTCAGCAAGTAGTTTAAAGTGGCTGATAGGGGACTGGGCCCCACATGAGAGATTCCGCAATTTGGGAGTGAAAATTCCCCCCTCCCCCGCCCTGTTTGTAAACAGCTTCCCATGGTGCTATGGGGAAGGGCCATTGTTCCACAAGCTACCTCTGCTCCTGACATGAGCCTCCCATAAACTTCATTAAAAGTGCGGTCACCCATGACCGGGGGGGCGGCGCTACTCACCATGGCTGGAACAGCAAAACGTCACAGTAAATGATTACAGATTCTGATTATGTTATGGCTTGCACCTAGTGTAATAAGGGGTTTGTTTGTTTTTTAATGAAAACAGCCTTGCTATGGAAACATTTCATTCATGTACAATGACTCCTTTATTTTTTCCCATGATTGACAGCTGGAAATGTGTCCTTTGGTGTGTCATCAACACCTGAAAGCAGACTTTCGCTGATTAGAAGGAGGAGAAAGAGAACGCGGGAGGACATGTTCACCGAGATAATGAACGCCTCTGGGACAGCTGACACAGAGCTGAGAGCGTGGAGGATTTCACTGTCTGAGAAGTTAAGACATGGACATGGAGAGCAGGAAAGCTTCCAATGAGCAAGAGCGTGCGGCGCAGGATGAGATGCTTTGGATTATGAGGGACCAAGCAGACATGTTGAGGCGTCTGGTTGAACTACAGGAACAGAAGCAGGAGGGTAGAGTCCCTCTACAGACCCTGGTGGACAGCCAGCCAGCATCGCCAGGTGCAGAATCACCCTCCCCCAAGGGTTCCACGAGGCATAAACGAAAAGTCTATTATCCCTTTCACTTAACTCAGGGGGAGGGCATAAGGAACAGAAAGCGCCCATTCACAGACCTTTGATGGTCTGGAATGCGGTGTTATGTTACACAGCTGAAAATGTTTCTCCCGTTCCAACTTTACAACCCCTTTTCCCCAAGGTTACTTTTTTTCCCTCCCTGTTCTCCCTCTTTACTTATGTTTGTTAATTAAAGTAAATAGATTCAATAAATACATGTTCTTTATTGAGTAGAAGCAGTGGGCTTGGGTGGGGGGTTGGCTTTACAGGGACAGTGATACAAGCCAGGTGAAGGTTTGGGAAAGCACGATGCAGACAAGCAGCTCACATTACTGTGACTCATTATTGAAATGGCTTTTCAAAGCCTCTCAGATACACAGTGCCCCTCGCTGTGATCTTTTTATTGTCCTGGTGTCTGGATGCTCAAAAATGGCTGCCATGCGATCTGTCTCAACTGCCCACCCCTGCAGAAAATCCCTCCCCCCCTTTTTTTTTACAGATATTATGGAGCACACAGCCGGCAGCTATAACCATGGGGATGTTCTCTTCACTAAGGTCCAACCTTATTAGTAAACTTCTCCAGCGCCCTTTTAAATGACCAAAGGCACATTCAACCACCATTCTGCAGTTGCGGAGCCTATAGTTGAACTGTTCCTTACTGCTGTCCAGACGGCCGGGGTATGGCTTCATGAGCCATGGGAGAAAGCAGTAGGCTGGTGTGAGCAAGGGGTAGGCATCTCAATGTCGTCAGTATTCATTCTGTGGTCTGGAAAGAAAGTCCTGGATTGCAGCTTTTTGAACCGACCCAAGTTCCTAAAGTTGCGCCCGTCATGAACCTTTCCCGACCATCCTGTGTTGATGTTGGTGAAACACGCCCTGTGATCCAACAGCGCTTGCAACACCATTGAAAAGTATCCCTTTCGGTTTATGTACTTTTTGGCAAGATGGTCTGGTGCCAAGATGGGGATATGCATGTCATCCCATCGCAATTAGGGAACCCCATCATGGCCAAACCATCCACTATGTCCTGCATATTTCCCAGACTCAAAACCCTTCGTAGCAGAAGTCGATTAATCACCCTGCACACTTGGAGCACAGCAGCTCCCATGGTTGATTTACCTACTCCAAATTGATTCCCCACTGACTGGTAACTGTCTGGCATTGCAAGCTTCCAAATAGTGATCACCACTCGCTTCTCCACTATCAGAGCAGCTCTCATTTTTGTGTTGCTGAACTGCAGGGCAGCGGAAAGCTCTGCAGAAAGTTCCAGGAAGGTGGCCGTCTGCATTCGAAAGTTCTGCAGCCACTGCTCGTCATCCCATACCTGCAAAATGATGCAGTCCCACCAGTCAGTGCTTGTTTCATGGGAGCAGAAACAACACTCAACAGAGTGCAGCTGCTCTGTGACTGCCAGCAGCAACTGTGAATTGCTTTTTTCAATGGCTTTTCAGGGCTGCTTGCAGGACATCGCTATGTTCCGCGCGACAGACCCTACTTCAGCTCTGGAAATACTGCAGGAGACAGCGCAAAGTGTTTGAGATGCTCACAGCAAGAGTGCACATCTGAGCAGACTCCATGCTTCTGGGGTTATGGCATACGCATGGCGGTTTTACGGCATGAAAACCACTGGGTTGTTTGCCATTGATATGAGGGAGGGAGCACAGTGCATCATGGGATGCCGATGCAATGTTCCCATTCTCTCCTGTGACAATGTTTTGGTCCCATAAGGCATTGCACAAACTTCCCAAAACACACTGCAGCACATTGCACTTTGGAATAGATACCCATGATACATTGTTTTGTGCATCAATGCAGGCACTGCTAGTGAGGACGCACTCCATTGAGACAATGAGCATAGTGTGGCCACACACAATCGACTTAATTAATTCGGAGGCTCAAGGTCGAATTAGATAAAGTCGACTTAATTTTGTAGTGTAGATAAGCCCGGAGGAACATTCCAATACATTTGTCCTTTCTGTGACATCACAAATATTTATCCCATTTCTGTTCATAAAAAAATCTCAGAGCAATCGTCAAATGTGCAATTTGCAAAGAGTTCTATTGGAAATTAAATAAAAAACCTGAAATGATGCTTTGTCCTAATTAAAAACCATTTACTTTACTTTTATGGTATTATCAAATGTCCCTTTTACATATTTACAGTCTCAGATGCGGGCGGGGGGCTGGGGGGGGGGAGAGGAAGCTGGACACCCATGAACATTTAGGCCAAAATGTTTGGCAACCAATGAGGCATAGAAAAATATTTAATATTAAACATAACTTGAATAGCATCCAAACCAAAATGATTCTAACCATAACACAGAAAAAGTTTAATTCTTTTCTGAACCTGTGCATCTACCTCTAGATGCACTGCCTCTATGGAACTGTGGGTAGAAGATTGCAATCTGGGAGGAATCTAGAACAGCAAGCCACATGGACAAACAGGCATAGTTTTGGCATCAAATATGGAGTGGTGCACAGATGGCTCATCTTTGTGCTTATTCATATTTGAATCTGAAATTTGGATTTTGACAGGGATCTTCTATTGACTGCCCCTGCTAGCAGGTGCTGGAACCATGCAGTGAGAAGCTGACTCACTGTGGCTAATAGTGGACAAAACATTTTTTTGCTAAAAAAGGAAGATTCCAGTTGATCAAAATGTGTCACCAATTCATATCCGTTTTGGCAAATTGCTTAAGCCAAAATGAAAAATAGCAAAAAGTTTGGTGCTTTTCAAGCTAGACTCACTGGGAACTTTAGGAGAGGAGATGTTGCCTGTCACAGAAGAAGAGGTGGAGGGGATGGTGGTGTGCTAATGATCTTTAGCCCCAGGGACAGGGCACTCACCTGAGGGGAGGAGGGAACAACTTCAACAGGAGAGATTGAGAGAAACCCTCTCCAGAACAGCCATTCAGCCTGCTTGTTAGGGCACTCACCTGGGTAGGTGGAGACCTGGGTTCACTGGGCTATTGGGAATGGGGAGGGCACTCCATTTCCACTTTAGTTCTATGAGCTGTCCTTCATTTCCTTTGCTTTTATTAACAATACTGAAACCACACTGTTTTGCTTGATCCAAAATGAAAATGTCACAAGGTTTTGATTTGCTAAACATTTCAGTTTGGTTCAATTCGAATGGATTTTTTCTCTCTTTTTCAGAAATGCCACCAAATAAAATCAGTTATCTGCCCCGCTCTAGATATTAATTATTAACAGCGTCATTCGTATAAACGTTGTGGGAGTGTCTCTGTGGGTAGAAGGAATTGGCATCTAGAACAGAAAGGAGTGTGAACTAAGAATCCAGAAATAGCCAACCTGGGAGAGAAAGAATAGACTATGGTTTCTGTTTTTGATGATGTTTGAACGACTATCGGGTATGTTTGACATATATTCATTTTCTTTAGCTTCTGTTGAGATCAGGCTGGAAACGTTACCTGCTTCTATGGATCACTAGGTCTCAGTTTAAAAAAAAAATGTTGGGAGTTTAGCCATTGGCTTCAATAAAACCAGGATATTGCCTTTAGACTCAGTGCGAAAGCCCTAGTGGCATTATGCATACAAGGGTAACAATCTGTAGTAGGTATGTTATACTCCAATTCAGATTGGGAATGTCAAAGCAGCTGGCACCAAACTGTCATGTTGTTACATAAGATCAGTTATTGAAGGCGCCAAACCAGAATGTCAAATCTCTAAAATCCTTCCTAGGAAAGACAAAAAAAAAACATTTAAATATTTATTTTTCCTTTATCAGGTAATTCTGGTCTTAATTGGCAGATGAGTGGATGAACTAATGGTTAGATCAAGTCACATACTACAGCAGACTAGCGGTCGCATGGCACTCCTTATTGTCCCAAAGTACTGGGCAAGCAGGAATTTCATGGTCATTTACAACTCTACAGTAATTCCACAAAATAAGGCTTTAAAAATGAATGAGAAGGAAACAAGTTTTCCTGTTGCCTTTTTTTTTTTTTTTTTTAAATTCTAGGGAATGAGTTATATTATGCAGTCCCTTATGTTTACTATAACTGAGTCGGATATCAAAGTCCATTACTGTTGGTAAACAAGAGAGAAAAAATGATCCATCCCCTCCAAAAAACACCCCAAAACCCCACAATTTTTTATTTAAAGTTTGGCACATCGCCTGCCAATTATTTCATTACTTTTGGAATGCAAAGGCAGCATTTATGTTTAATGTGGTTAGCGAAAAGAAATGGAAATGGGGAGGAGGGAATGTCTTAATTAATTAAGCTTAGTAGTGTGTAAGCTGAAATGCCTTTTTGTCCAGACAGGTCAGACAAACAGCTGTGTAGTTGGGCCTATTTGATGAACACCCAAAATGGTACGGTAGTTTTATTCTGTAACTTTTGCTCACCCCAGAGGAGTGCCTTCTCTGCTAGAGTCCCAGGCTATAACGAGACTGAAAAAATACTGCAAAGCAACTCCTTTATATCACCAGGGATTCATTTGTATTGCATAGTGTTATAAAAGCAGTGCTAGGAAGTCTATGAGAATGCTACAAATAGCACTGGAGTATGATCTGGCTGGCATAGAGCTGCTAAAGTGCAGCAGTACCTATTTTGGGTTGAAACTTCTATTCAGGTGTAACATGTTACTTAGTAATGATGAATTGTGATGCTCATGCCCCCTGGAGTTTTGGTTAAAAGGACATCAGTGCCCATATTGCTGACAGCTATTCAAATCTCTTCTTTAACTCTAAAGGGATAGTCATTGTTTTCAGATCCATTCCGCTTTTAAATTCCAATAAGGGAGGCTTCTCCCAGATTGAAAAGAGACTGATTACAAAATTTCTGTGTGGTCTAAAAAGTGCAAAGAGGAAATCACTGATTTCCAAGGGACTGCTGCTGTGTTACTAGAAAAGTGGGGGGCAACCTGCGGCCCATCAGGGTAATCCGCTGGCAGGCCGCCAGACAGTTTGTTTACATTTGCACAGCCCCCCAGCTCCCAGTGGCTGCGGTTTGCCGTTCCCGGCCAATGGGAGCTGCGGGAAGCGGCGGCCAGCACGTCCCTGCGGCCTGTGCCGCTTCCCGCAGCTCCCATTGGCCGGAAACAGTGAACTGCAGCCACTGGAAGCTGCGGGCAGCCGTGCAAATGTAAACAAATTGCCTGGCAGCCCGTGGGCCACAGGTTGCCCAACACTGTATTAGAAGATATACAAACATCTGTTCTCTGTATAGTGTGCAGTGCTATATAGCCAACAGGATACTTTAGGGGAGCTTCTAGATCAGGGGTTCTCAAACTGGGAGTCAGGACCTCTGAGGGGGTCACGACGTTATTACATGGGGGGGGTCATGAGCTGTCAGCCTCCACCCCAAACCCCGCTTTGCCTCCTGCATTTATAATGGTGTTAAATATATAAAAATGTTTTTAATTTATAAGGGGGAGGAGGGGTCACACTCAGAGGCTTGCTATGTTGGGTCACCAGTACAAAAGTTTGAGAACCACTGTTCTAGATGTACGGTGTCATTGATGTATCATTAACAGATCTGGAACTGGAAGTTATTCAACACTGGGAAGTTGTTTCTAGAGAGACAAAGCTTGCTCTGTCCCTTGTAGCATTATTTCACTCTGGAGTTTCCTCAGATTAATGCAGACAACTGTATTCTGAGGTATGTTTTTCAATTGATCATGGGCGGCGTGTATTGTAGGCTGGGGGAGGCTATGCCTCCCCAAACAGCCCCACATGGCCCCGCCCACGCTCTGCCCCGAGGCCCCTCCTGCTTGCGGCTAGTTGGCCCCAGTCCAGGCAGGCTGCTCGTCTTTAAATATCAACATTAATGATTTCACTGCTCATAAAGGCATGTAAGAAAGAAAAGGACATATCAAACTATGACAATCTATACCGGTTTTAAGTGTGGGGGTGTGCTGGAGATCTGCTGGAGGGTGGGCAAAGATGTATTAAAAAAAACATGGATGGACAGGTCTTTAACAACACGTAGCAAGTTTAAAGGGTGCATGGTTGGTTTTAGTTTTCCAGAAAGGAAACTCAGGGTATGTCTACACTTAAAACATTGTAGTGGCACAGCTGCATCACTGCAGCCCCTCAGTGAACGCACTACCTACGCTGATGGAGGGTTCTCCCGTTGTTCCCGAGAGGTGGAAGCTAGGTCAACAGGAGAATTCTCCCATCTACCTAGCTCTGTATACACAGGGGTTAGGTCAGTTTAACTGCATTGATCAGGGGTGTGGATTTTTCACATCCCGAAGTGATGCAGTTGTACTGACCTAATTTCCTGGCGTAGACCAGGCCTCAGCTTTCAAACATTAGGGAAATGCTGGTTTAGATAACTGAAATTCATGGCACTACATTTTTTTTCCTCATGCAATCATCCCAATTAACCAGAAGGGCCTATTATCAGGATTGAGTGTAGAATTTATTGTAGTTAAAGGAATAGTGGAAATGGGACTTTTGTAAAACAAAATATAAAATGCGCAATTTCACTTGAAACGTAGAGAATAAGTTTGTGTTCATTCCAGTAACCAAAGAAGACTTGAGTTCACATCTTAAACTGCATTTGTCTGATTACCTGAAGAGAATTTACCTCCACCTGTATGTTTTTAGACTGAGGTTTTTGTTTGATTTTATTACCTTTCTCTGAAGAATCAGATGCCGAGCACCGCTGTAGCCAGGATACCAAATTAAAGGCTTGCTTGGCCTGTGTTACATAAGAAGTTAGACTTGGTGATCACATTGTCTTTTCTGGCCTTGGAATCTATGAATCCTACTCCTACTGAAGTTAATGAAAAAAAGTCCTCCAATTGATTTCAATGGGAGCAAGAGCCTGGTCCTAAATAGGCTGTTGTGGTATGGGAAACCCAGTGCTCCTCCTCTGTCTTTTTTTTTTTTAATGGCAACATTGAAAAACCACTAGATGCTCTGGCCTGATTGGCTCTGTCTCTTCTTAAGAGTGTGATTGAATTGTAAGAGGAAGGGTTCTTTCATTTAGGATTAAAGTGCATAGACAAAGCCATAGGGTGAGAAGCTGACCACTTTAGCCTGCACAACGTCGCAAGCAACTAACACATAGTTACATTTTAGGTCACTAAATTCACTCACATACGAATCAAATATACGGGTAACTTTCTAGTTAAAAGGCTCAACATTTGTTGTCACTGAAATATGTAGCCCAGTGAGCCCATTGTATTTTTCAGGAGCACTTGCCAAAACTCTTGGTACTTTAATGTTAAACAGTCAACCTCTTGATTTAGTTCTCAAGTTTCACAGCTCTTTGCTTAGTCTCCAGAAAACTTTAATATCCTTGTTAAACATAAATTAACCAGGAGGCAAGCTTGAATCATTTGCTGCTGTTTTGCGTATGGGCTAGCTTGGCCTGCCTCCCAGTTTGTGAGCAATTGGAAAATTTATTTTCTCATATTGCTCTGAAAACTCTGGGGTTTTTTTTGTTTTTAATTTATATGATGTGACTCTGTGGCTTGTCATGAAATTTTTTTAAAGAGTTTCTTTTACCTAGCAAATATTATTTATCTCAGATAGAGGCTATTCACGGTGAAGATACTGGCAGAGGGGAATGAAGCGAGTGTCTTTGCATTTGTTAGCAGCATGATACTGCATGCTCATTTCTCAAACTGAAGTCTCTGCTATAATACATTGCTTAAATTACTGTAAATCCTTCTTTGATTAGCTACTACCTACATATCAGAATAAATTAGGTATTTAGGGTGTTCTGGGTGGTATACAGTACTACAATACAGGAAATACAGTACTAACAAAAATGTGATTGTTCACACCATCTGCAAATGGCAAAACAAAGATGAAGGCTGAAACAAAACAACCCCCCCCCCTCAAAAAAAATCAGACTAGTTATTAGAAATATGCAAAATCTTTAGTTTGCAATCATGTGAAACTTGAAGTGTTTTGGTGTTTGATCCCAAAACAAAATTCAACGTTCTATTGATGGACTGGCCTGTAGGCCTGATTCCCCCAAACCCATAGTATCTTGGTGGTGAGGGGGGCTGGGAAGATGACCGGCTCTTCCCTACTCTTCTTTAGCAATAGTGGCCTAAATATGCTAAGAGGATCTGGTTCTGTAGCTGAATTTGTCCATTATCTCTAAGTGATAAGCTTCACTTGCTCTTTTATCTGTGCCCTATTTGAGCCCCAGCTAACCCCCTAAACTGAACCCTAAATGGGCTTGGATCTCTTATCCTTAAGAGAACAATCCTATTCAGCCCAGGTTAGAGCAAACAAAGGAAGTCTCTGTTTTAAAGAACAGCAAAAGGAAATATAGGAATGGCAGTGAGGAACCTACAGCATTGCGAAATATCTTACTTGGGATCCTGCAGAAGTCTAATAAAGCTGATACTGAAACTTAAGGTCTGTGGATAAATTGTATAGTAAATTGCTGGACCACACTCTGAAATATATTCAAGAGGCAAAATAGCTGATGTCAGGTTTATTGTTCTAAGCTAATAATAATTTAGTACAGGAAAAATGATCTATACGATACCAGCCTCCAGGAAGCTGTCTTGTGCAGCAGTGTTAAGTTCATCTTACGCAGAAGATGTGCTCCCAAAGTTGCACATTTCAAAAATCTAACCCATCAGTTTGTCCCAGTTCTCTAACTTCTTGTTCTGTTCCTTCCTTATCTTTGTTTTGGATACTAGCATTCTAGGTACTGGTCTGTGAAGGTACTGTAAAGGACCAGGGCATAGGCGGTCTGGCCTAGCGGTCACAGCTGGGCTGAGGTCTGCCCACCAGAAACAGGAGTCACCGGGCAGGAGTTGGAGGGATCACAAGGCCAGGTCCTGTAAACAGGGGTCAGAGTCAGGCTGGAGTCAGAGGTTGGAGATCAGAGGCAGTACCAAGCTAGAATCGAGAGAGAGAGGAATTGGGGTCAAAGTCAGGTTGGAGTCACAGACCAGGAGACAAGGAAAAGTCTGTCATTGCAGCAGTCCAAGGTCTGTGCACTTGCCTAGACAACTTCCTGGGGCAAACCCTGGGCCTGGGGTTAAGTATGGGCACTTGGACAATCATAGGGCCTCGGGGTACTATCACTCTGGGTCTATTGGGCGGTACTTCCGGCAGCACCTACTCTCCACAGTGCTCCCTCAGTGTACCTCTGCATGGCCTCCTAGTGGCACTGTGGGACTATCAGCCACCCTAGGCTCTGCAGACCTGCATTCCAGTCCCCGGGTCCTTACAGGTACTTCCCTAGCTTGTATTAAGACACAGAATGAATGTATTTTGGCTTTGATAAGTTTCCTATCAGCTTACGCCAAATGCTTACAAGGAGTTATGGGATACTTAGCATAAGTCAATAGGATTATGGAATTGTCCATTTTAGGCTGCATCACTGTTACAATATTTGTGCTTAATGTATGTATGTATATATATGTATACCCTTCCCCCTTATACAAGCTAGCCAGCATATATTAGTCAACAAGGCAACTTATGCCTTATTAATTGTTATTATTAAGGTGACACCTTGGACAAATTAATATATGATGCAGTGGTGAAAGCCCTTATATATGATTTAAAGTGTCTCACCAAAATATCTAAGCAGCAATACATAATTAACAGAGCTAAAATTAATACGCTTTGTAACACAAGCAAAGCCTTAAATGCAACTTCTATCCTAGTGTGGGAAATCCATGTTTCAAGATCCCCATCATGGACAAAGTCATTCAAGGCTTGTTTTGCCTTGTGCACATCATTGCTAAACTGAATAATGTGTGTCTTTGTCTAGTAATGTTTTTAAATTGAAAGTGAGTGGATTTAATATGCATGTTCAAACTAGTAATACCTTTCAATTTCAGCCTGATATTTGGGGTTCACTTTAGATAATAGATTTATTTTGATAAACTGGCATAGGCATTATTATAGTGTATCCTACAGTGCTATGTACAGGAGGAATAAAACAGAAATTTGGAGTAGTGACAAGTTAGGCCTCCACATATAAATTCCTTGTAATTAGTTACTACACAGTCCAGTCCAGTTATATTATGTTACCCTTGCTGCTAGCCCATTGTACTAGCCTAAGCTGTTGTAGCCACACGCTGCAGTTGTGATGTTAAAAACATTCCTGGAACTACAAGCTGAGTGCAGTGCTCTTCAGGCTTCCATTGCTACATGATACACCAGTAGTTGAGGTAGATCCAGTTGCTCCTGGTAGATTCTGTCTTCCAGATAACCTACTGAATGGACAGGAGCTAATTTGTCAAATAATGCTGAGTCAGGATCCAATACTGGTAGTGATAATGTAAAAGAAATATTCATGGAATTAGACACTGAGCAAGATTGTTTTGAATAATATGTGCCTTGATTAGGATGTAGTGTCACTGACCCCAAATTATGAATGGTACTAAAAAGGAATTTGTCTACATGAGTCAAAACACTGCCAGTTAGCGATAGTTTTTTGTTATACGCTGAGGGCATTACCTGTTAGCTAATTGTTCATCCTTATTAAATTCAGGCCTGGCTGGCTGCACAAGTGTATGTGAGATTAATGAACACTAGCATCCCACCCCTTACTGACTGCTATTACCCTCCAAACAGTTAGGTCAGGACTGCACACTCCTTGGTTTGACTGATGTTTTGGCTAGATGACTCCTGGTTAGGAGAGTCTTCATTTCTACAACCAGCATGATATGTGACACTCTCCTGAGACACAAGGCAGGTGAGGCAATATCTGTTATTGGAGGAACTTCTGTTGGTGAGAGAGCATAGGCGCTGACTCCGTGGGTGCTCCGGGGCTGGAACACCCATGGGGAAAAATTAGCAGGTGCTCCGCACCCACCAACAGCCAAGCTCCCCCCTCCTCGCCTCCTTCTACCCCCCCCCAGCGCACCGTGTCTCCGCTCCTCCCCCTCCCAGAGCTTCCCCCCCCGCTGCCTAACAGCTGTTTGGCGGCACTTAGGACTTTCCAGGAGAGAGGGGAAGGAGCGGGGACTCGGCGTGCTCAGGGGAGAAGGCGGAGAAGAGGCGGGGCAGGGGCGGGGACTTGGGGGAAGGGGGTGGAATGGGGGCAGGGAGGGGGTGGGACTTGGGGGAAGAGGAGGGGTGCGGTCAGGGGCGGGGGTGTGTGTGTGTGTAGCACCCACTGGGCAGACGGGAATTCAGCGCCTATGGGAGAGGGAAAAGCTTTCGAGCTACACAGTGCTCTTCTTCAGGTCTGGAAAAGGTACTGAGAGTGTCACAGCTAAATATAAGATTAAGTAGATGGTTTAGCATAAGGAGTTAGTTCATATTCTAAGGGACCATTCAAGGTGAAATCCCCATAGTCATAGGACAAAAAGGTGGGTTAGTGGGTGACAGATTGCTGTAATAAGCCATAGCTCCAGTGTCTTTGTTCAGACCATGAGTTTTAGTGTCTAGCCAAGTTATGAATTTAAGCTCCCAGGCTAGTCTTTGAAAGTGTTGTGCGAAGATGAAGACTGACAGGTCAGATATAGACTGATCGCTTTGTGAAAAATATTCACCCACAAGTGATAGGGTGTCTGTTATTTATCACTTTCCTGTGCGAGTTCATTCAAGAGCATAGTGATTGTCTGGTTTCACCCACACAGTTGTTTCTGGCGCATTTAGTGCCCAGGATGAGGTACACCACATGTAATAGGCATATGTAGGACCCATGGATCATGAAAAGTGTGTTGATCATTGCAACAGTGGAGATATCTCTGCAGGTTTTGCATCTGTTTGTTGTGGCATGGTGTGGTGCTGCCTTGACCTTCACTGTGATGCCCTGTCCTTTTAAATGTTTGAGCACCCCCTTCCTCCAGTGAAAAAATGAAAAACCCCATTTTCATGTTAGTTTCAGTTTTGCAGCCAGAACAATAAACCACCACAACTGTGTTTCTATCAGCTCCCTCTGTGTCTAGCTCCTTCTCTGCTGGATCCAAATATAACACTTGGGGCATGGCTACACTTGCAGATGTAGAGCGCTTTGAGTTAAACCAGCCTTCGAAGAGTGCAGTAGGGAAAGCACTGCAGTCTGTCCACACTGCAAGCACACTGGCGTGGCCACATTTGCGGCACTTGCATCAGCATTGGCAGCAGTGCATTATGGGCAGCTATCCCACAGAGCACCTCTTCCGATTCTGGCGCTGTGGCTTGTGGGAAGGGTGCAGGGCATTCTGTGTCCTGTCCCAATGCCCCATGATGCATCGGTTTGCATCCCAGCAATTCCTGTGCTTCCGTCCACATTTGGCGCCATCTTTCAATGTTTTTTGTGCTGCACGCTCTGTCTTCCCTTTCGGTCTGCAGGAATGGAGCCCAAACTGCTGAGGAATATGCTGACGAGTCTCGCCAGCACGTCTCGTTTGGCAGTCGAGTTACTCCTTAAGATCCAAACTGACGTGAGGACTCCGACGATGATATCGACTCGAGTAATGCATACGACACGAGATTGCTTGTGACATTCACAAACATGCTCATTACCGTGGAACGCCGCTTTTGGGCTCAGGAAACAAGTACTGAGTGGTGGGATCACATCGTCATGCAAGTCTGGGATGATGAGCAGTGGCTGCAGAACTTTTGGACGAGAAAAGCCACTTTCATGGGACTGTGTGATGAGCTCGCCCCCACCCTGAGGCACAAGGACACGAGATTGAGAGCTGCCCTGATAGTGGAGAAGCGGGTGGTTATTGCAATCTGGAAGCTGGCAACTCCAGACAGATACCGATCGGTCGCTAACCAGTTCGGAAGGGAGAAAGTCGACCGTTGGAATCGTGTTGATGCAAGTTTGCAGGGCATTAATCGCATCCTGCTCAGAAAAATCCTGACTCTGGGTAACATGCATGACATTTTGGCTGGCTTTGCACAAATGGGTTTCCCTAACTGCGGAGGGGTGATAGATGGGACGCATATTCCAATTCTGGCACCAGCCCACCTACCCTCCGAGTACGTTAATCGGAAGGCTATTTCTCTATGGTTCTCCAGGCGCTTGTGGATCACCGTGGGCATTTCATTGACATTAATGCAGGCTGGCCCAGAAAGGTGCATGACGCACGCATCTTTTGGAATGCTGGCCTGTTCAGGAAGCTGCAAGCCGGGACTTTTTTCTCAGACCAGAAGATCACCGTAGGGGAAGTCAAAATGCCAATTGTGATCCTTGGAGACCTCACTTACCCTTTAATGCCGTGGCTCATGAAACCCTACACAGGGAGCCTGGACAGCAGCAAGGAACAGTTCAACAACAGGCTGAGCTGGTGCAGAATGACTGTGGAGTGTGCTTTTGGCCGTTTAAAGGGCCGCTGGCGATCTCTGTTTGGGAAGCTGGACCTGGCCGATGACAGCATCCCTGCGGTTATATCCGTGTGCTGTACCCTCCATAACATTTGTGAAGGGAAGGGTGAATGTTTCACTCAGGCATGGAACTCGGAGGTTCAACACCTGGAGGCTGAATTTGAACAGCCAGAGAGCAGGGCTAGTAGAGGGGCCCAGCGCAGGGCTGCAAGGATTAGGGATGCCTTGAGGGAGCAATTTGAGGCTGAAAGCCACCAGTAATGTCTGGTGCCCTGCATGGGAGTTAAGTGCAGTGGTTCCAATGTTAGTAGGAATCTGTGTTTGCTACACTGACTTGCAGTGCCTGTTGCTTTCCTGGGCTAAGATATCTTTTACTTTATGCAATAATAAAGAATGTTTTCAAAGCCAAAAAATTCATTTATTGAAAAGAAACACAACTGTTTGGGAAACAGAAAGGGTCGGGGAACGGTACAATCACAGATTTGCGTTGTCCTGTTCTCATACTCAGCCTTTCTGTCTGGAGTGCTGTGCACTGAGTGCTGCACTTCAGGCTGGCTATACTGCATGGTGATGGGAGTTGAGTGCAATGGGTAAGGGTCGTAGTTTTCAGGGCTGGGTGGTGCAGCTACAGGTGTTGGAGACAGCTGGTAGTGGTAAGAACCCGGATGTTGGGGAAAGTAGGTTGAAGATGACATGGGGGCACAAGGGAAAGAGTTTTGGGAAAAGGGCTGCAGGGGCGGGGGGGCGGTACGGTAGTGCTCCACCTGCATGGCTACGAGTGCCTGGATAGAGTCCGCTTGGTGCTCCATGCTGCTAATCAGTCGATCCGTGCTTTGCTGCCGGAGCACCGCGCTTTTGTGCCGGCGCTCCTCATTCTGCTGGCGGATCCTCCTTTCGCTCTCCCTCCACTCCTGCACTTTTAGATTCTCGTTAAGGGACTGCTGCATTACTTCATGCAGCATGTCTTCTTTGCTTCTACATGGCCTCTCCCTGATTCTTTGCAGTCTCTTGGCCAGTGATAACATGGATGGCTGAGATCTCAAGGTTGCATCTGTAAAGGCAAAATGCAACACTTAACAGAGGCAGCATTGTTCACACCAGACAGAGAAATGATTCCCCCGTACTTAAGGAGGGCAAGCACAGTCTACACAATAGCATAATTTGCCCGTCCCAAAGCGAGCGCACATAACCCATGGGAGCCCCAAAATGGTGAGTAAGCACAGGGTCAAGGGGGACTGATTGCTTCATGGTTGTACTGTCCTCTGGGTTTCTGTGCCTTGGGGAGAGCCAACAGCTGCAGAGGGCACCTATACTGAACACTGTCCCCACATTTTCCACAGGAGTTCATTCTGGAAGATATCTCGCTGCTGAGGGTGACCTGGGAAGCAAGAGAGGGTCTTCTACTACAATGCTGCTTCCGCCCTGGCCCATATGCAGCTTGCCTGTGTGCAGCAATGGTCCCCCCGCCCCTCACGGCACAGTGGCGCGGACAAGTTAGCCTGACTGGGACAAAGGACCACAGTGGCTCTCCCAAGAAACTTGCACAAGGGCATTGCCCAAGTTCTGGCTGAGACCTTTGAAGAGATCACTGAGGCCGATTACCACAATGTGAGAGAGCACATCAACGCCCTATTCCGCATCTAGGCATGCATGCAGCCTTAACCCTCCTCGCTCCAAGAGCCCACATCAAATAACTTCCTTCCCAAAATAAAAGCCGCTTACCGGGAACCTCCTCTGGTGTTTGTCCTTCCCCAAGCACCGGCCGCCATGACTGGCTACCTTCCTCTTGGCTTGAGAACAGCTCCGGGCTGCATGCATCTAGGGATTCCGGGGTGTCTTCCTCCGCCTCAGCACCCTCGCTCCCGCTTTGCTCCTCCCCCTCCTCCTCCTCCTGCCTTGTTGGACTGGGCTCTGAAGTGTCCATGGTAGTACTCGGAGTGGAAGCGGGGTCGCCCCCAAGTATCGCGTCCAGCTCTTTGTAGAAACGGCAGGTCACGGGGGCAGCACCGGAGCGGCTTTGCCTCGCAGGCTTTGTGGTAGGCATTCTGCAGCTCCTTCACTTTAACCCTGCACTTCAGAGCGTCCCCGTCATGACCCCTTTCCATCATGTCCCTTGATATCTGCCCGAAGGTATCGAAATTCCTATGGCTGGAGCGCAGCTGGGACTGGAAAGCTTCCTCCCCCCCCAAACACTGATGAGGTCCAGCACCTCACCATTGCTCCATACTGGGGATCGCCTGGTGCCTGGAGGCATGGTCACCTGGAAAGATTCACTGAGAGCACTCCACGCCTGGCTGAGCATACAGGAAGGGGATATTCAAAATTCCCAGAGAATTTAAAGAGTGGGGTCTGACGGTTGGTCACCAGAGGACAGGGCAGTAGAGTTCAAACTGATGACCAGAGTGGCTAGAACAGGCATTGTGGGACACTTCTGGAGGCCGATAAGAGCACATTAACAGACCAGGGCGTCCACACTGGTGCCGCGGCACTCCAGCGGATGCGCATCAAACATTATTCCACTCGCCGAGGTGGATTACCAGGAGCGCTCTAGCCCCGGAGTCAGAGCACTCTACGTGCCTTGCCAGTGTGGACACATCGTGAGTTAGAGCTCACTGGGCTGCTTTAATGCGCTCTAACTTGCAAGTGTAGCAGCCATGCCCTTAGATTCTACTTAAAGATCCAATAGAGGGGAACATGGTCACACACACATATACAGGCCTTGATCCTGCTTAAACATGGGTGTAACTTTACTCATAGTCTCACTTACTTCAATGGGCATCAACACTGTAGTTGAATGGTGGAGGAATAAATTGGAGCCGCTTGGAAGAGCTGTGATGGTGATAGGAGATCTGGGAATTAGTTTGAGGATGATAGAGCTGTAATTGTGATATAGGGAGATCTGAGTCAGAGTCCCCCATGTGTTATCAAGAGGTGCTTGTGTACCTTGAGGTTCCAGTCTCCATTGTTTCAATACAGAATTGTCTACACTGTGTCAGTAGCAGGGCATTGGGGTGTTTTTGCCATGGGTATTGTCACTATTGAAGTGAGATATGAGAGCAATCTGTGGATTTAATGGTGGGTATCGGAAAGGTTTAGGTGGTATCCGGTGTACAAGTGTGACAAGGTTGTAAAAGGAAGGGATGAAGTGGTTGTAAAATTTTACTTTGGGGGGAGAGTAGGCTGAGTGTTTGAGCATAGAGCAAAGGCAGGTAGCACCTGTCCACTACAGTGAAAAGGCTGGGTGGGGTAAGGGTATGTATCACTCAAAGAGGGTGTGTATGGGCATCATTTACCTGAATTCTGTATTTCCTGGTTTTCAGAAGCTTGAGACTTGCTGAATGTGACATGCTGGAAGAGCACAAGCTATCACTAGGCAGTCCTTAATTCCAAGGTAATGATTTTTTTTTCTATTTAATTTCCTAGTTTTTTAAACAGAAAAATGTTTAGTCAGAGTTAATAGTCATTTAGGTAGTTGCAATTCTCACCTAGGATGCAGTTGATATGCTCTTGTGGCTAGGAAATTAATCAAAAGACAAAGATTTTTATATAGCCTTTTTCCTAATTATCCCCATTTTACAGATGGGGAAACTGAGGCATGGAAAGGGCAAGTGACTTGCCCAAGGTCACCCAGCAGGCCAGTGGCAGAGCTAGGAATAGCCTCAGTCCAGTGGTCTTTCCACTAGACCACATGGTTGCTATGTGATTCCTCTGTGTTCCTCCCCGCATCTGTACAATTTGTTTAGTAGAATGGGGATAGAGGCTGTGCGTTGCAATGTGTAGTTGCTAACAGGGTTGGTGAGAGAAATCTCATCCATGGTCTATGTCCCAAAACATTGGCCGTTTTATTACATGGTTATTAGAGTAATTTTAAGCATGTGAGAGAAGACTGGTGTGTGTCTCTCCTTCAACCCCTGCCCCCTCATTTCCTGCCAACACTTCCAGCTCCCTCGCCCTTCCTATTAAGCCAGGGGTTCTCAAATTTCATTTGCACCGTGACCCCTTTCTGATAACACAAATTATTACACGACCCCAGGAGTGGGGACCAAAGCCCAAGGGCTTCAGCCCCAGGCGGGGTGCCTGTAACCTGAGCCCTAACACCCAGGGCTGAAGCCCTCAAGCTTCGGCTTCATCCCTAGGCGATAGGGCTCAGGCTTTGGCTTTGTCCCCAGAAAGTCTAATGCCAGCCCTGGCGACCGCATTAAAACGGGGTCCCAACCCACAGTTTGAGAACCGCTGTATTAAGCCATTCGTTGGCACTGTAGAGCCATTAACATGTAAGAAGTTGTTCCTTGCTATCTCCTGCTCTATGCTGGGGTGTACACATATCACAGGCAGCAGCTAACGGGAAGGCTTCATGCTACTTTGGTTACACAGCATGAGCAGCACACTGAGCTGAGCCCCTTACTCCCAGTACCCAAACCCCCAGCTGGGGCTCCTGCCCCTGCTTCAGCCAGATTTTCCCACCATGCTCCAGGTCCACCCAGTCTGCCCCTTCTCCAAACCAGGCCTCTCCCCCACACATACTCAAGCCAGGCCCCTTTCTCCCCCACCCCAAACATACACACAGAGGATATGGACCCTAGGACACAGCTACACCAGAGAGTGTATAGTGGTGCAGATGCAGTGGCACCGTTGTAAGCTCTCTAATGTAGCTGCTCTAAGCTGACAAGAGAGCTCTCCTGGTCAGCTTAGCTTCTGCTGCTCACGGGGGCTGGAGTAGTTATGTCAGTAGAGAAGCTCTCCTGCTGACATAGTGCTGTCCACACCGGCCCTTATGTCAGTGTAACTTATGTCACTCAAGAGGATGAATAAATCATGCCGATATAAGCTGTAGTGTAGACATAGCCTTAACCATTCTTTTTTTGGCTCCAGATGTTTAAATTTGCATTCCCTTCATTTCCCCCTCCACTCGATATCCCAGCTCACATAGGTCAGGGAGAGGGGCCCAGACACCCTTAATTCTTTTATGATTCTAGGGTTGGAAGAGACCTCAGGAAATCATCTAGTCCAGTCCCCTGCTCAAAGCAGGACCAGCCCCAACTAAATCATCCCAGCCAGGGCTTTGTCAATCCGGGCCTTAAAAACCTCAAAGGATGGAGACTCCACCTCCCTAGGTAACCTAGGTGCTTCACCACCCTCCTAGTGAAATAGTTTTTCCTAATATCCAACCTAGACCTCCCCTACTGCAACTTGAGACCATTGCTCCTTGTTCTCTCTTCTGCCACCACTGAGAACAGCCTAGCTCCATCCTCTTTGGAACCCCCTTCAGGTAGTTGAAAGCTGCTATCAAATCCCCCCCTCACTCTTCTCTTCTGCAGACTAAATAAGCCCAGTTCCCTCAGCCTTTCCTCATAAGTCATGTGCCCCATCCCCCTAATAATTTCTTTTGCCCTCTGCTGGACTCTCTCCAATTTGTCCACATCCTTTTTGTAGTGGGGGGCCCAAAACTGGATCTCCACATGTGGCCTCACCAGTGCCGAATAGAGGGGAATAATCACTTCTCTCCATCTGCTGGCCATGCTCCTATTAATGCAGCCCAATATGCCATTAGGCTTCTTGTCAACAAGGGCACACTCCTTCAGCTTCTCATTCACTGTAATCCCCAGGTCCTTTTCTGCAGAACTGCTGCTTAGCCGGTTGGTCCCCAGCCTGTAGTGGTGCATGGGATTCTTCCATCCTAAATGCAGTACTCTGCACTTGTCCTTGTTGAACATCATCAGATTTCTTTTGGCCCAATCCTCCAATTTGATTAAGTTACTCTGGACCCTATCCCTAACCTCCAGCGTATCTACCTCTCTTCCCGCAGCTTAGTGTCATCTGCAAACTTACTGAGGGAGCAATCCATCCCATCATCCAGATAATTAATGAAGATGTTGAACAAAACCGGCCCCAGGACCGACCCCTGGGGCACTCCACTTGATACCGGCTGCCAACTAGACATCCAGCCGTTGATCACTACCCATTGATCCCGATGATCTAGCCAGCTTTCTATCCACTTTATAGTCCATTCATCCAATCCATATTTTTTTAACTTGCTGGCAAGAATACTGTGGGAGACTGTATCAAAAGCTTTGCTAAAGTCAAGATCTATCATGTCCACCACTTTCCCCATGTTCCCCAGATTCTCCTTCTTCCCTTTTTTTAAAGATGGGCACTAGATTTGCCTTTTTCCAATCGTGCAGGATCTCCCCGATCACCACGAATGTTCAAAGATAATGGCCAATGGCTCTGCAGTCACATCAGCCAACTCCCTCAGCACCCTCCAATGCTTTAGATCTGACTCCATGGACTTGTGCATGTCCAGCTTTTCTAAATAGTCCTTAACTTGTTCTTTCACCACTGAGGGCTGCTCACCTCCTCCCCATAAGAGCAGGGTTCCCCCAGATCCCAGAATAAACAGACAGGGAGAGGGGCTCCGACTTCTGCAGTGGGGTAGGGCTCCTCCAAATCCCAGGACACCGACAGAAAGGGAGAATTACCTTTAACCCCCAAAATTCTCTTCTACTCCTCACATTCTCTAAACACTGTCATCTTCCATCCACTCCTCCTAATCCCTCCCTTCCCCCGCTCCTTACCTGATCTCCCTCTTCCCTCCCCTGCCACCTATTCCCATCCCTCACTGCAGACACAATCATCTCTACCCCTATTACCATGTACTCCTGCACCCCATAATCACCCCTCCCATCCCCTCCCAGTGAACATTTGAATGTAACTTATTTTCTTTTCAAAAATAGTTTCAGTGCCTTCTGAATTTTCTTCTTTTCAGAGTACATTTCTAAAGCAAAAACAAACTTTGACAGTGGCAGATTTTCTCTCCCCCCTGTTCATTGTTAGATTTCTTCCCAGGGTGGGTTTTAAACTTCAAAGTTGCAGGAATCTGTGAATCTAATGAAATGGAGATTCATTGTTTTTTGTTTTTTTTGGGGGGCTGCTTCTTGGGAACCCCTTGCTCAAACAAACCCATATGTGGATCCCTACCCTGAACTCCTATGAGGCGTAGCAAATTTTAAGACAGTCTGTGTAAGCTCGTGGATTTTAGAGCACTAAGAAGAGTCCTCCTTTTAACAGGAAGGGCTTCCCAAATCCCAACCTTGGTGAGAGTAGAGCTGGTGGTCCATTATAATATTGTATGAAATTAGAGGAGAATGGAAGGAAAGGTCTCTGCACATCCATCAGCATCAGAGCAGGCACAGAGAGGTGTGAAGTGGCTCATTCATCTCAATAAGATGTTCTCAGAGGACAGAGAATAGCCAGTGGGGATGAATATAGCCTGAAACAGTAGCTCTGAGATGTGTGAATTGATGGCTCAGTTCATGTTAATGGTGTTCCCTTCTTCCCTCCCCCCCTCCTCCCCAGTGCTGGAGAGTTTCCGATAGGTGTCAAGCATACCCATTCTCAGCTCTTCACCCCAGTCCCAGCAGGGTTCTTGGTGCATGCTCTGAGCATGTCTGTTCTGAACTCCCCACCCAGAGGGGCAGGACTTCCCCAGATCCTGGGTCACATTGGAAGGAGTTAGGGAGAGGAGCTCAGACACCCACAGAAAGGCAAGCCCCCCACAACCTGGCTCACATGGAGGGCAGACCCTAATAGATGAGAACAAGCACCCAGATACTGGTGTGCACATGGTGGGCAGGAAGTGAGTCTCAGATGTCCCTGGGGCAGAGTGACCCCAGATCACATGAAAGTATTAAGGAGTGTGGTTCAGACACCCCAGAAATGCAACACCCTTCTCTAGAACTTGGCTCAGATGAGGTAAGACAAAGTGGGTGTCAACTGCCATAGATTGACTGGGGCCCGCCATATCATGGTTCACACATGGCCAGGCCTCTTTGCACTTTAGTTACGACAGTTTGGGGCATTTTGGTTAAAGGACTGTTACAGCTTTTGAGTTTGGGGCCAATAAAATGCTGTTGGCCTGGCTGGGAAATACAAGAACAAGACTTTGAACGGGCCTGGCCATCACCCTGATCGTGACCACTGTCCCATCCAGTTGTTTAAGGGAGCCTAGACAGAGCTAGGAGAAGGAAAGAGAAGCTCCCATTTCTTGCTGGGAGTGCCTTTCTGGTGGTCAGGATCATCTCTGTCCAAGGGCTCAGCTCAGACTTCTGCATAACAGTGGATAAGGTAGAGGGCAGCATCTGAGGCAATGAATGTTACAGAGCTAGGAGGCTTATGCTGAAGCTACTGAGCTGCTTCAGTGCTACACCAAGGGTGTGTGTGTGTGTGTTTGTTTCCCTGGAGTTGACTGGAGATTCTTGGGATAGAGAGGACAAAGGAAGTTGGCCCATGAGCTTGTGAGATACTTTTGGTGGACTGCCAGGACCCAAGTCAGGAGGGGCTGCATCTACACTGCAGAGCAATAGAGCTTGAACCTTGGGTTCCATCTTAACTCAAGCTCAAACCCTCTTTTGCTGCAGGCTCCTAGGACTGTAGGCCCAAGCTTAAGTCTGGGAGATGTGTATAGACAGAAGCGGGGGCGGGGGATAGGGGGGCAGTTTGGATTCAAGCCTGAGTCTGAGCCCAGGCTTACATGGCAGTGTAGACATAACCTATGTGTTGGACTGTGGACTCCTTACTCAGACTGGTGATCACTCTACTTCTGCAAGCAGTCTCACTGAAACCAATTAGTCTAACTGTGAGTTGGTGGTAAACTGCCTGGCCTTAATTTGTCTTTCACAGATTTGGGAATTTTACTAACACAGTGCATCAAAATCCAAATGATAGTGGTTTTGGATTAAAGTTGTTTCTGGTGAGGATGTATCATTGCTGATTTAATGAATACATTTATGATGTAATGGTAGGAATTCTTGGTGTGAAACTATTAGGTAGTGGGAGACCAGGTCACATTTTCAAAGTGGTGTTTGCAGACAGGGAACAACAAGATGGCAAGCTCCCTATATGAAATGTCAGATGCTTTATCCAGGATTAAATAGGTACTTTAATCCCAGAGTGTATGAACCAGACAACTGGATCCTTTTTATTCTAGTGCAAACTCAGATTTCCATTTATTAGTGAAATTATGGTGTTGAAACTGATATTTCAAACAAACCGTTATTACTGACTTAAAGCTCACTGACATTCAGCTTTTCAAAACTATCCAAAACAATATCCTGAAAAAGAAAAATCTGTCCTCTTCACTCAAACAACAAAATACAATAAAAACAAAAATCTTTTTAATATTGGAAATTTTTAAAACCAAAGTTTTTCTGTTAGAATGCAACTTTTTCTTGTGCTGTCTTCTCATGTCAAGCCTATACATCTATAGTAGTAGAGCAGAGGGGACTCTCATCTATTTTCCTCAGGCCTAGTCTAGAAAGGCAAAGTACAACATCTCTGAAAAGGCTGAAAGGATGGCTGGTATGTGCTTTGCATGCAATAACAGAAGGTTCATCTGAAGGTAGGGTGACCAGATGTCCCGATTTTATAGGGACAGTCCCGATTTTGGGGTCTTTTTCTTATATAGGCTCCTATTACCCCCCACCCCCTGTCCCGATTTTTCACATTTGCTGTCTGGTCACCCTATCTGAAGGTGTTTCTCTTCATTACTATAGTGATGCCCAGCTTTCTTTGCTAATGTGTTTCTATGGTAGATCAACCACAACACCAAATATATTAAGGCCCATGTGTGTGTGTATATTGATCAATACAAATATCTGCATCCCTCTCTCTCTCTCTCTCTCTCTCTCTCTCTCTCTCAATATAAGTATACTGAATATTTGCAAATGCAAGATTAGTATTTGCTTTCTACGAGCATTGGTGAGCACTAAATTTGATTGCTTGCATGTTGACAAAGGCCCCAGGCCTGCAATCAGACCTTTATGGGCAGACACCTCCCCCATACACACTGTCCTGAGAACAGACCCATTCATTTGGAAGGGAATGCCTGCAAAAATCCAATTTCAGAATTGGAGCCTAAAAGTGAACACTAATAGGATGCAAAGCTGAAGAGCATTTATAATGAAATTCAAGCAAATATGGAAAATACTGTTATTTGCCTACTTCTAATTAGAATTTCTTGAGGAGGGAGGGATTATTAAGAATTACTGTAGTTCAATCTACAGAATACATCTTGTCAAATTTTAATGTGGCACCAATACAAACAATACTATTATAATATATGATAGTGTGGCTAGCAGCTGTCTGAATATGCTGACCAGAAAGAGTAACACTTCTAATGTCTATGAATATTTACTTTTAGTCCCTCAAAGGGGTTGATGTTTAAAATTATCTTTTTTGGGCAAAATGGGCGTTCTTAAAAACTCACACCTCTTCAGAAAAAGAAGCTGTGATTCAAACATACTTTGCATATAAAGTGGATCGTCAGTCTATCATTTACCATATATCATGGGCCAAATTTTTCAAACTTAGGTGCCTATTAACTGTAGCCAGCCAAGTATGTAGTCTGCTTTTTTTCTAAGTTTGATAACTTCAGCCATGCCTCTAGCATTCTTGCTGGTTCCAAAGTGTTTGCATTTCTCTTCAGTGTAAAATCTCCCTGGTGTCTTGTATTCAAATTCAATATCTCTTCTGTTTTGGGGGAAGAGAGTTGGTACATCCATTATGGCCATTGCTTAGCAGTTTGTTTTTATTCTTCTACGGCGCCTTTAGTCTAATGTGACAAATGAATTGCAGCATTCTTTCGTTTAAATGTAGACATGTCTACTCAAGAGGCACAAGAGATGGTGTAAGATGACTGACTTGTATGACAGATATTTAGTGTGGAAGCTGAGTCTCCAGTTTCCCCAAAGAGGGACCAATCTTCCAAGGTGCTTGAATATCTCCTGTTGGTATTAAAGTGCCCTCAACTGGCAATGAAATCTGTGGGCATTAGGGTTGCTCAGTCCCTTGAAAGTTTGGGCTCTTGTATTGTAGCCTCAATGAGGGGTGCATTGTGCCTTCTTCTATGAATTATACATGCCATGCACTCTCTCCTCCACTGTAATTTAGACCTATCTTTCCTATCAGGCTGAGCCTCCTTTTGAATTGGAATAATTAATTTAAGGGCGGGGGGGAGGAGGGGAGTCCATTTGGTTTGAATAAGAACATGATTCTGATAGTGCTGTAAGAAAAGAGCGAGGCACCACCATTATCTCATACTGTTTCTTTTGCATAGGCAAAACAACTCCTCACTGGAAAGCAGGGCTCGCTGTCCTGATATATAAATTGCTATAGCTGAGAACACACTATTTTGTTCTCTGCTGTCCATAGAGAAGAGACAAATCAGATAATGCAGCTAAAATAGCCTTTCTGCAGG
Source organism: Emys orbicularis (assembly GCF_028017835.1). NCBI lineage: Eukaryota > Metazoa > Chordata > Testudines > Emydidae > Emys > Emys orbicularis. Next base: position 225,048,269 of record NC_088683.1, read on the forward strand.
CAAAGGCCTGAAAGGTAGAGAGAGAATTGGCATTCTAATTGTCCTTGCTGACAATCCAACAGGAGCGGGGATCTCCTAATAAGATAGAGATCATTGCATTTTTTGTTTCATAAGTACGTAAACCTTCTTGAAAACAAAACATTAAACAATGGTGAGAGGTTTCAGAGTGGTAGCTGTGTTAGTCTGGGAGTGGATGGGTCATTACACAAACTAAAAACTATTTCCCCATGCTAACTTTTCCCCCTACTATTACTCACACCTTCTTGTCAACTGTTTGAAATGGGCCATCCTGATTATCACTACAAAAGTTTTTTTTCTCCTGCTGATAATAGCCCACCTTAATTGATTTGTCTCATTAGAGTTGGTATGGCAACCCCTATCTTTTCATGGTGTGTGTGTGTGTGTGTGTGTGTGTGTGTGTGTATAATCTTCCTACTGTATTTTCCACTTCATGCATCTGATGAAGTGGGTTTTAGCCCACAAAAGCTTATGCCCAAATAAATGTGTTAGTCTCTAAGGTGCCACAAGTACTCCTGTTCTTTTTTCATTAAACAATGGGTTTCATTGCAATGGATATTTTTAGCATCTGCTGGTATGTTTTGCTGATGCTAGCAACTTTTGATGCATAGTAGGAATTTCTTAGACTATGTATTGAAAGAGCACGAAACTGTATACATTATCTATCACACTTGATCACAAGCAGCTGTAAGCACAAAATAACAAATTAAACATGTATCTCAATTTTTGCACCCTGGGGAAATGCAGAACAAAGTCATGCAGTGATTACACTTCCATCAGCATGCCATTAACAACTCCAGATGGCAGCACTTTAGCTGCAAAAATTGCCAGGTGAAGTGAGGAGGCTAAAAATAACTAAACAGTAAGACATGACCTGATGACAAAATGGGTGTGTATGAATAGACAACAGGGCTACTGTATTTAGCTGACTGGAAAAGAGGTGGGGGGAGGGAGAGAAACCCATGAACAAGTGCATATAAATGTAACATTTTTAAAGATGAACATATGCAAAGTTTGTTCTATCCTCACATTAGCCATATGGAAAATGTGAATTTCCCTCCTTCATACTCATAATGTTTGTTTGTATAAGGCAGCACTAGCTCTGCTCCTTTCAGTAATGGCTGTGATCCTTACTAACACCTTTTGCTGGTGTTTGCACCTGCCTTTTAGCAGACAGGATTGGCTCTTTTTTTTTCTTTTTAAATTAAAGTGAGGCATTGAAATTTCACTACTTGCAACAAAAACAAAGGAAGGAGAGATCTTTGCTTTATTGCCTACAAAATACCATGGCATGTTCAGCATAATTGTCCATGTAACAGAGAATTTTATTTACTTCATTTTCTAAGCACTAATAATCCTAGTATCTATAGGCCTGATCCAAAGCTCACTGAAGTTCATGGGTTCCCCATTGATTTCAATGGGCTATGGATTGGGTCCCTAATGCTGTACTTCAGAACCTGAAAAAAATACAAGGCGCCCAGTTCCTGCTCCCTTTGAAACACATGCAAGTTCTACCATTGCGTTCAGTGGGAGCAGGATTAAGCCTATAATTTACGAATTTCTCATTGTTAACGTGAGGAGAAATGCAAAACAGCACAATAATGTTAGCCAGCTCTATATCCAGCACCATCTTGCATCATGCTGTGAAAGTTCCCTGTGAGATGGTGAGCTACCAATGGTGAGTGCGTTTCAGCTGAGAAACCTTTAGCACTGGTTCTGGAGAGCTCCACTAAATCAACTTGCAGCAACAGCTTCTCAACTCATCTTAACCAGAGTGAGTGAGTATATGGTGTGAGGCATTTTCCAGGGAAATTCATATATAAATAATTCACTATCTTAAAAACATCACTGTTTACCATAGTAGTATGGAAGTGTGTGATCTATTTTAGCACCAGAATACATCCCCATTGACTTATGTTGGCAGACTTTTTTTTATTGTACTCCTAACATTTAAGTACAAATAAAGTTAAATAAAATATTTTCATCTCAGAACAGTACACTTATAGGTGGCCATGCTCATCAATTCTAACAGAAATGCAGTGTTGAAGAGTTATAGATAATTAAACCACAGCAAGAAACTTGTTAATACAGAACTGTAAATGTACGTCATGATGTGATTTCAGTGTCTCTGTATATCCTCTGAGCGAAGGCTGAGTGTCTCAGCTATGCCAATAAACAGGGTTGTACTGGACTAACATTCTAAATAGGTATAGGAGAACTAATTTGGCTAAATTACCTGCAACCATTATCCATCATTCAATTCAATGTTAGTTTAACAATTTATCCTTGTTTCATTTATGTGCACCTCTATAAAGTTCCAGAAGACAATGGAAGCAAAAATACTAAAATACCACAAAACCTTTTTTTACATGGTTTTCCAGTCTGAACATTTGAAGAATGTACCAGAGGTCTCCCGAGAGACTGTTTACAAGACTGTTAGCCAATCTAGTCAAAGGGCCCAGCCTTGCAAGATGCTAAGCATCTCCATGGAAGGGCCGATCACCATCAACTCTAACTGCATGCTCTGGGAGTTGAGGACTCTCCAGCGGCTTTTTGCATGCAGCCAGATGTATGGGAAGCAATGACTCTGAGAAACATTTGCGGGTCATGGTGGATAAGAAGTTGATCACTAACTCCTACAGTGGTGCTGTGGCCAAAAGGATGCAATTCTTGAGAGCATAAACAAGGGCATCAATAATAGGATTAGAAAAGTTTATAGTAACTCTGTATTTGGCACTGGTGCAACTATTGCTGGAAAATTGTTTACAGTTCTGATGGCCACAGTTCCAGAAGGATGTTGATTTAAATTGGAGAGAATTCAGAGAAGAGTCATGAGAATGGTTAAAGGACTGGAAAACATGCTGGTAGTTAGACTCAAGGAGCTCCATCTATTTAGCTTGAAAAAGAGAAGGTTAAGGGGTGATTTGATCACAGTCGGGAAGTACAGTGAAACCCCGCTATACCGCGATGTATGGGGTCAAAAAAATTACATCGCGCTAAATGCGGGGTCGCAGTATAGCGGGGTTTCAAGCCCGTCAGTGGTCCCCAAGGTGGTGCATTGATGTGCGCTGCCTAGTACCCCTAGTGCCCAGCAGGGGAGAGAAGCTGCGGCCCCGCGCCTGCCGGGGACAGTGAGCACCGGCGCCGGCAGCCCTGTTGTTCTCTGTCCCGGGCAGGTGCGGGGCCACGGCTTCTCTCCGGCTTCAAGAGGAGCCGCGGCCCCGTGCCTGCCGGGGACAGAGAGCTCCAGGGCTGCAGGTGCCAGTGCTCTCTGTCCCCGGCAGGCGCGGGGCCGCGGCTCCTCTCCGGCTTGGAGAGAAGCCTCGGCCCTGCGCCTGCCGGGGACAGAGAACAACAGGGCTGTAGGCGTCGGTGCTCTCTGTCCCCGGCAGGCGCGGGGCCGCAGCTTTTCTCCCCTGCCTGGCACTAGGCGGGGGCACATCAATGTCCTGGCAGCCATCATGGCGTTGGGGACCACTGGTACAGTACATACAGTACTGTATTACTGTGTGTCTTAAAGGGGGGCCAAATTGTGATCGCGTTATATGCGATTTCGCGTTATGGCGGGGCGCCTTATTGCAGGGTTTGACTGTACCTACATGAGGAGCAAATATTTGATAATGAGCTCTTCAGTCTAGCAGAAAAGGAATGAGATCCAATGGCTGGAAGCTAAAGCTAGAAGAATTCAGATTGGAAATTAAAAAAAGGCCTTAAGTAGTGAGGGTAACTAACCATTGGAACAATTTATCAAGTGTTATGGTGGCTTCTCAATTATTAGCAACTTTTAAATCAAGATTTTGGATGGTTTTTCTAAAAATATGCTGTAGGAATTATTTTGGGAAAATTCTATGGCCATTAGACAGGAGTCAGATTAGATCAATCGTCCTTTCTGGCCGTAGAATACATGAATCTTGCCTCACTTTTTGCAAGCCCAAGAGGCTTAAGTAGATCAAATAAGCAGCCACACTTTGGCAGCTCACCCAAATTAACCTTTGGATTCACTCATTGCTAAGTCTAAATTACTGATACTGTCCTGACTAGAAGAGAATATGAGAATATTCCGCCTTTACCGCAACACTAATTTTACTTCAATTTTGACATCTATATATTCACATACAGTGGTTTAAAAGTATATTAAATAAAAATGTGCCTCTTTTGTTTAAATATCCTCTGCCTTTTGAGTTCTTTAATCTGTCTGAACATCCCAAGACACAAACAAATGTGATTTCTCTTAAAAAGCTCTATCTCTGAGTCAATGTCCTAGAAAATGTAGGTTTTATTGGCACATAGTACTCACAGCTTCACTGGATATAGCACTTAGCTTCACTACTACCGTCTACAAAGGCATTTTAAAGTTCTATCCACCCCTCCTGCTTTGCATTCAGTTTTAGTTATGGGAAGAGTTTTATGGTTTCCTTTTTTGGAAGTCAATGCATCTTTTCTTCTGCAGTGTATATAGAGTCATAGACTTTATTATCTTGCCTCCCTCAGAAGGGACTATTGTGATAATCTAGTCTGACCTCCTGCACATCACAGGCCACAGAACCTCACCCACTCCCTCCTGTAATAGACCCCTAACCTCTGGCTGAGTTACTGAAGTCCTCAAATAATTTAAATACTTCAAATTACAGGGAATCCACCATTACCATAGTTTAAACCAACAAGTGACCTGCGCCCCATGCTGCAGAGGAAAACAGCACCTCTACCCCCTGCCCAAAGTCTCTGCTAATCTGACCTGGGGGAAAATTCCTTCCTGACACCCAAATATGGTGATCAGTTAGACCCTGAGCATGTCAGCAAGACCCACCAGCCAGACACCTGGAAAAGAATTCTCTGTAGTAACTTATAGCCTTCCCCATCTAATGTCCCATCTCCAGCCTTTGGGAATATTTGCTATTAGCAGTCACAGGTGGGCAGCCTCATCATACCATCCCCTCCATACACTTATCAAGCCCAGCCCTGAAACAAGTTAAGTTTTTTGCCCCCACTGCTCCCCATGAAAGGTTATTCCATAACTTCATTTCTCTGATGGTTAAAACCTTTGTCTAATTTCAAGACTAAACTTGTTGATGGCCGGTTTATATCCATTTGTTCTTGTGTCCACATTGGCACTTAACTTAAGTTAATAACCTCTCTCTCTCTCTCTGTCTCCCTGGTATTTATCCCTCTGCTGCAATTATAGAGAACAATCATATCTCCCCTCAGCCTTCATTTGGTTAGGCTAAATGAGCCAAGCTTGAGTCTCCTCTCATGAGTTAGGTTTTCCATTCTTCTGATCATCCTAGTAGCCCTTCTCTGCACTGTTCCAGTTTGAATTAATCTTTCTTAAACATGGGTGACCAGAATTACATGTAGTATTCCAGATGAGGTCTCACCAATGCCTTGTATAATGGCAATAACACTTCCCTGTCTGTATTGGAGATACCTCACCTGACGTATCCTAGGATTGCACTAGCCTTTTTCACAGCTGCATTATATTGATCACTAGATGATTTGCCACCAACCAATACACCCAGGTTGTTTTCCTACTCTGTCGCTTCCAACTGATATGTCACCAGTTTATAGCAAAAATTCTTGTTGGTGGTGAGTGCATGACTCTGCATTATTAAATTTCATCTCATTTCTACTACTCCAGTTTTCAAGATTCTCCAGTTCTTGTATGATATTCTAGTCTTCCTCCATTCCGGCAATACGTCCCACCTTTGTCATCTGCAAACTTTATTAGCATGTTCCCATTTTATGTGCCAAAGTCAGTAATAAAAATATTAAATGAGATTGGTCCCAAGACCGATCCCTGAGGAACTCCAGTAATAACCTCCCTCCAGCCTGACAGTTCACCTTTCAGTATGACCCATTTTAATCTCCCCTTTAACCAATTCCTTACCCAGATTTTAATTCTCCTATTAAGCCTCATCTTCTCCAATTTAACTAATATCCCATGTGGAACTGCATGAAATGCCTTACTGCAATCCAGGTAGATTAGATCTACTGCATTTCCTTAGTCTAAAAAATCAGTTTTCTTAAAGAGATCACGTTGGTTTGGCATGATCTACCTTTTGTAAAACCATGTTGTATTTTATCCTAATTATTGTTTACTTTTGTCCTTAACTACTTATTCTTTCAAAATTTGTTCTAAGACCTTGCATACAACTGATGTCAAACTAACGGGAATGTAGTTACTTAGATCACTTCCCCCTTTTTTTAACAATAGGTACTACCGTAGCAGTTTTGCAATCAGAGGGTATGTCCTTACTGTTGGGCTCATAATTTCATAAGAACAGCTATAATGGGTCAGACCAATCATCCATCCAGCCCCGAATCCTGTCTTCCGACAGTGGCCAATGCCAGGTGTTTCAGAGGGAATGAACAGAACAGGCAATCAAGTGATCCATCCCCTGTCGCCCATTCCCAGCTTTTGGCAAACAGGCTAGGGACACTTCAGAGTATGGTTTTGCCTCCCTGCCCATCCTGGCTAGTAGCCAATGATGGACTTATCCTCCATGAACTTGTCTAGTTCTTTTTTGAACCTGTTATATTCTTGGCCTTCACAACATCCTCTGGCAAATTGTTCCACAGGTTGACTGGGCATTGTGTGAAGAAATACTACCTTTTTGTTTGTTTTAAACCTGCTGCCTATTAATTTCATTTGATGACCCCTAGTTCTTGAGTTATGAGGAGTAAATAACACTTCCTTATTTACTTTCTCCACACCAGTCCTCTATCATATCCACCCTTAGTCGTCTATTTTCCAAGAGGAAGAGTCAGTCTTATTAATTCCTCCTCAGATGGAAGCCTATTCATTTTTTTTGCCCTTTTCTGTACCTTTTCCAATTCCAATATGTGTGGGGGTTTTTTTAAGATCATCTATCCCTTTCCTAATGATTCCCAACGTTCTGTTAGCTTTTTGACTACTGTTGCACATTGAGTGTATGTTTTCATGTGCCAGTTTCTTTTAATCTTGCGTGGAGATTATCCAGGCTCCCAGATTTGGTCCCATTAAATTGACTTCCACCTCAAATGTAACTTTTATTTCCATGTCTTCATTTCCATTGGTCACCCTGCCACTACCCCAAGCTCCTCATTATCTTTATTTAAAAACTGAGGCAAAGTATGGTACTTATTTAGGTGTTGGACCATGCCTAGATTATCTTTAATCTCCACCCCATACTCAGTTTTTAGCAGTCCCACTTCTTTTCTTATTTTCTTTTTATTTATGTGGCAACTGAACCTTTTAGTACTAGTTTTAATATCATTTGCAAGGGCCAATTCTGCTTGGCTTTTGGCAGTTTTCACTTTATTCCTACACTTTCTGACTGCCAAAAGGTAGCTTTCCTTGCTGATCCATCTTCCATTCCTTGTTGGCTTTCCGCTTTCTCTTAATCACCTGTTTTGAGATACTTGGTCTGTAACTCTTCCTTACGATTTTTTTCCCCCCTTGCTGGGATGCAGACTTCAGATAGTTTCTGCAACTCTAAATCAAAGTTGCAGAAACTAACTCCAAGCCTCCTCCACATTCAGATCCTTGAGTTCTTCAGTCCAGTCCACTTTCCTAACGACTTCCCAGGCTCCATCCCAAGCCTGAACATCAGCACTGAAATTTTATCGCCCTGAGCTTGATTTAGTTGGCATAGGCTGGCCACAGGCATGTTACTGCAGCATAGTTATACCCTAGAAATCCAGTATACTGAATTATTTTAAGAAAAGCATTGTATTAGTAAAGAGCTGGGTGAATATTGCAAAACAGTACTCTAAAAATAATTGCTCAAGCCCTACTTGCACACCTTGTGTTAGCTCTCCATGAATATTTGAGCCACTGTTTTACTAGCAGGAATGTGCACAGACAGCAAGCTTCAAAGCATTGTGCAAGTAGCTACAAAAAATGAAGCAGACTGCTTGGCCCACATCTGACTGACTTTATCCACGAACTAATCAGATGTTTCCTAACAGGATGAACTCAAATCCGCCACCCAAGGAGGGCAGCTGAGATAAAACCAAAGTTGTCCACCACATGAAACAGGTCTGTGGATTAAGACTGCCTAAACTACAGAAGAGGTAGAGAACCTGTGTCTCCTGCACTGGCATAAGAAGTCAAAACATTTTCAGTGCACAGTCAGCATCAACCTGATAGCATACTATCCACCTTCCCTCTAATTTAATGTAATGCTGATCATCTGTAAACTAGATTCCCTGGCTTAACACTCACAGGTTAGGGGGCATCCTGGTATGCACTTTATCAATGAGGATAAATGACTAAAAGATGGATAGCATAAGCTGCTATTAGTGCTCTGGAAAATATCCAGAGTGAATCTTGAATCCACTTTCACTTTTCCTGAAGACAGGCAGATTGCGTAATATAGAAAGTTGCTTAACTGTTTGTCATTATTTATAAGAAACTAGTGTGTCGGGGCTCCATCCAAAATTGTGCTAGGTACTGTACAAACAAAGTAAGAGTCTCTGCCCCAAAGTTACAAACTAACTAGACAAAACAGACAAATGGCATGATAAAAATATTAGTATCATTCTAATGATGGGGAATTGAGGCCCCAAGTGGTATATTCAGATCCAGGGCTCCTGAGTTCTAGCCCAGTTCTTTAGCCAACCTTCCTCTTGAACTTCCTCACTCCTGACAGGCATACTTGCAAGATGACCTAGTTGAGAACAGATCTCGAACCCAATCATATTCCTCCATGTTCATATTTTTAAAGTAAACACTGACTTACTCTGCCAAAGCTAAAAGGTGAGCAACGATCCCGTCTCTCACACAGTCAATTGTCATGCTGTTAGTACACACAAATTCTGTCAGTAACAGAAATGTGTCTGAGATTCTGCTGCTCAATCTAGTTTTCCAAATCTTTACTCCTATTCTGAAATGCTGCAATCTTATTACTCACCTTAAGAATGGTTGTATCATGGTTGGCTGTATCACGGGTTCAGCACATTCAACCAGTTAAAAATGTCTGCAGGGTATGCAAGCTTCACGATCCATATCGGGTCAGAAAGTTTGCAGTGATCTTGGGATTGTGCACAGAAAGAAAACCGAGCAGCTCTTTGTGAAGCCAAAAACTCTTTCCAACACTCTGCCATGAGAGAGCCAATGCACTTATGCACGAAATTTGTCATATCCTGCACCCATTTCTAAGCACAGCTTTGCAAAAGGCGTCAATTCAAGTCTGGGATTTTACAAAGTTCACAACTGTCACAGCTGCATTTAGCACATCATGTAATTTGGGTTCCATTTTCTTTGATGCAAGGGCCTGGTGATGCAACATACAGTTTCACAATTACCTATGGGTTTATGGCTCATGTTCTTGCTATAACACCACTCCTATTGCCTGTCATAGCAGCAGCACCACCGTCTGTGCAAACAGCAACACACTTCTCCCAATTCAGCGATTAAGCTTTCATGAAATCATTCAATAATTGGAATATTTCCTGACAAAGAAAATCTTCAAAAATTTCTCCCAGCCAAACATAATGAACAAAAACTATTAATTGTGCAACATTACCAACATCAGTTCTCTCATCAAGCTGAATTGCCAACTGTTCATGTGTACATAGCCTTTCAATTAGTTGGAATTTTACATGATTTGAAAGCTCTTCAATTCTTCTACTGTTAGAAAGTGGGTGTGGCCTTAAGTTTCTTTGCTGCGTCTTCACTTACCATCATTTTGCACATTTCTACAGTAGCTGAAAGAATCAGTTCTTCTCCAGTGGCATGGGATTTTTTTTTGTTTACTCTTTGCTATCCAAAGCACTGTTAAGAAAGATGCTCTCAGAGCCTTTTCTGGAACTGATATGTTTTGTCATTTGAGGTTTTCTGTCGATTTGTATTCTTCCTTTCAATGAAAAGTCTCTAGATTTATCTTTATACTCCCGGTGCCTAGTTGTGAGGTGTCATCATTTCTACTTTGCCGGTTTCATTGCTTTGTTGGATAGGATCCGTAAGCATACTACGTATTGCAGTCATCCATCACTAAATTCCATAGAACCAACATCAATATAACTTTTGTCAAACTTTGTTTTTCATTTTTCTTACTGCCCAACTCTGCATTGTCCATGGTTTCAGCACAATTAGCAGTACTAGTATGAGGACACATAAATGTATCCATTCTCAATGTAATTTGCTCACACTCCATAAAAAATATATTCCACTTTGTGGGGAAATAGAGCAGGGGGGCCTTCTTTTTGATAGCCAGAGCTTTGAATCTGTGGGCCCCAAAATAAACCCTCCAACAGAGATCTGTTATGCTGATGGCCTTTACACAGAGTAGGGCAGGCCTAAAGTCTGAGCTAGACTAGACTGCACAATTCCCTGCCAAACTCGGTCAAGGGTCATGTCCAGAGGAGGGGGGAGGGGCAAGGAGGGAAAGAATAAAAAAAAAAAGCCCCAGCAGCAGCACTAATGAAATATGTTCATGGCTGATTAAATATAATAACCGCTTGTGTGAAGCAATAGGTAACTTTAGCTAAATGCAAACTGACTCATGCAGCTTCTCCTTTGGGTGATCTGTGACCCACTCCGTGATTCCAGCTATCTGCAAAAATAGCCAATCATAAATCCTCTTTAGGCGTCCCATGGAACCCCCTCCCCTTAATCTTTAACCAAAAGACCCCGGAAAATAACGTGTCTTGAGAAATGTACCCAAACTGGTGCCAAGTACCACCCCTGGGGAAAACCACCAAGCGCCCCTCTACCCAAATAAACACCCACTTCTCGGAAAATTAATGAGGAAGGTACCAGGGGGGAGAGGGGGGACTGACCCCGACCCTACTTTCTTAACTCGCGGTTTGGGGGAGGGACTAACCCCAACCCTAATTTCTTAACTCATGACGCATTGTTTGTACTTTGCTTGCGGTTTGACGAAATAAAAGCCCGCCTGCGCGCGGTCCTCGGGGTGTCAGTCTTCGGACTGCACCCCAGTGCACTGGTATGTATGTCAATAAACTGGCCTCAGGCTTGAGTCTTTGAACTAAAATCACTGCGTGGATGTCTTTGACCACAACAATTTGGGGGCTCGTCCGGGATCACTCGACGTCCCACCGGACCGGAGGACCGTGAACCGCTTCCACACCGATCCCAGGCACCAGGTAAGAGACCCTTGTCTCTATTTGGGCTTCGGTGAGGAGCTGCCCATAGGCTCTGGGTTCAGGTGAGAACGCGCTGTGATCCGAACCTTTTAAGGCTAGACTCATTTGCCTGACACCTGTTCGTTTTGTGTGTGTCCGTCCTGTAACTTGTCTGTTTAAGTTCTTGCATCATGCTGCGCTATCTCTATCATTGTTTCCTTAGGCTATAAGCTGGGGGGGGGGGGGGGGCGTAGGGGACTGTCTGTTTTGTGGTGTGTACACGAGGTCTTAGACCCAACGGTTTCCTTGGAACAGCCTCGGTGAAATTACTGGGACATCCGTCTGGCAGTTAAACACTTTTAGAGTGCCAGCCCAGAATAAAAACAAGTTTCGGATTATTCAGGCAGGAACAGATAGCTGGAATCACGGAGTGGGTCACAGATCACCCAAAGGAGAAGCTGTATGAGTCAGTTTGCATTTAGCTAAAGTTACCTATTGCTTCACACAAGCGATTATTATATTTAATCAGCCATGAACATATTTCATTAGTGCTGCTGCTGGGGCTTTTTTTTTTTATTCTTTCCCTCCTTGCCCCACCCCCTCCTCTGGACATGACCCTTGACCAAGTTTGGCAGGGAATTGTGCAGTCTAGTCTAGCTCAGGCTTTAGGCCTGCCCTACTCTGTGTAAAGGCCATCAGCATAACAGATCTCTGTTGGAGGGTTTATTTCGGGGCCCACAGATTCAAAGCTCTGGCTATCAAAAAGAAGGCCCCCCTGCTCTATTTCCCCACAATTTCCCTCCTCTGATGCCCTATAGGCATCACTACTATCATTAAACAAAGGGGCCATAGGACAGTATTTGGATTTAGAAATGACACTAAGGTGGTCGATTTCCGGATCTGAGGGACAATATAGTGTGGGGTGGGGAACATCTGTGAAAATAAAAAGGGCTTCCGGTGGTGGTCGAGGCTGAACCGGGAGCCGGGGCAAACGGCAAAATTTACATAGACAACAAGCAACAGCCAACATTAATCCGCAACAAATTGCTAGAACAATCCAAAATAGAATGTGAAGGGCAGAAGAGGTTAGCCAACTGGGTGCAACTTGGGCGATTTCCTTAGAGGCAAAGCATGCAATGTCGTGGGAGGAGCATAAGGTATGTACTCGATAAGCAGTGTGGAAGCGCTCCACGGTCCTCCGGTCCGGTGGGACATCGAGTGATCCCGGACGAGCCCCCAAATTGTTGTGGTCAAAGACACCCACGCAGTGATTTTAGTTCAAAGACTCAAGCCTGAGGCCAGTTTATTGACATACATACCAGTGCACTGGGGTGCAGTCCGAAGCCTGACGCCCCGAGGACCGGTATGTATGTCAATAAACTGGCCTCAGGCTTGAGTCTTTGAACTAAAATCACTGCGTGGGTGTCTTTGACCACAACAACTTTCACCCACCAAAGATGTCTGAGTCATCAAAAAAGGATGTCACTTATTTGCTGTTGCAAAGTAGTGAGATTTTTTTCCCCACCTTGACACTTATGCAGTGTCAGTATTGCGGTGTTCATGCTGTTTAAACAGAAATCAATTTGTTGGTTTTAATCGTTAAGCAATGCAGACATGCAGTGAGATTATTATTTACTATTTTTTATTTTTAGAGTTTTGTAATATTTTGCAGACCTCCTGTGAGTTCTCTAAGCACACCAGTTTAAGAACCACTGCCCTAGTGGACAGAGGAATCCCTCTCTCTTGGGAACCACCTCCCCGCTCCTGGCACTATCATGGTTTTAAGGTTTCAAGTGAGAGAATTGGGAGCGAATGGCAAGGTTGTACTTCCCCCCCCCTCCTCGTACCCAGTAGAAACTTTACTGAAAAATGAATGCAATCCCTAATAGTCAATGTAAAACCTACGCCCTGATATTTCCTAGCCCTGCTTATCTCCTGCTACGGTATCCCCCTAAGATGTTCTCTACCCTCTTCCTGAGAGATTCAAACACCACTGATTCCTTCAGACTTGTTCACAAAAGATTAGGTCACCCATCCAAGGAGCAGAGCCTTTTTGGCTCCTGTGATGCGGGTGGCTGGTTACACAGATGGAATGCTCACATCAGAATAGTGGATGTTTGAAGGAGTACTCACCATGAACAGTTTGTGAAAAGTCCCTAGACTCAATATGTTTGTTAAAACAATTTGTCGAACAGTTATAAGGAACAACTTCAGGAAAACCGTATTAGTATGCAGATACTTCACAGACAGTAAAAAAGGACAAATCCACTGAATAAATTGTTTTCAATGAATAATTTAACCAATTCTAGGCAATATACCACTGTGACCTTCTCTTATGAAGAGAGATAAACCTCTCTTTTATTTTGAACAAGAATAGCATATTTTTCATGTCTGTAAAGTAATTTGACATATAATTTTTCTGTCTCTTTGCTATGTGAATTTATGACTAAATTTCCTGATTTTTTCCCCCTCTTCCATAATACAGATGTAATATACAGCTTGTAATATCAATTTATAATATATTAACATAGGCTTTCAGACTCTGAAAATATTTTTTCCACTCTTTTTAAAACAGCTTTTTTCCTCACCTACTAAGATGAAGAACAAATTCAGATTGTCTAGTTCCATTTAGCATAGCAAATCGTTTTCATTTCTCATTATCGGTAGGCAGTTATTTTGCTATGCCTCTCTCCTCAGTATTAATTTATTTTATATGGAAGAGGGGGAACACCAGAGTATTTTCAGTCCTAATGGATTGCTAAATCTACACTGCATCTGGAATATTAGCTAGTCTCTAATTGCCACGTATTTTTATAAATTAAAGGAAGGAGATCAAATTCTTTTTGTTTTGTTTTTGTTACAAGCACAGTGAAATGCATCTACTTTCCCAGAAACGTTATGCTAATATTGGATTAATCATTTCTAAAATTTAAGCAACATTAACACCATTTTGTATTTATATGGCCCCTTGGAATCCTTCAAGATAAAAATATACTTCAGAAACTTCTACAGGTACAGACATCACTTCAGTCGGCCCCTGCAAGCACAGTTGGGGCATATGAGGAAAGATTTGCCAAAACAAAGCAAAATAAATGTATTGAAAAATAGCATATCCTACTGCAACTAGAGGGAGAATTTAGGGTGCCAGAATGTAATTGCTCAAAGTGGGATTTCATGGGATATTTTGAGTCTCTTTTCTCCAAAATGACCAGGAGTGTCAGGACCTCCATTTTATGACTTAGGGCAGGGGTCGGCAACCTCTGGCATGCTGCTCACCAGGGATGTGCTGGCCAGCGGCAGGAAGCCGTGGCCAGCACATCCTTCGGCCCACGCCACTTCCCGCAGCCCCCATTGGCCTGGAGCGGCGAACCGCGGCCAGTGGGAGCCACGATCGGCTGAACCTGCAGACGCGGCAGATAAACAAACTGTCCCGGCCCGCCAGGGTGCTTACCCTAGTGAGCCGTGTGCCAAAGGTTGCCGACCCCTGACTTAGGGCATGTCTTCACTTCAGAGTTAACTCAGGTGATCAGTATTTAAGTTCACCTAGCTCTGGTGAGAACAATACCTGAAGACACCAGAACAATATCTGTTTGTTAAGTAACTGCACCTGTATCCTTTTCTCTGTGATCCACTTCAGGAGTTCCCAGTTAGGTGCCAGATCTCCAGCTCTCACCTGTGCCTGGTCAGAACCCTTGTCCTACTTCCTTCTGACCAGAGGGCTTTAAGGCTATGCAGATCCCTGCCTTTCACTGTGATATCCCCAGCAAGCAGGCTGTCTAACAGCCAGTGCCTGTGCATTGCTGTCTCTCCATGGACTATGAATAGTGTATTGCCAGCAGTTACCAATTACTACGTAGCTCCTTCTAAGCAAGCACATTTTTTTTCTTAAGGGAGAAGCATTAGAGAAAACACTAAACCATAGCAGGAGTCATCCATCAATCTTATGGGGCCCTAGTAGGCAAAGTCTTTCCAAACCTTCCACTAGGGTAGGGGCCCCCATTGGACAGAGGGTCGTTCTGTATGCTGGATCAGAAAGAATCATGAGTCAGTTCAGGCTTATCCTTTAATACCAAAAGTCCTTTCATTTTTTCCTAGTCTCTGAAAAATTCAGCCTGAACCAGTATATGCAAACCACTCCAGAGGTTGGACCTCTTGAGAGTTCCTTAAGTTCAGTGGGTATGTCTACACTGCAATAAAAGAATGGCAACACTGGCCAGGTCAGCTGACTTGGGCTAGCGGGGCTCAGGCTGAGGGGGCTATGAAATTTCAGTGTAGATTTTCAGGCTAAGGCTGTAGCCTGGGCTTGGAGATCCTCTCCCCTTCCTCCCCCCATTTTCCCTCCCCCGTGAGGGTCACTGAAATTTTATAGTCCCACAGGCCTGAGTCAGATGACCTGGGCTCTGAAAATCAGTGCTATGGGTTTTTCATAGTAGCATGGACATATCCAGTGACTCACCTTAATCACCCCCCTACCCACACACAGTTTTTTTAGTTCCTGGAGAAACGGTGGTAACTTCCCTTATGGAGTAGAAAACAATGATCCATAAACCATTCATAAATGTAATACAGTAGTCCCCAAAGCTATTGCATGAGTTTGCAAAATCTGTCTCAGAGGCTGCTATCCTCACTCTGTTGCTGTTACCACATGGAAGGCAGGAAGAACAGATGTACCTAAGAACTTTCAGTGGTACTTTCTGAGGCTGTGGTCCTTCTGTACAGGAGTAGTTGTTCACTTTGGGGACTGTCATCTGAGATGCCAAGAATTACCCACTCACCTAGCCAGCACAAATCAGGAAATGAACTCGGACCTCCTGAGTGCCAGTCATCCTTCCTTGGAGGTCTCCTATCCAAGTACTGACCAGTTCTGACTTTGCTTAGGTATAACACAGGGATATCAAACTCAACCTATGAAGTTATGGAACTGTAACCACAGTGTTAAGTGGAATTTTTGAGAGGCTACTATGTAAGCTCTCAGGCTAGAGATCACTTCATATGCTGAAGTGTATGAGATCGGTTAAAATGTTCTACATGGAATTTGTCAGTCAGCCAACAAGCAAAGTGTGACTGTGTGGCCCTCTCTGAATTGTTTTATGCTTACCTACCAGCGTTCATTTACTCCAGTTGATTTTTCTATTTGTTCAATAAAGTCACTATACTTTTCACAAAGGTTGCAAACTAATTCCCTTTGGGTTCCTGTGCCTTAATGAGAACTTCAAGTTCAATATCAGTGGCTTGCAGCAGTTTGCTCATCTTGTTAAATCTTTCTAACATCCAATTCCATATGTCAGCAAGTGGGGGTTACGATGTTTCCATCAAATCCATATAGAAAGAATTAGTCATCTCAAGATTAACTTTATCTAACTGATCTGGATCACTTGCAGGTAACTTGAGCGTTCTCTTGTATACGACTGTAGTCACCTTACAATACTGTGTTAACATAGTAAAAAAGCAGACATCCTGGAATTGAAGAATTGTTTGTCTCACATTCAGGCATGATGGAAGCATTTCAGAACTGTGTGTGCACATATAGAGCAATCAGCACTTCTCCAGGTGGGAATGAAAAATAATTATTAAGGGCATCTTTCACTGGGTACATTTTTATGTAAGTGGTACACTTTCAGAAGTAAATTAAATACAGGTAATTCATGGTATCACTGGGGCAGACATGAGTTACTGGGCTATATCTGGGTATTAAACCTCCTTTAAAATAAAACAATAGAATATGACTTTGGGGCGTGGGGGGTTGATACTTTTACTGTAATCTTTCATTTAGTGTGAAATGGAGACCAGGACAACAGGATTGGGACTGAAAGAGTTAATCTTTTATGTTCCTTATACAGGCTGGGCCAACTATTGATTTGTGCTGAGTGACTTGGTTTGAAGTGAAGTGATAAGTCATTCATTATTCCAGAGCCCAAATCAATTGTGGACCAAAGAAGGTGCCATTTAAGACTTAAAAGATGAGAAATTGCTTATAAATCTAATAAAACTGCACATGGATTGAGGAGTTGAAACCAGCTTACATTTATGATGTTAAAATAGGTGAGGTAATAAAAGGCAGATTTCATTGGCCCTTACTAACGGGGACAAACTCTTAGGTTTAGATTACAGCCTCTGAGAAAAGAAAACCCTTGTCGTAATGCCAAGGCAAGTCAGGGGATTTGGATGCCTGTTTTATTCAGGGGGGGCTTGCTGAAAGTTTCAGGCAGCATCCTGAGGGGAGCTAGATTGTAGGCTTTTTGTCACAGGGACTATCTGTATTTAAGCAGCACCTAGCGCAAGTAGCCCTGACTGGTGCTACCACAGTGGTGGTGGTGCTGCTACTAATTACTGAATGTGCTGACATCCCCCAGAGAATTGCTCCATATTTTATTTTCTCTTCTTTTGCTGAATTCAAAAACATCCAGCCCAGGTGACTTTGGGGCTCTTTGGTTTTAAGATTACTCTCAAGTTCATGGCACACCTGGCACAGAAGGGGGACGCTTCTGAGGCTACAAGGGGAAAAGTGACATGGCCCAGTCATACCATCCACTTCTATAAGCAGAGGGAACTAAGACTAAGCACATTGCAGGGCACAGAACACTAGCTTTGAGACAACATTCCCTTGATAACATGGAACCGTCTACAGCAGTGCTCTATGGGTAATGCTGTCTGTGCATTGGGGTGTGGTAAAAGGGAATGGGGCTTGGAGGGTAACTGATCCCCACAACATCCCAATGCCTGGAAATGCATGAAATTTCCTAGCATAAGATAACACTGAAATAATTAGCGTTGTCAATCAAAGAACCTGCATATGGTGAATAAATTAATCACTTATGCAGAAGCAGATGGCAATAAGGTATTGGCAGCATGACCATAGGGGTCAGTTGGGATATCAGGCCATGAAGAGATCTTGGTCCTTCAGGGTGTGACTCAAGACAATTGGAATTTTGGGACATCTACAGGTTTTGGGAGTGAAACCTGTTACCTGTTCCACTGCCCTTTCCCAACCATTAGAAAGATGAGGAAACTCCACAGCTTTTGTGTTCTAAGCAAGATGTTCCTGTCTAGCAAATGATATGGCCCATAGTTTATTTCTTAATTGTGTATTACTGTGACACTCTGTACATCAAAGTAGCACCCCGAAACCCCATATTCACCTCTGTGATATCATTATAGTGCATTTTGTACAACGTATGCCTTGTCAGGTATCATTTAAGAAGTCTTGATCTGTTCAACTTTACTATCCTGTTGAATTGTGTGTACTATCATTGTATGTGAAGTTATGAAGTATTGCTATGTGTTTGTTCTGAAAACTGTGGTTAATGGAATGCCCACAGCTAGCCTTTCAGTGGCAACAAAGGAGCAACTCACTGACAAGATAGATTGACATCTAGATTGGTCAGACAGGCGTTGCTGGTCCATCAAGAAGAATCCACTCTCCCAGAGAGGGCATATACACAATAGGGGCTACCTAACCCCCACATCATAGTAAGGACATTTCTAGCACCTGGAGAGAAAGTATGAGTAAGGGTTGATGACATCACCACTTGGCCCCTCTCCTCCCCCATCTCAACCCCTGGAAGATCGTTTGGAAGACAAAGACTTTGAACTGGGGAGATTGGTCCCAGGCTAAAAGGAAATACAGTCTGTGTATTAAGAATAGTGAGCTGCCTGTAACATCTGTTAGGGTGAGACGAGCTGTTTAACAGATTAAGCAAGATTTGAATCAAAGTTAGAATTTAGACACTGATTCTATTTTTATTTCTTATGTAACCAACTTTGACCTCTGCCCCTAACACTTATTATCACGTAAAATCTATCTTTCTGTAGTTAATCTGTTTTATATTTTTACCTAAAACAGTGTGTTTTTGGTTGAAGTGCTTAGAGAATCTCAGCTCAGGTTAACAAGGACTGCTGCACGTCCACTACCCTTTGTCGGAGTGGTGAACTAATTAACAAGCTTGCACTATTCAAGGGAGTCTTGAGCAGTGTAAGACGGTATATTTCCGGGATGCAAGGCTGGAGTGATTTGCTGGTGCCTCTCTGTATAATTCATGAGTGATTTAGAGCGCATTCATACCATTTAGCAGGGTGAGTCTCCACATGCTCTTGGCTCAGTGATCACTGCACCTGGAGGGGTATCATGGCATCGCATTGTGAAAGACAGCCCAGGCTGGAGAGTAAAGGGGGAACAGTGGTCCCACAGTTCCAAGATGTATTCTGAGAATCCAGTCACAGTTATGAAAGGGCATGCCAGTACAAACATAGCTTAAATAAATCATGCGGCCTGTAAAACTATTGTAAAGGTAGTTATTCATATTTATTGTGAGTAGTTTACCTTAAGGAATTTTGCATTTTTTCTACTCAAATTATTTTCAAATTATATTGCATTATTCAACTAGCTATGTAGATAGGTGCAAAAATATCTGGTGAATACTTTTTTTTTCCCCCCTCCAGTTGTTGAATAACAGATTTACGAGAAAAGTTCCCTTTAGATTCAGAAAGAGCTGGTTGATGAAACTCTTCTGCAAAAGTTCATATTTGCTTTGTGGCATCATTATCACAAGTGAGTTTATGCTCCTTTTTGGAAGAGCACAGTTAGTTTTTAACAGTTGTGGTGTTTCCTAAAATGTGCGTGCGCACATGTTGAAATCACTTGAATAATTCAAACCTATGCCGAGTGCAATCCCTGCACACATAATAATGCCCAGCTTTCTCTAGCTCTCGTGAACTACAAGAACATAGATAAGTAAATTCAATAAGATGAAGCTCTGAGAATAGCCTCCTTCAGGTAATGGAATCACTACCTAATGTCCTGAGTGTGACACTTCCAATTTTTCAAGACTCTGGTGAATCATACCCTACATTACAAAGCAACAAGAATCTTATCTGAGCAAAACCCCATGCTATTTCCAAATTTCATGTGCACTTCTTTTGGGCTGAAACACTACCAGACAGCTGGTATATTTTTAGTAACACTTTTAAGAAGAGCAGGAATTATGGGGAATAACAACAATGCCAAGAGAGCTGAAGGTACTGTAAATCCAAGATTTACTTATATAAATGTGGATAAGCGTATCAGCAGCTGCTTGGTTTTTCTCTTTCATGATAAAAAGACACAGATCAGTCATTTTTGGATTTAGTGTTGTAAGCTGGGATGGATGGGGGAAAAAGAGAGGGAAAGTGTTTGAAGTGTTGTATTCAAGAGGTAGATTGAATTTGTGTACTGTATATTATAACTTTTAAAAGAGGAATTTTATATGTCCTGTAATATTATAATTGCTTTTTATTTTAGCATAAAGCTTTCAAGTGTTCTTCTGTGATAATTTTCCCATTGCTGTGACATACACGTAATGCTGGAGTTTGCTTTGACTCTGTACACCATTGCCATTGTTTCCACACTCCTGCATCATTACTAACCCTGGAAGTGCAATTCACCTTATCATGTTTCTGGGAGTTCACTGGGTAAGGAATGGATAAGCTAACGGTGCTCAAAGCATTCTAAAGTCATTTAATAATTCTCCTTGTTTCAGTATAATAATGGGCCTTTAACCATTTACCAGTATAAAAGTGTATCCATTTTACAGTCCCGTTTTCTTTCAGCAAAAACAAAACCCCCAGTTCCTTCAAAAACAAAATATATATTATCTCCAAGACAACTGCTATGATGCTTCTTGGGGCACACAGGGCTGTGAGTCACCTTGTTATCACCTGCCTCCAGAGTGAGGGAGTCTTGTCTGTACTGAGTAGGTGTTAACTCCCTAACAAAATCAGCCTGTCAGCCACTTAGGCCTTGGCTACACTGGAGCTGTACAGCGCTGCAACTTGCTGCGCTCAGGGGTGTGAAAACGCCCCCCCTGAGCGCAGCGAGTACAGCGCTGTAAAGCGCCAGTGTAATCAGTGCCTGCAGCGCTGCAAGCTAGTCCCCTCGGAGAGGTGGAGTACTTACAACGCTGCGAGACAGCTCTCGCAGCGCTGACGGCGCGACTACACTCGAGCTTCACAGCGCTGCCGTGGCAGCGCTGGGAAGTCCTGAGTGTAGCCAAGGCCTTAAGCACTCTCTGCTGGGCTACACCAGCCCTATCTTTGCCTTTCGGGTTGACAATAGATGCATCCAAGTCCCTTCAAATCAGTGGTGGGCAACCTGCAGCCCGCGGGCCACATGCAGCCCATCAGGGTAATCTGATTGCAGGCCGCGAGACATTTTGCTGACATTGACCATCCACAGGCATGGCCCCCTGCAGCTCTCAGTGACCGCGGTTCGCCGTTCCCGGCCAATGGGAGATGCAGGAAGCGGCAGGCCGCAGGGACGGGCTGGTCGCCACTTCCGGCAGCTCCCATTGGCCAGGAACGGTGAACCACGGCCACTGGGAGCTGCAGGCAGCCATGCCTGCGGATGGTCAATGTAAACACTGTCTCGTGGCCCATCAGCGGATTACCCGCGGGCTGCAGGTTGCCCACCACTGGCCCAAAGCATTCTAAAGTCATTTAATAATTCCCCTTATTTCAGTATAATAATGGGCCTTTAATCATTTACCAGTATAAAAGTGTCCACCTGTGGTATCCAGTCTCAGATTACTGGATACCCACAGAAATCCCAGATTCTCTGATTCCCAGAGTGCCAGTTTTACCTTAGATCTCAGCTCCTGATTTAAACACAGCACAAACTCAATTATAAAACAAAAACATTGACTTAAAGAACAGAGATTCAAATAAAAATCAGTGTGGGATGAAAACAAATGGTTACATATAAAACACCATTACATGCTTTCTAGGGGCTAAATTTCACCTCGTTGTTTTACCTCTTCCTGTTAGTTTTCAACCCAGCTCTTCATTAGCATTTGACTTACAATAGGAATCTGTTAGCATTCTATTACCTGCAACACACAGTTGTCTCCCATCCCTGTTCTGGAGGAGTTTGTCTCAAGCCACTTTATCTTTGTGACCTGTTTTTAATTACAGACATTGAGAACATAATTTTCAGCATCTATACATAACTCCTCACATTTTCCATACACGCATCTCACAGTGATTGATGCCTAGAGTGACACAGGCTTTCATTAGAGACCTTGCATGACATTCTTTCAAGTCCAGGGATCTCTGTACCCCTATATACCCATTGCCCTCTGGAAGTTGGCATCCAGAGTTCTTGGATCACAACTGCCATGGTATGGGACTCTATGAATGCTAGCCAAAAGAATGAGATTGAACACTTGCCAAGCTGCAAAATCCTATGGCATGCTAATTAGAATATATCCGTGTAACTTTACCATGTTGTTATTACATGTGTCTGCATAATGCTGTTTGCTGTTCATTTCTAACATACAACAGCAGAGTACCTAGAGCCTGGTTCTCACATAGGCCTGGTCCCCACTAAGCCCCCACTTCGGACTAAGGTACGCAACGTAGCTGAATTCGAAGTACCTTAGTCCGAACTTACCGCGGGTCCAGACGCGGCAGGCAGGCTCCCCCGTCGATGCCGCGTACTCCTCTCGCCGAGCTGAAGTACCGGCGTCGACGGCGAGCACTTCCGGGATCGATCCCAGAACATCGATTGCCTGCCGCCGGACCCTCCGGTAAGTGTAGACGTACCCTTACACTGCTAAAGCAGTTTAAAGGGACCTTAAAGTGAATATACCTGTAAATAACACTCACTTTAAGGCTGTCAGAATAGGGTTAAAGTGCCTTAGTGTAAGTGAGAATAAGGTCCTCAGTGTCTTGATATGTTTAAAGATCTGAAAACACCCGTCTCATAGAAAAGCACAACATAACTGACATGTAATTACATACTTATTTAAAGATCAGTTTTTTCCTGGTCTAACTTGCACTAAGATGCAAATAAAGCTATTCCAATTACATGGCAAATAGTTTTGCCTACTCCTATAGGGATCAATTAAGGCTAACTCAGTGGTCCTGAATGGAACCTTGCATTTGTAGTCAGTCAGTGAATGATGAGATTACCAGCAGAAGGTAACAGTACAGATTTTGTGCACTGGAGAGTACCCTAGGGTAGCCATTTTGCTTTCTGTCTTTGTCATCGTCTATGCATGAGAGATCTATTTGTGAATTCCTAGAATCGCTCCATACAAACATTGATGGTTTACATATGTAGCTGTCTTTGCTGGGAGCCAGGCTGAAGCTGTCTTCTAGATTTGACAATTTTGGATTATTTATTCCTTTAGAGAAGCAACTGGAAGGTAGTACACAGAAGTCAACAAAAATAGCAAACGGATGCTAAGTGTTCATGGCAGTGGTAACAGTTGCTAAATACAGTACAGCACCTAACATGTATTCTGATAAACAATGGTGGGCCATTAACTTTCAGATATTTAGGTGCCTTCTCACTTGCCCCACTCTTCCTGGCAAAGTTCTGACCCTCTATATCAGGGTAGGCAACCTATGGCACACGTGCCAAAGGCGGCATGCGAGCTGATTTTCAGTGGCACTCTCACTGCCCGGGTCCTAGCCACTGGTCTGGAGGGCTCTGCATTTTAATTTAATTTTAAATGAAGCTTCTTAAACATTTTTTAAAAGCTTATTTACTTTACATACAACAATAGTTTAGTTATATATTATAGACATATAGAAAGAGACCTTCTAAAAACGTTAAAATGTATTACTGGCAAACGAAACCTTAAATTAGAGTGAATAAATGAAGACTTGGCACACCACTTCTGAAAGGTTGCCGACCCCTGCTCTATACGTATATTGCAGTGGTGACTAAGACCCCCAGTCATGGACCAAGACCCACTGTGCTCGGTGCTGTACAAACATAGAACAAAGATACAGTCACTGCTCCAAGTTGCTTGAAATCAAAGTAATAAATGCAGGAGCCTGAAGTTAGGCATCTAAATCTATACTAATGCATCCAAATAAAAGTTGCCTTACTATTTGAGGCGACCAAAAGGTATTGCCATCTGAAGCCCTTGAGAGGGTAGTCTCAGTGGCTAGTAGCTTTTCCCCTTTCCACCACTTCTTTACCTCCTCCCAGCTTAATTGGCACTGATGGCAGACACTTGTTGGCCATCATAGCCGAAGGGAAAAAACCAGGAGGGGAATAGAAAATGAATTGTTTCACCCCTAGAAATGGTCTCCGCATGTGAGAGCGGAGGCACATTGAGAAGTTTGCACTGCCTCTGCCATACTGTACCTGTTCTATGGAAAATAAATTATAAATGTGGTGTCCTGTCTCCTGGGCTGTTAGCTGAGCACCTCTCATCAACTCTAAGGCCTATATTTTCATATCTGGGTGTCCAGATCTGAAGATGTTGACCTCAAATGCTCACAAATACCCACAGTTAATCTAAATTAGATCTTTATGAAGACTGGAATTATGCACGTTTTAATCTGGACAAACTATTTAAATTGAAGTAAAATATAAATGGATTTAGACATAAAGGAAAAATAGAAAAGAGAGAAACAGAAGAGGGACAATGGACACAGGATTATATTCATATTATATATGCATCTGACGAAGTGGGTATTCACCCACGAAAGCTTATGCTCCAATACTTCTGTTAGTCTATAAGGTGCCACAGGACTCCTTGTCACTTTTTACAGGATTATATTGTTACTCATATGGCAGGGGAAGTGTGTACATAAACATTAGTCTTATTCTAAAGAATATGCCTAAATGTTCTGAAGCCGTCTCCTAAACCTCTGTCTCACAGACACCTCAAACCTACTACACCTCTACCCCGATATAACGCAACCCGATATAACACGAATTAGTATATAACGCGGTAAAGCAGTGCTCCGGGGGGGCGGGGCTGCGCACTCCGGTGGATCAAAGCAAGTTTGATATAATGTGGTTTCACCTATAATGCGGTAAGATTTTTTGGCTCCCAAGGACAACGTTATATCGGGGTAGAGGTGTATATGAATTTCTATTAATATAATTGGGTTGAATCCCTAAGTTTTGCCTAGTCTTATGTCACTGGTTCAGACCATTATTATAACAAAACTTTACTTCTGTTAAAGTTGTGGCTTAAATAGAAGTCTAGCTTCAAAGCAATCTTTGTTTTTTACACCCACACTAATAACTAAAAATATCCCTGAAAGTCTTCTGCAAGTGAGTTTCGCACTTTGGAGCTTTCCCAGACACATTTAGTTTGGCTTTCAGATTGGTGAGTCAGTTTTTTCCATTCTTTAGCACATTCAGTTAATGACTATTGCTTTAATTTTTTGATTTCTGGAACGTGAAAAAAAGTCCTTTTAATCACACAATTTAATAAGCAGTGTAACTTGCAGTAACTTTATATTTTAGTGGCATTTTAACAATACAGACCTAAAACATAAGTTCTGTGGCACACATGAGGAATCTATATAAAATGATAATACCTGAATTTTGAGCATAGTTATTTAAATATGTGTTAAATGGTCATGATGGGATGAATATTGATCAAAATAAACTTCAACAATACTATCAAAGATACATTTTAATTCAGTACCAGAGCTTGTTATGATTAATAAATATTTAACAATTTTTCTCCTCACTGGTTTGTTCTGAGTACCCGGGCCATTTTTTTAAGAAAGTTCAGTGAAAAAGATTTTTAAAAGAAACAAAAAGCTATTTATTGATATGGTATCAGCACATTTTATTTAAAAAAAAAATCCACATCCCTCCTCTTTAGAATTCTTTAGTTCTGGAGTACCATTCCTAACTGAAATGTAAAATGAATTTTTGAGAAGTATTCTTTAAATAACATTTTTCCCAACTAACCCTTTTGTGCTTTCTCCCATGCTGCCCCATAGACATGGGAGGAGCTCCCTGTAAATATCTGCAAAGCTATTGTGTTGTCTTTCTTCAAATCCCTCCTTAAAACTCAGCTCTGTTGTGATACCTGGAAAAAACACCATGCAATGGTTAGGCAGCTGGTGGGCTGTGATCATCGCTTTTCATGTTAATCAGTATCATTTTGTTATTTCCTTGTTCTTCCCCTGTCAGTAATATCCCCTTATTGTCTCTCATCTTTGGGCTTTTTTGCACAGAGTTGCTAGTGTAGATTCAATTACACTGGTATAAAGGTGGTTATATCAGTATAATTTATTTCTATTAAGGAAATAATGGTGCTAATAGTAACCAACAGAATTGGTCAATTTTTATTGTGCATTTTTAAAACAGTTTATGTTCAAAGCTGTGAATTTTCTCAGTAATGCAATTTATAAATATAACTTGGAGCCTGTATAAATGTCTTGCTTGCTGAATATATGCTAGAACCAAAATCTTCAAATATAGGTAAATCGTTAGACCCTAACTTTGTATTTAGTAAAGCTGGGTGGGAAACATGGTTTTCTCATCCTGAGAGAGTTTTTGATATTTTAAAATTTTGTCCTATTCTGAATTGGGGTGAAAAGTCAAAATCTCAAACTTTCATGAACCAATTATCTGCTTTTTTTTTTAATTGGGTCAATTGTTTCATTTCAATAATTTTGAAACGTGTTTTGATTTCAACCTTTCATTTTTTAACTTTTTTTTTAATATGAAACTAAAATTTCAAAATGACATTTTGTTTTGAACTGGGAAATTAAACTTTTCATTGAAAAAATGATGAAATGCAACATTTCAACAACTTGAAAACTTTTCCCCAAAAATATTAATAATAATATATAATATATGGAGATATACCTATCTCACAGAACTGGAAGGGACCCTGAAAGGTCATCAAGTCCAGCCCCCTGCCTTCTCCAGCAGGACCAAGTACTGTTTTTGCCCCAGATCCCTAAGTGGCCCCCTCAAGGATTGAACTCACAACCCAGGGAATTGGGAGATTAGTTGAAACCAACCCTTCCTGTGAACAGTTTTGGTTTCAACAAATCAGCATTTTCTGATGAAAAAAACATTTTTAGTTGGAAAATTCCCAACCAGCGATAGTTTTTAGCCACCCAGTACATGACTTTCTGATGTGAGAGACACGCACAATTTCCATTAACTTCAGCTGGAGCTGTAGGTGCTCAGTACCTCTGTTTTTAAAATTCTGCAATAAAAATAATAGATGATAATACCACTAACTTATTATTACTGTTTGCCAAACAGATACCTAGGACTGGCAATAATATGCCATTTGAATTAAATCTACAAAGTTTTACTTATAGAGCTTTTATGTCTTTAATATATTAAGCAACATAAGACCAACTAACATTCCTTTAAGTAGGGAAAGAAAGGAATCTGCCGAGGCTGACCTGATATTTAAAAGCAAAGCAAATGTCTCCTATACTTAGGAAGCTTATTTGCAAAATTAGAAGAGGTTTAATACGGTGGAGGGAGTATGCTGATTATCGGCATTCTAGTGTAATGATAAAGGTTCAGCGTATTGCTCTGGACACTGTGGTTTGGAAGTACTTGCAGCTAATCAGCTCAATAACAAGGAGATGGATAAAAGAGCACAGGAAAGAAGTGCAAGTGGGGAAAAGCAGGAGAGAGTTGGGCCAGAGGTGATTCTCTGGAAGGAGACACCTCTTCTCCCTTTGCCTTTGGAGAAGAGGAAGTAAAACAGGAAGATGGTGACTGTGCAAATATGTAGAAGGAGGTGGAGTGAAACCTGTAAGGTGGTATTTATTGCAAGAGATAGTCTCTGAGCAGCCTGTGCAAAGCTACGAGGATGAGAGCAGAGGATGCCCTGTCACACTCCCCATGTCACACAAATCTGGTTCACTTTACCGGGGATGAAAAGAGCCTGGTTGTCACTCATCCAACTGTGCTGTAAATAGGTTCACAGAAGAAACTGGTTTGGACTATGAATATAAATATAGCTGTAGAGAACGATAGGGTTGGAATCATCAAAGGAGCCGAAGGAAGTTAGATGCCAAACTTCCATTGTCATTTGAGTGGGGGCTGGGCATCTAACTCCTTAACTTCTTTCAAAGCCTCCTTTTGAAAATCCCAGCCATAGACCTTACTCAGTGGTCCAATCCATACCCATGCCAGTGCAGGAATGCTCCCTGCCATATATCTGAGTGCTGTATCCTGAATAATATGGTTTTAAACGTCTCAAAAATAAGTTTTCTCTCATGCTAACTTTTTACAATTATCCAAATCCTGAAATCACTGGGAGTTTGCCTATTTAAAGAGTGAGTGGAAAAGGAATATGGACAAAGGTTTATGTCCAAACTTTTTACATATGCATGAACCCTATCCCAAATAGAATCTGGGAGAATCTTCTCCCATAGGCTGTAGGGTGGCCATAACCCTTCTCAAAAGGTAATAGCTGGTGGATCTACCCCCACTCATCCTGCTGTCTGTCCCTTCGCTTCCCCACAAACCCTGCTCCACGGGGGTATGGAGGAAGACCCCACAGAGCTGAGGATTTAGGGAGTGTGGACCCCCATGTAGATTCCTGAAATTCTATGCTCTCAGTCCATGAAGCAAAATGGCATCTGTTCCTCTGCATCTGGATTTCTTTACAGTAATAGAGAAGGTCCAAACTAAAGGTATGGCAAGAGAGTTTGGCCCAAAATAAAGAACTATCATTCAGAATTTCTTCTAAAGTAATGGCAAAAATGTTTTGTTTTTTTGTTTTGTTTGTTTTAATACTAAAGGAAGTTTCTTTGCTCCCACATTCGTCAGCCACCTCTATCTCCATAATGGTTCCCCTCCAGGTTGTTCTTTGGATTTAACATATTTAAACACACACATATCTTATTAATTATTATTATTATTATTTTATATTTTTCATATTGTAGGAGCCCCAGTCATGGATCAGAGTCATCTTGTGCTAGACTCTGTTCAAACGTATAACAAAAAGATGGTGTCTGCCCCACTCACAATTTAAGTGGCAGTGTATACATCAATGGAGTCCTAATCTCTACCATCTTTGCAAAGACTGCAAAGCATATCATAGCAATTTCTGTGATACTTTCTTGGTTGGTCTGTTTTGTAAGTGATATGGTACTTTTGGGTAGAAGATTTATCTTAACTCAAATGTTGAAAAGTTACAAGGCTGCCATGATTATATGGGTATAAGGGGAGATATCATGCTATTAATTCCTTTAATCCATTAGCGAATTCCAGTTGTATAAGACAGAGAAATAAAAATAGCCCTTAGTTAAAACCAGGCTTGCCTACACTTATGTCAAATTAAAGGGATTTCTAAAACACTCTCAAGTCCCAGGAAAAATCTCAAAGATACATAATGGAATTAGTTATTCTCTCTGCTGTACTGTGGCTAGTGTATTGCTGCCGTGAATAATAACAGCCATGTCAGCCGGCACACCTAAATTAAAAGTGAAAGAGGTTATTCATTCATCGCAAAAATCCATTTTAATGTGAGGAAGAGGACGTTTTGCATTTAGGCCTGTTCTATACTAACTTGGTCTTTTTAAAGTTGTAGGAGGTCCGTGACTGGTGATGTCCTGGGTCACTGAAGCTTTAAATTGTTTCTCTTAACTCATTTTTCATACTTTTGTTTTTGGCTTAACTCTCATAGGCGCTATGGAGGATTTCCTGTGTTGTAGTCTGTGTCATATGATGCTTAAAGGGAAGTGGTGATTCTTATACTTGTATGTACAGTGGTCATCTTTGGCCAACAATTTATTACATTGTGCTATGAGATTCCACAGCTTTCTTCTTTGCTTAGAATAGGAAATAACTTTGGCATCTGAGATACCAGTAAAGCAACTATTGGCAAATATTTTAAAGGGAAACTACTGTAGATTTTTTTAAACAAAGCTGTCATTTTAATGTACTGCCTTGAGTGGAGTGCGGGTGACTCTACATCAAAGTCTTATGCGGGGTACTGTAACTCTCTTTCTCTTTAAATGTGCTCATTATTTTAGGGAATTTTTGAAAGTATCACTCAGAGCTTTTATCATGGCTGTCAGAACATTCAGTGACATACTGCTGTTTTTGGAGGTTACCTTGTCCTCATCAGTGGAGGGCACTTTACAGACTGCTCCTCCGTTGTCTACTGTCAAGATGTTTCCCATAGTTCTGTGTGTAACATGTAATGTGTGGTACTGAAGCAGCTATCCCACATGGATCCTTCATTGTAAAGAGAGACTAAATTAAGAATGAATGGTAAATATGGTTGAGGTGAAAGTAAATGTATTAAATTCTGAATTTCTCCTCTTTGTTTTCTGAGTAGGCTGTCACCCCAATAAAAGAGAGGAAGGACAGGTCCGGTGGTTAGGGCACTAGCCTGTGACTTGTGGATACCTAGGTGAAATTGCCTGTGTTGCCACACACTTCCTGAGTGACCTTGGGCAAGTCTGTCTCCGTTTCCCATTTGTAAAGTGTGGATAGTAGCACTTCCCTAGCTCACAGGGATGTTGTGAGGAGAAATATGTTAAATATTGTGAGGGACTCAGATACCACCATCCGTGCCTTAGCTCAGGACCTACCCAGTGAAGGATATATCTATCTGAGTTGTATATAGTAGGACACACAAGATAGTTTACTAGACCAGCGGTTCTCAAACTGGGGGTCACCAGGGCTGGCGTTAGACTTGCCAGGGCCAAAGCCGATGCCCGAGCCCCACCATCCGGGGCCGGGGCCAAAGCCAAAGCCCAAGGGCTTCAGCCCTGGGTGGCAGGGCTCCAGTTACAGGCACCATGCCTGGGTCTGAAGCCGTTGAGCTTTGGCTTTGGCCCCCCCACCCGCGGCAGCCAGATTTGAGCAGACTCAACCTTTGGTCCCCACTCCTGGGGTCATGTCATAATTTTTGTTGTCAGAAGGGGGTCGCGGTGCAATGTAGTTTGAGAATCTCTGTACTAGACTGTCAAGGAATAATCTGGAGCTTTGAGACAAACTTAATTGAATAATTTTTATGTCTTTTTAGGGGTCAATGCTAGTTTGAAGGAAACTGGGAAAGCACAGGGATGAGAGTTAAAAGTAAAAGAAAGGTCCCAAGGTTCTTTCTTGAGCACTTCAGTAAAAATTGTAGTTGTTTAATGTGTGTGTTCTGCTTCCCTGTGTAATACAGAAATTGTCAACTTCTGTTAAAAATCTAGATTGAGCAAGCGGATGTCTGCATTATTCATATAGAACCAAACTTCCACCCGGTTTCAGAGAAAGAAGAGCAAACAGGAGGGAGGAAATAGGAAAGGGGAGGTGAGTTATATAATCAGATTTTATAAACTGCTAATATCTGTTTGTGCTAAATGGATGCAATATCTTGTGCAGCAAATCTGTGATATGGCTAGCTACCTAAATACCTGTGTGTAATCTGGTAAATCAAATAACCTAATTTGTGAGGAAGCATGAAGCAGATTTTCAGTACCAGTGCAGGAAGAAAAAGTCCTAGTGAAATTAATGTGGCCATTTCAATATGAGGAGAGAGGAGGAAAAAAATTACAATCATGAGAAAGATTCCATTGTCTGATGTAAAGGATGGCGGGAAATCCCATCTATTCTGA
Organism: Emys orbicularis; assembly: GCF_028017835.1. Classification (NCBI taxonomy): domain Eukaryota; kingdom Metazoa; phylum Chordata; order Testudines; family Emydidae; genus Emys; species Emys orbicularis. Next base: position 225,079,688 of record NC_088683.1, read on the forward strand.
GCACAGAAGAAGTGATTAAATGATTAAACCAAGCTGCAATGCATCATCTTTGCACATGTATTTTAATAATCTCCTCATTTTGATTATGAATGTAATTCTAAACAGAACTAGTGAAGAATTTGCCCCACCTTATTCTTGCAATCAGGTTTTCTAAAGGAAACGGTGTTTGTTTCATTAAACTAGTTCAATTCACCACATGTGGGGGTATGATTGTTCACTGGTCCTGATGCATTTATTTTTATTGGTGGCACTTACTGGAGATGGGAGAATGAGTGAGAGTAAATTTTAAACCTATTTGAACTCTTGTGGCCTTATAATTTACTCAGGAAACTGAACTGTTAAAAAGCTTCAGTATGGTTCCTTGCAGCCAGAAGTCTTCCCTGTAGCATGCTAAGAGTGTCAACTGTCCCTCAGTTGCCCCCTGAATGAAAAGTGTGGATTATGCATTCAGGAAAATAAAATTGGTAATCTGGCTAAGGAATTGGAAGAAAAGTCTCTGAGCCTTATTTTGAAGCAGACATAGGATAATGAAAGATACAAATATCTGGAAGAGGGGGAAGGGAAATAAGGGCAAACTTTATTGCAGAGGTTTACCATCCACTGTGGCTATCATGTGGATCTAAAGAGATTGCAGCGGTGGGATTAAATATTATTTCCACCTCCCAAGATTTTACAAAATATCTTTATAGGGGAAGTGGCAAACTAGTTGTGATCAATAGGAATCAATCAGAATCTTAGCTCAAAATGTAAATGAACCTATTTTTGAGGTTCAAAATAGTTAGCTTAATGCTCTTTGGTGGTTTGTGTTCATTTTTGAGCACTTTAGCACCACTTATTTTTGGCCAGAAGCAGAAGTCACCAGACTAACGCAGACTGTTCTCACTGGTATTTCTGATGTGGAGGGGATGTGTGTGCTCTTGCACATGGTAAGGCATGTGACTGACAACATGAGCTAGCTAGTCATGGAGATTTTTCAGATCAAACACATTGCCTTTGTTGGATGGTGCTTCTCTTGTCCTGGGTGGGTAGTGGTGCTCTTCTTGGTGGTGGTTGTGCAGCCTGAGTCTTCACAATGTTTTTCTCTGCCATTGTCAGTTGACTCTTCACTGGAGATGTTAGATTGGGTGAATCTCTCTGCTGCAGGAGAACTGATAGGAGGTGGGTACGTAACAAAGAGTCTAGGGCTTGGGGGAGGCATGAACAGCTGGGTAGGACATCAGGTGAACCCACTTCTCAGTACTAAAATGCCTGGAAGGGTTTGACACAGGGTCTTGTAGACTCTAAAACTCATTCTTTGACTGTAACTAGGAAATATTGGAAGTCTCACAAGACATCCTGAGCTTTCCAACATGAAGCCCAGTCCTCCTCTCTGCTCCAGAAGATAGGGTTATTTGGCTCACATTCTTGGGAGATATAACTCTGCTCCACCTTCATTGCCAGCACCCCATGTAGGCGATATAGCTGGAGAAGAAGGGGTGTGGCTGGAATGTGCCTGCACTCTGATAATCCCCAGAAGTCAGAATAGAAATGCAGTTGTATCTCAGAACATATTAGAAGTTACCTTATGTTGTGTCAAGGGACTGGCCTGGTCCTGGGACACCCCAGGTTCAGGCATGGGGTAGAGAGTCATAAATGTGGCTGAAAGTGTCCTTTGTACTTCTTCCTTATTTAACTGTAACACTATAGCTCTGGCATGTCCCAGGATCTGGCCCTTAAACAAGGTCAAATCCTTGGGGTGCTTTTGCAAGGTGAATTTCCGATTTGCCCATCACTAGTATTTATTCAGGATATTGCATCTTGGTATGATGCAGAAATGTGCCAGCAACAATAAATGTTAATTGACAGTTCTCCCATTTGAACTACATGACTTTATACTTTTAGATGATCAAGAAATAATACTGTAATATTTTGCACCAACATTACAGTAAAATGGCATACGTCCACTGACTTTTTTAATAATGAATCAAGAGAAATGAATATTGTTGAATTAGTTGTAACTGACTTCAGCAGCAATATCTAAAAGTTCAACTGAGCTCAAGGATGAATTGTCAATGCCATTTTTGTGAGCACCTTTAAAAAAGGCCAGAAGTTGTTCTTATGAACAGTTACATAATTCCCTATGGACAAGGTTATATGCTTTTTCCCACTGACCCTCCTAGCTGGGGCAAATCAGTGTTTCTAAAGGGTAAACACACTGCTGGCTGCTCTGTTGCATATAGTACTGTATTTGTATTCAGTACAAAACCATATTTGTTTGAGATTTCCAAACAAGTACTTCTCAGTCTGACTACATTTCAGAGAGAGATTCCAGATGAAGGACAAGGAAAACAAATAGAACAGGAAGCTTAGTGTGGCTTTCACTATGGTAGCAAATGTAGCATTTTCTATACCCTCAGATTCATTACTCTGCTTTTGTGGTGTTGAATAACTAATATAGTAAAATGATGGATACATTGAGCAGTTTGGAAGGGACTGAGATAGATAGAGGTTTAAAATAAGAGGGGTGTGGAAATTAGGAAACTCTTGGAGTGAGAATGAAAGAATTTTATCTCGCTTTCTTTTCTCCCTGGGCCAGATTCAACCCAAGAGCTGTGCTGACTTCTGCCAAACTGGCTTTGTAAGGGCCTCTTACAGCTGAAGGGCTAACTAGTGGGAGGTTACAGAGACAGGAAGCAGCCACAGCCGGCTCTTGTGACAAAAACATGGAGGGTGATGACTGGGTTGGATGTGACTAAAGAAGCAGGGGATGTTGTGATTCAGACCCTGATTCAGCAATCTTGTCCTAAGCAACAAAGCACTTGAGCATGTGCTTAAATGCTTTCCTTAACTGAGGCCTCAGTGTGTGTTCTTAGCAGCGTTTGCAGGTTGGGCTCCCACAGGACACCAAGCACAATCAAAACTTGATTGCAGGTAGTGGAAATCCTGAGGAAGGAAGCGGGAACACTACCTGCCTTTCTTCTGGGTGAAATCTGGAATGCAGGTCCTTAGCTGGTACAAGTAGTAACATTAGTGTAGGGAGGTTTAAATTACACCTGTGACTTGCATATATCCCCCACCTTTTCCATATCATCCTGGGCTCTGCCCACATGCACGTATGTATTTAGACAGGGCATTTTTCATAATGAGTCAAAATAGCATCTCCAAGGTAATTGGAAAAACACCATTACCATTGCTGTCTAAGTGGGATTAGATTTAATGGGAAATCTGGGTTATTGCCATGACAATAACAAGAATTGAAACTTTATTCATTTGGGGGTAAATTCACAGCTGGTGTAAAATGAATTCTACTTAGAGGAAATCAATTAAGTTGCACCTAAGTTGCACCTAAGTCTTAACTTTTATTGATTAGAAGTGGGTGAACTATTCAGAGTGAATAATTCGTTTAATGTAGCCCAATTTTTGTTAATGAATTATCTGTGAATATATTTTGACTTTCAAGACTTTATTATTATTAAATGACAGTTTAGTGTATTGGTTTTACAAGTACCACTCACCATAATTATTTCTTAAAAAATTAATTAGTTAGACTCTCACTAAATCAAATGGCATTGTTTCTGTTCAGTGATTGGATGGACTCCCAAATGCACCATGAGCTTTCAGGATGGTTGCAACAATGCTTCCATCATGAATATTCATAGGCAAGCATATTTGCAGGAGTATTCTCAACATTTTCCATCCCATGAGATTCGGTCAACAAAATGTTTGCAAAATAACCCACTTTGGCATTTTGTTTTGTAGTTTTACTATTCAGTTAAGACATTTTAAACAGGAAGGTAGGGATAGGACCTGAATTATTTGTATCGCTCTCTTAGCTAAGTACTTGGAAGCCTATGTTTCTGGAACCAAAGGTAATGATTTCTGTGTCACACGTACATACTTTAGCTGTCAGTTATGTATGTGTTTACATATATAGCTATAGATTATAAAGCTGTCATAGAAACACAACTATCCAGTGACAGCTAGATGTTTGGAAGATGAAGCTTTGATAACAATGACAGAAAGATGTCAATAGAAAATTCTGAGTGGTCCCATAAGATTTGTCATACATGTCATTTTAAAATTACAACTTAGGGAAGAAGGATAAAACTTTAATGTACGTTCAGTGCACAGACCTAGATAAAGTTGTTAATTTGTTATTTATAAGTGTGGGTAAAGAAGTTTTTAATCTGCATTATAAAGAGAATTTTTCAATTTCTTGGAAAGCAAGATCTGTGTGTTTGTGTGTGGTTTTTTTGTTTTGTTTTTAAAGCTGAGAATCTGATACAGAAGTCCTTGTGGTGTGAAATATTAGCAACAAACCCATTTGAACTGATCATAGAGTTCAAGATATGATATGTCACAGCCTGTGTGAAACCTAATTGTTGGTCTCTTTGGACCAAATTTTAGCACTGGTGTTAGTGGGTGCAACTATTTAAAGACCATTAAAGTTAATGGGATTCTAGTCTGCTAACACCAAGACTGTTTGTCCCACCCCACTCCTTCTTTCCATTCATTGGCCTATTCTACTCTACAAATATAACCTTATCAGGAGGCCCACTTATTACACGATTGTCCCCTGACCTAGTTAAAATGTTCCAGTTATAGAGTAGATAGTAATGGTGCTGCAACCAATCCAGGGTTTCAGCTGTATTATAACCAGCCCCCTTAATTCTGCTGCATTGATAGGGTAGATGGGTGCAGAGGATCCCTCACATGTTATGGGTTAAACTCGGAAGAATCAGGGATTTGGTAAAGACACGAAAAGCTCAGATGCTCAGCCAAAGCTTATCCAAATGGTCTGAAACACGTAGTTCTACATGTTGAGGGTAGATATCTTCAAATGTCAAGCTCTTCTGCAAGCTTTATGGTACATTACCATTCTCTCGAGCTCTACAAAGTTTGAATGTATGTATTTGTGACACTGAGCCAGAAAGGGTCAAGCAGCCAGCAGGCTAACTGACCCAAATTCAACCATTAAAGACGTATTAGAGAGGTACTCAAATGGCAATAAGGGCCATTCCTTATAAATAGCTAACAAAGCCATGTTAGATGGACTAGAGCTTTGAGATGCAAGCCTGTATTGTTAGAGAATTAGAGGTAAATACTAATTGTATTCATATGTTTACTTATATCTTGTTAGATGTTAACAATGTAACCAAATGGTTCCTGTCCATCACTATATTCTATTGATTCAGCGATCACAAGGGAATATTAACATTTAAATGAAACTTGGGTGTAATGTAATTGTTTATCTTTCTCTTTGAACTTTGTAGTAAACTGTCTATGAACTGCTTAATGGATAATTATTTTATGCTGATGAATGCAACTAAGTACCTGTGTACACATAGGAAATAGGAGGTTTTACTTCAAAGCCATAATGCTTCACCCAAAGAATACCTGCTGTCCAGAGGCTATCCATAGCCTGCCAGAAAGCTATAAAAGTACTCTAGGGCCCCAGTCTTGTATCTCAGGTCTGCTTAAGCTTGGTCAGGGGAAGCTTGAGTCTCAAGACTGAAGTCTGGATTACCCTGTTACTTCTCATGGAAGAATATGAACAAACTCTATATGTGAACTGCCTATTTGGACTATAACCTGATTCTGGAAACTCAGCAGCTCACCGTCTGTACTATGAAAAGGACCTAAGAACGTTATACATATCAGTATGTATAATGATCTTTTAAGCACAATACTCTCTCTTTTCTTTTTTTTAATAAATCTTAGTTTGGTTAAGAAGAATTGGCTGTAAGCATGTATTTGGGTAGGATCTGAAATATTCATTAACCCAGTGGGTAATGTGTCTGATCTCTTGGGATTAGTAGAACTTTGTATATATAATGAACAAGATTTTCAGTAATCATAATCAGATTTGATTTGGCAGTCTGGGTGGGAGCCCAAGGCTGTATTGCTTTAAGGGAGCTGTGTTTTTCTGGATAACCAGTAAGGTATTTTTTAAGCTGTTTTGTTGCTGGTGTGGTGAATCTAATTATTAGAATAACCACCAGTTTTGGGGGATCATCTGCCCTGTTCTTTGTAGTTTGCTCTAATTGAGCAATCTCAGTGTGGCCCCTCCAGGCAACAGTGGTCACAGTCTTATTTCCATTTTTACTTTAGTTTTCACCTAACATCATATTTTTGACATTGATAGGCTCACAATCAAACCACAATGGCTGCAATTCAGACACATACAAGGTTTTATCATAAATGTTTATACGCTGGTAATGTACCTCCCAAGTATCATTCACATGATATGATCCTTGTGTATTTGCCCCAGTCTTTGTTCAGGGAGGAAACAGGGGCTTCCCTGCAATTTCTGCTTCCAGCTGGTAGGGGCTGCTGAACCAAATCCATCTCTCTTCCTCCTTCCATCTCACTGCTGCTCCTGCTGATTCTCAGTGTGCTGCTTAGTGTATCACAGAGAGGTTGGTAGTGGGGAGGAGAGGGAGAGCAGGAAAGGAGGAGAACACCATCAGTTACCTCATCAGTGGCAGTTACCAGCACATCTCTCACCTGAGAGAGAACAATGGGGGGAATGTGTATGAGGGTTTGAGAGTTTCTTCACAGGTTATCAATATAGGAAGAGGAAAAACTGTTCTAGACTATGGCTTTGACACCTGGTAATGTCCCACACAAGGAAATGCAACAGGCTATATCGAGGCATGGTGCATGCAGAGTGATGCCTGAGTAAGGTGTAATCAAGGTTTGTTTGGTGGACCTTCTGTGTTGCTTGATTGGCTGCCTCTATGTCCAATACCAAACCAAGGACGTTACAGAGACAAGACAACGTGTGTATGTGTGTGTATTCCCACAGGTATAAAAGTAGGATATGTTGTGTACTGCTACCCAAGTGAAGTCCCATCCAGCTATGGCACTCCATTGAGAGCCCAAGTCAGACTGATAGAAGAATGGCGAGACAGGCTAAAGAACACGACTAATGGGGTTGCACTTGTTGTTAGACACCTACAGGGTTACATTGCCCTCTAGTGACAGACTGGATACGTAGGTAACTTCAGTGCTAAAGCACTTTTCAGGATGACAATACTACATTAATTGGATCTATAAAACATTCCAAACGGAGGGGCTGGGGTGTTACAAAATAATGACAAGATGCAGGAATTTGATCCAGGAAGTCTTTCAGGTGTGGGTTTAACCCTGAAAAGTGACTGAAAATGCTATCATGGGGTCTCATGTTTGTCCGTTAATGACTTCCAGATATAAAATAGAATTAAAAATATGTTTTTTCTAACTGCCAACACCACAAATTGAACTTGGGCTCTGAGAAATCATGCCGAGTTTTGTCTTTGCAGATTTCACCACCATTAATAAATATTTATTATTGGAGATGATGCATGAGAAGGAAAGAACTCTGACTCTCAGAGCACAAGCTGAGTTTGCCATGCTGGGAGTTAGGAAACTAGCCTCTCTTTACTTGAAAACTGAGCACAATGGGTCAGGGCCTCCTTGACAGACCAGAAGCACAGAATACCATGATGAGATTTGTATAGTAACGTTTTAGGGGGAAACTACACTTTAAAGTTGGCTCTGAAGCTAAACTGTTTTTTCCACTATCAGTCTGATTATATCAAAATTTGACACGTAAATTTTTTCCTTACTCTCCTTGAGTCTCTGAAGTAGTGCTCTTTTGTGGTAAGTTCACTCCTGCCATTTTCTTCTGCTGCCTGATGTTAAATGGACAACACATATGTTGGCTCGATCAATAATAGAGCTGGCTGGAGAATGACAGTTCCATTTTGTGACAATTTTCAAGGTTTAGAAATTTTTCATTCTGTGTTTGGGGAGAAAAAGCAAAACATTTCACAAAACTGAATTGTGTTGAAATCCATTTTCAGATCAAAAGTCAGGTTTTAGATTCCCCCCTCTCTCTCTTTCTCTTGTTTCTTTGTATTTGCACCGATTGGTTGACTCTTGCAGTAAGCACTGCCTCACTGCATGCTGTGCAGTATCATCCAGCTTTCAGAAAACATACTTGAGGGAAAACTTTTACATAATTGTTAAAAACTGTGTTTCCCGCTCCTTGTAGTATCATATGCAGAACAGGAATTCCTCCACTTACTCAGTTTGTTATTGAGTCAGAAAGGAATGAGGATGATAAAAGCCTTAAGCAACCAACAAACAAGCAGTGATTGCTGCAATCCAGCAAAACAAGAAAGGAAAGGAAATAACAATATCAATATGCCAACCATGCATCTAACCTCAGGCTGTGTCTGTCCTTTTCAGTTCCATTCATTGCAGAAAGGACTCATATATGCGGACAAAGGTGACGCTCAGTTGCTTCATATTTAAGTTATAAGAAGCCATTTGGTTTTATATTTTAATTATGAAGACCCATACAATTTTAAAGCCAATTATATTGCTTATGTATTTCTGCTCAGTCATGATCTTCTTAGCTTCACACCAGTATGTTTAAATGGATGGGGTGACTGTTCTGCAAGTACAGATATATATGTGACATCTTTTTAGTTGTGTGAGAAGCTATAAAGATAAGTACAAGTGTAACGCTGCTGGGGAAATTCCTCCAACCAGACTGCATTTCCACTACATTCTACTTTGTCTCAGAAATCCTCTGGGACATTCAAAGTATTTGGCATACGTCTAGAATTGCACTATTTCAGTTCTACCTAAAATATTGTTTAAAAAGCATGACGTCAATTCAAACATTACAAAAAAGCATCTAATTTTCTGTGTCTAATTTTACCTGCCTTAAATGCCTCACCATGGGCATTATTGCAAAGTGATTGTCCTTGATCTCCTGACCATCAGCCCAGAAAAGTTATGGAGCCTAAAAGTTTGTGGTAAATTGCTCTGTTAACATGGAATGAAAAATCTATTACAGATATGCAAAGATAGGCATATTTTTGAAACAAACTGACACCTTTGCAACACTGTTGGAAGAGACAACAATAGTTGAGTGAGCATGATGATTGAAGTATCTTTTTCACCTGCAGAAATGCTCCCTCCTAGTATCAGAGTATCCCACATCTGTGTCTAAAATGTGGGAAGAGGTGCAATGTTATGCTATGCTGTATCTATTCTCTGGGGGCCAAATCCTCACGTCCTTGCTTTGTTTTCACTTAAGCCTGGTCCACACTAACCCCCCACTTCGGACTAAGGTACGCAAATTCAGCTACGTTAATAACGTAGCTGAATTCGAAGTACCTTAGTCCGAACTTACCGCGGGTCCAGACGCTGCAGGCAGGCTCCCCCGTCGATGCCGCGTACTCCTCTCGCTGAGCTGGAGTACCGGCGTCGACGGCAAGCACTTCCGGGATCGATCCGGGATCGATTTATCGCGTCTAGACAAGACGCGATAAATCGATCCCAGAAGATCGATCGCTTACATCCGGACCAGGAAGTAGGTATAGACGTACCCTTAGTCTTTACTCCGGCCTCACAGTTTGGCTTGAGAGTGAGGACTGAATAAAAACAGACTAAGGTCCCCTGTATCTGTACCAGGATGAACAGAGAATGTCAGGTTCCCTCATTTTTTCAACCCAGCACTTCTCAACACTAAAACTCAGTTTTTTAAAAAAAGTACTACTAGCTGCAAAATATCTGAATGGTGAAATTCTCTCACAATCACAGTTGGAGAAGTTTATAGTGAACACAGGTCATGCTGGGATCTCTCACTTTGGCCCCAAATGATATTCTTCTATAAAAAGAGAGGGAGCCACATCAGGAAGCAGTAGATATAAAATCAATAGCACCTGCAGTGTTTATAGCAAGATCACTTTCCATATGTTATTCTATGTCTAAGCAACAGCAGCAACTATCATTAGGAAACTATGTCCATGGGCAGTCCTAGGGCTTGGGTTGAGGTTACCTACTCATTCAGTAAATGCGTCAAGCTAGCAATATTTCACCTAAATGGGGAAGAATAAGGCATATGAATATTTTGGAGCCAATGTGACTAGTGTGAAGTTTGTACTGCTATCTATGTGGTAATTATCAAAATGGAACTTTTCAGAGTTTGACATTGTAAAGCAATAAAACAGGCTCCATAGATAAAAATTCAGGCAGTACAATTTAAGATCATCCAGAGGATTTATTAGACCTCAGTGAATCTTAAAAGAAGGACTAACTTTAGAAACCTATTGGAAATGTAGTAATAAGGGAATGCTAATTGGCTTGTTATGGGGTTGCTCAAGAGTTCAGCTGTTCAAGCCAGGTGTCTTCTCTGGACTTGAACAGAATTTTGTGAAAGTTCCATTATAAAATACAACTCACCTGCATTCATTAGGTGGACTATATGGTGGATAGAAAGCTGGCTAGATCGTCAGGCTCAACGGGTAGTGATCAATGGCTCCATGTCTAGTTGGCAGCCGGTATCAAGTGGAGTGCCCCAAGGGTCGGTCCTAGGGCCGGTTTTGTTCAATATTTTCATTAAGGATCTGGATTGCACCCTCAGCAAGTTTGCAAATGACACTAAAATGGGAGGAGTGGTAGATACGCTGGAGGGTAGGGATAGGATACAGAGGGATCTAGACAAATTAGAGGATTGGGCCAAAAGAAATCTGATGAGGTTCAACAAGGACAAGTGCAGAGTCCTGCACTTAGGAAGGAAGAATCCCATGCACTGCTACACACTAAGGACCGAGTGGCTAGGCAGCAGTTCTGCAGAATGAGAAGCTGAATATGAGTCAACAGTGTGCCCTTGTTGCCAAGAAGGCTAACGGCATTTTGGGCTGTATAAGTAGGAGCATTGCCAGCAGATTGAGGGACGTGGTCATTCCCCTCTATTCGGCATTGGTGAGGTCTCATCTGGAGTACTGTGTCCAGTTTTGAGCCCCACATTACAAGAAAGATGTGGAAAAATTGGAAAGAGTCCAGTGGAGGGCAACAAAAATGATTAGGGGGCTGGAGCACATGACTTATGAGGAGAGGCTGAGGGAACTGGGATTGTTTAGTCTGCAGAAGAGAAGAATGAGGGGGCATTTGATAGCTGCTTTCAACTACCTGAAAGGGGGTTCCAAAGAGGATGGATCTAGACTATTCTCAGTGGTAGCAGATGACAGAACAAGGAGTAATGGTGTCAAGTTGCAGTGGGGGAGGTTTAGGTTTGATATTAGGAAAAAACTTTTTCACTAGGAGGGTGGTGAAGCACTGGAATGGGTTACCTAGGGAGGTGGTGGAATCTCCTTCCTTAGAGGTTTTTAAGGCCCGGCTTGACAAAGCCCTGGCTGGGATGATTTAGTTGGTGTTGGTCTTGCTTTGAGCAGGGGGTTGGATGACCTCCTGAGGTCCCTTCCAACCCTGATATTCTATGTTTCATTAAAAACTCAAAGCAGCTGAGGTCTGTCAAAAATGTACTGCTGGTAACAAAACTTTGCAGTGAACCATGGCCAAATTTATAGTTTCACATCAGTTTTGACGCAAAACCAGGTACAACTTGACCATTTTGACTCTTTTTGCTTTGGGTTATTAGGTTCATTCCAAGCCAGTTAGAACCTGAAACTCAAAACAAAATTCAGGGGTGTTGATCCAGTCAAATCAGACCGAAATAAAAGTTTCACACACACCCCAGTGAGCGAAAATCACTGGATTTTATATAGTTCTACTGCATAATCTAGAATTTAGGATGAATTTATATTGGTCATACTTGGGGGTATCTCCCAGTTTATTTTTCTACATTGATATAAGAAGCTAATTTTTTTGAAAGGTACTAGCTACCAAGTAAATGGCTTATTCAAGAGCTGGAGAGAGACAGCAAACACTTTCTTGTGGATATTCCCTTGAATTTTTAACATAAATTGACTTTGCCCCTTTTGCGTCCCACTTTACCCAAACACTGGGTGGCGCAAGGAAACATGGACCATTTGCTTCAGTGGTGGCCTTTTGGTTGCCTTGGATGTAGGTCCAGTTCAGGCTTAATCTACCACTGAATATGAATGTTCATGGCAAGTGAATTTCAAAGTCACATGTATGAGTATTCACAAACTGAATTTTGAATTTGCACATGTGAGTGTTACTTCGGAAGTGCTTGGGCACTCAGCCAATCAAGGAAGAAGAAATAATCATGTGACTCATCTGACCAATCATAGCTAACCAATATAGTGAAAAAAACAAATATTCAATACTTGTCAGAAAGCAGTTTTTGTGATTAATCCAGAGTTAATCTCCCCCCTAGAATGTGTTAGATAACTTTGGGGAATAAATTTGAGGAAAGTGTGATCTTCTCTTAAATATTTAATAGTCAGAAAAAGTAGCTAATTTATCTAATATTCTATTGCTTATTGATTATTCATTCAGTTCTAATAGATGGAAAAGCCCTATTCCCCCTCTCTTCCCTCCCCCCCCCCCCAATAAATCACTGTAGCACAACTGGTTGGGAATAGCTAAGTATAAAAAATATCACATTTAATACAAGGCTGAACAACCGTTTCTGTTTGATGTATGCATGAGTAGTCCTATAGGAACCCACCCTACCTGATTTTCAGCTACTTTTACTTTCAGTTTTAGTGGGTGTTTTAAAAATGAAGGTTCAGTAGTATCTTATGGTGATCTTAGTCTTCTGCAGTAATTGCTAATTCAGAGCTGCACATGCTCAGTAGTGCTGATTATCCAGTTATAGGAGGTTCACATTTTGTCTTGTACCATCTGTGTATGTGGTTATGGGTGTTTATTTGTTGTCTTCCTGCTTCCTGCTCCTGTTTTGTTTCCTGCTCCCTGACCTCAGCATTCCTGTTCCTGTTTAAGGCTATGTGTATGTGCATAGCCTTGGGGGGGTGCAGTTTCTCAAGGTCCGTTGCTACATAACAGTCCAAACAGCAGTTATGTTTTGTTCAGACAGTTGCTGACCTAACCGGTTCATGGTTATTACATGTTTTGATTGACAACCTACCTGCATTTCTTGTTTTCTTTTTTGTGTTTTTGACTTGCTGTTCTGTGGTGCATCAGAGTGTAACAGTTGTGTTGTATTTTTTGTTTTTGCTCTGATTGTTTTGAAAGTAAGCTGTGCTATGGAGTTGGACATTTTTGCATATTCTTTCCCCACGCAAGAGCCTAGCCAAACATTCTTACTTCTTTGTTTTCATGTGTTGTTCTAGCCTTTGCAGTGGAGGCTCACCCAGGGGGAGTGAGGAGAAGATTTAGTGCTGCTGCTGCTACTTGCCATGATAGTGGCATCAAAGGAACATGGAGGTGGGGAGAGAAAACTAGGATGTGGCCCAGAGTAAGTGTTTCTGAGGTCCCTATAGTTTTTGGCTTAGTCCACCTTACTCATCCAAACTCCTATCGATGTCTGTGGAAGTTTAACTGAGTAAAGGCTGAGTAATGACTCAGGGCTTGGTCCCGAAAACCCTTAGGTACATGGACCAATGGATTACCCTTGGGAATAAAGTTACTCACATGCATAATTCTTTGCAGGATGGAACCCTACATGAAAACTGAAAAAACATCAGCCCTGTGCATTTAATTTTCCTTGACCATGCAGGGAACACCAAAAAATTTAGGCATGGCCAGTGCTGGGCATAAAAGTCTGCCTCGTGACTCTTTGAAAATGGCTTTGGCACTTAGATGAAATGTAAAGGCACCAGCGTTAATGTTTTAAAGGACAAGTGAGGGGACTAATTAACCTTGAAAATTCGGATCTATACAAATAAATGCAAAGTGAATATTTCCAGTTAAGGTATTTGTTCCCTTAAATGGTAGCTTAATTATATTTAAGACTATCTGTAATTAAAGGGTGTTTTTTCCATGTTTTTTCCTAAATGTGGTTCAGCGGAAAATCTCTGTATGTGTCTTTGGGATGATGCTATAAAAACTATACAGAATTAATATAAATCAAAAGCTGTTAAGCAACAGTCACAAGTTTTCCACGGCTCCAAAAGCAGAGGTTATCAATTCCCTTATTCACCAGTGATGGAGAGAACTTTCCCTGGTACAGTGAATGATATGGACTTGTAAAGCCAGAAAACAAATTCTGAAAGGTGCTGGGGGTGGATGGTTTGAGTAGTTCAGACTAGTAAGTACAAGTTTGTTCTTGTTCAGTTACGATAAAAAAGCAGCACTATAGTGACACCAGAAATATAACTTGTACAGGCTTTTCTGTGACTCTTAAAGCCACATCCTCATAAGGAAGTTGGGGCAGAGAGTCTCCACACCAGTAACAGGCCCTGGAACCAGTCATCTTGCATCAGTGTTGATGCAGACTCAGCACCTCCAGGTGTGATTTGAGTTCACACTGGGGTAACAATTTTGCTACATCCTTTGAAAGGATGCAACATGAATCCCCTTCATCCCCCGACTACATCAATCTTACGGCAACAGTCAGTATAGAAAAGGAGACAGAGCTAAGACCTGCCTAACTCCCTTTGGTGAGTCTAGCACTACTGGCACTACAGAGTCAATGTTTCCTTTGCACTTTGAGGAGTCATGGGATGTATGACAATTTACATCACCAGAGGAGCTGCCCTGTCGAGTACGAGGGCTTGGACTTCAGCTGTCCCTTGCTTAGGAGTATGAAAGGGTGAGAGCTCTTGGCACTGTCTCTCCAGTTTGTGCTCCCATTCAGGGTCTGCCATAATCTGTCTCTGAAAAGAATCAACCTAAAGGAGCTTGAGTATCTGTTATTGCTCTAGTAAAATGTTTATATCATTTTTCCATTTCATAAAAAAAAAAAAAAAAACCACTCAGTGCCTTCACAATTTTATTGAGCGTGTTGTCAGGGCTGTATAAACACATTGTAATCTAAAGGTCTACATGAAGTCATAACATAGAAAACATAAGGATATTCTATTTTCCATCCTTAGACTGCCATTATAAGTTAACAACACATGAGTTGATGCTGTACCTTGGTAGCCACTGCACATTAAAGATCTCTATTGGCGTATATGGATAATAGATATTTTCATGCTATAGTTAGGAAAATAAGAAAGATCATTCTTATTAAATGTGGTTTTTTGCACCAAAAAACATAATATGAAGAATTAATTTAAAGCCACTTGTGCAGTAATATGGGGAACTAAATTACAACTGCTGCATATTTATTTGCCATTCTTTATGCTCTCAGAACAGTATCAATATTACCCGAAATACAGTGTTCCACACAAAGGGGTAATGTAAGCACTATGAGATCGCTATTATATTCTGCAATATTATTGCTAAGTTAAGCAGGTTTTAATTATTTGGCTCTAATCAAAGTGTAATGTATTGGGAGTATTGATTCTCTTTTATGTAGGGTATATGGTATAATGTTGGTGTCCTTAAACCTATTGAACACAAGTTCAGTTGTTAAATAAAATAAAATCTACACTAGCAATCGCAGAACTTTAACATGTTTATAATTTAATTCCCTTATAATGCACTCAGCGCCCTGCAGGGTTCATTCACCTCTAATGCTAGGGCATTTAACTGAGCTATAGAAATGGCATGATAGGCACAAGCAGGTATTCTGAGAATGTATATGTAACTCTGTTCTAGGTGGCACCTTAGAGACTAACAAATTTATTAGAGCATAAGCTTTCGTGGGCTACAACCCACTTCTTCGGATGCATATATGCATCCGAAGAAGTGGGTTGTAGCCATATATGCATCCGAAGAAGTGGGTTGTAGCCCACGAAAGCTTATGCTCTAATAAATTTGTTAGTCTCTAAGGTGCCACAAGTACTCCTGTTATTTTTGCGGATACAGACTAACACAGCTGCTACTCTGAAATCTGTTCTAGGTGTTGGCCAAGTGCCATCCTTAATGGGGCTCCTTTGGGTCCCAGAAATTAAGTACAGTGGTGAAGCAATGGGAGCTTGTTGCTGGGCTGTGTCACAGAAGACTGGAGTAGAGGAGAGAAGGGCCTCCACAGGGTGAGAATGAGATTAGTAAGAGACTAGCAACTCCTCTAGGACAGGCAGAGAAAGCAGCTAACAGTTAGAAGATGCAACGGAGTTGGCACACACAACCGAGACACTGGAAGCAAGCACAGCTGTCCATCTGAAGCATCTTTTAATAAACCTAAGATTTAAATCACAAGCGTACTATGTCAAATAATAATAGCTAGTGAAACCAAATCCAAAGGACAGTGCTCTATGGAATATTAAACTATATTTTATATACATTTTCACAGGGTCATCTGGCCAAAGACTTAAGAACTTGTGTTCTCTGTGTCTGAAGAATTGGGGAATTCCAGGTAAGAAGCAGTACCCAACTGGTCTCTTTCACAACTTCCTCCTCCCTGACCCAGAGGGAAAATTGGTATTGCTTGAGGCTGAGGCTGAATTTATTTGCAGTTTCCTCCTTTTGTGTTGTAAATACTCGGGAAGGTTAGTTACTGCATGTTCTTTAGACAGCTGCAGTAGAGGGAGCCCTGGAAGTGTAGAACATATTCTTTACAAGGGCCCAGGAGAACTGGTGAAGATGGGCGTTAGAGAGGAATCAACACAGATGACTCTTGTATTCTGAAGGGATCCCTTTGTCAGTGTCCTAGCTTCTTCTTCTGAGAGAGGCAAATCACCTGTCCCATGCAAAAAATACAAAGGAAACTTCATTAGATGGAACTTGCGGGGTCGGCTCTTCCCCGCATGGGTTATTCCCATGTTGAAGTGCCTGACAGCCTCAGAAGATTTTGATATACTGTAATAACACTAACTTAATTGTCCTTAAAATCTTGAAAGTCCCCATTAGGATGTTAAAAGTAAGTATCTGTGAAATGTTGATGGCCAGATTTATAATGGAGCCTGGGGAGCTGGTGTTCGAGATTGCTTGCTCTCCATGCAAACAATATTGTATTTATTTTACTTCTTAGCTGCTTAGAACACAAATGTTTCAATGAAAACATTGCAAACAAGAGTGGGGAGGGAAAAAAAGGCATTACGTATGTGTTCATTATCCGAAAGCTAACGCTGTGTATGCAGCTGTGTCCATCCTCAATCATTTATTAGTGCCTCAAGAAAAGGTATTGTATGCCATTGAGCTTAATTTCAGCTGCTATGTGCTGTGCTGCCTGCATTGTTCCAGCTCATCGTATGCTTAGATGACTCATGGCGCATGTGGACATGGTGGTATTTAACATAATACATTTTCCCCTCTCTCCACAATCTACAGTGTAGAGTACTGTTCACAATTAGCATTTTAGCACTATTGAGTCCAGCATGAAGTGTATTCATGGAAACAACAATCAGTTTTATTTTTCAGATTTGACTAAACAAAATACAGCCAATAGCGGGTATTATATGATGTGAACTAGTGTCTTTTAACATCCATTGATAGTTAAGTGTGGCTGTTATGTACACTGCTAGGGTTTATAGTACCAGTTTTAGCTCTTTCTATGGTATGTAATTATACTGAGTTAGATGCACCCTGACTTTACGCTTGGTTCTTTGGTCATATGCCAAGAAGCAGGGGCACTTGGAGAATGTTGTGGTATTTGAAAATGGTCATAACCTGCTTTATGTCAGAGGACCTAAAGGAGGCAGAATAGCCTGAAAGTGGACAATGCTGGCTGAGTAAGGGGCATGGCTAGGGTGGTTGGCATGTGAATTAATTCAGTTATTTTGCTACAACCTCTGACAGCTTGGCTTTCTAAAGCTGCCCTTCTTTGGCATAGTCCTCAAAGGATGGCAGGGCTGGAAACACCATCTGTGCTCCCTTGGAGGTGAGGAAATGAGGGGACTGCTGGCAGCAAATGTAGGTGTTTTGACTTGTGAAAGAGTATTCTAGAAAAATGAAAAGTGTCCCAGAAAATATTATGAAAGGAAGAAAGGGGGTGGGGAGATGAAACAGAAACACAAATTAAGAGAGAGGGAAATGATGGAGGGGAAACAAAAGTCTTGGAGGGAAGAGAACAAAAGAGCAGGGTCTGATTCTGCACCCACTGAAGTCAGTAGCAAAGCTCCGTTTGATTCCAGCGGTGTAGAAACAAGTCCTAAATGAGAGAGACGGTGGCAGATGAGGGAGAGGAAGAAGAAAGCAGAAATTATGGTTCATGTGGAGCAAAAGCTGTTGTGAAGGTGGAAGTCTGATATTTACCTCCACCTTTAGTTCCTCCTTCGTTTGCTTGTGAATTAGTCAAACAAATTCCTGTTGAGCTGAAATGTTCCATGCTTGGTCTCAAGATATTATTCCAGAAGGAATTGGAAGATTTAGAAATTACACAGTAGCGGTTACCCTCATAATTCAGGGTTGGGAAAAGGGTGAGTAGGCTTTGCAGAGCTGTGTCTTGTCTGGGACAATCCTTAAGATGATTTTAAGGATCTTTACAACATTATGATTTCGCTTTTGGCCTATTCATTATAACAGGCTAGCTAAATATCTGCAGCCAGATAAATATATTGAGATGATTCATTTCATTTAGAAAACTAACTTGGAGCAAGAACGCAGTACCAAAGGCAGCATTGGAGTTACCAAAACAATTAATGTGGAATTAAAACCCTATAGTGATTCAAACATAAAATCTGAAAATCATTTACAGAAGGCTAAAAAAATGGGGAGGGGGAATCAATTCACTCAGAAATGGAACAATAAATTAAAATTGGTGTGTCTGCCTGAAAGAGTTGCACACACGGATGTGTGTTTGTTGCAGGGACCAACAAAACATTTTTAATCTGCATTGTACAATTCCGAATCAAAAAGTGCCAGAGGTCAGAAGATCTTTAGGGTATACATTTCCTACACATACATGCTTGTGCGTGCATACACACATAGGATTTGATTTTACTTCTGGGTCCAGTCACTTCACATGTTGCTAGTGGAATGTTTAAATGTTTGTTGATAACTGGTCTCTAGTGGCCAATTGCTTTCTCTAGTTCATGTGGGTGTGCATGGGGGAGGCTCTCGGGGATGTGGGTGAGGAGGGAGTCCTCCTCACACATTATCCCAGAGAGCAACAGCAGAACTATTCCACATGTCTCAGAAATCTGTGTGTGGAAAAATGAGAGTATGACCAATGGAGCCACATTGCCACCGCAGATATACAGGCCTCACCCTCCATATTACATAACATAAGAACAGCCATACTGGGTCAGACCAAAGGTCCAGCTAGCCCAGTATGCGGTCTTCCATCAGTGGCCAATGCCAGGTGCCCCAGAGGGAATTAACAGAACAGGTAATCATCAAGTGATCCATCCCCTGATGCCCATTCCCAGCTTCTGGTAAATAGAGACTAGGGACACCATACCTGCCCACCCTGGCTAATAGCCATTGATGGACCTATCCTCCATGAACTTATCTAGTTTTTTTTTAACCCTGTTATAATCTTGGCCTTCACAACATCCTCTGGCAACGAGTTCCACAGGTTGACTCTGGGTTGTGTGAAGAAATACTTCCTTTTGTTTGTTTTAAACCTGCTGCCCATATTCCTCTTCCAGTAGTGTTTGGGGAACCCCCTTCCCTCCTACAAAAGAGCCTTTGTCCTTGGGCATACAGAGTTTGCTAGCCCTTTGTTGGCATTGTCTCAGATCCTCACCTCACCTGGTACATAGCAGAAGATGACCAGTTTCTCTGACCCAGAGCTCTCTGCGTTTGCTCTCAAGTTTTTTTGGAATCCAAAACTTAAGTGTTGCCTTTTCACTTTTAAAAGCTGCCAAATGATTAAACTATCATCATGCTGAAAAACTAGAGAAATTATCCCCTCTATGCTACAGAAGTCTAGGGTGTCAGAATAAAAATTTCATATAAAACAAGAATGAAAAGGCTAAAATAAAAATGTAGTCCCTCAGCTATGAGAGTGCATTCATTTTGGGTATTAATTTTCCAGAATTATTTGAGTTGATGGTTGCACTGTCATTTGCAAAATAGCTTTGCTATTACAGTAATTCCAGTGGAAAGAGACATTAGTCTGTCTCATAATCTGCACACTGTGTGTGTGAGCACTACAGAGCATGTAGTTGAATAGGAAAACCATTACGTTTTCCTTTTACTTGTAATTCAAATGGAAATTAAACTCTAAGGCAACAATTTTTCATTAATGTAAGAACTTTTGGCCACAATGATTGGTTGTCTTTGGTTCTTTGATACTGAGTTGGAACTACTTATAAAGTCTAAGTTTCCTGCTCAAATCTCTCTCTCTCTCTCTCTCTCTCTCTCTCTCTCTCTCTGTTTCCCTCCTGCCCCCTAAATGAGAGTTTCTAAGTGACCAAAAAACAAAGGGCAACTTTCATCCTTTTCATCCTTACATTTCCAAGCTATCTGGATTTTTCCTATGGATGATGGAAAAAAACGTAATGGCTGAGAATTCTTTGGAACTAGTAAAATTATAACCATTCTCCTTCATTTCCTCAGTTATGAGCTCATTTATCATTTGTATTTGATAGTATCCATGTCATTATGCTCCTCTGGTTTGTCTTGCCTTTATGACCATTAATTAATGGCTTATAGTTCTAATTTATAGCCTTCAGGAGATTTATTGATGGGTGTTCTGCTGGGTCTATTTTATGTCTACTTCCTTTTTCTCTGTATCACATCTTATTAATATTTTATATGCAGATGATACACAGGTCAACATACTAAATATTATATTTTCTGAAGTTGTTAATCTCCACATCTCTTGCTGTATGAGTGACATCCCCAACTATTTATATCTAACATTTTATTATTAAGCATGGTTTATAAAGATACCCATTATTTTTGACCCATTACTTGACTCATACCTAGAGTTAAATTTTTCTCTCATCTCAGCTGTTCATATGATACATAGCTGGGTGTAATCCTGAACCCTAAGTGGTCATTACATCTCCATACTGATTCCAAAGTTAAGACGTGATTACATCATTTATTGAATATACTTTAAAAGTATTCCTATTTTGCCTATTTGATGACTGCCACAACCAAAATCTTGATGCATGCCCTGGTTCTTTCCATAATGTATTATTCTAATAGCCTCCTGACTAATAGGGTCTACCCTGTTCATATCAGAACATATTTGTAGTCAAGCAACTTGTTCTTTCATTGCTACCATACTCCATTTCTAAAACGTATTCACTGGCTTCCTGTTTTCTATTTGTTTAATCTGATTTATAATCTTGGCATTTAAGACCCTTCTTCACTCTGTAATGCTATCCTATCTACTTAACGTGTTTCCCACATATCCAGTGTACAGTGACTCATAACTTGCACTTAATTTCTGGCTTGACTCTAGCAGCTACATTTTTTACCATCTGCCAACTCTAAATATTGGGCTTTTGCCTATGTTGTTTTGTTGTGATGGAATTGTCTACTTTGCAAGATTCACACTAGAGACTGGTTCCAAAATTCACAATGCATTATTTTTCTAGGGCCATATTCTGTCTTCATATATAGCCATTCAAAATGACAATAAATACTCATTGGGCCAGGGAAAGAGATTGAAATTGACTTTATATCCTGGTAATAGGACACTCACTTGGGAGGTGGGAGACCTGAGTTCACATCCCTGCTCCAATTACTTTATTAGTTATAAAAAGTAGAACAGTTTTAATAGAAGAGATGGTGAGTGACACACATCAGAGTAGCCCAGTGGTTAGGGAACTCTTGTGCAATCTGGGAAACCCAAGTTCAAATTTCTTCTACACATCAGGCAGGAAGGAGAAATGAATCTAGCTCTTCCATATCCTAAGTAAGTGCTCAAACCACTAGCCAAAGGTACTAGGGAGGCCTCTGCCACCCGTTTCAGGTAAAACAAAACATGTTCATTCAACTTGATTTTTTTTTCCTTGCCAAAATAGTTTGCAATTGTTCTATATGGGTTAAATGAACCAAATTTTTTTTTTTTTTTTGGAACTACCAGTGAACTGAAAAATCATTTATTCACTCAGCTCTCCCGATAAGGCTATTTCCCCCCCTTCTAATTTCTAATCCTATTGCAGCAAAGATTGAAAGGCTGTTGCACTAAATTTGTTGTCATTCAAATCTGAAGTCTCAGAAGTAGTCTCATGACGGTTGATCATTCCAGATTCTGCCCAGTACTTTTCAGAAAATTCTGAAACCTTATTTTATTTTCTTCCTTGGATTGTAAATGTGGCTTGTACAAAACAGTGGAATTCACAGTTCAGTAGAATTGAAGTGTTAATTGTTTGGGGATTCATCATTAGCGAGGCAAACTACATACTCTTATTATAGATCATTGAGGCATCAAAGGTTTTGTTAAATTTCATCCTTACAAAACATCATCTATCAAAATGAAGTCACATAATCTCCACTGCTTTTAGAGCAAATGATTTTAGATTGATGCCTGGAAAATGAATGTGCAAACTGAAACAAGCATATCATTTATCTTCTGCCTCTACATCTCCTTTTCATAAGTATTTCTGGAGGTATCCTTCCTCAAGCAGTTGGAGAAAAAAGTTGTTTCCCTCTTTCTTCTTGTCCATAAGATATACAGTTTTGAACACTGCTGTGTTCTTGGAGCAATGTTGTAGGTGATTTTTGTATGCAATATGGCATTGGTTCCTGGTAACTGGAAACTATTGTTCCATTGGAAACAACAGCAACCAGAGAACTCCAGAGACATTGTAATTACATGGCTATGCAATCTTCTGATTGACAGGCAAATAATGATTGCTAAAGGGCAGTTTAGTCTTCAAAGAGAATTGTGTTTACTTAGATAATGACTATTTTCAGAAGCAGGAGCAATCAAAAAGCCTTTCAGTTTGAAAATTTATTATGAGAGAGATTCAGTATTGTTGTTCCATTGTACATTTTGCTAAACAGTTGGTGCTTTTAATAAATAGTATCTTCTGTTTTGCTATCTTGCTTTCATGCCTGGATATTTAATAATAGCAGTGCATTATAGATTAAAATCCTCACTTGTTCTGGCACTGATTGTATTTTACAGGGGAAAAAATCCCAATGACACGATTGCAAAGAGCATGTTTTTCAATATTATGCTCAGAGCAAAATATTGAAAAATAACTTGCCTTCGCTTTAACCTGCATAATTATAACCGGTTCTTGGAAAGATCTTTACTATTAATTCACACATTTTTGCTTATACTCCTTCCATAGTTAAGTGGTTTAACAGCTTCTGTGAGATGATTTAACTAATCCAGTACTTGTTGCTTCATTGGGTGCCAATTGCAGTATTCTGCCATTAAGAAAGATGAAATAATAGCTATTTTCTTCTGATTATAAGCAGCATGGCTTTTCTCCTCCACTTGCCCTATCCTCAGGACACTATTCATCAGGCATCTGCTTATGATATCAATTCTCCAAAATGCACTCACTCAGTGATCACCTCTGTGTCTCAACATCCCATCAAGCCTGTCTGCCTTAACTGACTAATCTACTGGGCAATAGAATTTGAAAACTCTGTACTATTCATCAGATGTTACCAAGCTGTTTCATTGCTTATCCACATTTATTGCCAAATTGTGATTTTGAAATGTGGAATGCAACACACTTCAAAAAGATTTACAAAATGTATAGTTCTTGGTTATTTTTTCCTCACTTTTGAGCTATAGGGAAACAAAGAGCAGCTGAAGATGCTCCAATACATGGCTTAGAGAGCAGTCTAGAGAAGAACCAGTATCCTGGGTCAGGATATTGGAAATTTGACATTACTAGTTACATTGATCATTATACTGCTCTGGGACTTTGCCACACAACCAGGTCATAAGAAAGTCTAGTTAGAGATACAGTGCTAAACGGAGTGATTGATCTGCCTGATATAGGCAGAAGCAAAAAAAGCATAATGTAAGAAAATAAATAGGAGGGCATATGGAAAATTAGAGATTTTTAACTTTTAGTGAAGTATTATTAAAAAATGTCATTCTTGGTTCAAGATGTTCTTAGGGCATCAGCAAATCAACAATAATGAATGGCAAACAAAGCTTGTAAATTGTGTGCAAAGGGGTGTGAATCCGCTTCTCAGACATTGTGCAGAGTTTCATTTCACTGTATGGAAAAGTCAGGTTTTAGAACCAAAAATGGAAAAACCTTGAATGGCACCATTTGTCAAGCTCACAAAACAATGTGGGGGTTTGATGGGGCTTGTTAAAATTTAATGAAGAACAAGTGGCTGCTGGGAGTTGTCAACTTTCTCCTGGGCAGACCAAGGACCTGAATCCTACTAGATGCTGATCACCCTCAATTACTACTGAAGTAACAGAGTGGAAAGTGCTCAGCATCTTCCAGGACAGGCTGCCCATTTTTCAGGATTGGCCAGAGGGATACCTTGGGACTGGGATAAGATTGATTGTTTCACTTTTGAAATGGAGTTGAGATATGATCTTGTTGTGATGGTTGGTGTCAGTGCTAGGGTTGCCAACTCTCCAGGATTGTCCTGGAATCTCCAGGAATTAAAGATAATCTTTAATTAAAGATTATTTCATGTGATGGAACCTCCAGGCAAACATCCAATGAAAATTGGCAACTCTAGTCACCGCTTATTGATGTGGTCTTGCAGGGGGTCTCTACTGCTCCCTGCCTGGTTTCCTTTGGTTAGTCCCTGGTCAGGGAAGTTCTTGGACCCTGGTCTCTAATTAGGCCAAGGGGTCTGCTTTGGTCTCTTTGGGTCTCATTCCTGGAGGCAGCCTGGTGCAGGGGTGTTGCCCCTTTGCTGTCCCAGGCTTTTCTGCCTCCCCTCCTTCTCTGAGTGCTCTCCTTTTATAACAGGCCTTATTTCCCTTATTGGTTGCAGCTGAGGGTGCCTGCCTCTGAGATTGGCAGTTGTGGCAGGTGCATGGGGGTGTGGCCAGGCTGCTTGCTTGTAGGCAGGAGAGGCTCTCCTCCCACTTCTGCCTCTGCTCAGTATGGAGTTTGTAGGCCCCATTACAGATGGACCTCCCCCCCCCCCCCCCCCACACACACACTTTACAAAGTATTGGAATTAGTATTAATATAGCTATGTAGATGAACTCTAACCGATGCCTCAGACAGTCCTAATAACACCACTGCCATTTGATCCTAATCCTCAAGTAATAGTGTCTAACGTGGTTTGTCTCAGTCAGTGGAACTGCACGTGGAGTTGAATTAACTTCAGACATTTTTTCTAGAGTACAAATCTTTTTCTCTTTTACTATGCAAAACTTTCCCATTAAATAGAGATCCCCCTTCTTGATTTCTGCCTCTGTTGCATTTTTCCTTATTTATCTGCATTCTCCGTCAATTAGCCCAGATACTTAAATAATTGAAATCCTTCTGTTTCTGACTGCATTGCTCCTCGTTACTTTACTGTTAACCACAATTTAATATCAGGAACAAACTTAAAACTTTTACTCAGTCACCAATAATATAAATATTGAAGAGCTGAGGATCCAGCACTAATCCATACATCATCCCCTTCTAAATTATTTCCCACATGAAAATAGTTCCTGCTCTTCACTCAGTTTGGAGTCCAATAAACCAAAGTTTCACTTACTACATGTTGCTGCACCCTTAACTTTTGATGAGGTGCTTTGCTCAATGCTTGTTGAAGATCTAACTACATTACTATGGTCTCAAAATCCTTCCTCAGGCCTTACAAAAAATCTTCTGAGCACGAATTGTTTTTTTTTTTTTTTTTTTTTTTTTTTGAACTATTTGTTTATAACCTTTTAATGGTTTTGTAAAAGACAAATAGAGGTGCTTACACATTGATGATAAAATTAAACTCTGAGGTACTTTAAGTTCCATGGTTAAACCTACAATTAAGTAAACCTAAAGAGGAGCCATGCTGAGTACATACCCTTTGGCCTCACCGGGTTTGTACCTGGCATAGCTCAGCCGTGCCTCAGCGGCTACTACCAGCGTTACCATGGCTACACTGCTATTGATACTTGCTTTAGTTCAATCATAGCTAGCTCAAGTATGTGTGCATGAGTAGGGGACTCAGACACTAACTCGTAGTGTAGACATGGCCTTAGAAATCACACCCCTATAGGGCACATTACCCCACCGTCCAGACAAGCCCTGAGTCACACAGGCACTACACAGCCTGAGGATAGCATTAAACAGGAGAGTGGGCCAAAGCAACTACACAGAGTGGCCTGTATACTTCCTGTGTTTTGGAAAGGGGGTTTTGTGCCGGGGTACAGGAGGAAGCAATCTGCACTCCACAAAAGGCTGTAGCAATAGGCACAGCCTGTGCATGCCCAGGAGGCATTTGCTTCCTGGTGTTCACTCTAAGGCCTTGGCTACACTTGCAGCTGTACAGCGCTGTGAGGTAAACCTGTCTTCGTACAGCTGAGTAGGGAAAAGCGCTGCAGTCTGTCCACACTGACAGTTGCCAGCGCAGTGGTGTGGCCACACTTGTAACATTTGCAGCTGTGTTGGGAGCGGTGCATTATGGGCAGCTATCCCAGCATTCATGTGGGTGCAATGTGCTTTTCAAAACGGGGGGGTGGGATGGATTGTGACAGGGAGTGTGCGGGGAGAGAGAGTGCTTTTTGGAGCATGTCAGCTCTCTATTTTGCAAGTTCAGAACTCCGGGCCCCCTGCTCATTCATTCACTCACTCAAAGCAAGCTGCAATCTGTTTGCTTTCCTCTGTGGTACGAGCTTTGAAACCGGCACTTCCGCATTCCTGCAGCCGGTCACAACAATGGAGAGGATTGGCCACTTGACAAGGTGATTAGTACAGCTACAGCGCTGCAAGCATTTACACTCACACCCGTGAGTCGTAGCCACTCCGCTGCAGCTGTTATTCCTCTCGAAGATGTGGACTACCTGCAGCGGTGTACCCAGGGAGATACAGCGCTGTAAGTGCCCTGCCAGTGTGGACGGGGAGTGAGTTACAGCGCTGGGGGAGGCTTTACAGCGCTGTAACTTGCAAGTGTAGCCAAGGCCTAAGGCACTGAGTCACTGGTGCCTAGTGCAATGAGGCCTCACCTGATTGCAATATAAATGTTAAACAATAGTAGGCGCAACTGAGCCCTAAGTGTCCTGTCGCTTGCTGTACAAGTTCCATGTAGCAGTTACTTTCAGTCCCAGACAGAGTGAACAGCAGTAGCTGTAATTTCTAATGACAACTCTCAAAATGGCAGCAGCCCCAAATGTTGCTTCTTGGTGTTCATTCATTGTTCTGGGCATGCAGGAAGAAAGACAAGATGCAAGGGATGTGCTTTAATTAGGCTGCAACTTTATTAACTTAACTCATCTGGGAACTATCAGGCAATAACTCAGTGAAGTCATGATTCCTTCCTCAATCATTTCCACCTGCTAGAGGGCTGCAGTCAGCCCCCCATCCCTCCACAGCTGCTGCTCAGCACATTGCTGGGACCCCACCACCCTTTGCAAGGGTTAAAGGGCTGGGGAATGGGGGTTTTCTCCTTGCTGTGCCAGAGATTGGGAGCCCCAATCCTGTTCCCCAGCTGCTCTAGAGGACACCTTCTCTAAGTCCACTTCCAGCTCTGGTTTATCAGGGAATAGGACACCTTAAAGAAGAGTCCTTGCCCTGGATACCTGCCACAAGGAGGTGCCAGTAGTTAGGTTGGCTGCCTCCCACCATACTCAGCCAGGTTCCCTAGATATTTAACAATTCCCTCTCTAAGATAGGCCAAAAATATATCTGCTCCCCAGTTAGAGAGGTGTGCCACGCTTTCCCTGTATCACCCAGGCACCCAGGATGATATTTTTAGTGAGTGATTACCAATCTTCCCTGTTTCTGATTATTCACACATCTTCCAGCCTTGTCAATCTATGGACGCCTGGTGGCTCCTGCCATACCCTCAGCTGCAGCGTTTCTGACCAGTTTAAAATCTTCCCTGGGAAAAGAACATGGATCTACCCTAAAGCTCTCTGTGCCCTGATGATTAAGCCAACTCCCCTTAAATTGTTTTCACACACATGTACAATAATAGTTTGGATGTGAGAAGAGTCTTCAGGCTGGAGGGGCTAGATCTACATACGCTCCCCCTTGCTTAGGGACCAATGGCTTACCTGGGTTCTACTAGCCTGCCCAACTACTCAGGTGAGGTCTTCACTCCCGGGCTTGCCTCATCCTAATTTCCAACCCTTAACTGAGGCACTACCTCTTTTTCCTCACCAGTCCAGGCAAAGAATCCCCATGCCTTTGAGAAAGCAGAAGTTGCATTTTGAATCACAGAATGGCATCTCAAACACAACATACACATTGGACTTCAT
Source organism: Emys orbicularis (assembly GCF_028017835.1). Classification (NCBI taxonomy): domain Eukaryota; kingdom Metazoa; phylum Chordata; order Testudines; family Emydidae; genus Emys; species Emys orbicularis. The sequence goes on from NC_088683.1 coordinate 225,107,643, forward strand.
TTGGAAATAAGTAGCCCTTTTCCCTTTAAAGTGGCTATTGTAAAACAAAGCTGCTGCACACAGCTCAAAGTGCAACTATTGATTCTCGGTAGAGATCTGCTAAGCTACTGAAATGATCTTAAAAAGCATAAAACAGAGAAGTGCGTACTGACTTTCTCTGGGAGTGGGTCACTTACAGCATCTATTTTCTGATACATCTAGAACTCTGACATATTTCTTTTTCTAGAAAAGGTACTTCTGTGTACCTGACACAACCGAGACGAGAAATTTGAAGCCATTTTCAAGTAGCCTGAACACTTCCTGTAACCTGTTTTGATGTTTTCTTTATTTTCAGAGCAGGCTGTATTTTAGAATAATAGCAGGATAAAAGTAAGGCAAGTAAAATAGAAGAAGCTCAATTCATTTTCAAATATACTTTGTAGAAATGGGACAGATTAAGAGATTGTGATGGATGTAGTTGTTAAAGAACTGGAAAGGTATTTCTATGCAAATACAGCAATTCCTAGTTAAGAAGACTGAGCATTAGGGGAATTTTAGAAAGAAGAAAGAGTAAGTAATATAATTGGATAATTTTAAATTGAAAAAAAAGAGTTAATGTGCTAGTAATATATTTGTGCGCAGTCTATTTTTTATTAATGAGAGCTGAACAGAAAAGAGAGAGGATGATTAATTTAAAAAAAAGTGCGTGCAACCAATCACAAGAAAACGTGAGAAGCTGGTTCATGTTTAGCCTTATGAGTTGTTTGAATATGTTCAGTTCCTAAGCTCTAATTTAGCAAGACACTCAACCACATGCTTAACTTTAAGCACCTGTGTAGTGCCATTGAAATCAATGGGGCTACTCATATGCAGAAGTGCCTTGATGAATCTGGGCTGTAACAGGGTAACTTGCCCCAGGGGTTGGAGAGCCTGAGGCTAAGCCAACCCAGCATGAGGGGATCAGGCAGTTCCCTATACAGAGCAGCAGGTGGCTGCAGTGAAAAGGGGGGAAGCCCAGGAGGCTGCAGCGAGGCTGGTGGACACTGCAAGGAGGAAAAAAATGCTTCTGGGGGTGGGAAACGCTGACTGCGTTTGAGACTGGATGTCACAGTCCCAGTTGGGGAGAGCTGGGAGGACTGCTTGGGAGATCAGATCAGGATGGAAGAAGAGCTGGAGGAAGGATGGGGAGAAAACACCAAAGCTAAGTATGGACTACTTCTTTGTATTGTTTGAATGGAGTTTAGTCTGGGATTCTGGGTTGTTGTAAACTGTTGCTGGTATTAAACTAACCCCAGGCGACATGTCAGGGGGAGTAGGTTAACCAGAGAAAGGCTCTGAGAGTTCTTAAATGGCCCTGAGGAGAGGAAAAGAGAGAGGAGGGGGGCCTACAGAGATACCCACAGCCAAGAGGGCGTGCTTAATAAGCAGCAGCCCTGTTACAAGAGCCTGAGACACTATGGCGATTGGCCTGCTTAGAAATACTAAGACAGATTAAATAGTTAAATCAGAGCAAACAGCAGAAGGCTTCTTTTCCATCCTTGGGTTGCTGCAAGTTGTCTAGTAGTGGTACATGAGAAGACTGAAAACAGTTTTAGTCAAAAGGAACACAAAGTATTTGTATTTCATACATTAAACAAAACCAAAACCACCCATCCTTTCCACTTCTAAGGGAGAAATCCGGGCATTCTTTTCAAAACCACATTGCCTGAGGGCAAAAATTAAGCTGAGGCCTTATTTGAAAAACTGCCAGTTTTTTTTACTAAGGGTGAAATTCATAATGTTTTTGTAGCAAAAGTCTGATTCAGAAAGGCTAATTTTGTCATTGATTAAATTGTATAATTCATGTTAATACGTGTAAAAATCTCATATTGCACACTTGAACATTTGTGAAGTTAAACTGGATAGTTTTGCACTCCTTCACTATGGCCTTGAGTCATAGTCTAAGGCCAGAAGAGACCACCAGGTCATCTAGTCTGACCTCCTGTGCATCACAGGCCACCAACACCACCCACCACCTGCACATTAACCCCAACAACCAAAATTAGACCCAAATATTAGATTAGACTATTATGTGCCACAGGCAAAGAATAAGATGGACCAAGGAGCACCAGTGTTCGAAGCCCCCTCAATGGCAGGGAAATGATTAAGTGTGATATATCCAGATAATCCTGGCATTTGACCCCACCTACACGATGCTGAAGAAGGCAAAAAACCTCCAAGGTCACTGCCAATCTCAGCTGGGGAAAAATTCCTTCCCAACCCCCACCTATGGCGACTAGTTAGACCCTGAAGATGTGAGCAAGAACCAGCCAGCCAAGCAGGTGAGAGGGACAAAGCTCGGTGCCAACTCAGAGCACTGGCCTTCCCTGTCCAATGTCTCATCTCCAGCTGTGGCCATCCCTGATGCCGCAGCTGAAGGAGATAAACACCTCCAAAATACATTGCAGGGGAGGGGTGAAATCCCTTTTTCTGACCGCTGCAGGTGGTTGGCTGAATCCCTTAAACATGACCTTTTAGGAAGGCAAGAAACAAACTGGAAGTGAGCCCCAGGGCTTCTGAGCCCTGCCCCTACCATCACAAGCACTCCTGTCATACAATCACTCATAAATTTGTCCATCCCTCTCTTAAACAAAGTTGTTTGCCCCCACAACTGCTATTGTGAGGCTGTTCCAGAACCTCACCCCTTTGATGGTTAGAAACCTTCTAATTTTCAGCCTGAATTTGTTCATGGCTTGTTCTTGTGCCAAGATTGTCCTTTAGCTTAATTAGCTCTTCACCATCTCTTGTATTTATCCCCCTACTGTATTTATAGAGAGGAATTATATCCGTCTCAGCCTTCTTTTTGCCAGACTAAACAAGCCAAGCTCTTTCAGACTCCTCTCATAAGATAGGCCCTTCGTTCCCCTAATCATCCCAGTAGCTCTTCCCTACACCTATTGCAGTTTACATTAATCTTTCTTGAACATGGGTGACCAGAATTGTACACAGTATTTCAAATGAGGTGTTACATGTGCCATGTACAATAACATTAATACGGGAACGGTGAACCGCGGCCACTGGGAGCTGCAGGCAGCCGTGCATATGTAAACAAACTCCATTAATAACCTCCCTAATTCACCTTTCAGCAGAACCTGTTGCCTTCTCCCCATTAGCGAGTTCCTTATCCATGTTATAATGCTTGTACGGATCCCCGTCTTCCCTAATTTAACTAATAATTTTCCATGTGCTATCGCGTCAAATGCTTTACTAAAGTCGAGGTGTGCTAGATCTACTGCGCTTCCCTTATCTAAAAAAAACCAGTTATATTGTCAAAGAAAGAAATCAGGTTAGTCTGGCATGATCTACCTTTGGTAAACCCATGTTGCATTTAATCCCCTTTACCATTTATCTCTATGAATCTAATTATTCTTTCCTTTGCAATTTGTTCCAAAGCCTTGCATAGTAGTGAGGTCAGACTAACAGCTCTGTAATTGCCCGGATCCCTAGCTATTCTCCAGTCATATGATACTACCCATAAATAGATTCATTAAAAATCCTTGCTACTGGACTAGCAATTTTATGTCCAGTTCTTTTAGTATTCTGGGATGGAAATTATCCATTCCCCCAGATCTGAGCACATTAATTTCTTTACATTTTTTCCCCCCACCTCAGATGTGGTGACTTCCATTTCTAGACACTCATTTCCTTCAGGTTTCAGAGTGGTAGACGTGTTAGTCTGTATCAGCAAAAACAACGAAGAGTCCTTGTTTAAATGAATTTGTTAATCTCTAAGGTGCCACAAGTACTCCTTGTCATTTCCTTCAGCCACTTTGCATTCGTGCACACACTCCATATTATACTTATTGAAAACTGAGGCCAAGTATTCATTTAGCTTTTGGCCCATATTGAGATTATCTTTAATCTTCTTCCCATCCATGCTGCCTGGAGGCCCAACCAAATCCTTCCATATTCTCTTTTTATTTATATAACTAAATATAATTTATTTCAATTTTCTTGGCAAGAGCTAATTCAGCTTCACTTTTAGCAATTCTCACTTTATGCCTACATTTTCTAACCTACACAATGTAGCTTTTTTTTCTCAACCCTTTTCCCATTCCCTATAGGCTCTCTGCTTACTCCTAATAATCTTTTTGAGGTGGTTATTCATCCAGCTGGGTTGCCGAGCCTTTCCCTACCAGTTTTTCCCCTTGCTTGGGGTGCAAATTTCAGATAGTTTTGTATAGTTGATGTGAAGAAATTCCAAGCCTCCTAAATCCTGGAGCTCTTTAGTGCAATTGACTTATTTTTCTAGTTCCCTTAATTTCTCTAGTTCTGACCTTTTGAAATCAAAAACCAGAGTTGATGACTTGGTGTTGATCATTCTTCCATCCAATTTAAACTGAATCAACTTGTGATTGCTTGATCCAAGATTATTTCCTAGAATCAGCTCTTCTATGAGGTACTCACTGCTTACCAAAACCAAGTCTAAAATTGCATCACTTCTGGTTGGTTCAGTGGTGATTCGATGAAGAAAACAGTTATCTATCACATCCAGGAATAAGTGGGCCCTACTAGTATTAGTAGCATTTATTCTCTAACCTGTACCCAGGAGGTTATTCTCCCACTATTCCCAAAAGTGTTTGTCCCTCTAGTAATATTAAAAAGATCACTATCCATATTTGAATCTGACCCAAGGGTCTGTAGCAGACCCCTACTATTATCCCAGCAGAACCTCTTTTATAATCCTTCCCCAAAGTTATTTTGACCCAAACAGATTCTGTCCATACTATCACTTTGTATTTATTTACAGTATACTGCTTCATTGATGTACAATGCTAACCTACACCTTTACCCTTATTTCTAAACAGCACATCCCTGTATTCAGTCATGAGTGCTATTCTATTATGATTTTGTAGTTCCTATACTATCTGTCTTGACCTCCTGCATAACCTTTCTGAATCAGGACCTATTTCCCTAGATTTTACTTTTCCACATGGGCTTTGTTTACTTCCATGTTCCTTTTGAAGGGCACATATAAGTAAAAATCCACAGCTTGAACAAATGCTGAAATGTAGCATTAGCACCCATGGTACAGTGCTATATGTCCCTGATTTAAGAAATCACTTCAACATCTGCTTAATTTAGAGCATGTGCTTAATTCTCATGAACTCTGATGGGAATATACTGCTGTAGTTTCCAGTGCTGCGTATGCTCCTCACAAATACCATTTGTGAGAGTTTGCTCTTTTGGGAGCATCTGCTCTGAAAAAGAAATCTTCATGGGCTGATTATTAGAGCAGCTGCAATTCTTGACCTGACTAGTATCTCTGGGAATTTAACTACCATCCTCAAGAGTAGTTGCTGGAAACACAATCACAAACCATTTCAGCTAAGGCCTCAGACATTTTACCAATAACAGTGTTCTGAGAAATAGTTTGATTTTATTGGAGAATGCTTGTTAGAGGTGTTTCCCCCCAAAAAGATTTCTTTTTTCCCTCCTCAAAACAAAGAAAACTTGCTCCACTGAAAGTATGACTTCCAGTATTAGAGTGCAGAAGAATGTGTGCGCTAGACAACAGAGCTATTGAACAAGGGATAATGAAATGTTTATATTATGTTTAGGAGAAGGAGTTATAAGGTTAGTAGTAGGGTTGCTGTGGGGAATGGGTTGTAGAAAGAGGAGTAATATTTTAAGGTACTACTGTAAAACATCTGAAACCTTGGGGAGTAAGGCCTCAGTCCAGCAAAGCATGGAACTACTCACATGCTTCCAGTTAAGTGTATGCTTAAATGCTTTGTTGGGTGTAGGCCTCAAAGCATATCCAAAAGTACATGTTGTAGGACTCATCCTTTCACCAACGGATAATCAGATTTATGGTGATTTTGCAAACAACTTGCAGAGGAGTTTTGGGCTGCAAATTTGCAGAATTTGACCTTGAAAAGGGACATTCATTCTGTCTAATAAATTACAGTGAGAGAGAGAACATTTTCTATAAATAATGCATTAGGAAGATATTTTATCAGTGAATTCACATTTTTAGTATTGTATCTGATTTAGATTTTCTCAGTGAAGTAAATCCTGTCCCCTCCTGTGTGGTTGTGGAAATCCCTCCTGGCAGGGGAATTGGTGTACTTCTGTTGAGCAAATGGGGTCTGGTTCTATATGTGTGTTTGTTGAGGGTCAGGAGAGGAATGTGCTGGGGGAACAGGGTACCCTTTGGAGCTCCTTCACTGTACTGTACAGGAGAAGTGAGGAAACAGGAGGCACTTGCTCCTCACTAGTTTATATTTAAAAAAAAAAAAAAAAAAATTAACAACTTTGCTACTTTAAGTTAAGGGTGCTACTGTGTATGCATACCAACAAACATTACAGTCTAAAAACAATAACAGTAAACTATAAAAGCTGAGTTGAGGCTACAGAGCCAGAGTTAAGGTTATTTTTGGAATATGGAATGCAGTATTTTATGAGTATATTTAAGAACTCTGGAATATTTATCTCCCTCGTCTTCATGGTTCACTTCCATACTTTTGCAATGGTTGCTTAGACATAGCGTTAACTTAAGTTTTTAAAATATGTTCTTAATGTTCTAAAAGTACTGTAAAATCTTCCAAAAGTCCTACGTGTAAAAAAAATTGCAGTACTGGGGTTGAGGTTTTTCTAGAGTTGTTTGTTCTTTTAATACCTTTGATAGGTTTACAATTATTGTTTTGTGCTTTTAAATTTTGTGCTGTCTAGAGATTCATAAGTGCATGCAAAAATATCAGAATGACATAATTTATTTCTCTAGGTGCAGTTAGTGGGACTATTCTAAAATTTCCCACTATTATAATACATACATACAGTATGCAGGAAAGTTCCAAACAAAGAATAATCCTTGTAGGTTTGATTTCACAATCTCCTTAATAACAATGGAGAACCATATTTATTTTCCATGATGTATTACTGAGTCAAACTCGAGGGACTGATAGTGCTATTGACAATGTTCTGTGATTAATGTTTCACTAAAAAGCAAAAAAGTTGGAAGTGTGTGTTCTTTTTACCGTTACGTAATTTGGATCAGTATTTTTAATGTCTCAACTTTCCCCAAAGCATTTTACTTTTGTATGGCATCCCAGGCAAGCAGTGTATGACATTACCGTTTAAACTGCTATCTTAATTGTGCTCTTAATGTAACAGATTTTGCATAGAGACCTAGATCAATAAGTTGAGTGAAGTGTATTACAAATTGTTGTTGTGACCTGAAGAGCAATGTGTAAACTCAAAAGCTTGTCCTGCTGCCAGAAGCTGATCCAGTAAAAGATATTACCTCACCCACCTTGTCTCTCTAAATCTCACCTTGTCATTCTCACTCATTTTTATCTGTTGTATAGTGCTCTTAAATCATAAGGAGATATCACTGCTGAGCATGGTAGACAGTAAGTTTAAAGCTTCAGATGGAAACTAAGGCTCTGATCCTGTGAACACTTGAAGCCAATGGGACGTAAAGTTAAGCACTTGTGTTAAGTGTACCTATAATCTCTTATATTCTACCAAGTTGTTGATTTTCACTTCCAATCTGCCAGTGATCCCAGTCTTTATCTATCTGTCAATCTTCCCAGCGTGCACCTTTACACTGTCTCCCATGCCACCCTGTCACAAGGTCAAGATCCCTTGTGCCAAAACATTAAAATCATCTCTCCCTAAGTGAAGGATGTTACATAAACTTACTGCTGATTCTGAACCAGAGACTTGCATGAAATAGGGATATGGGCCCAGGGGCGTAGGCAGGTGGAGGGAACAGGGGGAGCGGGGGAAAAAAAGGTGCCACCGGCTGCGGCGTTTTTATTGACGGGGCGGCACTCCGGGTCTTCGGTGGCACCTCGGCGGTGGGGCCTTCACTCACTCCGCGGGTCTTCCTCGGCGGCATTTCGGCGATGAAGCTTCAGTGCTGCCGAAGACACCCGGAGCCACAATCCTTTAATTTACACAGGCTGTGTCTAGAGTCCATTGCCTGCAAAAACAGGATGGGCCCAATTCACCTGAGTGTAGTTCTAAAATGACACACTTGATCAGAAAATCTGATAAATTACCTTTTAATATATGGATCTCATATACCAATAAGCTGACTTTTGTTAGTGCTTCTGGCTTCTACTGGAAGGAGATATTACCAAAGTTAACTATGACAGCCTGAAAACAATATCTTATAGCACAGCACTATATTATTAATATTACAGCAATGTAAAAGTGTTTGTGAACTAGAATTAATTCATTGGTTAGCAGAACCAAACTTAAATGTTGAATGAAATAAACAAATAAAATATTGCCATGTAGAAGAATGGTGTGTGCTCTGCCATAAATTGAGCAAACATTTCATGCTGAAATATTTACTGTATGTAGAAAGCTTGGAACTCTTTTCATATACTATATTTTGGAAGATGACTAGTAATTCATATATGCAGGCCCACTCCGAACTAAGGATTTCAAGAAAAAAATGTGCATTAATTAGGGCGGTCAATTAATCACAGTTAATTTAAGTGATTAATGCAGAACAAATTGATTAAATTAAAGTCATGATTAATTGCACTGTTAATAATAGAATACCAATTTAAATTTATTGTAAATATTTTTGGATGTTTTTCTACATTTTCAAATATATTGATTTCAATTACAACACAATACAAAGTGTACAGTGCTCACTTTATATAACTATTTTTATTACAAGTATTTGCACTGTAAAAAAGATAGACAAATAATATTTCTCAATTCACCTCATACAGGTACTGTAGTGCAATCTCTTTATTGTGAAAGTGTAACTTACAAATGTAGAATTATTTTTTTTACATAACTGCACTCAAAAACAAAAGTATGTAAAACTTTAGAGCCTACAAGTCCACTCAGTCCTACTTCTTACTCAGCCAATCGCTAGGACAAACAAGTTTGTTTACATTTATAGGAAATAATGCTGCCCGCTTCTTATTTAAGTGTCTCCTGAAAGTGAGAACAGGCATTTGCCATGGCACTGTTGTAGGCAGCGTTGCAAGGTATTTATGTGCCAGATGTGCTAAACATTCGTATGCCCCTCCACCCTTTGACTTGTACATTTTACTTTTAAAAAAATCTTTTTTACAGTGCAAATATTTGTAATAAAATATAATATAAAGTGAGCACTGTACTTTGTATTGTGTTGTAATTAAAATAAATATATTTGAAAATATAGAAAAATATCCAAAAATATTTATAATAAATTTGAATTGGTATTCTATCATTGTTTAACAGTGTGATTAAAACTGCAATTAATCACAACTGTTTTTTTAATCTCGTGTTTAATTGCAATTATTTTTTTAATCCTTTGACAACCCTAGTATTAATAAGAGCTTCAGCTGCAACTGTGATGTTTTCACAAAGTAAAGACTCAGGTTTGTACAAATCAATCTTTGTACCCAACAGGGAGCGCGATAGGGCTCTGTGAAGGCACACAGGTCTGCCCATGCTGACCCAATTGTAAAAGTAGGAACGATTATAGATTTGGTAGTAAAACTGGACGATTTTTTTTAAAAGCTCATTCTTTTAGAGAGAGTGGTTTTGTTTGTTTGTTTGTTTAAAAAACAACATTCTGTGTTTGGCAACATTGAGGGTCCCACACAATGGCTTTAATTCTGTCATTAATGTTCTATGTGCTCACCTGTTTTCCTCCACCTTCCCTTTAAGCAGAGACAACTCCAAATTTAAAGGAATACTTCATACCCAAAACCACAGCCCTCTGAGAAGGAAGGCAGCTGAAAAGTTTGAAATTCAGAATCTCTTCCACCTCTCCTGTAAATGTGTAAAGGCTTATACAGAAGTTCCCTGACTTACGCAAATGTTCCGTTCCGGAACGCCTTGCGCAAGTCGAATTTTGCGTAAGTCGGGAACGTATCTCCGACAATTATGCGCCAAAAAAAAAAAGCTTACGGGACTTTTTCCGTAAGTCTGGATTTCTGTAAGTCGGGTTTGCGTTTGAAAAATGCACAGGTACCTCCAATTAATATTGGTGTTAGTTAATGCACTGACATATGCAGAAAGGGGAGAGCATTCCCCCTCAACTTTCAATTCACTTGCATTAACTTAAGAATGGAGATGGTATAGTGAGATACATTAAACTCTAGTTAATGGGGAGAAAAATCATAGGGGGAAAAAATGTGCATTCTAAACTTCTAGGTAATAGAAGCCAAGTCAAGCCATTATTTTGTTGTACTGCTCTGTCTGTCTCTATCCATCTATTGACTGTTGTCCTATACTTAGGCCAAGTTTACACGTACAGTGCTGCAGCACATCTGATGAAGATGCTCTATCCTCTGTGAGCGGTAGAAGCTATGTCTGTGTGAGAAGTTCTCCTTCCAACATAATGCTGTGCACACAAGCGCTTATGTTGACATAACTTATATTGCTCAGCAAGGTGGTTTATTCACACTGCCGAGCAACATAAATTATGCCGACATAAACTGTAGAGTAGACAGCCTTAGATTGTAAGCTTTTTGGGGCAGGGATTTTTTTTTTGTTCTGAGTTTGTACAGCACCTAGCACAATGGAGTCCTGGTCCACGACAAGGGTTCCTAGGTTCTACGGTGATGCAAATAATTTTCCTTCTTAGACTATATAATGTTTAACCTTTCCCTTTGTAATACACATGCTCACACAAAGTGGTATCTTACTCCAGGTGGAGGCGCATTGAAGTCAGAGACCATTTACAAAGTAAGATACCCTTACTCACATTTTTTAGTAGCCCGGTCTAACTTTCACTTTGCCCAGTGTGCTGTAGCCCCTTTTCCTTTTTATACAGATTCCAGGTTTTCATTCTGTGAGGTAAGGCTAATTATTCTCAATTTATTTGTGCAGCCCTGCATTTTGCTATCTATTATTCCAAGAATATAAAATGATTTAAATGCTTTTATATCTGGCTGCACTACCTAATTATTCCTCATTTGCTTTTATTCTTTTCCAGCTTAGTATCATCTGCAAAGTTGGAAATCATTTTTCATATCATAATTAGACTTCTAAGAACCTAAGGAAACCGCTTGGTGAATAAGCATTTGTGTTTCTCCCCCCAACACGCTCATTTGAATGGAGATTTAAACTGAGACAATAAACTAAAGCGGTACGAAATAATATGAATTGAAACAAACAGTCTGCTTGAGAGAGACATCATGCCACAGCAACTGGCATTAATGTGAAGAACAGGCTATGTCAAGGGGCTTGGTTAGAAATGACATGTGAGGATATGGTGGCATATCAGCTCAGCTGTTAACTTCCAAGCAAACACACTATGTCAGATGTACATTTATTTGGACAATATTTCTGCTGCAGGGTGTATGGGGTGGCCAGGGAGGGGTAGTACCTCTGATGGGGGGACTTGTCGTACCCTTTGGGGGTAGTCCGTCCACTTTGGTCCCCACCTGTCACTCAGCTCTCACCTGTGGCTCCAAGTAGCTGCAGCATGCGCAGCGGCCATACCCCGGGCAACGGCTTCGACAGGCCGGCCAAACCAGGTGGGTGTAACTGATGGGACTCAAACCCTCAGTGAATTTGGGATATGCCTACCCCGCATGCGACGTCAGCTCCGGCGGACTGGGCGAAAGAGATCACTAAGATCCAACGGCCAAGAAGGCGGTTCTGCAACGCTTTGTGGAAAGCGACGGACTTGACGAGGCACGAAAGACGTCAAGGCCATCCACTGCAACCAAAGAAGTTACCAGTTGTGACGATTTTTCGTACCATTGGTGTCTGGCTTCTAAGGTCGAGAGAGTGGGATTGCTCCCGTGCAACGGCTCTACCACTTAAAAAGCTTTCACGCACAGGTCCTGTGCAAATCACCAAACATCATCATCATACTACCCAAGTCCTGCGGCAATGGGGGAGGGGCAAAGCGACAGATGGAGGTTACCACTGGGAGTCGTAGTCCCAATCCTGCATGCAGGCGGCCTGTGGATAGGTGGTCGTCCAGCTCTGTACTTGGGGCAGCAGAGTTGCCCGGCAGCATCCCAGGCGTCTGAGCAGTCCTCTTCAGGACAGCACTGTTCACCCTAGTAAGGGAGGGGCCTAGAAAAGGTGGCCTAAAAATTGCCTGCCCTACAACAACTGGCCAGCAAGCCGCGGCTGGCAGTTTAACCCAATCTGCGGCCGAAACCAAAAGAAAAATTTGAGAAAACTTACAATTGGTGTACGGAATGTTCGTACCCTCATGGATCGAGAAGCTGTTGCAAGACCTGAGAGAAGGACAGCCCTCATTGCTCGAGAACTAGTCCGCTACAACATCGATATAGCGGCATTAAGTGAAACAAGATTGCCTGGGGAAGGTTTCTTGAGTGAACCAGGAGGTGGTTATACCTTCTTCTGGAAGGGTAAGACTGAGACAGAGGACAGAATACACGGAGTTGGTCTGGCAATAAAAACCTTATTGATGCATCAACTCCCAGATCTTCCAGTAGGTATCAATGAAAGATTGCTGAAGCTACGCTTCCCACTAAATGCCAAACATCATGTCACCATCATCAGTGCATATGCACCCACTTTAACATGCTCTGACAACTCAAAGGAACAATTCTATGAAGATCTCGACAGACTGATCAAGGCCACACCTGTAACAGATAAACTACTCCTACTTGGAGATTTCAATGCCCGAGTCGGGGCTGACAGCGAGAACTGGAAAGGAGTAATCGGGCCACATGGTGTAGGCAAAAGGAACAGTAATGGACTACTCCTTTTGAGTCTTTGTTCTGAAAATGACCTGACCATTACCAACACTCTGTTCCGACAAGCGGACAAATACAAAACAACGTGGATGCACCCTAGGTCCAAACAGTGGCATCTGATAGATTATGCCATTGTTAGAAGGCGAGACATCCGAGACGTACTGATTACCAGAGTAATACGAGGCGCAGAGTGCTGGACAGATCACAGATTAGTCAGGACGTCTCTTCAACTCTACATCGTTCCTTCTCGGCACAAACACCCTAAGCATGTGCGACCTGCTTTCAATATAGCCAAACTGAAGGATGCTCAATATTTCAACAAATTCCAGAAGAGTCTTGATGACAAATTGACATCCCACGGACAACTGATCGGTACTGTAACCACAAAGTGGGACCAGTTCAAGCAGATAGTGACTGACACAGCAATAACATCTCTTCGACCAAAGAAAAGAACAAATCAGGATTGGTTTGATGAGAACCAAGAAGAAATATGCTCAGCACTGGAAGTAAAGAGAAAAGCCTTTATCGAATGGCAGAATGACCCCTCCTCAGTCTCTAAACGGGACCATTTCAAGTACCTTCAGAGCAAAACACAGAAAGACCTCCGTCAGATACAAGACAACTGGTGGGAGAGCAAAGCCAAAGAAATTGATCACTATGCTGAGACCCACAACTTAAAGATGTTCTTCAGTGCTATTAAGACTGTCTATGGACCCTTTAAACCAAGGACCACCCCATTGCTCTCATTAGACAACACAATGCTGATTAAAGATAAAGAAGGCATCAACGAAAGATGGCGAGAACACTTTAGCAACCTTCTCAATAGACCATCAACCGTGAATAATAATGTCCTTAATGAAATTCCACAACAACCTGCTCTGACAGATCTTGACTTTCCGCCCACTATAGATGAGATTAAGAAAGCTGTTAGCCAGATGAGTTCAGGGAAAGCTCCTGGAAAAGATGGGATACCAGCAGAGATATATAAAGCAGCAGGTCCAGCAGCACTAGCAGCATTCCACAGCGTGATCATCAACATCTGGGAGGATGAAAACATACCACAGGACCTTCACGATGCTACTATTGTCTCTCTTTTCAAGAACAAAGGCAGCAAAGCAGCATGTGGAAACTATAGAGGCATATCCCTCCTCTCTGTTGGAGGGAAGATCATCGCCCGCATCATCTTGAACTGCCTAATAGCCAGTATTTCCGAGGCAAATCTACCTGAAAGTCAATGTGGTTTTCGACCTGGCCGGAGCACAGTCGACATGGTGTTTGCTGTCAGACAAATACAAGAGAAGTGCATTGAACAGAACATGCACCTGTGTGCTGTCTTCATAGATCTGACAAAGGCGTTTGATACCGTCAACAGGGAAGCCCTTTGGACCATTCTAACACGACTTGGCTGCCCAAGAAAATTTGTCCAGATTATACGCCTTTTTCATGACAGCATGACAGGTGAAGTATTGTCTGATGGAGCCACATCAGCCCCCTTTAACATCACCAACGGCGTGAAACAAGGATGTGTTCTCGCTCCTGTCCTATTTAACCTGTTCTTTGCATGTGTCCTTAACCATGCAGTGAAAGATCTGGACCAAGGTATATACGTGAAATACCGGCACGATGGTTCACTTTTTGACCTCCGTCACCTGAATGCAAAGACTAAGACAGTGCAGAAACTCCTTCTTGAGGCACTCTTTGCTGACAACTGTGCCCTCATGGCTCACACTGAAAATGACCTTCAGCACATTGTCAACAAGTTTGCTGAGGCCTCGCAACTTTTTGGACTAACTATCAGCCTCGGAAAGACAGAAGTTCTCCATCAATCTGCACCTGGATCAAATGCTTCTGTCCCGAGTATCTCCATCGACGGCACTCAGCTGAAAGTAGTGGAGAACTTTAAATATCTGGGTAGTGTCATATCCAGTGATGGATCACTGGATAATGAGATCAATGCACGAATATCCAATGCAAGCCAGGCACCTGGCTGTCTGCGTGTCAAAGTTTTAAATCACCATAACATCCGGATGTCAACAAAACTGCTTGTGTACAGAGCTGTTATTCTTTCATCTCTTTTGTACAGGTGCAAAACATGGACACTATATAGGCATCACATCAAGCAGTTCGAAGCATTTCACATGCGCTGCCTCCGTAACATCATGAAGATCCGCTGGCAAGACAAAGTGCCCAATCTCGACGTCCTCGAGAGAGCCCAGATGACAAGCATCGAAATGATGATCATGAAGTCACAGCTACGTTGGACCGGTCATGTCAGCCGCATGGATGCCAACAGAATCCTCCGCCAGCTTCTGTATGGTGAGCTCTCCCAGGGCATCCGGCATATAGGTCGTCCACGGAAATGTTACAAGGACACCATCAAAGCCAATCTGCAGTACAGCAGTATCAAACCTAGGGACCTTGAGGAAGCCGCCAGTGACAGAACACAGTGGCGTGCAACAGTCAGAGAAATACCTGCATCGCCTTTGAGGAAGACTGCTGCCGGCGTCTACAAGAGGCACGCGAACGACGTCACAGAGCATCAGCAGCGCACAATCCACTGACCGCGAACTTCCCATGCACCATCTGCAGCAAAATGTGCACCTCTAGAATTGGCTTGTATAGCCATCAGAGGGCACACCATAAGACCAACAACTGATGATCTGCACAGATTTGTCATCATCGGCTCAATGGACTACCAAGATTTCTGCTGCACTGGTGTCAGTAATGTAAAAATATTCTTCCCATTCTGCCCCTCCTACTTTTAGACCATAATGAGAGGAAGAATCTTCCAATGATTAGAATACTAGCCTGGGTACTGGGAGACCTGTGTTCAAGTCTTTGTTCTATCACAGACTTCCTGCGTGACTGTGGGGAAGTTGTTTAGCCTCTGTGTGCATCAGTTCCCAATCTGTAAAATTGGGGGAACAGTATTCCTCCACCTCACAGGGGTGTTGTGATGATAAATACATTAAAGATTGTGAAGTACTAAGGTAATGGAGGCTTCCTTGTATTAACAAATACAGTGCCTGAGCTGGCAGTATAACTGCTTCTGCTAAAATTTGTATTTATTTTGTAATATCAATGAGGCAGGGTAACTAAAGAGCCCATACCTCATTCACTCATGGGTCTCTTACAACAGATGGGCTCCACAGGATAGGAATGACTTTTACTTTCCTTTGGCTCAAAGTGTTTAAAATATTTCTTAACATTATACAGTGTTGTCAATAAACCAAAAATCACAAAGTAAATAAACAAAGGACTGCCTTTAAAAGTACATCTCTACCCCGATATAACGCTGTCCTCGGGAGCCAAAAAATCTTACCGCATTATAGGTGAAACAGTGTTATATCGAACTTGCTTTGATCCGCTGGAGTGCGCAGCCCCGCCCCTTCGGAGCACTGCTTTTCCGCGTTATATCCGAATTCATGTTATATTGGGTCGCGTTATATCGGGGTAAAGGTGTATCTGCTTCAGCCCTGGCTTTCCTCAATGGCTTTAAAGCTTCACTCTGCAGCATGCCCAGAAGGTTAATAAATCTGGGATCCGGTGGACCAACATATTAGGGAGTGAATTCCCAAAGTGAGGATTTCTCACAGGGAATGTCCTGTCAGCAGCTCCTTTTCACTAGGTAGGAAGAGTCGATGGCCTTTTTGTGGTTCTACACAAGCACGTAATGATCTCTAGTAAAATTTGCAGCAGACTGTATATTTCCATTAAAGAATCTTATGGCATTCCATGTGAGTGTCCTACTGGTGTGGACTTTGCAAATCTCTGCCAGTACACTTATTACAATCATCATTCTTAAGAAAATCCTTCTCTTTGCCTGTACTGGAATCTTTAAAATAGGGCACCTATCTTAAATTGCTACCTCATGTTGGTTTTACAGCATTGGCTCCCCACTGCAGTGATCATAAAACCAGGGGACAGACCATGGGAGGTCAGCTGTGCTTTGATGTTGGCTGCTTTGTTGCCTTTGTGAACCAGTCATAAAAAGTGAAGCTTGTTTTCAAAAGTCACTGCCAGTGGCCAAGAGTGAGACAGGTACTTTTTGGAATGAGACCCAGTGAGCTGTAATACTTATGGAATCAATCAAATATTTGAACATATATCAGACTTTGGACCTGATTCTGATTTCATTTACACTGATGCAAGTGTGGAGCTGCTCCTCTGAGGTCAATGAAGTTACACTTGTATAAAACCTGCATATGGCAAGAGAGATCAAAATCAGGCCTGGTTTTGCATGAAGGAATAGATTTTTAAATTGCAGCCTCTATTTTTGTGCCCACATTTTGCAGGTTCAAGGTTATTTAGCTGTTTACTTGACATAACACTTAAATCAGGTTATGACCTATGTTGTGCCTGAAAAATTATGCTCACAACTATTTGCAGCTGTAGCCTCACTCTACTCTGTAGGGATGCCAGGAGGGAGGGGAAAAATGAGGGAGGGTGATTTTTAAAAAGAATTTAATCTGATCCCACTAAAATATCGTAAGTGTAATTATATGGTTATTGCATTGCATCACTATGGGGCAGAGTTAAGGTTGTTTGACTACCTCTTCACGCAGCGCACAGTCAACTTGTGGAACTCCTTACCTGAGGAGGTTGTGAAGGCTAGGACTATAACAATGTTTAAAAGGGGACTGGATAAATTCATGGTGGCTAAGTCCATAAATGGCTATTAGCCAGGATGGGTAAGAATGGTGTCCCTAGCCTCTGTTCGTCAGAGGATGGAGATGGATGGCAGGAGAGAGATCACTTGATCATTGCCTGTTAGGTTCACTCCCTCTGGGGCACCTGGCATTGGCCACTGTCGGTAGACAGATACTGGGCTAGATGGACCTTTGGTCTGACCCAGTACGGCCTTTCTTATGTTCTTATGTTCTTAACTGTGTTTTTTTTTTTTTACCTTAACATGTTTGGGTTGCTTTTAAGAGTAGCTGTAACTGAATTTCCAAGGTTTGTAATGCTTTATCTTGGATATCTACAGCATCCCTATAATGCTTTTAACCGTTAAATTACTGGTGTATACGCTCAACCTTAATTCCGTTTTAATGGAGGTTTGTTTTTTGTTTTTGTCTCAGAATTTATAAATGTTTGTGATAGATTCAGTCAATCATTTGAATTCTACTATTTCTTTCTGAACCGATCACATTGAATATTTGTTAATTGTTCTCTGTGTTGCATGTCTGGTCATGCTGTATTGTTTCTGCTCCCAAATGGGACAAATGAAAGTTTTATTAAACAGGAAAATAACTAATGACAACTCTGTATTCAGGATGAGCAGTAGTGCTAAAATCTAAAACTTCTGGAATTCAAGAACACTTTCAAGCATATCCAGCATTTGTCCAAATACTCTGCACAATGAATATTAAATCTCCATGAATCACAGCAAATTGAACTTGGTGTTTTTACTGAAAATTATTTATTAATTATCTTGTAAATATCCAGGCATCTTTAAGAATGCTGAAGTCCAAAAGAGAACAAAATTTTTGGAAAAAAATTAAATCTGAAAATCCTACTCATATCTCCCTCCGCCCTACGTGCAGGGGCAAGAGAGACTGGACTTTTCACAACCCTAGCCAGTGTGAGTGCTGAAGATATATATGCATAGGTACTCTGTTTTCATTCACTTTGTAACATTATTTCTCAGCCTAGTTTTTCAAACTTAGCACAGCCTGCATCATCCCGCATTCATGGCTGTGTGCAAGGCGAATTTGAAATGTAGAGTATATATTAGTTATCCAAGCACACAAATCACCGACCAGCATTTTTAAAACAAAAACTTTCCACAATTTTTTCCAAGCTCTCTTAACTTAGAAGAGGATGAGAGATGCTTTGAACTTTCTGTGCACCAAAAAAAATTCACCTCTGGGATGAGAGCACAGAAAGAAATCTTACTTCAGACAGTGACTTAAAATGTATAATCGCTTGAAAATAGGATGGAATAGTGTGTCACTTTAACCATAACTGCAGTATATCCTGGCTACTGTGATACTACAATATTGGTTTGGTCTGACTCATTCCTAAATGGTTAAATCCGTTACCTTCCTCTCTGCACAATGCCAAAGTAAAAGGACTTCGTGTGAGGAACTGGGGGGATGAAATCCAACCTTCCAACTCACCATACAACTTCTGCAGGCAATATTTCAGCCTGTGGACTGGCCTGGAATAATGGCCTCAGCCATTTCCTGCCAGCTATGGAATTGGTTTAGGCAATGCATGAGCATGGATCCCAGGTCTCTCTCCTCCAGACCATCTCTGGCCAAATTCAAACATTTTCCTGCATAATGGCCAATGAAAGGCTAGCATGGAGATGTTCTCTATGGCAGGCAGAGGGGTCCAGAAGCCCAACCTTACTGGCCACTCTTCTTGCGTTACCCCACCTCGTACAGCAAATTGCAGAGAGCCTTGTGTCAGTCCTCTGTGCTTGGCTGAGTTTCAGTCAAAGATAACATACAACATAGTCAGCTAAGGGTGTAGAATCCACATGTTGCAGTTGCCAGAGTTTGTGGGATTCCTCCCACCCTGGGACTGATCACCCCTGAAAGCCCCTTAAATACTTAAATGCAGTATGGTGTTACTGTAATGCTTGTTTGCTTTAACTATTTTATTTTAAATAAAGCTTTTAATGTTATCATTCATTGTATCATTCAGACTCCTCCACTAAACTAAATGTTCTGTAACCGCTCTGGAGGTTCAAACCTTAAAGAATTTAGTTTGGTTTTATTCTGTATTTTTAAACTACTAATTGGGAACATACATATCAAAGGTTATAGTGTTAAGCCATGGAACTGGTCCTTATTTGAAATTAAAAGTGAAGTGCTTTTAACTTTTCTGTTCTGTGTGTACAGTCACACAGTAGCTCATCTGAGACAGGATTCAGATTATTTATACTGCAGTTGCAGTAAATTTAAGTTGTACCAAATTTATCTCTATAAATGTCAGCTTCTTGATGTTCTCAAGACCTAGTTTTCAATCTGTTATAGATATTACCTTTTCTCAAATACTAAAAATCTTCAAAAAGGAACATTGTTTGGGGAGCAGCAAAAGCATTTGACAGGGACATGGACTATGGCAGGCCCTGTATTTTTTTCTCGTAAAGCAAACAAAATGGCTTACAATATATTTTAGGTACATAGGATATGTGCCTCTTATTAGTATTAATGGAAGTGACCTGTGCATATCCATTGTATAGTACAGCCTCATGTTAGTATCTTTCCTTGGACTGAATTAATACCAATAATTTCAGAAGATGATCAAGTTACAGATTAACAAGAACAAATCTCAGAAGACTTGGAGGTTCAGTTCGTGTAAGCACCTAAATGAAAACTCAGAACTTTTAGGATCTGAAAGTTGTGCTGTGAAAGAAAGAAAAGGCTTTCTTGTTAGGTGCCAAGTACTTTGCGCTTAAGAGTGCGGGAAAATATCATAAATTCTTTGTTTAAAGTATTTCAGCACTTCCATTCTTGACTAGAAATCAGATGGTCCATACGGAAAATTTTTTAAAAGGTGCTAGAGGGGAAAGTTCTCTGTAGAACCTTGGAAAATGTTGAGCTGGTT
The DNA here is from genome assembly GCF_028017835.1 of Emys orbicularis. Lineage (NCBI taxonomy): Eukaryota > Metazoa > Chordata > Testudines > Emydidae > Emys > Emys orbicularis. The sequence goes on from NC_088683.1 coordinate 225,127,868, forward strand.
CACTTTGAGTTTTGTGTAGATCAGATCTGTTGTATTCAAACAAATAAAGGCTTAATTACATTGTCAGATAAAAGGACGATCGTATGATTATATTTTGCTTTATGTATTTTAGTAGGATGGACGAAAATTCCTATTTTGATATTATGCAATGGAATAAAATATTATGAGAATTTTTACATAGAGGTAGACAAGCCAAATTTTGTGAAGATGAGGTCCTCAGAAGGCAGCTTTTGAGTTGGTAACTAACTCTTAAGTAAGCACTCTGTCTCTGAGCAACTGTGACAGAATTATGGCAGATAGGGTTTTTGTTTATTTGGCAAAAATTCGAAGTCCTTAAACATTGGGATTTGTAACACAGTGCCTTCTGACCCATACCAACAGCTGGGCTACTGTGATTGGTCCTGCTTTGAGCAGGGGGTTGGACTAGATGACCTCCTGAGGTCCTTTCCAACCCTGATATTTTATGATTCTATGACTTGGGAGTAGTGGAGAGACAGATCATACTCCTATACAGAAATATTGCATGGGACCCCTAGGTGGTCTCACAAGTCTCTGGACCCCTGTGGCTCTACCCTGCTTCACTGAAGTTATGTTGCCAACCAAGGAATGCTCATTGATTGCCCTGTTTAAGAGGGTTCCCCAGAATAGAGAGGTTGTGACAGGAAAGTTAATATGGCCTCTGGATGTGTTAACTGTCTCAGGTTGTCTTCTGGATAAATAGGGTGGCGATAAAATTCCCTGCCCATCTCTCCCCTACGCACAGATCCCTGGACCCATGGTGAGCCCCCTGTAGGGTTCAGAGGATGGTGTGAATGCTGCCTGGAAGTGCTGCCCTCCCCCAAATGGGGCGGGGAAGAGCCCCACTCATGTAGTGTGTTCTCTGGGTCACGCCCTACACATCCATGTGTGACTTTGCAGTACAGTGTTTTAGATCATTCTAAAATGTTAGTTTCATAGGGTGAAATTCTGGCCTTATTGGAGTTGATGACAAAGCTCCCACTGACTTTAATGGTGCCAGAATTTCCCCCCATAGTTTCTAAGGGCTAAACTCTGACCTATGTTACACTGGTGTCAATCTGGAGTGACTGCATTGTGGTCAATGAAGCTACACTGTTACTAGTGTAACCTAGAGCAGAATTTGGCCTTTGATTAGGTACAAGCACACACAGCTAGCTAAAAAACATAATTAAAAAGATACCAATTCCCCTGTCTTCTGAATTAGGTGCAGATGAACAAATGTAAATGTGTGGCTTTGATGGGGCCTGGAGCAGTGGAGAAACAGAGTTGGGGCCAGGGGGATGGAAGATCTCATCCCCAAACAGCCGGGGCAGTGCTCCATATGCTCCCTCTACTACCCCCTCCCCTTCTCACTTGCCTTCAGCATGTATCTGGGGGCTGCTTCTAGCTCTTTCTGCTTCTCCCCTCCTCCCTCACCCCATCCCCCATGCTGCAGGGCATGGAGGCATGTGGGGTTGCATCACAAGCTGCATCTGGGCTGGGGCTCTGGAGTCCTGCCCACCACGGCTACCATTGGGCAGTGGAGGTTGTGCAGGGGCCAGGTGATTATCTCCCATCTGGAGGTGCTAGAAGAGGGGGTTTGTTACTGTTTGCTGGGTAGCCAGTGTGATCTCCCTGTCTCATTCCTACCCTTAATCTACTTGCTGGTAATGCTGGGGCCTCAGTTGATCACCAGGTTTGGGCTCTGGCCAGATGGCAAAATTGGCAAAGTGCTGCATAGGGTTTTTCACATTACATCTGGCATCCAGGCGGACTGAGTTTTGGTGTTTAGAGTACAATTGTGGCAACTTTGGAGCATTTCAGTGCAGCAGTAGGTCACAGCACTGCATGGTGAGGGAGGTTTCTCATAGCTTGTGGCTCCCTGTACCTCCGGTGTAGAGGAGGGGAGAAGCTTGGGACTCTGGCTTCCAGTCAGGGTTCCTGGGCAAACCTGAGGCTGTAGATGGGGCGTGGCTTTCAGACCCACCCTCATATTTGTAGTAACCCAGGCCACTGGTGCCAGTTGAAGTCTGCACTGGAACAATCCAGCTGGATAGTTTGGGGTGGTTACCTCAGTTAGGGTAATAGTTTTAAATACAGTTGTGGCCTCCACATTTAGCCACAATGTGGCATCTGTCACTGTTTCCAGCTCCACATCCATTCTCCTCTGTGAATAAGAACAAGCATCTCACATAACTACTCCTTAAAAGAATAATTACAGGGGGAAACATGGTTTTTCTTGTGTGTGCGAGAAATAGAACTAAGTCTGATTTTTACAGCGTACTTTGTGATTTCAGTTGAGACGTATGGACTCCGCAATGCAGGCCTAATTTACTGTATAGTCCTTAAATATTACTGTGCTGGGTGCCATAGAAAACCCTGAAGTAGGCAGGCTGGATAGATGAGAATAATTGATTCAGCTAAGGCTCCCAGAGCCAAATTAATAGAAAAACTGAAAGAATAAGCTTAGCTGTTTTGAACACTTGTATAGTCTAAGTGGATGTCTTCAGAATTAGAATCACCTGAGAGTGCAAGAAAATTGAGCACTGGTCTGTACATTTGTGCCATAAATCATTATACTCTTTGTTACTAGCGTGGCATTTTGCTTTCAGTAAAGGATGTTTCCGTTTCAGCTGTAGCTCCCAGCCTGAACTTGCAATTCTGGGTAAAAGAGAAGTTCCATTGCTGTGGAAACAGTTTAATTTCTTCATCTGCAGTGTGTGTCTGGTAAAGTAGATTTCCCAAGCATATTTCCTAGATCTGGTTATTCTGTTATTAGGGTTCAGATATTAGGGCATTTTCAAAATGCTTTTTATTTATAACATCATATAATGTCAGAAATAATCAAAAGTCATACAGAGATGGCAGTGGGAAAAAATCCAGCTTATGTGACGTTTCTGGGTCACACTTTTGAAAATTTCACTGTGGAGCCTGTTCTGGAAGCTAAAAATTACCACATTAACAACAAATCAAATGCACAAACAGAAGCTAACACACAAGGAAGCATTATCATGAAGTAGCTTTGTTAGGACAGGATTAAGGTGTTTAGACTTAAGTGGATCCACCCAGGGTGCTTGTATATTGGATTCCTAAGCCTAAGTGAGACTGACTCCCTTGATCTTGGGTCAGGCTTCTACAGACCTCAGTCACTCCTGTTTTCTCCCTTCAGTCTTGACTGAACATGTGAGTACCCCTTAGGAGCCTGAGCATAGAAGTGAGATGGTATCTCCTGAGTGCTAATCCTGCCTCTGCTATTGTCACTGTGTAGACTTTAGTGCAGTGGTGCCCAAACTTTTCCTGTCGTGCCCCCGCTTACCAGTAATGGAATCTGTCTGCCCACACCCCCTCCTCCATTACAGCACAGTTGGCTCAGCAGAGGAGCTTGGGCTGAAGGTGGAGCTGGAAGCAGAACTGGGGATGGGGGAGGAGCTGAGGCTAGAGGTGGATCTGGCCTGGGGGCAGAGAGGGAATGAGGGCAGAGCTGGCTGGGGGCAGAGTGGAGCCATGACTGGGGGTGGAGCAGGGGGCAGAGTGCAGCTGCCACTGGGGCAGGAGCTGGGCTAGGAGTGGAGTGGAGCTGCAGCTGGGGGCAGAGTGGGGCTGGGTGTTGCTCCCTTCCCAGGGGGTTGGCCTGTGCCCCGCTGCACACCATCCTGAACATTTCTCCATGCCCCCCTAGCAGGGCATGCTCCATAGATTGGGAACCACTGCTTTAGTGTGTCACATAGCCTTTACACGTCTGTTTCCCCATTTGTTGAAGGGGCAGAAGGGTAATTCGTTCCTACCTCAGTGTGTGCTAGGTTTAATTTAAGCTTGTAAAAGTGCTAATGTACATATTTGCTAAGAGTTATAAATAACTAAATTATTATTCTGTTTGTTGATTGACTGAAAATAGTCATGTGGTGTGTTAATAAATGTCTCTTGTTGGGAACCTGAAACATAACTCAGGTTCTCTAGGTTGAATTTTGTCTGAGTTATGAGACACAGATTTCCTTCAGCATTGGCTTGACTACCTCTAACAAGCCATGTTGATATTCACCTCAAGAGAAGTCATGTTTGATCATAGAATAAAAATGATGTGATCATAGAATATCAGGGTTAGAAGGGACCTCAGGAGGTCATCTAGTCCAACTGCCTTCTCAAAGCAGGACCACTCCCAAGATCTATTTTTGCCCCAGATCCCTAAACGGCCCCCTCAAGGATTGAACTCACAACCCTGGGTTTAGCAGGCCAATGCTCAAACCACTGAGCTATTCCTCCCTCCATGAATAACAATTGTTTGTCATTAGCAAACAATATGCTGCAAGGAAAGAGTGAGCATTATGCTTTTAGCTCTGTACAGTTTTAATATTTTAATATTATATAATATAACTGACTGGTACTGAGGTAAAGCTCTGGTTCATATTTTAACACTTTTTCTAACTGTAGGAAATTATGATTGGTTTTTATTTTTTTCAGTTATTAGAATATAAAAAATCCTATGAATAAAATAAATTCCCCAGCTGATTGTTTTAGAATCTACCACACAGCCCAAAGACTTTTTGAGAAGAGGGATATTATCTTTTGCACAGTTTAATTGCCTATTCTTTTCATTTTTTTGGATAATGAATTCTATGGGACATAGACTGTGCCACCTTATAAATTTCGGAGGCACTACCACAACACAAATGATGAATGTTGCTGTTCACTAGTAAGTCTTATATCATCATGTAACTCAGTGGTTAGTTATAGCATATTATTGATACAGGCTGAAAGCTGAGAGGGCTTTCAGAAAAAAAAATAGAATTAATGAAAATTATGTTTTAAGCGTAATATAAAAATCTCAATATTTTCACTATTTTGATCAATGTGTGTCTAACCCAAAGCCACTGCATGAAAATGATAGCAGCTTTAGCCTTCTGAAAGTAATAGTTATTTTAACTGCACAGTTTTAAAAAAAGAAACTTTGTTCCCCAAACAGCAAAAATAAGAACATAAGAATGGCCCTACGGGGTCAGATCAATGGCCCATCTAACCCAGTATCCTGTCTTCCAACAGCAGCAGGTGCCAGATGCTTCAAAGGGAGTGAACAGAACAGGGCAAGTTATTGAGTCATCTCTCCCCTGTCGTCCAATCCCATCTTCTAGCAGTCAGAGGTTTAGGGGCACCTAGAGCATGGGGCTGCATCACTCAACATTTTGTTTAATAGCCACTGATGGACCTATTCTCCATGAACTTATCTAATTCTTTTTTAAACCCATTTATACTTTTGGCCTTCACAACATCTGCTAGCAACAAATTCCACAGGTTGACTGTTCACTGTATGAAGAAGCATTTCTTTGTGTTTCTTTTAAACCCGCTGTCTATGAATTTCATTGTGTAAAAGCAACAGAGGGTCCCGTGGCACCTTTAAGACTAACAGAAGTATTGGAGCATAAGCTTTCATGGGTGAATGCCCACTTCATCAGACGCAAGTGGGCATTCACCCACGAAAGCTTATGCTCCAATACTTCTGTTAGTCTTAAAGGTGCCACAGGACCCTCTGTTGCTTTTTACAGATTCAGACTAACACGGCTACCCCTCTGATAATTGTGTAAAAGCTGATTCTTGTTTTATGTAAAGGGGTAAATAAGACTTCCTTATTCACTTTCTCCACACCTTTCAAGATTTTATAGACCTCTGTTATAACCCCCTTAGTCATTTCTTTTCCAAGGTGAACAGTCCCAGTCTTTTTAATCTCTCCTCATATGGAAGCTTTTCCATACACCTAATCATTTTTTTTGCCCTTTTCCAATTCCAGTAATTTCTTTTGAGACGGGGTGACCAGAATGCCATGCAGTATTCAAGGTATGAACATATCATGGATTTATATAGTGGCATTGTAATATTTTCTGTTTTATTATCTATCCCTTTCCTAATGGTTCCTAACATTCTGTTAACTTTTTTGACTGCTGCTGCACATTCAGCAGATATTTTCAGAGAATTAGCCACAATGACTCCAAGATTTCTTTCTTGAGTAGTAACAGCTAATTGATACCGCATCATTTTGTATGTATAGTTGGGATTATGTTTTCCAATTTTCATTACTTTGGATTTATCAGCATTGATTTCATCTGTCATTTTCTTGCCCAGTCACCCAGTTTTGTGAGATCCCTTTGTAACTCTTCACAGTCTGCTTTGGACTTAACTATCTTGAGTAATTGTGTATCATCTGCAAACTTTGCCACCTGACTGTTTACCCCCTTTTCCAGTTCATTTATGAATATGTTGAACAACACTAGCCCCAGTACAGAACTTTGGGGGACCCTGCTATTCCTACCTTTTGTTTCCTATCTTTTAACCAGTTACTGATCCATGAGAGGACCTTCCCTCTTATCCCATGACTGCTTACCTTGCTTAAGAGCCTTTGGTGAGGAACCTTGTTAAAGGATTTCTGAAAATCCAAGTACACTATATCCAGTGGACCCCCCAGTCCATGTGTTTGTTAATCCCCTTCAGATAATTCTAATAGATTGGTGAGGCATGATTTCCCTTTACAAAAGTCATGTTGACTCTTCCCCAACATATTGTGCTCTTTACTATAGGTTCAACCAAAATGCCTGGTATTGAAGTTAGGCATATCTGCTTGTAATTGCCAGGATCACTTCTAGATCCTTTAAAAAAAATTGGCATCACATTAGCTATCTACGAGTCATTTGGTACAGGGGCTGATTTAAGTGATCGGTTACATACTACAGCTAGTACTTCTGCAATTTCATGTTGGAGTTCCTTCACATCTCTTAGGTGAATACCATCTGGTCCTGGTGACTTATTACTGTTTTAATTAATCATTTTGTTCCAAACCTCCTGTACTGTTACCTCAATCTGGGACAGTTCCTCAGATTTGTAATCTAAAAAGAATGGCTCAGATGTGGGAATCTCCCTCATATCTACTGCAGTGAAGACCAATGCAAAGTAATCATTTAGTTTCTCTTCAATGGTCTAGTCTTTCTTGAATGCTCCTTTAGCACCTTGATTGTCCAATGGCCACACTGTTTGGCAGGCTTCCTGCTTCCAATGAATTTAAAAGAAATTGCTGTTAGTTTTTGTGTCTTTTGTTAGTTGCTCTTCAAATTCTTTTTTGGCCTACTTATATACTTCACTTGCCAGAGATTATGCTCCTTCCTATTTTCCTCAGTGGGATTAGACTTCCAATTTTTAAAGGATTTTGTTTTGTTTCTAACTGCCTCTTTAACTCTGCTGTTTAGACATGGTGGCATTTTTTGGTGCTCTTACTGGTTTTTTTGTTGTTGTTTTATTTGGAGTATAGATGTAGTTTTAGCCTCTATTATGATTTTGTTTTAAAAAAAAGTTTCCATGCAGCTTACAGGCATTTCACTATTGTGACTGTTCCTTTTAATTTTTTTTATCTTGCCGCCTCATTTTTGTGTAGTTCCCCTTTTGGAAGTTAAATGCTACTCTGGTGGGTTTCTTTGGTATTAGTTCCCTACAAGGATGTTAAATTTGATTACATTATGGGCCCTATTGCTGAGTGGCAAAGCTATATTCACCTCTTGGACCAGATCCTGTACACCACTTAAGACTAAATCCAGAATTATGTCTCCCCTTGTGGGTTCCAGGACCAGCTGCTCCAAGAAGAAGTCATTAATATTGTCTAGAAGTTTTATCTCTGCATCCGAACTTGAGGTGACATGCTCCCAGTCAATATGGGGTAGTTGAAATCCTCCATTATTATTATTTGTTGTTGGTTTTTGTACCCTCTCTAATCTACTTGAACATTTCACAATCACTGTCACCGTCCTGATCAGGTGGCCAGTAGTATATTGCTACTGCTATACTTTTATTTATTCAATCCTGGAAATTCTATCCATAGAGATTCTGTGGTACAGTTTAATTCATCTAAGATTTTTACTTTATTGGATTCTATCCTTTCTTTTACATATAGTGCCACTCCCCCACTAACACAACCTATTCTGTCATTCCTATATATTTTGTACTTTTCATTACTATCAACTTCCACTTTCTTCCATTAGTTATATATTAATTTTACATGCCAACAATCTGGCTCTGTTTTCATAAAGGTGGAGTTCATCCTTCCTGTATAGGCTGCTCCTTTCCCAGAAGGTTCCCCAGTTCCTATTAAACCTAAATCCCTCCCTCAAACACTATCATCTCATCCACGCTTTGAAAGCCTGCAGTTCTGCCTGTCTCCCTGTGCGTGGAAAAGGAAGCATTTCAGAGAATGCTACATTTGAGATCCTGGACTTTAATCTCTTTTCTAGAAGGCTAAATTTGGCCTCCAGAACCACTATCCTACCCTTCCCTATGTCACTGATACCTACATGTACCATGACCACTGGCTCCTCCCTAGCACTGCAGATCAGTCTGTCTAGATGTTTCAAGATGTTTGCAGCCTTCACACACAGTAGGCAATTTACCAAGTGGTTCTTTAGGTCATCATGAACCCAACTATCTATATTTCTGATCAAAGGATGGCAGGCTAGAGTCTCTTTAGGAAGCGCTCAGCTTTGCTTACCAGGCTCAGCATCCTTCCCTCCCCAAACAAACCACTCTATAAATGTCAATCAAGCAGGCACAGGGCAAGAAAGCAAGCCCACAACAACAAACTCACCGCAAGGGTCATGCAGTCACTCCTCCTTCACCTGGAGAACTCCCTCACAAAACTTCCATGTTGGCTGCTCCTGTTCGCTAGCTCATTAAAGATCAAATGAGACAATTATTCCTACCAGAGGAGGAATTGTCAGCGTGTGCTGAGCCTCATATGGTGAACTTCCTCTTAAGGGAAAATGCAGTATTTCCACTACAGTACAAATTCAATAACTATCCTAGGAAAGACTTATGGGATCTCTTAATGCTGACTTTGAATTGGTTTTTACGTGTAGCTTTCCTACTCTTGCTGTTATATTTGCTGTATTTTAAAAGGATGCTACACTGAGCTCATTTATTTACTTGTTGGCAGGCAGTGCAAGTTTCTGCCATGTATCACATCACGCACTATTTGTAGATTAAACAGATTTTGCTAGTGGAAAAGGAAAATAATTTGAAGCACAGAGCCATTTTACAGACCCTCCAAATGCAGCCCTTCATGAAGCCCTTACATATCCACCAGCCCATAGGTGAGGGGTTCCCAAACTTGGTTCGCGGCTTGTTCAGGGTAAGTCCCTGGCGGGTCGCGAGACACTTTGTTTACCTGAGCGTCTGCAGGTACGGCCGCTCGCAGCTCCCAGTGGCTGCGGTTCACTGTTCCTGGCCAATGGGAGCTGTGGGAAGCGGCGCGGGCTGGGCCACTGCTTCCCGCAGCTCTTATTGGCCGGGAACAGCGAACTGCGGCCACTGGGAGCTGCGAGCGGCCGTACCTGCAGACGCTCAGGTAAACAAAGCGGCCCACATAGATAGCCACAGGTCATCAAGAAAATGGAATAATGTATACATATGAAAGGCAATCAGTAGCCAATGCACTAACCCGGCCATACAATGATGTGTTCTGCGTGTCTTTTATATCTGTATTTAAAAAATTCCCCAAATAATGTGTGATTTGACCCAAAGGAGAAGTTTATGAACCTACTCCCCATTTATTAGCAGTTCCCCCATCTTAAATTGACCCATCAAGATGCAATGTTTTGAGTATACACTTATGAAGCCCATCATCATTAAGATGTGTACCTAACTGCTGCACCTAGCACCACTTTTGCACCACATATAACTCCTTTGATTTTAATGGAATTTCTCCTAATTTACGCCCATGTCAGCAAGAGAAGCAATAGGCCTTTTGGATCTATGTACCAGGCAATGGACTATATTCAGTCATATATTTCATTGGTTAGTTATCATACCTGGATCTGTAGGTTGTGGTTTAGTTTCACTTCTAAATTCCTACTTCATTCCTGCCCTTGAAAATCTGCAAAGTGTATTAATCCAAATATTCACAAAACCATTTCCTATGGTGTTATCTTTTGCTTTTTCCAGGAAGTAAATCACCAGTTCATAAAATACCTACAAGAAAGCCAGGTTCCAGGCATAGGAAGTGCGTGATGAAAAATCTGGAAAGCGGGAGATGTAAGTTAATCAGGACACTTTATTTTTAAAAAGACTTATACAAGCCAATATAGAAATGATGGAAGCTGTGGGCTTGAAAAGCAGCAGTGAGGTGCAAGAATGGCATTTTAAAAAGGTAGTTACAACACACAAGTAAGATGAAACATAACAGAGAAGTGCTCTGGGAAAGAAGGAAACTGACAGCATGAAGCTGTCTCAGAATGCTAATGAGATCAGTGTAAAACAAATTAGAAAAATCACTGGCATGGAATCATTGAATGGCAAGGATGGGGAAGTCATGTGTGAGAAGGGAAGCATCAAACGTAGATGGCTGCAGTGATTTCAAGTCCAATCTTAACAGGGATTTGCTATTGCTCATATAATGACAGCTGAATATGAAAGAAGCCATATGTAGAGAGAGTTATGAAATTGGATTTAAAAAAAAATAGTGATAAATTAACCTGTCTATATTATGGTGTAAACTATTCCAGGAAAAGAACTGTGTTGTCCTGTGTGTTTGGAGAATATCTGGCTTTTGGCTGCTAGTGTGAACTAAAGTTTAAGACAAGGGACCATGGAATAATAGCATTTGGCCTTGGCAGTGTGGTTGAAATGTTTAACCAGGATTTGTGTGCTTCATTTCTTTAGGCCTTCTCCATGTCCACGTTGGCCATATAGCCATCATCCTTAGTACAATAGAGAATTGCATCATTGCCATTTGCACCAATGTCAGTTGTAACTGTGTAGTTCATCCTTGCTAGTCATCCTTTTTCTGGTGCTTTCCATTCATAACAGCACTCCAAAGAAAAGCTGTGTGTCGTGTGGATTGTTGTGTCTGTCCCATGATACGCAGAAGCACATAATGTGCATGTCTATGGTAATGTAACTTTAGACCTGTTTGTATTTTGGCTTGTTATAATGGATGTTTCAAATGGTTCTGTCCTGCACAAGGATCCACTCAGCTGTTGGAGACAAGAGCTACAGACTTTTCTGACCTCATACTTGCAAATGCCAGGTGGACTCCAGACAAGGTGAACCTAGGAAAGTTTACTTTGATTTCAATTTGACAACTTCTGGAGTAAGGTAGTGCTCAGCTTGAGCAAGTGTGGCTGCCTCTGGCTCCAAGAAAAGCTAAAAATGATGGTGAACAGCCTGTAAGCAAAAATTAGTCTGTAATGCTGATAAGAAATGGTAATAAAATTAAAATGAAAAAAGGTAGCTTTTTAACAGGCAGATACAGTTTTGAGACCATAAAGAGACATGAATGAGAACAAGTGGTAGTGGAGAAGCAATGTTTTAGACAATCCAACATGTTCTCTCTTCCATCATATGCTACAGTATTTCTGAAAAAAAGCTGAAGGTCATATCCGGAAAACTGTAATATAATTTTTCTGCAAAAGATAGTAAAAGCTTTACGATTATGCCATAGTTAGGTATATGGAAACATTAAAGTTTGACAAGGCACTTGATCCAGATGAATCACATTCCAAAATTCAAAAGGAAGCATCAAGATAAAGCAAGAAAAGCATCTGGAAGTGATTTTTCATATCTTGTTAAGAGCAAGAGAAATGTCAAAGATCTGAGGTTAGTAGGTGTAGTTCCCATATATTTAGAGAAGAATCAAGAATGTAAGAATGTCTGTACTGGGTCAGACCAGTGGTCCATCTAGCTCAGTATCCTGTCTTTCAAGAGTGGCCGGTTACAGATGCTTCAGAGGAAATTAACAGAACAGGGTAATTACTGAGTGATTGGTCCCCGTCACAGTTTCTGGGACACCTAGAGCATGGGGTTGCATCCCTGACCTTCTTATCTAATAGCCATTGATAGATCTATCCTCCTGAATTTATATAATTCTTTTTTGAACTCGGTTATACTTTTGGCACTCATAACATCCATTAGCAACGAATTCTCTAGGTTGACTGTGTGTTGTGTGAAGAAGTACATCCTTGTGTTTGTTTTAAACCTACCTATTAATTTCATTGGGTGACCACTGGTTCTTGGGTTATGTGATAAATAATACCTCTTCACTTTTTCCACTCATTCATGATTTTATAGACCTCTATCATATCCCTCCTTAGTCGTCTCTTTTCTAAGATGAACAGTTGCAGTCTTTTTAAATTCTCCTCAAATGGAAGTTGTTCCATACCCCTAATCACATTTGTTGCCTTTCTCTGTACTTTTTCCAATTCTAATGTATCTGTTTTGAGATGGGGTGACCAGAACTGCGCACTGTATTCAAGGTGTGGGCATACCATGGATTTATATAGTGGTATTATGATATTTTCTATTTTATTATCTATCCCTTTCCTAATGATTTCTAACATCCTGTTCACTATTTTTTATTGCTGCTGCACATTCAGTAGATGTTTTCAGAGAACTATCCACAATGACTCCAAGATCTCTTTCTTGAGTGGTAACAGCTAATTGAGACATCATTTTTGATGTACAGTTGGGATTATGTTTTCCAATGTGCATTATTTTGGATTTATCCACATTAAATTTCATCTGCCATTTCCTTGCCCAGTCGCCCAGTTTTGTGAAAACCCTTTAACTCTTCACTGTCAGCTTTGGTCTTTACTATCTTGAGTAATTTAATATTGTCTGCAGACCTTGCCATCTCACTGCTTTATCCCCTTTCCAGATCATTTGAGTATGCTGAACAGCACAGATCCTTGGGGTGCCCTGCTATTTATTCCTACCCTTTGTTTCCTATCTTTTAACCAGTTACTAATCCATAAGAGGACCTTCCCTCTTATACCAACATTACCTACTTTGCTTAAGAACCCTTGGTGAGGGACCTGGTCAAAGGCTTTCTGAAAATCCAAGTACGCTATACCCACTGGATCCCCCTTGTCCACATGTTTCTTGACTCCCACAAAGAATTATAATAGATTGGTGAGGCATGATTTCCTTTTACAATAGCCATGTTGACTCTTCCCCCAACATATCAGACACATAGGTGAACATGACAATTCTGTCCTTTACTATACTTTGAACCAAGAAAATTCAGGATATTTCAGATCTGCACATTTGACTTAAGTTCTGTGAAGATATTGAAGACACTGCTCAGGGAAACGATTATGAAGCATTAGAAATGTATAATATGGGAAAGAACAATCATGACTAACTTATGAAAGGACAATCAAACCTGATAAATGTGCTTGATTTCTGTGTGGACATTTCTGAATAGTTAGATAAAAAATATAGTATATTTTATCTGGACTTAGGAACTTTTTGATACTGCACATGCATGGCCATGCAGCCCTCTCCCTCTCGCTTCCCCACTCCCAATAAAAGCCAGTGTGGTATAAACATGGAAAGCTAATTAATTGGATTGAAAATGGGTGTAGGGAAAGGAAATAAAACATATAAATTAAAGGGAATGCTTTAAGGCAAGGTCCATCACCAAAGGCTCTTAAGCAAAGTAAACTGTCATGGGATAAAAGAGATTGTCATGGATTGGTAACTGGTTAAAAGATAGGAAACAAAGAGTAGGAATAAATGATCAGTTTTCAGAATAGAGAGAGGTAAATAGAGGTGTCTTTACTGGGACCAGTCCTATTCAACATATTCATAAATGATCTAGAAAAGGGGGTAAACAGTGACGTGGCAAAATTTGCAGATGATACAAAACTACTAAAGATAGTTAAGTCCCAAGCAGACTGCGAAGAGCTACAAAAGGATCTCACAAAACGGCGTGACTGGGCAACAAAATGGCAGATGAAATTCAATGTTGATAAATGCAAAGTAATGCTCATTGGAAAACATAATCCCAACTATACATATAAAATGATGGGGTCTAAATTAGCTGTTACCACTCAAGAAAAAGCTCTTGGTGTTATTGTAGATATTTCTCTGAAAACACCCACTCAATGTGCAGCGGCAGTCAAAAAATGAACAGAATGTTGGGAATCATTAAGAAAGGGATAGATAATAAGACAGAAAATATCATATTGCCTCTATATAAATCCATGGTACGGCCACATCTTGAATACTGTGTGCAGATGTGGTTGCCCCATCTCAAAAAAGATATATTGGAATTGGAAAAGGTTCAGAAAAGGGCAACAAAAATTATTATGGCTGCCATATGAGGAGAGATTAGGGAAAAGACTGGGACTTTTCTGCTTGGAAAAGAGACAACTAAAGGGAGATATGACAGAGATCTATAAAATCATGATGAGTATGAAGAAAGTAAATAAGGAAGTGATATTTACTCCTTCTCTTAACACAAGAACTAGGGGTCACCAAATGAAATTAATAGACAGTAAGTTTAAAAGAAAAAAAGGAAGTATTTTTTCACAAAACACACAGTCAACCTGTGGAACTCTTTGCCAGAGGATGTTGTGAAGGCCAAGACTATAACAGGGTTCAGGAAAGAACTAGATAAGTTCATGGAGGATAGGTCCATCAATGGCTATTAGCCAGGATGTGTAGGGATGGTGTCTCTAGCCTCTGTTTGCCAGAAGCTGGGAATGGGTGACAGCATAGGCGCCGACTTCGTGGGTGCTCCAGGGCTGGAGCACCCACAGGGAAAAATTAGTGGGTGCTCTGCACCCACCAGCAGCCAAACTCCCCTCCCCACCCCCCCTGCCCCGCCTCACCTCCGCCTCCTCCCCTGAGCGTGCCACGTCCCCGTTCCTCCCCCCTCCCTCCCGTTGCTTGCCGCCGCGAAACAGCAGTTTGGCGGCATAGCAAGCTCCGGGAGGGAGGGGAGAGGAGCGGGAATGCAGCACACTCGGGAGGAAGTGGGGAAGAGGCGGGGCCGAGGCAGAGATTTGGGGAAGGAGTCGGAATAAAGGCAGGGAGGAGGCGGAGTTGGGGCAGGGACTTTGGGGAAGGGGTTGGAATGGGGGCAGGGCAGGGGTGGAGTTGGGGTGGGGCCAAGGGCAGAGGGGGGTCGAGCACCCACCGGCATGAGTAGAAGTTGGCGCCCATGGATGACTGGGGATGGATCACTTGATGATTACCTGTTCTGTTCATTCCCTCTGGGGCACCTGGCATTGACCACTGATGGAAGACAGGATGCTGGGCTAGATGGACCTTTGGTCTGACCCAGTATGGCTGTTATTATGTTCTTGACAGATGAAACAAATGAGGCAGTACCAGTGATCAAATGCAGTAGTTCTCTACCTTTCCAAATTACTGTAACCCTTTCAGGGGTCTGATTTGTCTTGCGTACCCCAGAGTTTCACCTCACTTAAAATCTACTTGCTTACAAAATCAGACATAAAAATACGAAAGTGTTAGAGAACACTATTACTGAAAAATTGCGTTCTTTCTAATTTTTACCATATAATTTTAAAACAAATCAATTGGAATATAAATATTGTATTTACATTTCAGTGTATAGTATATAGAGCAGTATAAACAAGTCATTGTCTGTATGAAATTTTAGTTTTTACTGACTTTGCTGGTGCTTTTTAAGTAGCCTGTTGTAAAACTAGGCAAATACTTAGGTAAGTTGAGGTACCACCTGAAGACCTCTGTGTACCCGTAGGGGTACATACACCCTTGGTTGAGAACCATGGATCAAAGCTATATGCAAACTTTTCCCCATATTCAAAAGGTCTGTGAGAAAAATGGCTGAATTCACTAAACGAAAAATGGACTGGTCAGAAAAATATGGCTCTGTGAAGAATTATTTTAATTCTTTATTTGTATTAAGAGCCTGGATGTCTCATGTAATTTAATGTAGTGAAGCAATGCAACTAAAACCCCTAAAAAAGCACAGCATTGAATGTCAGTCATTAAGGAGACTGGGGAATGAATTTAGAACACTAAATCTAGTTTTACAATATTTAGCAATATTAATGCATAGACTGTGCCACTTTCGTTTGTATATTATGTATGTATGTATATATGTAGTATGGTTTATATTCTTACTACTGTAAACAGTGAAGAGAGAGATGGATAAAGAACATTCATAATATTGTGCTGCGATTATAAAAATTATAAAAATTTTATTATAAATTTGGGATATCAGTTTATATCTACCTATCTTAAGGGTTTATATTGCTGCCCAACAACATAGTATGAGTGCCTTCCATGTAAACTCAGTAGCAATATTGAAGTCCCAAGTGGACTTCGTGGCATCACTGGCACTTCTCCATTTTCAAGTTTAATTGAAATTCTGCTTTCAATAGAGTTTTATGTTTTTAAGGTTGTTTTGTTTCAGGGTTGGAATTGTGTTTTTTATTTTGCTTTTAGTTGGTTTGTTCTAGGGTTTGGGGTTGAGGGGTGCATCCATGTTGCATGTTGGATATATGCATAACTCAGAAATGATGAGCACATGAATGAGTTATGCAGGTCATCCCAATTAAATGCCAATAAAAACTTTAAACTAGATCAGGGGTCGGCAACGTTCGGCACGCGGCTCGCCAGGGTAAGCACCCTGGCGGGCCGGGCCAGTTTTATTTACCTGCTGACGCGGCAGGTTCGGCCGATCGCGTCCCCCACTGGCCGCGGTTCGCCGTCCCGGGCCAATGGGGGCGGCAAGAAGCGGCGTGGGCGAGCGATGTGCTGGCCGCGGCTTCCCGCCGCCCCCATTGGCCCGGGACGGCGAACCGCGGCCAGTGGGGGCCGCGATCGGCCGAACCTGCCGCATCAGCAGGTAAATAAAACTGACCCGGCCCGCCAGGGTGCTTACCCTGGCGAACCGCGTGCTGAACGTTGCCGACCCCTGAACTAGATGCTATCCTCATGTGTATCTCACATACATTACAGATAAGCTACATCACAAATGTCTTAGAGAGTTTATAAAACATTTTTTTTTAAAGTAAAATCTTTTTGCTTGCAAAACTATGTGCCTGAGCACTACAAGTTCAACTCTGCAGGGCTCAGAGATAGCCATAAAACCCGCTAAAAGTTTACTAAAAAGGACCTTTTCTCTCTTAAAAATATCACACAGCCGTGCAAGGTTAGCAGTAGATGCTGAATCCGACTGTGGAGGTGGGAATCTCCTCTTTCCAATGCTACTGTATAAAGCTACTCTTTCTAGCCCTGCAGGGGCATTGCATATTGAACTTGAAAATTGTAACACTTTTATGTACAGAAAATCTGTTAGTGATGCAGGACTGAATAGTTTCTCTCACGGGCCTGGGGCAGGGTTAATTTTTGGGGAAAGAAGGAAACATTTCTAGTGGCTTTTTTTCTCCCTCCCCAGGAAAGGATGTTTGAAGCTGCTCGGTGGTTTGAAATGTTTTAAGTCCCGGAGATGTATGAGTGGGCAGGGGACAGGTGAGACAATGGTAGGAGCATGAGAGATCCATTTATAACATGGTTTCACAGTTTTTATGAGATTAATAATATACATGGGCACACGTTCTCCACCACATATGTGGTGTTGATATCTGGGTGTCAAATTTCTCTCTAATGGACCTTTTTTCATGTCTCAAACCTCAGATCAGTTTCAAACAATCTTATAAAATAACCTGACCAAAAAATGTTAGTTCCTTTCCCTCGGTTGTGAAGATTTCCTTTCAAAATTATGTCTGCCTAGAGCCTAGGATATGCAATATTTAGTCCTGGATCAGTGAAGATATTAAAGTTTGATATCTCATCACCCCAAATGGCTACATGTTGGCAGGTCATCTCATACTATAAACATCTATATAGGTGGTTTTTGTTGTTGTTTGGGGTTTTTTGTTTTTGTGTGTGTGTGGGTTTAAATGCATTTCTTGCTCAAACCTGTAAATTAGGAAGCAGCCAGAAGTGAACAGGGTCTGTTTTTATTATATTTCTCATAGAAATACATACTGGGGCAGATTCTGCATTTTCCTGTGCCTTGCATAGCCATTTACACCAGGGCAAAATGGATGTAGCATATTGCTCCGAAGCAATGAGAATGATTTACACCTCTTTGCACTGGTATCAATAACTACACAAGGTACTGGGGAGCTCAGAATCCGGTCCATGGTTTTATGCTATTAGTCATCCTATTTTGACTAAGAGACTTTGTTTGTTCTATGTTTGGAAGACTCCTGTGTCACAGAGGAGGGATCTCTCCTTTCAACTCAAGCAACAGGACAGAAAATTTGGAAAACCTGATTGATACTGCAGAGCTGGAACAGGACACTGTAGAACATTATTTTTACTAGTAGATGAGGTACATAATAGAACAGTTGGTTTCACGCTTACTTACAGTCTAAATTGCAGTATATTTCTGAGCACTCTGTACAAACACTGAAAATTCCCAAGCTGCTCATAAAATGCTAGAAACTGAAAGGGATCATTTCCTCCTAGATAGCACAGCTCTTTCGGGTTAACTCCATGATGGCACACACTCAAAGTACTTGATTTATAAAAGAATATTAAAACAACATACAAGTCAGAAACCTAGAACAAAACTGATATAAAATGAGAAAGATGGAGAGATGACGATTTTAGCAAAGATCATATGGGGAAAAGATTTTAAAACTGCTAAGGCCATTAAAAAAAAAAATCCTAACTCTTATATGCCATGCAATTGTTACAAATAAAAGGAAAGCTATTTATTTCTCTCGTAATAGCTGAGAATTGGAAATAGGAGTAAAGATTATCTTTTTCTGGCAGATGGATTGGTGCCGTAATGTCAGAGGAAAATGACTCTCTCTGGGATTCTTTGCCATTGTCATACGGCTTGTAGAGTGCCTTGACTAATGCCAGATTGGAGTTTATTTGGATTCAGAAAACTCATGCCCAGTAGGAGTATCTGGAGGACTTTCTCTCTGAGTCCTGAGTGTTTCCACCAACCCCACTCACATTCGTGTCAACTGATTAGTGGATTTTTTTCTGGCTACTGGCTCAGAATGCTGGCACAACTTTGCATCCAAAGGGTTCTGTTGGCTTCAAGGAACCTTTTGCCCACAGTAATGAAAGTATATCCCTTAGAATACATGTGTGCAGTCTCTCTCTCTCTCTCTCTCTCTCTCTCTCTCTCTCTTTTCTTCCTTTCTCTCTCTCCCCTTATAGAGAGAGTGGCACGAGCAACTTGCTTTCTTATTTTTTATTTAATTACAGAGGTGCTTTGGGGCCCCAGCAGGACTGGGGTCCCATTGTGCTACCTGGAGTACAAATAGCAAGAGTCAGAGTTGACAACCTAAACAGATAAGACAGACAAAGGGTGGGTGGGGAAACAGGCTCAGCCTGGGGAAGTGATTTGTACAAAGTCACCCAACAGGTCGGTGACAAAGCCAGGAATAAAATCCGGGTTTCCTAACCCCCAGTTCAGTAGCCTATCAATTCCACCATTACTGACAGCTGCTTTGGAATACACTAGTCATTCTATAATTTAAAGTTTTATTACCTCGCTTTCCAGCCAAATGATACACATTTGCTCCAGTATTGAAAGTGGGTTAATATCTGTGAATGTATCAAATTCTCATTGTTAATCTCCACACAACTTGACGCTGGTTGTGGACAATTCATCCCTTTCAGTTCCTGCTGCAATTTAAGATTGAACCAAACAGGGTCCAAAGTGTTTCCCACTCTTATTTTAGAGACTACCATTTTTTATCACTTAAAGAACTAAGCTCCCGCCTTTCTAGATTGCAAGGGAACATTTATTTCAGGGAGGTTGGCCCTTTGCCGTGGGGGCTTCATTTTGTACACAGGAAATCTATGAAATATTTATCCTGAATCAAACTGTTTGCTACTTCTGCATCTGCGGTGGCAGAAAGGGGTGTTCCTGGTCTATGAATTCTGAACAAAAATTTCTAAAAATTCAGACGCTTAAAAAGTCTCTCTGATAATGTTTCCCATTGACGAGGATCCCTGGATCTCTAATTAGAGGACACGGGTTACTAAGTTTGATTTATTACTTCAGAAATTACACTCTTGGCAGAATGCACTAATATATTTTAAAAATTGTGTTACTCAGGATGTATTTCATATCATAATGTTTCTTTCCCCTAGCTTTTGCCAGGGTTTATGTGAGACCGAAAGACACCTTTTATTGAAAAATAGATGTGTTTTTTCCGCCTGCAACACCCTGTTAAATAAAGCCCTTTAGCAAGGACAAAGAGCCTCTGAAGACCATCCCTTGACATGGAATGTTTACAGACTGAAATGTGAAACCCGTTGCTTTGCTTAAAAAAAAAAAAAAAAATTGTAGCAAAAAGACTTCATTGCTAATCTGTCAATCCCTATAGGTTTTTTTTTCATGACTTCAAGTGCTGAAATGCCCTGTTTGTTTCTGTTTATTTCCCAAGAAAGCTTATTTTTCCACCTGTCTACACTGGCTTTGCAAATACATTTCAAACATTTGCTTTTGTCTCTAACTTGCATTCTTCAGAGGTATATAAACTACAGGAATGTTAATTGGGGAAAATGTCCCTCCTGGTGCTGGATAAGCAAGCCTCCCAGACTAGCAGAACCACTGAATTTCAGGTGAATGGGAGTGGGATAGCCGAGCCATTACTATCGTTGACCCTTTTTTCGACCCGAGTGTGTAGCCAAAGTTTGGGACAGTGGGGATGTTCCAGTTGGGATTAGACACTGGGTATTGCTTTGGAGCAGTTTTGTTTATTTACAGAGGACGTACAAAGTCCTGTATCTCGGAATGCAGATAGCAGAAAACAGTTTATTTTGCTCACCGCACGAAGAACACTCCTTTCAGTCTGAACCCTGACCCCCAAACCCCACACACAGTAGAATCCCCTGCCCACGTAGTGCTAGTTTCGGGAGAAACTCTCTGAGTGTGTCTACTCCACAATAACACACCCGCAGCTGGCCCAGGTCAGCTGACTCAGCTCATGGGGCTAGTGCTGAAGCCTGAGCTCTGGGACCCTTCCCCTCCACAGGGTCCCAGAGCCCAAATTCCAGCCCGAGGCCAAATGTCTGCATGGCCGTTTTATAGCCCCGCAGCCTGAGCCCAAGTCAGCTGCCGCAGGCCAATGGTGGATGTTTCATTGCAGTTTTAGACATACCCTATTAGGCCCTGTTTTAGCTATAGGGGCTCTGTAAGTGTTTCTTACAACTGTATTAAGTGAAGGGTGCATTCACACCCAATCTCAAAGAGGTTTGTGATTCATGCACTCAGCAGTGGCTCTCAGCATAGCACCGTGCTGCCGCTGTCTGTGGCATGGGGTTAGGATCAGGGAGAAAGGTGTGTGTGGCCAGTGTATCTCGAGAGAATTGTGATATGCTAGATAAATCACCTCCAAAGGGTGGTAGTTTTTGGCCATGCTGCAGAGTGGCTGTATGGCCACTCTCTATTCTGGTTTGACGTTTGTGGATGTGGATTAGCAGAGGGCAGCTGAGGCACTCAAACCATGGTATGTTCAATGTATCACATGGCTTCACAATTGTACACTACAGTAATATATATGTGTGTGTGTGTGTGTGTGTGTGTGTGTGTGTATATATATGTGTACTCAAAACCACAGGTGGAGTTGACGTCCATGGGATAAATATCTTCATAATGGACCTATTCTACATTCTAGACCTAAGATCTGCTTCAAACACCGTTTTTATCCCCAACCTTCCAAAAACAAATTCCTTCTTCCCTTTCTACTCCAATTGCATTTCCCCTTTCCCCTCTGTAAGTATGCCATGCAAAGATTGTCACTGGGAATGGGAATTTAACTCTGAGAAATAGACACAAATATTACTCAGAGTTAAACTTTTCATTACAGGGTAACTAATTTACTTGGCTAGTAACACGGAAAATAAAGTGAATATGTATTAATATGCAATACTACCTATTTCTTTGTGGTTATTTATTCTGATTCCAGTGAGATGAATGAGAGTTTGCCCCTGGCTTCAATAGGAGCAGACCCTTCCTAAGTACAAGGTAACATTCATTCAGTTTCCACTCAGGTTTAGAAAATAGAAACAGCCTTGTACTTATTTCAGCATTCGGCAAACATTATACCTACAGTAATTAAGCTTGAGTTCCCGTTTCCGTTATAATCCCCTTGTGTTGTATAACTGGGTGCAGAATCTGATATTAATTAATCAGGAAGTTAAATATAAAAGCCTGTGTTTAGTATATTGTTAATCAGCAGCTGGACATAGCTGTCTCCTATGTTCAGCTCCCTGATTCACTATTGAGTAGAGCAGGCCTGCACAACTCGTAAAGCGGCGAGGGCCATATTACTCCAAAGAAAACAGCTGAGGGCCAAGCCCTCCCCCCCCCGGCCCCGCCAAAACCCCCCCAGTGTCATCCAGCCCCCCCGAAACACAACACCTCCCCTCCCAGCGCCGCCCGCCCCACGGAAACACCCCCCCAAGTGCTGCCTGCCCCGCGGAAACAAACCCTCCTTCCCCAGCGCCGCCCCACCGAAACAGCAGTATTGAACCTCGGTAATATGTTATAGTGGGCCCCTAAGGTAGTATAATTAAGGTAAAAGAAAAATGTCTTTTTGCTAGAAGTAGAATAAGATCTTCCCCCCACTTTGTAATCAATTGCCCTGTTGACTGAATGAGGTAGGCATGGAAGGCAGGCACCTCCAGACAGCTGCAACCCTTGGAGAGGGGATGGGAGCCAGACCAGATCAGTAGAACAGGTCAGCCACCGATTCGCCGGTCGCCTCCTCAGCCCTCCTCCCCCGGCTCGCCTACTCACCCCCTGCCACTGCCATCCCGCTCGCCTCCTCAGCCCCCCATCCCCTCCGGCTCGCCTACTTACCCCCCGCCACTGCCCACCCACTCGCCTCCTCAGCCCCCCCTCCTCCGCCGCCGGCTCACCTACCCCCCCGCCACTGCCTGCCCTCTTGCCTCCTCAGCCCCCCACGCCCCCCGGCTCGCCTACTCACTCCCCGCCACTGCCCGCCCGCTCGCCTACTCAGCCCCCCTCCCTCACCCGCCGCTTGCCTGCTCATCCCCTGCGGGCCGCACAGTGAGCCCACGCGGGCCGCATGTTGTGCAGGCCTGGAGTAGAGGGATGCATCCTGCGTTTCAAAGGACTTTCGTAGGCACAGCTATATTCCCTCTCATGATCAAGCAGGAAGGAATGGTCACTTGGCTCCAAGATGGAGTGGGAAGGTACTCCTTACCAAAGATATCAAAAGTGGGAGGTTGTTCTAGAACTTGTTGAGGGGTGACAGGAGGGAAAGGAAAGTGGCTGGCTGTGGGGAGGGAGTTGTAGAAAACTTGATGCCAACTTCAGCGTAAGTTTGCAAATCTTTCATGACCATGAGCTGAGATTCTCAGACGATTAACTTCAAAGCCAGCTTGACTTTGAGCATGGTCCTTGTTCGCAGCAAATATTTCACCCAGCCTTAGTTTTTATGCTTTTTTTAAAAGCCGCCCCACTGTGTGACCTGACACTGGAGATGAATGGTTATTCTGCCCCCAAAGCCAGGTAAATATGCTTTGCAATTCTAATGAAGCCATTATGTCATACTGGTGTCCTTTAAAACAAGACAATTAGTGTAAGCAAGTAACAGAGAGAAAATATCCTAGTGTGATAGATATGGCAATTTCCTGCAATATCCTTGGAAGACCTTATTGTATTAAGTTTATGTATCATTGTGGGCCGGGATAGTGTGTAACCTTGCTAGGGGGGAGATATGACACATGTGAGACCTGGGAGAGCAAAAGACTGTATTGAAAATGTGCCAGACAAGTATGGACTTTTGGAACCGTGTGTTAATGGATTTCCTGGGGAATCCCTAGGAAGCAGTCAGTGCAAATTCCCCAATTCCAGTTATACAAAAATCCAGCCTTTTAATACTATACCCTGAGGAGAGCACGACTGTCTACTGATTACCTGTTACTAAACACCAAAATAAAATGCCCAAGCTGTATAAACAAACGACTTCTCTGACAAGCTTTGGTTGTGGTTCTTGGTCTAAGCCAGATGAACTTGAAACTACAGGGAAAACCCAGTTGAGGGTTTTGAAGCTTTAAAACCCACCAGAGCCCTAGTTTAAAGATGTAGGTGATCTCTTGTAAGCTTTTTAGCAGGCATGTAGGTTCCTTTATTGTTTTAATATGTTTTTTCTGTAATGGTTTTTACCTTAAGAATAAATGTGCTAGCTCAGAAGGAGATGTGCGGTAACTTGTAACTGCTGGCAATACATTGGTCTTAACCCGCAGATAGAAAGCAGTGACCTTTTATGCAGTCTAAGTGGCTGGGGATATTAGTGTAAATCAGCGAGCTGTGTAGCCATAAAATCTCCAGTCAAGAATGAGTGACATGTGGGTCTCCATCTGACAGAGGTGATGGCTGAGGAGCGGAAGCCTAAAGTGGGTGCCCTTGGTGGACCATGGAAGGGGAATACAGATGCAGTCTCCTGAAACCGTGACACCTAGTACAGAACCATAAACTGTAGCAGCAGGTGTTCATATTCCGCCCTGGCTGTACACTTTCAAGGCTAACTGTCATTTGCATTAACTTCAAAGTCATCAGAAACAATGGACCAAATCCAGCCCTGGAGTAAACAGGCACATCTATTGTCTTAATTGTCTTTCTCTAATCTCATTCATTGTTTGTTTTTTTTTAAATACCTTCTTGTCCTAGTTTCTGTGTAGTCAGGCTATCTGGCCATGTTTTAGAGGGGATATAGATTTTATGACGGGGTAACGTAAGAGTCTCTTAAAATAAAGGAAGAGCTTGGCATAACCAAAGAAATCAGCCAGACTCCAGCCTGCTCTACGGTGGAAGGCGTGAAGGTGTGTTTGGCACAGGAATGGATCAGTGGAGTTGTTCTATGATGTCTGCTCTGACCAAAGAATGTAGACTTCCAGCCTCTGGAGGAGTGTGAGTCCTTCTGATGGACAGTCCATAAGAGACCTGGTAAGAATGGAGGTTTACAATCTTCCTGTTACAAATATATGCCTTCAGATAGGCATGGGATAATCCAATGCAATAGTTTAAACTGTTTTTATGTAAAATAATTGCTTTATCTAAGAATTTGTCTTATATGCAAGGCAACACACTTGTCTTATGTGCTATGCAATGTTTTATTTTGGGAGTATCTTTAAATATTTATTTTTTCGTAAAGAGATCACCTGTTTGATGCCTGCTATCCAAATTAAAGCCTGGCTGTAATTCATCTCTTCTGGGAGATATTGGGGGTAAAATCCTGGTCCACTATGGTCTTTATGGCTTAGCCCTGCTTCTGCATTGATCAAGTATGTGAGCTAAGCATGCAACAATGTTGCTGGTTATACAGATTGTGGATCTGGGAAAGACTGTGATGCTGGCTTCGTAATACCCTCATTCTTAAAAAGCGGGGGCGAGGGGGGGAGTTCCATCTGCAGCAAAAGGAAAGCTAGCAAATATCATCCCACCTGTCACAGGAAGTTTCACTGTGTACTTCGAATGACCTTGGAACAGCAGAAAGGAATGTTAACAAGTTGGGAGGTACAAAACAGAGAGATACGTATGTGCAATATTTATATGTTCACAAATGTACTGAAATCTTAGTCACTTTGTTTAAAGTCCACCATCAGCCTGAGATCATATGATCACTACAAATATTGGTGGCCTAAGTATGCAAGCTCAATCTGCAATCCCATACCATGCTTCTGAACCTCTTGTTTAAACCAAATTGACTTAAACTAAGATTAAAACCTAGATCTTCTGAATGAAAAATTAATGTTAGGAGATGGGCATGAACCAGAGCATCCAATCCAATCCTCCTGCTTACTCTAATTTTAGAGAATCATAGGAGTGTTTGAATTCAGATTCCTCTCCATTTTTTTGCTTGTGGGTCAGATCCAATACCAGAAAGGGCTGTACATTCCAGCTGCAGGTTGGATATGTCCAAACATGGCAAAAATCTCTCAAGAAAAGCTAACTGATCTAGCAAAATCTCTATCATTTTGGTTCATAAAATTTAGAAATGAAAAAGCCCTATTAGGTCATTCAGTCTATTTCCCTGCAACAGTCAGGGAACAGTTTATGCGATTTCAGCACTATCTGACAAG
Source organism: Emys orbicularis (assembly GCF_028017835.1). NCBI lineage: Eukaryota > Metazoa > Chordata > Testudines > Emydidae > Emys > Emys orbicularis. Next base: position 225,153,755 of record NC_088683.1, read on the forward strand.
TACCATAGCTCTGGTTCAGTTTGAGTCCAACCTCCAAATGCTAGGCTAAATCTGATTTGGACCAACCATTGTCTCCTTGACCCATCACACTTTATTACATTCATGTGTTCACCAATCACACTCGAAGAACAACTAATAGTAGTATAAGGGCCCTACCATCAATCAAATCCTAACCCCGCCCCTTGACCCCTTAAGCCCCGCCCCCTGACCACTTGGTCCCTCCCGCCTGTTACCGGAAGTTCCACCCCATGGGGGTATTACTTCCGGGGTCAAGGTGCCACCTGACCGGAAGCAAGGTGTGTCATGTGACCCCTCTAAGAACTCCCCCCCCCACCCTCTACCAATCAGGAGGGATTTCGTCCTGATAGGACCGCCCCGAGAGGAGATTTTGACCAATCAGGGTGACTTCCGGGGCGGGGGTGACCCGTCCGGAAGTGGGTCATGTGACCCCTCTAAGAACTCCCCCCACCACCCTCTACCAATCAGGAGGGGTTTCGTCCCAGCAGGACCTCCCCGAGAGGAGATTTTGACCAACCAGGGTGACTTCTGGGTTGGGGTGACCCCTCCGGAAGGGAGTCGTGTGACCCCACTAAGAACGCCTCCCAAGGCCCTCCGCCAATCAGAGTGCAGCACCATTACCCCATAAATCCCAGCGCCAGACAGAGGAGGTGGCCATCTCTTACCAAGGACACGTGTTTTCGAAATCGCGGAAAGGCTGCTGAGAGGAAACATGGACTCCTTCATCACCCCCGTGAGAACTTCGGACTTTGTTTTAGCCCCAACCGTCTTTGACCTTGTGTGGAGCAGGCGTTACGTCAGCGACAGTTCCAAGGAGGACCCTTTGACCCAGCCATTGATGGATACATCGGAACCCGACCCCGAAACCCTCGTGAGACAGCCCGATGAACGTGATGGCCTCTCTTTGTCCACCCCCTCAGAGGTGGAAGGCGATCGCGGCTCGGGGGAGGCACCGGCGGACAAAGCGAACAGAAAAGTCGGAGCTCAGGTAAAATGAATGATTAAGAAGCGGCGGTCAAGGAGGGGTGGGTAATGGGGTAGGAACCGGGGATTGCATAAATTAAAAAAAAAAACCAAGCAGTGGGGGGTGCTTACACGGTTTCTTTTCTGAAAATCTCTCAACAGGTCGACGATGCCTTTTTAGAGGCCTTTAAGAACTTACACATTGGAAGCCTTGTGGGAGTAAACATATCGTGCGTCAGCTGCTTTTGCTCATGTCTGAGACACAGATCTCAAGCCGAAAAGGACAAAATGGAAGAATGAACCATCTGAGACTCCCTTATGGTAGGGGTCAAGGCATCCATTTTATAGGTGGCTGTAAAAGGTCGTGTTAAACCAGGCGATTAATAAAACTTATTTAAATGTGTCAATATGAATGTGTCCCCTTTCATACTCGTGGTAGTAAAAGACGGTACCAGTAACAGTCATGTCTACACAGACGGTGCTGGTAAAGAAAATATATTACGCCCCCGGGGAAGTTGGGAGCTTCGGCGGGGTCAACCCTCTTTTTCAAGCGGCCAGAAAGCATAGTAAAACTTTAAACAGAAGACAGGTAACAGCATGGCTTTCAGACCAGGATGCTTACACTTTACACAAACCGGCTCGAATACGTTTTAAAAGAAACAAGACCATTGTTTCAGAGGTGGATGCGCAATGGCAGGCAGATTTGGTGGATATGCACCGGTTCTCCAAACACAACAGCGGTTTTAAGTACATCTTAACAGTGATAGACATTCTATCCAAATATGCCTGGGCCTTAGGCCTAAAAGACAAGACGAGTGGTGAGGTATCCAAGGCCTTTAAAGCTATTTTCAGTGAAGGTCGCGTGCCTCAAAAATTACAAACCGATCGGGGGAAAGAATTTTTAAACAAACCTTTAAGTGGATTGTTAAAGCGGCATGGAGTTCACCATTTTGTTACCAATAATGAAGTCAAAGCAGGGGTTGTGGAGCGATTTAACAGAACTTTAAAAACTAGGATGTGGAGATATTTTACAGCCCATAACACCTTTCGCTACATTGACGTCTTACCAGACTTTATAAAGAGTTACAACCAGAGCTTTCACAGAACTATACGTACCAGACCCGTTGATGTTAACCCTTCAAATTCTCTGAAGGTATGGAAAACGGTTTACGGAGATGATTTTAAAATAAAACCGGTTGTTGCCCCTTTTAGAAAAGGTGACCACGTGAGACTATCTAAAACCAAAGGCGCTTTTGAAAAAGGTTATGAACAGACGTTTACTGATGAGATATTCATAGTGGATGAAGCCTTAACCAGGGGCCAGAGACCTGTATACCGCTTAAAAGATTACGAGGGTGAGGCAGTTACTGGATCTTTTTACCCTGAAGAATTACAAAAAGTAAACCCCAAACGAGACAGGATTTACAGGATTGAAAAAGTTCTAGCAGAGAAAGGAAAAGGGAGAAAAAAGCAGCTACTGGTGAAATGGTTGGGGTGGCCTGATAAGTTTAACAGCTGGGTGGAAGCTTCTCAACTCTGTGACATCTAGACACGAACAAACAAACAAACAAACAAACAAAAAGATTCCTTCTGCAAGGACAGAGAGAGAGAAAAATGAGTGACGGTGGGTTTTACATTACTTTGCCCAGCAATGCCAGCTCTGCAGTTTTTCCCCAAAACACCATCTCGAACTTTACAATGCGGCTAATTAAGCCCTTGGATCTCCCGGGTGCCTGGGAGGTGGGGTTAATGGAAATACAATACCCGCACAGCTGGAATACTATCAACGAAGACACCCCTTTCGAAATCACCTTTGGAGCTACAACGTGGAATTTCATCCTACGACGAGGTTATTACTCGACCATACCCGAATTACTGGAGCATATGAACAGCAACGTGGCTCGTCATCCCGGACCGCCTGAGGTGGTCATGAACTACAACCCTGTGGGTAAAAAAGTGAGACTTAAATCTACCGATTTTATGTACGTGTTTTCTACTGACGGGGAGCTAGCTAACATTCTGGGTTTGGGCCACAAACGCAACGTCCAAAATTTCCCCTTCTCGGCAGACATCACAGGAGGTTTTAACTCCTTGTATGTATACACGGATATCGTAGAACACCAGTTTGTGGGGGACTTTTCTGTTCCCCTGTTACGCTGCGTCCCTGTCCGAGGAAGGAACAACGAGTTTGTTACCATCACCTACGACAAACCTCATTACGTCCCTGTCAGTAAACACCACATTGACACCATCACCATTGAAATAAAGACAGATCAGAACAGACATGTCTCATTTCGCTTCGGCAAGGTGATGGTCAAGCTGCATCTGCGGCCGCGGAGAGAGCGAGGTTTCTAAAAAAGCAAAACCCTATTATGGCGATCCCAAAAAATTATGGCGACCCCACCATCTACAGGAACTATTACAAAGCCCAGGCTGGATACGCCCTTTCTGGATATCATGGGGCCCCCGTGATGTACGGGGCGGGTGTGGGTGGAATATTTCGTAGCCTCTTTCGAAAAGCCGTACCGCTTTTGAGGAGGGGGCTAGAGATTATTAAACCCCACGTAAAAACTGCTGCTCAAAATATAGCTAAAGATGTGGTAGGTCATGTCTCCCGTGCTGTTCTGGAGAAGGTGGGGAATACAGCTTCACAGGAAGGCTCGGGGCTGATGTACATTAAAAGGAGGAAGAGAAAGAGAAATACGTCATACCCGCGACGCACAGGTCCCCCAAAACCCTTTAAAAGAAGGGCTTTGACACGCAGGGCTGGCCATAAGTGAAAGTCCAAGAGGAAGCCTGGGCGAAAGAGGAGACGCGCTCTGCCTGGTAAAAGAGACATATTTTAATCAACATGGCTTTTGTTCACTGCGGGTCTGAAGAGTGCACCAAATCCGAACTAGACTTGTTTCAAATAGCCCCTACGCAGACCAGCATCGAGAAAAGCATCTACATCGAGGTGCCGCCTCTATCGGCCATTACGGAGACTGCTCCCATTGACTTTTTTATAGCAGGGAATGGCATAGATTATATGGATTTAAACAACACGCTGCTGTACCTGTGTTGCAAGATTGTAAAAGGAGACGGAACTGAACTCGCCGCGGACGCCGAAGTGGGTCTGGTGAATTACCCCGTGGCCTCTAATTGCAGTCAGTTGGATGTCACGCTGGGAGACCGCCTCATAAGCCAAAGCAACAACTGCTACCCTTACAGGGCCTTTATAGAATCGGTGCTCAATTACAGCGACGACACCCTCGCCACGCAATTTTCCGCCAGCCTGTTTTACAAAGACACTGCTGGACAACATGAAGAAACAGAGTTGGATGGAGGGAATCTAGGGTTTGTGAGGCGTGCAAAGCTGACGGCCGGGAGCAGAACGGTAGAGCTGCTGGGCCATTTACATAGCGACCTGTTTTTTCAAGAAAAACTTTTGTTAAACGGAGTGGATGTGAAAATTAAACTGACGCGCAGTAAAGACGCTTTCTGTTTAATGGGCAGTGCGGCTGAAGGCTTTAAACTGCGCATTGTATCAGCGTCCCTTTTTGTGAAGAAAGTACGGGTGGCCCCGGGAGTCTATCTGGGGCACGCGGAGGCCCTGCTTACCGCTAATGCTAAATACCCCGTGGACCGTGTGGGAATGAAAGTGTTTAGCATCCCCGCGGGCAGCAGGGTCAGTAACCAGGAGAACCTGTTCTTGGGACAGTTACCCAAAATGCTTGTCCTAGGGTTTGTGGATAACGATGCCTTTAGCGGAAGTTACGCTAAAAATCCCTTTCATTTTAAACATTACGATATTAATTTTGTGGCCTTGTATGTGGATGGTGAACAGATACCGACCAAGCCTCTGCAACCGGACTTCGAGGCAGGACGCTGCGTGAGAGAATACATGAATTTGGTACAGACAGCTGGTAAACACATGAAAGATCGTTCTCTGTTAATCGACCGTGAGGAGTTTGCACAGGGTTACACCTTGTTTGCCTTTGACCTGTCTCCCGACCAGGAATGCGCTGATCACTATTCCCTGATTAAAACCGGGAACCTGAGAGCAGAAATACGTTTTGGGAAGGCTTTAACAGTTACCGTCAATATGATTGTGTATGGGGTTTTTGACAATGTCATAGAAATAAATCAGAGGAGAAACGTTCTGTTTGACTACATGTGAACATGGACACCGTGCAGCTCTCACATGTCTTATCAACGGACCCTTACACGAAAAATAATTTCTTAGATGTGTTCCCTTGCGATTGGCTCCCAGGACGCAAACTGTCTCAGAGACCCCTAGGCTTGGTGGTGAACACGCATCCACACAACCAACCGGGTGTACACTGGCTCGCCTTGTATCTGGCGGAGCGTAACCGTGGAGAGTTTTTTGACTCATATGGGCACCCCCCGAACAGTGTGTTGTTTCCTAAAAGCATTATGAAATTTTTAAACAAAAATGCCACAGACATGGTGTTTCACAATAGACAATTACAAGACCCCTGCTCCGTCGCCTGCGGCTATCACTGCGTGTTTTTCTTACATCATTGTAGCAAGGGTTTAGCTTTTGATCGGATTTTAAATTTGTATTCTAACGACTTAGTGCAAAACGACCGGATGGTGATGAATTTTGTAAAAAGTAAATTTAAATTCTTGGGCATGCCTAGCCCAGAACTACCAGACATGTGTATCTTGCAATGATTTTCATAGCCATGTTACCCAATAAAGCACCCCAGGTGAGGGGTTTAAAGACAAATGAGGTTTGGTGTTTTGTTTTTTTTTTTTTAAACCAATTGAGGAAAAAGTACACAGATATTTTTTTTTAAATTATAGAAATGTTTTATTTAAAGCAAAACATTACCAGTTTTTTTGTTTTTTTTTTTAAATTAGAATGTGAAAAATGTTACACACTGAGCCATTCGGCTCTTTTAGCCAATTTTAGTTTTTTAGACGGCAAAAAAGGGGTCACGGTTTCTCGATCCACCCCGGTGTCAGCAGTCGAGGCCTTGAGGCATTCCAAAAGATTTCTGTTGGCCGCATTGCCCATGACGGAAGATGGTACGTTCATTTCCGCCATGGCATTCATAAACACATCCCATCCTTTAGGTACATGTCTGCTAGGAACAGAGCGAGTCTGGGTGACGGCCCTGACTAAGTCGAGCATGTTAGAACCATTAACCACAGAGCCTTTGTACACAAAAGACCCTTTATCGTTCCATGAAGAGAGATTTTTATCCTGGCCCAGCTTATTTAGCAATACTAATGCATTTTTCTTATAACGCTTATTTACGTTATCCAACACCTCCTGAGCAACAGAGTCTGAGTTCTTTGGTGTTTCTGGGGGTTTGGCAGTCACACTTTGTTCCTGTTCCGGTAGAAACAGACTTATTTTCCCTTTATCCGCATCGCTCTGCTTCATGTACATTAGGTACCTTTGAAGCACGGCACTGTAAAGTTTAGCCTTTTCATATTCAGCCAAGTCAGTTCTTTGAAGAACAGACTTCATTTCTGCATCCAGTAAGCGAGTTGCGGTTGTTCTGATATTTTCCTCTGCCGGAGGGGGAGCCCTTAATTGCTCCAACTGGTGGCTGGGCACCAGGAACATTTTTTCTGCATACTCCATTATCGATTAGTTAAAAGCCCCGTTATCAGAGGGATAGCAAAACTTAACAGAGGTCCGATAAACCTCCCAGACTGCTTTACCAGATGCTTTTTTCTTTTAAGTGAAACCCTTTTATTATAAAAACTTTGTGTAAGCGTGCGTTTCTTTTTCAGCACACGCACTTGATTCTGTGTTAAAGGTACGTTTCCTTTTAAGGTATTGAGCGCTATTTCTGAGATGGCCGCTACTAGATCGTCAGAGGCCGAACACAGTATAGCCCTCCTTTGCTGTGGGGATGATTTGCTAAGTAATTTTAAAAGGCCCAGGTTTCTCTTCACGCAGCTAGACATGTTTTCGGTCAGCAGCCCCGGCTGTTAAAAAGGGGCCTGCCGATAAGTCATCTCTTTTTATACCCGGCTGTTCTTTTCAAAGTATAAACCGCCGGCCAGTCTGGAGGGAAAAGACCAGTTCTTAGTCTAAGCTTCTGGTGTGGAAGCATTTAAATCCACCACCAGGTAGCCATAAGGTCTTTTGGTAGCATCCTCAAAAGCTTCTAGAAAGAATTGAGCTTTGCCGGGGTACATTTGCCGAGCGAGCGTAGCAATTTGTAATTTATCCCTGGGGTTTTTTAACAGATCCACGTACTTTGTGTTTAGGTTAATCGTGCGACTCTTTTTTCCCTGACAAAATACGTTTTGAACTATATATATAATGCTCAGGTTTCTGTGATGTACGTACTTGGTAAAGGCTTTCTTGATTTCATCGCTTTCACAAGCCGAGTTCATCAGATCGTCTATGATAATCATATTTACTTTATTAATAGGAAACAAACTGTCATCGTCAAAAGCCTCAGGCAGACCCTCCACAAAATTGATAAAGGGATATTTACAAAGCAGTTCTTTATACAGAGGTTGCCAACAACTGTAACACCACACGATATTCTCAGGCATAACAGACAGTGTGTGTTTGGCATTATCCAACACGTTTTTTATAAAGTAACTTTTCCCGCAGTTGCTAGGCCCCGCGAGAATTGCAGAAAAGGGGTGTTTCCACCTCGTATCCATTTTTTTCAAAAGCCGTAGGGCAGGGTTTTAAAACCTTCTCCTAGGACCCTCTTGTTGTAAACCACTTTGTGTCTTTTTAAGGGTTTTTGTCTCTATTTGCCACTGGTTTTTGTTTCTTACGATAGAGGGCTGCTGCACCTCTATCTTTTTTGAGGTGTTTTCTTGCAGACCCGTGCAATAGTCCAAGACTAGATCTTTCAAACTGTCGAAGTTGATCTTTTCGCAGTTTGCTACGTTTAGGGTAATACCTTTGACTTTCATACAGGCCTTTCCACCCGACAGCTTATACCCATAGGTTTTCGGGCCTGCCGACACAAACTCGGTGATGTGTTGATCTGGCAGGATCTCGCTCGTGAGGTCCCCTAAATAATCCCCCAGAGGGGGATTCCAGTCACCCTCCCTTTTCACAAATATCACCGAGTCAGTGTCGTGGTACAGGCACCGCTCTTGCAAACCGTCTAGGAGGCTGTATAATTCTAAGCGGGCATAAGCGGTGGTGAAACAGGCTATGAAAACATTGGTATTGCCAGAGACAGAGTACCGTTCTTTTGCGTGCTTCCACGACACGCACGCTGTTTCATCATCGATAAACTCTCAGGATGAAACCTCATAATTGGGGGAGAACAGGTACTGCAAGAGTTTGTCAGGGTCTCTCACGATGCTGGTGTTGGGTAGGTTGGATCTTTGGCCGAATTTACCCCACAGAGAATTTAAAAACAGTTTAGCGATTTGGCGTTTAGCAGGGTTTGATCTGATCTCGTGTTGGCGTAAATGCATGCCTTCTTTCTGGTAGAAATCGCTAACGTACTTATTTTGTTTTTCCTCGTCTGTGCACCAACTGGGATACCCTGAAGCCTCTTGTTTCTGACGGAGGTGTAATTTTATGTACTCTGAAAAGAGTTTATCAGATTTTTCATTAAAATGCCAGATTTCATAGATCTTAGCTACCGCATACCCCTTCGCTATGGCTGCGTTCAATTCCACCGTGCACCAAGTCCCCAGGATGGCCCGCTCCTCGTCAGTATGGGTGCATGTCTCCCGCTGCTCGGTTTCCGCACAGGTTCGGCATAGCAGGAACATAAGCTTGCCACCCACTCTGACAGGTAACAATGGGAAAAAGAGGCCTCGTGGGGGGTACACTTTAACTTTTGCAATTCCAAAATAATTTGCAAGGGGCCCAAATTTGTCATAGACTATATCGGGGTGTCCGATAGGGTATTCTTTGGTTTTGTTTATGAAAGGGTACAGGCTGGTAAAATCATAATAGTGGATTTCTTCCCCGGGGTTAGGCTTGTAATATAGGCAGATAGCGTTTGTCCTCCCCCCAAAAAGAGCATCCCTAGGCACGAGAGGCTTGAGTAACTGGGCTCGGTTTAAAAAGTCTGCAAGCTCCCTGTCTGTTTCTTTCATCACCTCCCACTCGTGCTCCCAAAGAGTCCTCACTACAAAACCAAGTCGTTTCAGATAGTCGGTCTTGAGCTGCGTCTTGTAATAAAAGAAACCCAAAAGATGTCCCCGTCATAGGATTTTGTGCTTTTTCACAATAACAGGTGACAGCCATGGAAAAAACACCCGTTAAACTCAAAGGCTGTGCGTACCCCATCAACATCGGCATAACCGTCTAAAAAGTAGGGGCCTACCTGTAGTTCCCCACCCTGTAAAGCGTGCCGTATTTGTATATTTTCTTTGTGAGAGATATACAACAGCCACTGAATAGATGAGGTCGAATATCTCTTTTTCTGCCTGTGATAGTTGTCTGGAGGGAGAAGAGCTACCGTGTTAGGCTCCAAAAACATAAACCTGTACATAGCCATGCAGACAGAGGCCAGTGTTATGTACCGGAATGGATCTATACACAGTTTTATCTCGGTGAATTTACCAGGTTCTTTCTCTACTACATCTCCCTTCTCCATCATTTTCATAATCTCTTTTCTGTATAGGATACAGGCCTGTCTCAAAATTTTTACATCCTGCTGACAGTAATACGCGAGCTCTTTCTGCAAGTCAAACGCCTCAGAGCTGTGGTCCCGATACCAGTCGAGGAACTCTGCTTTTTCTCTGGGCATCATGCTTTCTACACCATAGTGCTCCATACCGGGCATAGGCCCCACGTAATTTTGATTTTCTAATGTGTTAAAAAAGTGTGGAAAATACCCTTTGCACCCTTCAAACCCCATCGCCTGCGGTAGCTTGCTAAGCTTCATGGGCAAGAAGTTTAAAGAGTCTATAAAACGAATGCCCAGGGCCTTAACTTCCACGCACATTAGTTTACTACCCTGAGTGATCAGTTCTAGGCCCATCTTTTCCTTGAGTAACTGTCTAACAATAAAGTATGCATCATAACCTTTAGAATTTTTTGCTAGGAACGTGTAGTCCCGAAACTCTTTGCCAATAAAGGTCTTCACAAACACATAAAGACACTCATCGCCCTTAAATTCCCAGGATTTTTCTGGCTTTAGGGACATAGCAAAAATGTAATTGGGAGTGTGCACCCCGGTCTCCTGTGTGCATTCAAAATCATAAAAAATATACTTTTCTGAAGATTCGGGCTTTCTAAGGCTGTCCATAAAACAGAGGTGACCGTCTACATCACCAACGATCAAACCCTGACACTGCTTACACCGTCTCCCTTTACACCTATGCCGCTTGTCCATGTAAGACTGACACTTCTCACACAAAGTTTTAGACAGGCATTCAACTTGGTTTTTTGATGCACAGTCGATATGTCTGTCTAAACACTCTTTGGACCGACAATACAGTCTACAGCTAGGACACCGCTGCTGCACGCCCACGCTGTCTGAGCGCGTTACGCTCAAGCAGAGGCGGCAATGATACCTGCAAGAGTCGTCGTGGCTGTACACCATGTGGCAAAACTCACAATAATTTTTCGCTCCGAACAACTTTTTTACATCCAGAACCCCATAGTAATGCTCATCGTGCAACAGGATAAAATAAGTCTTGGGGTACACTGTGCCCCCCGTTTTAAAAAAGCCCCAGCCGCCTTTCGCCGTATACAGCACCACCTGTATGTTAACTCCTAAATGCTGTTCAAACTTTGCTACGTCGCTGAGCATAACCTTTTTTTGATCTGACCACCCCAGTTTCTCATGTAACTTTCTCGCCTCCACTAACAATTCCGCGTCCGTAGGTTTACGATCGGACATGACGGCCAAGAGCCCACCCGCAAAACACAAATTGGTACCGGTGTAAGTCAGGTCTACTAAACACTCTCTTTTTATGAATAATTTGACTATTAAGGGTAGTATTTAAAACTCTACGAGCGCCCCCACCCCTGTTTTTTACAACTGTCACAACAAGGTGCAACGTCCCATCGAGATGCAACTCTCTATTGCTCTGTAGCAGTTTTGAGGTCTGATTTAAGAAATCCTCAGCAGACAGCTCATCCCTAGTTCTTTTGACCGAAAACAAAGACTTAGTTAAATTACGGCTCTCTAAACGTAACTGAACATAATCATCAGGGCCTACCCTACCATTAATGTCATTGAGCACTAACTGTATTCCCCGGTGTATGGCTTCAACAACCTGCTGAGCTGAATTTATTTGCTCAAGATTAACAAAACGAAATTCCTCACAATACACCGACCCCCCAAATCTGGATACTTCACGTTGCCAACTTCTCACTCTCTCCATATACACCTCGGCATTTTCGGGGTTACTTGGGGGTTCCTCTACGGGATCATTAGCGGCATCTTCTATATCAGATGCTATTTGAGAGTCAGACTCTGAGGCGCCTCCATGAGGGTCATTGGGAGTAGAACGGGACCCATCTAGAGAGCCCTCTGGGGAATTTGCTAAACCAGAGTCTGATTCCACCTCCCCATTTTCAGACAAGCCAGTTTGAGAGCCTCCAGTAGGGGGCATCTCTTTTTGTTTTTGTTTTTTTTTCCTCATTACCTCTTTAGCCTTTTTTAAAATTTTTACTACCACCCGGGCCTGGAACTTTTTGGCAGCCATCTGTTTATCCCCCAAGTGCAGTCCCCCCTTTTGTTTACACATGAGCTGATGTGTACCCTGGAGGGTGCCCCTTTTACCCAGGCCCCTTTTCACGACTAGTCATGCCTGCTCAGAGCCACCCTTTCCAGCCCTTATGTTTTTCAGCATGGCTCTGAACCAAGCATCATATTTTTCCCATTTCTTTCTAGAATCCCGTTCTTTTAGACTACCCGAGGATACATCCTCCACCACTTTTCTGAGGGAAGCCTCAAGCCCTTCCCAACTACTAGAATATGGGGGAGCTGGGACTAGCTTATGGTTTTGGGAGAATGGTTTGTCAGTTCTTGGTTTTTTATTCACAACCCCTAGAGCGCATGCTCCGGGTTTGTGAATGTGGGCATTTTCGCTCACAGTTTCCTCAGGCCTTGGTGTGGTGGTGGCCACTGAGGAACTAGAGTGCTGGTTGTGTGATTGCAATATCTCAGCATTGCAGAAGCTTTTAGTCCTTCGTTTTTTAAACGCAGCCCCTAGAGCACATGCTCCGGGTTTGCGCACATTCAGAACCCCTAGAGTGCGTGCTCTGGGTTTGTGAATGTGGGTGTTTTTGCTCAGTTTCCTCTGGGCTTGGTGTGGTGGTGGCCACTGAGGAACTGGAGTTGTGGTGGCATGGTTGTTTTTTACCAGAGTCTTTTGTTTTGTCCTTGGGTTTGACGTATATGAGGTTTGGACCGCCCGGATGTTTCAGCTGCACTCTTGTGCTGTTTTGCGTTGTTAAAGGTCTCAAAGCAGATTCCTGGTTCGTTGGCAGTTCTGGAGGAGATGTCCTTGTATCTCTGACTACAGCATTGTCAGAAAAGTTGTCCAGGCCTATGACGGGGAAAAAACAACATTTTACAAAAACTGAACTTTACCACCTCTCTCACCCACACCTATGTATTTACTTAAAATACAAAACCTCATAGAACAACCAAACCAATAAGCAAAATATATTTACAGGGCTTCATCCATCCATCAGTCACTGATGCTGGTGAATTTTCCTTTTCAGCGGTCTCTTTCCTTTTTCTTTTCAGCTTGTTTTCCCTCTGGTCTAAGGATCTCTCATGTTTTGACTGTACTGTGGAGCAAACAACAACATTATTATAAAACACATGAAACCGTCTTGTAAACATACGTATCACACACACACACACACACACACTTCATTAGGGTGTTTTTCTATTTAAAAAGTCATAGCTTTACAACAAAATAATCCATTTCAGGCTGTACAACAAACAGGTTTTTAAATACATCTCATTTTGCAGAATAAAAACCAAAACTGCTTTTAAAATCCATTTTGCAGAGAAACCCTTGTTAGTTTAAAATACACATACCACCAGTTTAAAACCCACAGTTTGCAACCAAATACTTTTCAAAAACCCCACATGCATTTAAAAGCCACATGGCTGTTCTGACCCCCAGCCATGTGCCTTTGGTTTAGTTAGCAGCATCCACCCCATTTTAAAAACCCATCACATTATGCACAGTAAAAAAAAAAAAAAAAACCCTGTTCCAAGTACTTTAAAAAAAAAAAAAAACCTATGCCTTGCACAGGCCACACACACACACACACACACACACCAGCTTTATAAAACACACCAAACCAAGTTTGCAGCCATATACTTTTCAAAAACCCACATGCATTTTAAAAGCTTGTTGCAAAAAAAAAAAAAAAAAAGGTACCTTTCACTATGGGATAAAGTGTTGCAGGCACATGGTTGTTCTGTTCCCCCTCATGTGTGCTTGAGCCTTCAGGTTCAAGAACAAGCAAAAATGTTAGTATTACCACCAAATCCCTATACAGCCTGTGTAATACTTTTTTTTTTTTTTTAATTCAACAGTATTAAGCACAACTATAGTTAAAATGGTTTTTACCTTGGCCTGGTGGTGAAATGCAGTTTAAAGTTACTGGTTCCATGCTAAACAGATCACACTGCAATAAACATAGGCACCATTATTTACTAAGACAGCATGGGCAAAGAGTGGCCTTATATAATATATAGTTTCAGAGTTAAAGACAGCAAGTCTTACCTCTTTTTGCAGTCCAGCAGCTATCCAAGAAAGTTTTCTTTTGAAAAGGACAAACTGTAGCATACCTGAGGTTTTTATACCCTCTTAGCCCATTGTTTCAAACAAAACTTCAACATAGTTGCTAACAGGTTAATTTAATCACCCCTCCCATAGCATTCCCTTTTGTGATCTGGGATAGTGAAACCATTTTGTCTGGGTGTGTGTGGTTAAAACCCCATTCAGTTCAACAGACTAAGGATAGTTCAGTGGTTTAAGCATTGGCCTGCTAAGCCGGGGTTGTGAGTTCAAGCCTTGAGAGGGCCACTTAGGGCTCTGGGGCAAAATCAATATTTGGCCCTGCTAGTAAAGGCAGTTCTATGAGATAAGTATATCTCCATATTAATTCTATTGTACTCAGACACATGTCTGAACTAGCCTTGGTTGTTTTATTGTAAGCACATTTTTAGGATTTTTTTCCCCTCCCCCACCACAACATACATTTCAGCTTTTTGCTATACACGCAAAAACACAAGAGCTAATTCTCACAAACAATTTATTTTTTTTATTTAAAAAACATACAGCTTCTTGAAAATAAAACCAAGATGCTTCATTAAAACTTTTTAGCTCACTTAAAGGCCAAAGGCCTTCTAACAAAACACAGATAGTCACAAACCCCCCTTTTAAAAATTTTTACAGCTACCAAGTTTTATATCGCATGTTTGTCCCCTCACCATTCTCTAACTTAATCCTTTTAGATTTCTTACAAATAGTTTTTTTCTTAAGCAGGGTTCTGTAACTCTTTGTGCGGACTAGATGGTCAATATAATGCTCTAAGCAGGCATCTTCCGGTTTGGTCATTTTCCTTAGAACACAGTCAGGGTCTGCACTGAATTGCACAGCATTTATCAAGGTCACCCCTTGCACTAAATGTTCTTGGGTTAGGCACAGACATTGCATACCATAACCTATGGCAACAACAGTGTTTAATAAGCTTTCCAAACACAGCTCAGCACACAGGCCCCGGAGCTTGCAGTTTATATCCACTGAAGTCCAAGTCACACAATCATGGTGCCTTTGGCCTGGCGCATCTATGACACAGCCCTCACAATCTTCAAAAAGCTTTTCCCTAAGGCAGTGTTTAAGGATAGCATAAACAGCAACGCGTACAATAGTCCGCATGACTTTTTTACGTTCACGACGTGGCACTGGCTCAGTTAGTTCTATGCCAAGCCGCCTCCTAAACTCCTCATAGCCATCATCCTTAGAGTCCTCTTCAACAACTCGTATTGGCGTTGAGCAAAAACATGGTGGGGCCAGTTCATCTTCGCTGCTTGATGCATCGCTGTCCGGGTCCTCTAGAAAGGCATCGTCGAGCTGTTGAGAAATTTTCAGAAAAGAAAACATGTAAGCACCCCTCACTGCTTGTTTTTTAATTTACGCAACCCCCGGTTCCTAACCCATTACCCACCCCTCCTCGACCGCCGCTTCTTAAGCATTCATTTACCTGAGCGCCGTCTTTTCCGTTCGCCTTGTCCTGTTTCCTCTCAGCAGCCTTTCCACGCTTTCTATGCAAAGCCTCTTAAACTCCTTATAGCCATCATCCTCATTTACCTGAGCGCCGTCTTTTCCGTTCGCCTTGTCCGCCGGTGACTCCCCCGAGCCGCAATCGCCTTCCACCTCTGAAGGGGTAGACAAAGAGAGACCGCCATGCTCATTGGGGTGTCTCACGAGGGTTTCGGGGTCGGGTTCCGGCGTATCCAGCAATGGCTGGGCCAAAGGGCTCCCCTCGGTCGCTCCCTCCTCCTCCTCGGAACTGTCGCTGATGTAGCGCTTACTCCGCGGATGGTCAAAGACCCTCGGGGCTAAAACAAAGTCCGAAGTTCTCACGGGGGTGGTGAAGGAGTCCATGTTTCCTCTCAGAAGCCTTTCCGCGCTTTCGAAAACACGTGTCCTTGGTAAGAGATGGCCGCCTCCTCTGTCTGGCGCTGGGACTTATGGGGTAATGGTGCTGCACTCTGATTGGTGGAGGGCCTTGGGAGGCGTTCTTAGTGGGGTCACACGACTCACTTCCGGAGGGGTCACCCCAACCCAGAAGTCACCCTGATTGGTCAAAATCTCCTCTCGGGGAGGTCCTGTCGGGACGAAACCCCTCCTGATTGGTAGAGGGTGGTGGGGGGAGTTCTTAGAGGGGTCACACGACCCACTTCCGGACGGGTCACCTCCGCCCCAGAAGTCCCCCTGATTGGTCAAAATCTCCTCTCGGGGCGGTCCTTTCGGCACAAAACCCCTCCTGATTGGTAGAGGGTAGTGGGGGGAGTTCTTAGAGGGGTCACACAACCCACTTCCGGACGCGTCACCCCCGCCCCGGAAGTCACCCTGATTGGTCAAAATCTCCTCTCGGGGCGGTCCTATCGGGACGAAACCCCTCCTGATTGGTAGAGGGTGGTGGGGGGAGTTCTTAGAGGGGTCACATGACACACCTTGCTTCCGGTCAGGTGGCACCTTGACCCCGGAAGTAATACCCCCATGGGGTGGGACTTCCGGTGACAGACGGGAGGGACCAAGGGGTCAAGGGGCGGGGCTTAAGGCGTCAAGGGGCGGGGTTAGGGTTTGATTGATGGTAGGGCCCTTATACTACTACTACTAATAAAACCCACTCTTATTAGAGGTGTACTATAAATGTTGTCTTAGTGCAATGTGGTAAACTGTATCACAGGAGGTAAAACAAGTTACCATGAATTTGTGGTACAATGTGAATGACTGCTGGGAAAAGCACTCCACTAAAAGGGATCACAGTATGACTAAAAACCAGTGATGTAAAATAAAGGAAATTATAAGATCAGGCACAGGAAAAAGAAGTTCCATAAGTGATTGGTTGGAATAGGTTAGTCTTGTCTAATCAAATATCGATTTCACTTGCAGTACCACTCTCGGGACATAAACCATGGTCTGGCTGGCATGGCACTACAGAAGGGGAAGCAGGCACCACAGCAGTCCTATTTCCCCACCCCACACAGGTAGGTGGCAGAGGTTGTGGAGTGGGCAGAGCCCTGCTGCTACCTCCACAGCAAGCCCATTGACATTGCTAAACTGCCACATGAGGAAGCATATGCAATGCTAGTTATAGATCAGCACAGTTCACGCCCTCAAGAGCAGTGGAAAGATCATTCATGAGTCCTTGAATTACAATTTACTTGCCAGGTTGCTCCAGAGGGAGTGCAACACCACACTACCTCTTACCCTGGTCAGATCATAATGTCCCAATCTAATCCTCAGTAATTAAGTTATGGTTGTAAATGGTGGTGGTGTGTGTATGTGTGAATACATAGAGATTGTAGAATTATGCTATACTAAAGGAATTATAGTAATTTTTAAATGTAGTTAGTGGCTTCTATATATATTTAACATCTCAAACTGATGTTGATAATTTCGACTGTCTCTATTAGACTAAAAAAGATTTACTATTGAATTACAATTTTTGGTGGGAGTCTCTTTCAGAATATGTAAGATCCAGTGTTCCAGTTATATGGTTGTGTAACACATATACAATAGTTAAAAACGGTGCACCAACGTCAACAAATAAGACTCCTCCCCCCACCAAAAGTAAATGCAAACAACTGGAGAAAAAAATCAGATTGGGGATGGAATTTGCATTGTAACCCCTTTTGCAACATCTCCTCTATTCCTATGTAGGTAGAAATCTGGACATGATTCAATTCATTCAAATTTCCCTGCTGCTTTTTTTGTATGGCAAAACCGATTAGCTACATTCAGATAACCAAATCCAGATTAGTGAGCCAAAGTGGGTATGTTCTGGAGTGGCTTGATGTATGTCTGAGATGCCACCAGCAAATGATCTAGGCTGGCCCTGATTTACAATGCGGTCCATAGTTTGCAACTGGTGTCAGCATCTGGAGGAAACACAAGCTCCATGTGGTGCTCCTTTGACAACTAGCTGAGTGAATGTTGTCAGTACACTACCAGACATCAATGTGTCAGTTCCCTGGTCTGATTAGCAACATGAAATTCTGGTGCTAAAACACTTAGATACCTTTGGATGTTCGTATTGCAAATCTCTTGTAAGTTTTTCAGATCTCTTTTAAAAGTAACTCTGCTAAAGTGGGGAATTAACTTTGTCACATATAAATGGCAATCTCTAGACTAGCAGAGGCAACTGCTTTTAGTTTTAGCCTATTTTTTTGTGTGCAACAATTTTTTCCCCTCAGAAGAAAAATGGGTCAAATAGCGCTATTAATATAGCCTGTGCTTTCGCAAATACGTTTTGGACTTTTCTTGTGTTCTCTTTCCAGCCGAAATTGTGAATGGTACATGAGGTGAGAAATCATTAATTAGAGTGAGCAACTTGCCCACCATACAGGTTTCAGAGTGGTAGCCATGTTAGTCTGTATCAGCAAAAAGAACGAGGAGTACTTGTGGCACCTTAGAGACTAACAAATTTATTTGGGCATAAGCTTTCGTGGGCTAAAACCCACTTCATCGGATGCATGCAGTGGAAGATACAGTAGGAGGATATATATACACAGAGAACATAGTTGGTATGGCAACACCCATTTTTTCATGTTCTCTGTGTATATATATATCTTCCTTCTATATTTTCCACGGCATGCATCCGATGAAGTGGGTTTTAGCCCACGAAAGCTTATGCCCAAATAAATTTGTTAGTCTCTAAGGTGCCAAAAGTACTCCTCGTTCTTTTTGCCCACCATAGTTTCTGATTTATACTAGACTGGACCCTCAGTTTGCACATGAAAAGTTGGACAATTTAAACCACTATCTCACCTTGTCTCCATATTGTGATTGCAAGGTCAACATATTTTCATTCAGCATGGATCCAAAATATGCATTGTTCATTATTTGCTTATTACTTGATGATTATATCAGATTGTCACATTACACAAAGTCATAGAGTGCTGCATACATTTTTAAAAAGAAGTAGGGCTAGATAGCGTCATGGCCCTACGGGGCTATAGAGGGGAGAGAGGGAATGTAAGGTGCCACTCCATGCAGACCCCGGCGTGGGCTACCTGGATCACTATTCAGGGCACAGGGACAGGCCAGCCCCACAGGATTGCTACTTCCACTTGCTCATGGAGGAAACTAGAGAGGTTGGGGGGAAAGAGGGGTAGAGAGAGAGTAGAGCATTGGCTCCACCCACCCACAAGTGGGCCAGCCAAGGAAGCTAGTCCAGCATGAAGTAAATTGCAGCCTGCACCAGGACCATGTTGCAAGCAGGGAAGGAACTGTAGCTATCTGATCTATAAGGTGCCAAGTCACAGTACTAGGTCACATTCATCACATATATTGTTCACTGCAGGGCCGTCTCTGGCTTTTTGGCCGCCCCAAGCGGAAAAAAAAAAAAAAAAAGGGGGCGGCCAGAACGGCAAAGCAAAAAAAAAAAAAATCTGCGGCGCGGCCAGAGTGCGGCTGCAGGGGGACCGGTGCGGGGGGGAAGGGGGAGGGAATGGGCGGGAGAGAGAGAGAAGGGGGCGACCAGGGCTACAGCAGGGGCGCTGCCACGCGGCCCCTCCCGCTGCGCCGCCTCATGCCGCCTGCCGCGAGGGCTCCGCTCCGGTCGGCGGGAAGGGAAGGAAGAGGACTGCCCTGCAGGGCGCTCCGGTCCTCCGTGCCGCCGCCCCCTACAGGGCGGCCGGAGCGGAAGAACAACAACAAAAAAGCGGCCGTGCCGCCCTAGGATTGGGCAGAATGCCACCTCCAACAATCTGCCGCCCCAAGCACCAGCTTGCTCAGCTGGTGCCTGGAGCCGGCCCTGGTTGACTGCCTAAGATGCACGGATTGATCACAAATCCCAGCCAACTCTGTAGAAGTAGTGATTTTTTAAAAATCACTTACAATAAATATGAATTCAAAATGAATTCTAACTAAAATATTAATCTATTCATCCAATTCCTTTTCTAAAAATGATGCTCTTCTAAAAATATTTTTTTTACTTTATTTTCAGACCATTACTGAAAATTAATAGACCATCCGACACTGCAGCATCATAAAATCTGTATCCACTTTTTATATACCTGCAGGTTCAACTCAGCAGCTCTCCATCTGTTTGCAGATTGTTTTTTAAACTGATGTGATGCCTCAGGTGCAGAGGAGAGAGACAATAATTAACAATGTATCCCACAGCATGTTAGGGAGCAATTAATCTCTGTGTGTGCGTGCACACATGAACACCTTTATACATAAATGCATATATTTACATTTCTGCTACGCAGATTATTTTTCAATATTTGGGTTTTCATTCACTTGCAATGGCTGCCTCGCACAGAAAGTACTTGAAACAGACATCACCATCTGCACTGAGGAGACTGAAAAATATTTCTTTGACATCTCCTACTTTTCACATTCCTATCTTTCTCCACCATGTCCCTGGAAAAATACCAGCTTTTATCCTGTCGAAGCACAGTTTTAAAATTGGTCTCTGGAAACCTGCGAGATAGAATCATGACAGTTGCATATACTCCAAGAACTAGGGCTGAATGGGAAAAAAAATCATACTGCTTGAAAAAAAAAAAGAACAGAAAAATATATATGTATACACCCACATGTGAACATGGAAGACAAGTATGGAATATGATTTTTATTTATTTACGTGTGTGTATGTATATACAGTGTTATAGTTATTGCATTTTAGATATATTAAAGACAGTGTTCATATGTAATATTGGTAGTTTTGCACAGCTCCAGAGAGACTCTAAAATAAAAGCTGCATGGTTTATTGGACCTCTTTATTTTTTCAAACATGAGAGTCTAAATTTAGGTACCTAAATCTATTTATAGGCACTAAAATAAAACTGGCCTTATTTTCAGAGGTGCCGAGCATCCACGATTTCCACTGACTTCTGTTATTATGATTAGGTCTTTTTGTTTCTGAAAAGCAGCTGTTGGGGAGGCAGTGACTTGGCTAGCTAGCAAATAGTCAAATACAATTGAAACACCTGTGTGCCAGACAAGTACAGCTGTATGTGTGTGGATATGCTGTTGCTTTTTCTGATTTGCTAGGCAAGTTCTCTGAGTATGTGGAGGAGGGGAACCCAGTGGCGACAGTGTGAGTGGTACCCCACAGCACATTTCTAAAGCATTTTTTCTGTTTGTTCCTCACTTTTTATCGTGTTCTCCTTTGTAGATTTGTTTTGTTTTTTCTCCTTCATGCAAATGCTGATGAAATGACACACAATCTAAAACAAGGCAATTGTTTTGAGAGTGTAGACGTTATAGCTCTGACTATACACTTGTTCAAGGATTTTGTCTGTGCATGGGCAAGGTGGAAATTTCAATAGTGGTTCATCTCATATTTGCAGTGTTTGATTTGACAGTAGGTTGTGTGGGTGACACATACTTTACTAAACAACAGTGCTGGCAAGGAGGAATAATGCCATAATCCTGAGCCCAGAGAATCTCTGTTGTGTTGCTAAACCTTGATCTTCACTCTGAAATTTCTTACACACACGCCAATAATGCATTCATCCATTAGGAGAAAAAAACTTGCTTGGCTTTTCCTTTTCATGTCTGTTTATTCCAACAATTAAACAGACAAACAAAAAATGTTCTACTCTGAGCCTCACTCAAATGTTTTCAGGCAATACAATAAAGGAGAAACAACAATCTAATGCAAAACTGATTTAGACATGTTTACATGTCATTAGGAAACTAAAAGGTTTATTCATGCATATGTTCTAAGGGAATGTGAAAATGAATATTAACTCCATAAACAACTGCATGTAGAGGCTACTGTTTTCCAGCTGCTCTGAACACAATAAAACTACCCAGATGTTTAAATTTTCCCCTCCAGTAGTCAAGTGCCAAGACAGCAGGGAAGTCCAGAAACCACCTTTTAGAATATGAAAACTATCATCTGTGCAGTAGATAGCAGCATGCCATGAACTGTGGACTTCAAGAGAGATAGTTAGAAGTAATTATATATAAGGAAACAGTAAGCTGGTAGAGATTGTAGGGCTCTTCATAAAGCAGTAAGGAGAAAAAGTTAATGTCCACATATCCGTTCTTTCCTGTCACTGTTGCTTGTGCTATGTTGACTATGTTTGAGCTTTTTTGAATGGTCATCTACAAATATCTTTTTTAGTTATGGCCAAGCTAAAATTTTCAAAGGTAAGACAGGTAATAATTTCAAAGTTTTGTTATTTACCAGTAAGTTAGCAGCCAAAAGGCAAGACTTTATCTATGAGAGCTAGTCAGAAACTGGAATTTCCATCCTGCAGGAAATTCTGACATCAAAATTTTGTTTTCATTCCAAACCGGAACAAAAAGTCAAAGAATTGGCATTTCTCACGGAACAGAAATTTCAAAAAATTTCAATTCAGAAACAATGAGCACTTTCGTTTCAATAATGTTGAAATATTAATGTAATACAAAATAAAATGAAGGTGAAGTGTTTACCTTATCAAAATGAAATATGAGTGTAAACAATTTGTTTCAACACTTCCCAGATCAATATTCTTTGAAATTAATATGGTCCCATGAAACAGTTTCATTTTGATGAAACAGCATTTTCTGATGGAACACTGTTCTATCAAATTTTTCTACCAGCTCCATTACTCATTAAGTTCTATTGGGTTTATTTGCTTTAAAATGTTAGTTTAGTGTTTCACATCATGGATGAAATATTATGAGAAGAACAGACTGGGTTCTGACCAGGTAGCTCTTGTTTCAACAGATCATCTAAAAAGCAACAGCTCAGCAAAACCCCATCTTTATTGACTGTAAGAAAGAATCCAATAGTGTTCATGAGAAACCCTGTGGAATATTGCTAGAAGCTATGGGATATTAGACAAGCTGATCAACATAATAAGTAGTTTATATGATAGAAGTAGATGCACAGTAAGATCCGATACAGGCCTGGGTCAGTATTGTGATTGGAGTTAGACAAGGCTGCATGTGTTATCACCAATCCTCTTGACACTAGCAATAGCCTGGATGATGAAGTGGGCAACAAAAGGCATAGTGGATGGCATAAAAAGGGCTAGTGGACACAAGACCTTGACTTTACTGGTGACATTGCTTTACTAAGTGTGAGGAGGAACAGAATGATTACCCTTACATCACAGGTGGAACAGAAAGCAGCAACAATTGGATTGAAAGTAAATGCAGAGAAAACAGATTATGGAAGTAGGAAATTGGAGAACACATGCAAAGGTGTATGTTGATAAAAAAGAAATAAAATACTGGGAGAGTGATATCTGAAGGTGACTGCAATAAAGATATTCATATGAGATTAGGAAAACCAAACATCACTTTTGGAAGGATGAACCACATGGTTAAACAGAGATCTCTACACCAAACTGAAGGTCAGACTATATCATGCAATTGTACTGAGCTCGCTACTGTACGGAGCAGAACCTTGGCCAATGACCTGCTCACAAAAAAAGATTGGAGGCTGCCCTTCACAGATAGCTGAGGAAGGTGCTACACATTTCATGGAAAGACAGAATAACACATGTAAGAGAAATAACAGGGCATGTTAGAAAAATATCAACAAAGAAAAAGCCTCAGGTGGTTGGGACATGTATACCATATGGAAGATGGGGGACATGCTGAGTATGCACCGAATTGGATACCAGTGGGAGGTAAGAGCAGAGTGAGGAAGGCCTGGGAAGAACTGACAGACAGTGATAGAGGACATTGGCATCACTTGGGAAGAAGTCCTACAACAATGGTGACTGTATCAGTGGAGAAACTGGGCACTGCCCGATATGCCAGTGGCACAGGAGGGCGTAGGGTAAGGTAATTTCACATCATAGCTTTTGTGTGTTGTCACATGGCTTGTATTGTGATCTGCTGTAATTCAACACGTGGTGTTTGAGGCATTTAAAACCAGACTGGACAAAAAGGAATGTAATGTGCAGTAGGTAACAATTGGCAGGGGAATGGACTGAATGACCTACAATAACTAGCTTTTTTCTAGTTGTAACTACTATAATTCTGTGATGTGAATTGAGAAAAGCAGTATCTCAACGTGCTCTGGGTAAATCTTTGCTAGTCAAGTATTGTGGTCACAATTGTTACCACACTGGATGAAGACCTAGCAGGAGACCTTTTGTTTACATCCCATTGTTTTCGTTCTCTGTCTCTTTCCAGTCATGACCAAGTGGTCATTGAAAAGAAAAGATGAGTCAGCTGTTGGCTCACGCTTTATATTCCTTGTTAACAAGATAATTCTCACCATTTTCTTCCTACAGAGAACTGCAATCTTACAAGCTCTTCTTGGGGGGAGGGAAAAACCACTCCTGTTCTGATTGTTCACCTGTATGATTAAAAGTAGCCTAGCTCTTGACACTGTCCTGCCCCCGCCCCCATTGCTAAAGATAAATCAGAAGGATTAACATCCATTACAGATGGGTAACAGGTGAGAAAAAGGTCTAAATTAAATAGATTCTTCAAAGAATTACTAGAAATAATAAGTGCTTATGTTGAAAAAAGTTTACTAAACATCATTAGTAACCAATGAAGAATCTAACAGAGCGAAAACAGCATGAAGGCAACTGTGAAAAATCAGTATTTGAGTACAGGACTGAATAAAAATGTATAAAAGAGCCTAAAAATGTTACAGAGAGCACAGTTGGAATCTCCTCCTTTCCTGATTGTTACTAATCCAAGAAAGCAGTGAAAGGATGCCGGGGCTCTGCATATCTCAGTGAGAGGCAAGGCTTCTTGTTTCTATTGTCAACCTAGTCTGCAC
This sequence comes from Emys orbicularis, assembly GCF_028017835.1. Classification (NCBI taxonomy): domain Eukaryota; kingdom Metazoa; phylum Chordata; order Testudines; family Emydidae; genus Emys; species Emys orbicularis. Next base: position 225,178,107 of record NC_088683.1, read on the forward strand.
ACCACCTGAGAGCACATTAAAGAAATCAGAAAAACAGACTCACTGTTTCAAAAACGATAACTCTTGTTTTACTCAAAGGAAGCAGAGTCCCAGGCCGGCTGATCATTTGGCACTGCAGTGCGGGGGAGGGGAAGAAGTGGAAATCCAATGTAATAGCTAAACACTTTATATGTTACTTAAAATACACACTCATCCAAATGTGCTTGGTTTTGGACCAGAGAAGGGAATTCAGTGCCTACCCCACTGTAATAATAGTCCTGGTCTGTGGCTTTAAGACAGACTACTAACTAGGAGAAGGCAATCAGATCTTGGCTCTCTGTGAGCTGAGTGGTGAAAACATTATCTACTAAACCTGTGAATTCAAAGTGGATTGGTAAGAAGAGAGCTTTCTGTCAATACTTGCACGTTTAGTGCTGCTGGCACTCCACAATGACATAGAATAATAAAATATTAATAATTCTCCCTCCTTGTTTACATCCTTCTAATACTTGAAGACAGGTTTTGTCTCCCCCACCTCCTGACCTATAGCTGCTGCTTAGCTAAGCTATGCATATTTGGCTCATTTAATCTTTCATTTGAAATCATTCCCTCCTGCCCTTAATCATTTGTCTTGCTTTCTCTGAACTCCTTCCAGTTTGTCTACATCTTCCTCATACTGAGGGTGCCCAGAACTGAATAATTCAAGGCTTGCACCAGAGCTGTATAGAGAGGGACCATCCAACTCCCTCCACCATGGCATGATGCTCTGTAAGCATCCTCTACTTTTTACAGACCTGAGCAAGTTCACAGCACATGGTACATAATAATAAAGCAACCCAACCCAAAATTGCTCTGGCCTTTTTTGCTGCTGTCTAACATTACAGATTCATCTGAGATTTGCTGTCTGGAAGTATCCCTAGGTCTCTTCCAGCATTATTGCGTTCCAAATTTCTCCCTCCCACTCAATGTGTATACCCCCTTATAGGTCGTTATATGTATTATTCTATATTTTTCCAAGATAAAGCTCTTTAGATATTTTCTAACCTTTCTAATATCCCTAGATCCCTTTAGACTCTCTCTCTCTCTTAGGATTTATATGTCCTTCATTTACCGAGCACTAATAAATCAATCTTTGCTACACCCATATGAAGTCAATTAGTATTATCCCTGTTTTACAGATGGGGACCCGGGGCACAAGAAATCTGAGGCAGAGCTGGAAATTGAATCAAAATCTCCTGAGTCTCAGTCCAGTGCCTTAACCAAATGAAAAGCTTTCTTCTCCCATTGGCAATAGTGTTTATAGCACTTCCAAATCAGAATCATCTACAAAATGCATGAATATGCTCTTAGCCACCTTTAAGATGCTTAGTGAAGGCTCTGGATAAGACTAGACCTGACACCTATCATTATGGAACAACTTGACTGCCATTTTCCTTTTGTTGGAGTCCATCAGCCAGTTTTCAGTCCATGTGACACAGACCCATACTTTTCTAAACTCATCTTTTTGGCATGAGGCTCAGGCTTCCAGGGGATTTCTCGACTCCTCAGAACTGTTTCCAGAATTCCAGGACTTTCAGTGGTGCTGTAATAACAGGTTCCACAGGTGTGAAAATGGCACTGAAAATAATAAGAGATGGGGCCCTGTCCAGGCAAGTTGCAAGATGGAGTTTGAGGCCCTGCTGCCACTCAGATCAAATGAAGGAGATAAACTATTTTTCTGATTTGTGAAACAAATGCATTGCCAAATGGCAATGAGTGCTCCAAGGGAAAGGTTAGCTGATCAAAATATCTCTGGCACTTCAATCAGGTATTGTAGACAGGCAAAATATGGAACCCTGCTCATACCAAAGTGAGTTAATATTATGAGTAAGATTTTGGAAAGACGTATCATCTGCTTTATTAAAATTCATACGTTGCATTTACTCAAATCCCTTCAACCATGAATTTTGTAATTCTATCATAAAAACAATCAAGATGTCTGGCATGATTGTTCTTTACAATCTCCTGATATTCACAGTTTGGTTTGCTGGAATACTTACCCCCTTTTTTTAAAATAGTAGTTTTAGTCATGTATAGGAATTTCCTTTTTTGCAGATTGTTGCAATGTTTACTGATTTCCAATGTGCGGGTACCTCCCTCTTTCACCACAATCCTTAAAAGAGAATTAATTGGTTCATAATATTTACTAGCTAGTTTTCTTAATACCCTGCTATACATGTTATCTGAACCTACTGATTTTCTGAGAAAAGAATGTAGGATTGTTCTCAGGGTGTCCATGACTGAGAGTCTTGTTACCACCCTGCCTCTCATGAGAGGGAGACTTGCTTGTGCTGAACTGGGTGTCAGATTCCTGATACCACCAGCCTGTCAGCCACCCAAGCACTCTCCTCTGAGGCTATACCAGTCCTTATTTTGCCTTGTGGGTTAACAATAGGTGCACCCCAGTCTCTGAGCCCCTTTGAAGAATTCCCCTGTAGTGTCCGGCCCCTTATCCACTGGGCACTCACAGAAATACTAGGTCTGCTCTCCCCATGGGAACAGTGTACAGACCTGCTTGAATGACTCAACTCAGGATTAGTACCTCGTATAACACCACATTACTGAGATATATTTAAGTGAAAACAACGATAAATTTATTATCAAAGATTCAAGATAGCGAGTTAAGATAATGGAAACAAAAGGCTTACACATAACAAAATCATAACATGATTTCTAGAGACTTAATCTTAATGTACCAGGCTAACCTTCTGTCTAAAGAAGTTTATCTCACTCCAAATGTCCTTTGCAGCATTTCAACCAAGCTTGGTTGAGAGCCTGTTTTCATTAATGTAATTGTGCTGCCTGATTACTTCCTAGGTGCAGGATCCAAGACCTGTCATTTTGCTGCCTTCATATACCCCCAAAGTTGATTGTCTGTACTCAGTCAGTAAACCCCCACCTCCGTTGCTGTTTTTTCCTGAGTCGTTGTCCTTCCCTATTGATTTCATATCCCTCTGTTACTTCATATGTAGATGTGCAGCCTTTGTGTTGGCTTACAATGCTTAATTTACATGCTGAGACAGGTGACTAAACATCTTTTGTCTGACAGAAAACTTGTTTGTCAACTCTGCCTTGATACAGACTTTAGGAACATATTTTCATCATACATACATTACTCTGACATATCTGAACATACAGTTTACAATAATATTAATGACCAGCGTGACCCTGGCTTTCATTTAAGACCTCACAGGACATTCCTTGGTGAACCAGAATTCACATACCACAATCAAGATATTCTTGTAACCTCCTTGTCAGTTTGTATTGAAGACTCTTCGGGTCAACAGAGTGGGCATTGAGAATAAAAATCATGCTGAGTGACAACATCTATGCTGGTCAGAAGAAGGATGAGATTAGAGTTAAGAGTAGAGGGCCTATGAGCTAAAGAGCCATGGAGGGTTGAGGGAGAGAGAAATGATCTAGGTGACAGAGATGATTTGGAGAAAAAAAGACTGGGACCTGACTGAAGTAAAAATGAATATGTGACAAAGCAAGAAAGGAACCTCATAGACTTTAAAGCCAGAAGGGACCGTCATGATCATCTAATCTGACCTTCCGCACATCACAGGCCACAGAACCCACCCACCCACTCCTGTAATAGACCATAATCTCTGACTGAGTTACTGAAGTCCTCAAATCAAGTTTGAAAGACTTCAAGATAATCCTTTTGAAGCAGGCAATAGGTACAAGAGTAGAAAGACAACATTTTGTAGATTTAAGAGTAGAAAAGAAGACTTTAGAAGCAAGAGAAAGGGAAAGGTCCTTGAATCACAAAGAAATGGATGCTAGGGATAAAATTCATCCTTCTTTTGTGTGAATGAAGTTTACAACAGGATTGAATTAGTTCTGGAAAGAAAATGATAGTAATCCAGAATCACAAAAAAAGGTAAACAGGCTCATGAAACTACCCTGAGGGTCTCTGAAGAAAAACGAAAATCAAAGAGCATTCCTGCAGGATCCAGCCTGGGGACATAATGTATCTCCAAGAGGAATTTCATCACATGGAAACCACTCAAGTTTGAAAATTGACCATTTGAGAGCATGTTTTTAAAAACAACAGTTTTTCTGTCATGCCACAGTGTCCTTTTGATTCATAGGAATTATCATATCTGATATCTGGTCTCTGACAGCAGTACAGATCAGATACTTCAGAGGAAATGCAAGAAATTCCATAGTGGAAATTCTCATATAACCTGAGGAGTCTTCTTCCCATCCCCCCTTAGTTAAAGGGTGGCTTATGTCATGGAGCATGAGCATATCCCTTCTAATTTTTGTAATACTACATAATCTTTATCTTCTGTGTAAGAGGAAAGAGCCTTGAGTCAACTGTCTGCTCTGCCATAGATATCCTGTTTGACCTTGAGTATGTTACTTTGTCTGTCTGTACTGCAGTTACCTGACTGTCAAATGAAGATAATTGCACTTCCCTACCTTACAGGGTTGATGTGAGGATAAATACATTAGTGCTTATTAAATGCTGAGATATTGTGGTGATGGGGGGCCAGATAAGTCCCTAAAATAGATAAATTAACAAAGTAATCTCTATAGCACTAGTAAACAGGCAGAATTGTTTTAACACCTTTCCTAAACTTCTGCACATTTCAAGTACTTGGTGCTTCCATCCTAATAAAAGAAGTTCTGGAATGCACTTCTGGTAAGTGATAGTATCGGAACGCCATTACAGGTTCCCAAAAAAGGGCCAGAATGGCATTTCAGAATGTACTGGCACGACTTAAATGCTGCAGATACCACAGCGATTCTGTTTCTTGGAAAAGTATATGCTACTGGACAGAGTCGCTAAAAATAATATAGAGATTACCATTGGTTTAAGGATCTTATACATCGTCGTGCTATGAAAGAATCAATTTATAAAACACCTTCTAATTTGAAGAAAATTTTTAAAAAACCATAAGATTCATAGATTCATAGATTCTAGGACTGGAAGGGACCTCGAGAGGTCATTGAGTCCAGTCCCCTGCCCGCATGGCCTTTGACTCTGGCTCTGATCCTGCTTTCATTCACTGACCTGGACACCTGCTCTGACACTAGGCCAAACAGCTTACTTCCTGGTTCCTAACACCATGTGTGAAGGATCATTTTAGCAAGGCATGGCAGAAAATTTCCTAAGTTCTAACATTCACTCATTACTTTCTGCTGGTGTTGTGTCACTTTGTGAAAAGTAGAGATTATAAAAATAAAACAAAAAACCCCACACCAATGCAACTGATTAATACAGTATCTAGTCAGACGCTGGCTTATTTCTGTAGGGTTGCCAGTTGTTTGGAAAGACTCTGTAGTTGGGAAGCCAAGTGCAGAGGTGATTTCACTGGCTACAGGTGCCTTCAGGCTGGATACATAGTGATCGCCAAACCTCACGGGGTGTTTATGGTTTTCTGACTCTCCGAATTTATGGTGGAGTATCGGATCCTCCCCATTTCCTCCTCATACATACCCAGATGGTCCACAAAACCCTAACCTAATTGCCTTCCTAACACACTTCCCCCACCCCCATCTGTATTCAATCCTTCTCAGGCCTGACCTCCTACATCTGCTTGAGGAGCATCATATCTCCAGTCCCTTAGGCAAGTTTTGCCATAAAAATCTTGCATCCAAGATCAAGACAAGATTTTAAAGTACAAATTTCCTAGTGCCATCAAAAATTGGAGAACTGCTGGCCCTGTAATTTAGAAAGGAAATCAAAGGGGTTGTAAAAAGGGAAGATAAATTTAAATGGCTTAATGGAGACCTGTGATATACGGAAACACCTGTTCCTCTCTAGCTGCTGAAGGTAAAATTCACTCTCATGCAGAGGGACATCACAAGGTGTACACACCACGTAAACTCCACTTAAACCATATCTTGAGAACTTAAGTGGAGCATCACTTTGTGCTGACCCTCTGTACAAAGGGAAATTTCACTCAGGGAGAGCCTGTGTGATGCGCCTAGCACTATATAAATCATGTCAGAAATAGTAACCAGTCCACTCCTAGGCTGGTGCAGCTTCTCCAACCCTCACTCATGGCAGATTTTATCGTTAAAATCTATTCCTGTATGGATGTTCCAGATGTGCAGGGATGACTTAGCCTCACCCACTCTTCATTTTTTGAGAAGAGTGGGGGGCAGAGAGGGGTGGTACAGAGTTCCCTGAACAGTTACACTCGTGCACATTTATATATCCAGTCGAAATAAACACTGTTATTTATTTAACATGTTGCAGTGGCATCTAAAAGCCACAACCAAGTTGGGTCCCATTGTGCTAGGCACTGTACAAACATGTAACAAATGACAGTTCCTACCCCATAGAGCTTACAATCTATGTGTGTCTAGTGCTATATGGTATAGCTGAGTATTCCTTTGCAAAAGTATGTCCCATTTAAGTGCACACATTTTTGACAACTTAATTCTTGATCACTTTTAGAGCTCATCATGAAAGGGTGCTGAAGGAGGCTCTTGTGGAACATTTTAACTATGGAAAAAAGGAAATTCCTCAGTAGAAAAGGTTAGTCAAAGGAAATTAAAGAGCAGCTTGACTCTTAAGCGCTCCTTGAGGCAACTTTGTAGCTGCTTTATTCCAAGATCCTTTGCTGCTTCTTTTCAATGTGGCCTCAGGCACAGATGCCACTGCTGGAAAGATAGATTTCAATTCCCAGCTTTGCAACTGACAATTTAATGGCTAAACTTGCCTATGTGTATCCTCTCTTGCCTCCACTAGAAAGAAGAAAATAAATGGGAACATTAGTAATATCAGTGAGGGAGTAGACACATTGGTAGAAGCAAGGCAGTACTGTATTGAAATGTTATGTATGAGCCAATTATTTTATAATGGGCACATCTGTCCACTTCACCAAACCACTATAATAATTGGCAAGATTTGCAGAATCTGCTCAGGAGAGGTTTGGGTCTGGAATAGCAAAGGGTATTGTGAGTCAGGCTTGAGGTTCATTGGCCAAGCTGTTTGGGAAAGCTGCCCCAGTACCTGACTATCTTAAAGCTAGCTGTAACCAGTGCTATTAGTTCATCACTCTCGAGCAGAAAGTTGACCCAAGATGTAGGCACATATATAAAGAAACCTTCAGAACTGCATGTTTCTGCATGTGAATTTAGTTGCCATGATTTTATATTGGAAAGGTTTTAAGTAGAGATTTACCTGCATAGTCACTTAGAATAAAAATAAAATATTCATTAATGCCTCGTCTAGTTTTGGAAAATTCAGGTCCCAGTTTAAAGAAGAAGGAGAGGGACAGTAGAAATAATGGCTCAATCCTATTAGTTACAATGAGCGAGTATAAGGGATATTTTTTGACAGACGCCTGGGTCAGATAATAATTGACAATAAAAAAGGGATAGCTGATTATTTACCTAGATGTAACTTTATGCATTATAGGCTTTCAACGTATCTGAATGGGTATACCAGGATGAAATGCACCTTAAAGATGATATACTAGAAAGGCAATGAGTAGCAAACCATATATAGCAAACATCTACTTCCAATGTCCTTGGAAGTCTGAGACTGAATCTCTTTGAAATTAGCAGGATCTCTGCAATTGAACTATTTCTAGCTAATTTGTGCTGAGTGCAAAGTGTTTGTTACCGTGTTTGAAATTTCATGTCCATTTGCTTTCTTGGAAATAGTCTAATTGCCAAGAAGGCTCCCAGCTGAGAAGTGAGGTGAAGCTCTGTCTTGCTCTGTTATTGATGCTGTTAGATAATTTCATCCATGTGTCACTATTCTGAGGAACTTTTCCTTGTTGATTTATTGAGAAATGGAAAGGACCAGATCCCGTCACCCTTACTTATGTTATGTATTCCCATACTCCCATTGACTTCACTAGGACTGCTCATGGAGTAAGGGTCTACTCAATACGCATAAGGGGAGAGTCATCATCTTGCCCTTTCTGAGTAGGACCCTACTCCAGCAAGTCCCACCAAAGTCAACGGGACTCTGTACAGATGTAAGGGTCAGCCTGTACGGATCTGATTGCAGGACCAGAACCTACAATGTATAGGTAAATGCATGCCGTTCATGCCTGTTTTTGGTTTAGAGTGAGAAAAATATTCTTTTAAAAACTCTATTTCTTTGACATTTATTTGAGTGTACGCATAACCACACAAAAACCCATGCTCAGAACAATTAATAAGTTGTATTTATGCTTTGCTGAATAATAAACAACACACCCACCTTTAGGCCCTGAGGCCTGGGCTATACTACAAAGTTTGGTTGACCTAAGTTGATTTGTGTTGACCTCGTTGTGCATCTGTCTATACCTAAATTTGTCTCTGACTGATGTAAGCACCCCACTATACTGATGCACACCTACCAACTCATGTTTGTTATGAGCATATGACCATGCTGAGTCCATACACACACAAAGTTCCTGTTTGGAGCAGGAAAGAATTCATGGATTTCTTTAGCATACGGGATGAAAAGATTATGCAAGCACTGCTAAGGAACAGCCAAAGAAAGGTAGACATCTACATGCAGATTGCACAGGGGATGCTGAAACTGAGGTATGATGGGGATGAGCCGCAGTGCCACATGAAAGCAAAAGAACTTTGGCAGGCCTACCAGAAGGCATGGGAGGACAACAACAAAGGTAGGGCCACCTCACAGACCTGCCCCTGGTACAACAAACTGCATGCTATACTTAGTGTGCAGCCCACGAACACCCCGCATATGACTGAGGACACTTCACAGGAGCCCAAGTTGGAGACCCTTGCTGCAAACAGCACAGCACAGGTGACATAGAGGGGGACTCAAACCATGTGGTGAGCCAGAAGCTGTTTGAAACTCCACCAGTCCTGCCAGGCATGTGCGAATAAACCTGCTCATGAAGTGGAAGGGAGCTTGGGTAAATGTGTACATGCATTATTCCTCATAAGCATTTTTTACCTCATCTATCTCTCTCCCCCTGCCCTTCTTCTCCATTGAAAAATGGTGATTATCTCATCCGCAAGTTTAGAGAACAAAGGTATTGACTTTTGCTTGCTTGCTTTAGAATACATTTTAAAAATAGTAGTATGACAGTGTGAGTATCAGGTCAGTGTCCTGTGCTTGGGCAGAGGTAGAACACAGAGGTAGAGGCAGCATCTGCTTTTCCTTCTTCAGTTTGTTGGGCTAGGCAGTGGGAGCCATGCTGAGTACTTGGATTATCTGAATAGGGATGCCCCTTTTGTCCTCTTCGGAGATCTGGATGAAACTTTCCTGGAGATACATTTCTAGGGATGCCTTGTGTCTTCCCCCATGATAGGAGACTTTACCATGTCACTCTCCAATGAGTTCTGTTGGCATTATTAAAGTAAACTGGCTAGCAGCATATGGGCCCAGGTGGCCTCAGGATGACCATGGCCTATGAAGCTATTGGTAATATTCACCGCACTTTCTCTCTATTCACAGGGTGCCCAGTGTCTAAACCTTCCATGCAACAGAACAACACTCCTCCCCACCCCACAACCCTGCTATGCTAGGCTGAACTCACCATGGCTTGAGGTGCAGAGCGGTGCTGTAATGAAGCACTCCAAAGCTAAAGTGACAATTATCATTTCTCATTAAAAGTATTTATGGGAATAACATAAGGAAGTTTTTGAGGCATAGTTTGTCTTTCTGTTGTGACTGTAAATCTAATCTAACCCTGTGAGGTTCCCCTTTCACATCTGCTGAATGTTTGAACCTGATCAGGCAGAGAAAGATGCAGACTAGGGAGGATTTGTTCTGCAAGATTGCCCAGTCCTCTACAGCCTCTGATCATGAAGCCAGAGCTTGGAGGGGCCATGTGACTGAGAATGGAGAGAGCAGTTGCGGCAGGAGAGGGAAAAAGACAGAGAGGGGAATTGGGAAGGGCACCAGGACATCATGGGTTTGCTCAGGCAACAAACTCATTCAGACCATGATGGACCTACATGCCCAAAAGACCCTGAACTCAGCAGCTTTTCTGATCCATAGAAAGCTCCTTGATCGCTACTTCCTATCGCCTCCCTTCCCCCAGCATAACCGGTAGCAACATGGCATGAACCTTTACCCCTACCACTCCACGCTGAAGGAAAACAAGAACCATAACTAAATATAACCCAACTTGTGACAACCACAGGATCAGCCTCAGTGCACTATAAGTAAGCTTCTGACTTGGAGGGGGGTTATTAATTCCATTCTGGGGAGATTATTTTTTACAAATTTTTAGGTATGTAGATGTCTAAAAATTGGGGTCTTCAGGGGCTTTTTCTTTGTCTGTTCTGTAATGTGCTTTAACATAATGCTGTTTGAAACAGGGACGCTAGGGACCTTTAGTGCATACCAGCAGGGTCTACATGGACCAATTATTGTACAACGTTAGTGCACTTTAGAAATCGCTTCCACATTAGTCCACATTACTGCTTTGTGTAGGCAAGAGCCTAGACACAAGTAATCATTTCTGGTGTTTTTCTTGAGTTTATTGGATAATTTTCTTTGTCTGTTTTGTATTGGGGTGTTTTATCAGTGTTTATTGGTTAAAACTGAAATCAGAAGTCCTAACTACATATTTTGTGACATGATTGAAACATTGTAATACGTTTTTAATATGTTAACATAAATATTCATTGTTTACTCAGGTTTTTACTTGGATTTTTACAATATGAGTCACACTGTTAGTGTTTTTACCCTGTGCATTTGCACTTTGTTATGTGAAAAGAAACAGTAAAAAGTTAAAGTTATAGTTTCAGAAACTCAGAGTTTATTTATTAGTTTATACCAAGCATAATTGCTGCATTACAGAATTTGTAATGGAGTCAATAATTTAAGCTCTGTACACATACAGGCACGCTATAAAAGCGTCACACACTACTGTGGCTGACTGTTAAAATGGTCTTTTAAGGCCTTTCTGATCTGTACAGCTCCATGGTTGGTTCTTCTAATACCCCTTGTGCCTGGCTGTTTAAATTCAGCAGACAGCCAGTCCACCTCGCTGGTAGCCTTTCCCCCTTTGCCTCACAGATACTATGTGGTACACAACATGGAGCTGTAACAATGGGGATGTTTGCCTTGCTTGGATACAGTCTAGTCAGTAAACAGAGCCAGCAACCCTTCAATCTACCAAAAGCACATTCTACAGTCATCCTGCACCTGCTGAGCTGGTAGTTGAAACTGTCTTTGGTGTTGCCAAGGTGGCCAGAATATGGCTTTGTGAGTCAGGGGAGTAATGGCTAAGCTGGGTCCCCCAGAATTACTATTGGCATTTCAACATCACCAGTTGGAATGTTTTGACTGGAGAAGAGTTCCAGGATTGCAACTTTTGGAAAAATCTGGTGTTCTTAAAGATGCAAGCATCATGATCTTTTGCTGACTAACCCACTCTATCAGTGAAGCATCCCCGGTGATCCACTGGGACTTGCATTACCATGGAAAAGTATCACTTTCAGTTTATGTAAGCACTGACAAAGTAGGCTGGTCCCAGAATCAGGATATCCATGATGTCTAGCATCCCACCGCAGTTTGGGAACTCCATTGCTGCAAATCCATCCGCTCTTTTTGGTATGTTGCCAAGAGTCACAGTTCTGTGCAGCAGGATATGCTTAATGGCCTTACAGAGTAGCATGACAATGGCCCCCACTGTGGATTTCCCAGCTCCAAATTGATTGGTCACTGATCAATAGCAATGCAGCACTGCAAGCCTCCAGAACACGATCACCACTTGCGTCTCCACTGTCAATGCAGCTCTCATTTTGGTGCAGGGCACACTGGGATACCTACCTGTGGTATGCTGAATTTTCCCACTTGTGGTGAGTTCATGCCGTGCCTGAGTGATATATAAAAGTTGGCAGCTGTACACCAACGTAACTTTGTAGTATAGACATGCCCTAAGCTTGATCAGTGAAGCAAAACTCCTCCTCCAGAACAAACAACCAAAAGAAACCTCTGCCAATTTCAGCCCAAGTAGTTTTGTATTTGTAACTACATTTTCTGCTGGGGAGTGTGTGTGTCAGCCTTCATGGTAAATGGCTGCTGAGGTTTTACAGCATATTGTATATTTGCTGAACCATTGATCAACAGCTTTAAAGAAAACTGGTAAGTGTCTTATTACTGAAAAAAAACCTAATTTACTTTGCTGATTTTTGTCGCTTAAGGAAACCTACCACAATCTACTCTTTGATGGTGCAGTCATTTTAACGTATCTTTTGCCTTACTATAACTGAATTGGGGTTTTTTTAAACCAGTTTAGAGAATTTCTAAAACCTTTCTTCCAGTTTGCATAAATCAGTGTAAGGGCATGGCCATAAAAACTATCATTAGTTGGAAATTACCTCTACTGAAAGCAGAGGAATAATGCTCAGTTAGATGTACTGAAAGTACAGCAGTCAAATGTAGCTCCAATTAAAAATTATAAATTAGAGCTATGAGAGTTTGGGACCACCTGCCTGGTGAGCAGTCTTGCTTTCCTGTATATATAAAAAGGTCACCACATTCCTGAGCATATGGAGATTAAAGCAAATAGACTCTCTGTCTCTCATACTCTCAAGAGAAAAATGAGCACTTAAAAGTACTATCTTTGGGTCTTAATACACACTTGTCTTTCTCCCATCTCTTCTCCTCTGAGAGCTGTTGTTGCAGGCTCTCTCTAGACTCAGGCAGACATTGCCACCCACGTAGGTTCACAACTAAAAGGTACCTTATTAAGGGGATAACAATTGTGCAGCCATTTTCCAAGCCACGTTTGTGCCTTATACCCTGAATAAACCATTAAGGTCACCAGATTTTTGTAATACAGAAGATATGGCCCTGGACTGCATCATCTTTGTGCACATGCTTTCTAATATATTATTTATTTCCATAATATAACCTGTAATCCCAGGCGATATCAAGAAGCTGGTTATGAGAGTACTAGAGAGTCAGGAAGAAGTTAGGCAGGGGAAATGGGGTTCTCTTAGCTATATCTAGAAAATGGATGTGAGCCTGAAGCCAAGATTGGCAGGGGTGTATTATTATAATGAGTGTCTTGAGAGAGAAGTGGGGCACAAGGATGGGTGATGTGTCTGGCCTATATATCAAAGGTTGGGCAGGGGGGCAAGTTACCCAGATACCATGGTGGTGTGTGTCACTGTATCTGAGGTAACTGCACCTCTGACCCGCTTTGTGACCACCTGGAGGGCACTCCACTTAGGTCTCAGGCTCTAGCTATCACCTTACTCATGGAGGAGTCTTGTTAGTCTGTCCCTCTGGACCATGGACTTAGGCAGCAATTCCCCCTGCAGTTCACTGTGATTATCTCAGCAGATCTGACTTTAGTTCAGCACCTGCAGTCCTGCTCTCTCGGAGGCAATGACAGGGTTAATCAGCGCCCGGTCCACCTTCATAGTACAAAGTGTTATTTATTCAGAACAAAAGCATTACAGAGAACATATCTTAAAAACAATTAACAGCTTACATGCCAGTCTTAGCTTACCATGCAGTCACCCTGTCACTCCTGTATGGAGACCCTGAGAGGAACAAAGAACTTCAAACCCTTCCCACAGAGTCTGGGTCCTTTTGGATCACTGGTTATGTCAGTTCTTGGATCGAGTGAGAGTGGCTTCTGTTCCCTATGTCAGGCTGGTCACATTATGCACTTCTCAGTTCTTTGTTTGGCAGCCTTCTTCAACCAGTTCAAGCGAGTCTATGCAATTTCTCCCAGGGGCTGAGCCTTCTGCAGCCTTATTTAATTGCCTAGGGATTTGCATTTAACTGTCCCTCAGTGATTTCAGTTCCTGTAATTCCTGTAACTCCCCGAGGGAGCTAAAATACAAACCCTAGCCCAGACATATACATACAGTTATGAAGCTGATACAATAGACTCAAAGCTATCCCATGCGTCTATAATGTCTGTCACATGGTGCACAAAGGAAATAGCTTAATAGACAGATGGGGGATAAAGTCAAGGTTGGTGATGGACCCTTAACTGACAATTTCCTGATTTATAATAAGTACATTCTCAACTGCTGGATAATAGTCCAGTAAATAATTTTGAATGGGGAAAGCATTCTCAACCCTAACTGTGTTAACCATTTTTGTTGTTGTTGTTTTGCTGGGGGTTCTCTTAAAGTTCTTATGCCCATGTTTCTTTTCTGAAACCAGTTATCTGATGTGCTGGCTGCTGACTGAGGTGCAATAATAGTCTAAGATGTTCCCTTTCAGGGAAGCAAGTATGGTGGATCTTCAACACACTGATCAGATGAGATGCTTTGCTGACAGTACCACGATGTATCCCACTGAGGAGTGCAAAAATAGTGGAGGGTTCTGGACTGTGGAACTTGGATCATTGACTAAATTTGTCAGCTTTTAAATGAGTACAAGGCCTATTGCTTCGGCCAAGAATTTGTCAAATGTGTCTTGACTTTTCCTATTTTCATACTTTCTTGATTTCTGAATGATAAACTTGGGTTTTTATCTGTGACATGGCCTGGTTCTGGTAGCTTTATTCATGTTGAATAGTTACCCTACTCAGGGTGCTAATTTCAGTGTAACTACTTGCAGAGGAAGATGCTATTCAGGCATGAAACTTTCCTGGATTCCACAAGATGACTCCATGAGGTGACCTACGTTTAGCTGTAGAATCCATAGCACAGCGTCATTATTAAAATAGAATGTTCTGGTGCCACGCTTTGTTAATGCCAACCCTATGGATGTCAGTAATCTCCAGCTGAGTAGTAGTAAAATGGCAACAGAGTTTAAATCGTGAAATTTTGTGGTTTGCTACTAATCTGCTGGAGGTGGGAGGCACGTTTATGTGAACATTGCTTTATGCCTTCATATTACATGCTTAACTGGCTCTAGATGAGGATTTATGATTTTAACACTGCACTGAGCTATGTCGGGTGAAAGTGATCTCATTTTAGGGTCATAGGCTTACATAAGCATAGAGCTTAAAACACCTGAAGCAGGAATTCTAAAACAAAGATCAAATTGCAGTTATTGAGCTATGTAATTTGCATTCCCTTATCTTTTTATTTTTCTTTAACTAAGGACAGAGGAGCAGAAAACAATTTTATGTTTAACCTTATAATTATTCTGAAGTGATGACCTGAGTTAATTTCCTAAATTGCACCAAGATACTGTCAAAACAGCATATGATATACTGTATGTCACACAGTAACTCAGTGACATACAAGGGAATGTCTGCTAGTGTGACTTTCCCAATTAACTTCCATGTTATCTTTCATCATCCCCACTGTAAATGAAAAGCTAAATCCCATTTTGTCACCTCTGGGTAAATCTAGAATAACTCCTGTGACTTAAATGGATTTACTCAAAATTTACACTAGTAAGTTGAGATCAGAATCTGTGCATTGATCAGTATAAGAAAGCTTTCCATTAATTAATTGTGGTGTTGGCCATAAAACCAAGACATAAAAATGTTGCCACAACTGCAAAATAATTTCTAGATGCCTAACAATACAAAAAGTTCCCTTTTATCTAGATGAAAGTACTTCAAGTGACCTGTTGTTAGTATTATTTATTTGTATTATAGTAGTGTTCAGAGGCCCTAGTGAGAACTGGGACCCTATTGTGCTGGGCACTAAACAAGGACAAAATAGATACCCCTGTCTCAGAGAATATGCAGTCTAAGTAGAAATGAGGCATGACTGAAGGGTACAGAAAATTAGAGAGAGAGAGGAAAGACAAAGAGAAAATAATAGGAATATAACATTGCATATAATAAGCTCAGCTGCCATTTAGGCACCAAAAGAAATGGTTAGATTGTGGTAAGCTTTTTTGAAAATCTGGACCTTACTTAGTACCTACAAGGGAGGGGAGAGAGGTTTTTTGAAAAACTGACCTTACTTGTCCGTGCTGAGTACTTTAAAAACTGGCTTATGTGAAAATTTGATTTTAAATGAACAATTTGGAGGCTTTACAGGTTGTTAATGAGTCATTAATGGATCACTACATCCTTTGTAAATACCAGAAACATCAACAGATGACTACAGTGGATACTATTAAAAAGTCAGAATTGATGAATTGCGGTAGTTACTGCAGTATTTCTGGAACTTCCAGCCCTCTGTCTAGGGAATACCCCAAACAAACTTTAATAAACTTAACATTTATACACTACAGAGTAGTACAAAAGTCCTTTAAAGATTCTTCTGTGATGATTCATTTGGGAGGCTTCTTGAGCTTGTAGAAAATATCCCATGGCTGTGCTCCCCACCTCCAGGTCATTTCAATCACTGATATAAATCTAACTATCAGGATTTTAACCATCTTAATGTATGGGGCGGGGGTTAGTTTTGACATGCCACATGTTATTACCATCTATATCAGACTGTGTTTTGCTCAATCAAAACGTACACTGTCCAAAATCATAATTGTGACAGCACCACATATATCACGCTCTGGGGCAACTCTAGGATTGCCCCCATGCAGAAGACATTCAGGTATGCCTTGTATCACCACACAGCGATGTAAGTTTGTAAAACCCATCCGATGAGCTATCTGTTACTCTACTGGCTAGTCAGCTATCTCAGCCTGAAGTTTCCCATGCTATCACTCATTGTATTAAATCATAATGTTATTATCCGAATAGGGTCCTTGAAAGTTTATCTTTCCTAAGAATTGAAAGATCTATGGAACTCATTACAGAATTATAAAACTCATTTTAGGTTGGTCTACAGACTGATACAGTGATTGTTATTACTTCTAAATTGTCTGATTATTTCTTATTCCTTTCATATACATTCATGTGTAACTGAGGCTGTGACTAATGCTCTGCCAGTCTAACCCTACAGGCCAGTAATTTCCCACAGCTTTGCTTAACTAAAGACGTAGAGGTCTATTATTTTATTATATAAATAAAGGGCACTGCCTTTACAGATATTAATACACTGTTTAAACAACATTAGCACTGTGATTTAAAAAATCCAGAAAGTTCAAATCACAGCTGACACTCTGTCCTTTAATCACTTGGTGGTGCCTTTTGTCACATAGTGGATAGGCATTTTAAGATTAGTTATATTAGGACTTAGAATTTCATGGCTTTCAGCACTTTGTCTGTAGCAAATGTGGTGAAGTCTTCCATAAATATTGATCTCAGGGATGATACTGTATTGTGATAACACTGAAAACTGCACCAAATAAATGTCTAAGGCCGTACATATAGTGTATATACAACTCTAGCATAGGTAAAGTGCTCAGATATTCCCAGACTCTACATTCTTCAGGCCAGGAATTCTCTTTGCTGTATTTCTACAGCACCTTGCACAACAGGATTGTGACCTTGACTCCAATCCAGGATATAGAATGAACCCTCTTGGGTTCTACTGCAATATAAATAGTGGTGATGCCAACACAATAAACACATTAAAAACACGGAAGTGGTTAGTTGTCTAAACTAACTATAGTCTGTCTTTTGTGATAGTGACATGAGCTGGATTTTTGTGTTTCGGTTCTTCCAGAAACAGAATAGACATCCAAAAAGAATGGTATTTGGCTTCTCTGACCATAAGCTGAACAGAGGCAATCACAAGGAGGATTTCTCTTCCCCTATCGAAGGTGGAGACCAGAGCACTACTCCAACTTGCTGTACTACTCTCCTATTGAGATTATTGTTTGTATAGCATCCAAATGCTTAAGGCAAAGAGGCAGAGTTCTTGCTCTGAAGAACTTGCTTATTTTAGAGACTAACAAATTTATTAGAGCATAAGCTTTCGTGGGCTACAACCCACTTCTTCGGATGCATATAGAGTGAAACATATATTGAGGAGATATATATACACACATACAGAGAGCATGAACAGGTGGGAGTTGTCTTACCAACTCTGAGAGGCCAATTAAGTAAGAGAAAAAAACTTTTGAAGTGATAATCAAGATAGCTCAGTACAGACAGTTTGATAAGAAGCAAGTGCACACTTGCCCTTTCTTACCACTTCCTTGCATCTTCAAACCCTGAGCTGGATCATCCACTCTTTTTCTATTCTTTTTTTTTTAATTTTATTTTATTATAATATGCAGGTGAGGTAACATAAATAGGTGGTACCTATTTTTTATAGTTTTCATAGTTGTAACTGCCTTCTGCTCCTTTCATAGTTAGAGTGATGGCTGGATAAACAGCACTGCTACTGTTATTAGGGCAACCCCAACACACACAATATCTCCTGCCCAGACAAGATTGCATCCCTTCACATGGGACTGTATTCTTATCAAGGTAATGGGTAAACCCCACATCTGCTGCCAGCTACAATCAGTGGGTGGCGAGAGGGGAAGCTTCAAATAATTTTTTAAAGAAAAGTTAAAATGCAAGTTGAAGAAACTTGAATTAGTGGGTTTAAAGGGCATTCATGGTCATGCTCACACATTAGAGACATGTTAAATTGCTTTATTTGTTTCAGGAGTTAAGGCAGTCACAAAAAAACCCCAAACTGACAAAAAAATTAAAGTATGCCTGAGAATGGGAATGACGGCCAGAAATCTCTTTGTGTCCCAGGATTGACAGTGACTTCTTCTGTGGCTTTAGTTTCCCCACTTCTAAAATGGGGTTTGTAATATTTAATAATTAAAAAAAAACTTTAGATGGAAATGTTTTGACTTGCCCTAGTTCTGAGGAGCACATAGTTTTTGTTTGAAAATGGAAAATACTAAGTACCATTCAGATTCTCAGCTTTTTCCAGTCAATTGCAAGAACAGTTACATTGCAAACTCTTTGAGGGACTGTCATTTACCATATGTTTGTAGGTTATCTAGCACAAGGTGGGACCTGGTTAGGGGCCTCTAAGTGCTGTAGGAGTATAAATAAATTATTTAGTTTAATAATAGAAACTGGTGCCATAAAGTTAAGCTTCAATCTATGTTTTGTTATCCTGAGCTATCCATATAAATACTCTTCTCTCTTTTCCCTCTGACCCCAGTCATCCAGAAAGATTTGAAAATCTGATATCAAGATGAACTAACCTAAGAGTTCTAAGCAGCAGCCATCCTGGTATTATATGACCAGGGACAGGAAGTTGGGGAGTTGAAATCTCAGCATGCTTAGCAGTGGATAAGCTTTGGAATGGAAAACATCTCTGTAGTAGAGCTCTGTGAAACACTATCCAGAATGCTGAATTTGGTGAATTTTAGTCCAAGGGTGCATGAGTCCAGTTCAGACTAATCTATTGACTTCAATGCATTTCTGATGCATCAAACCAGCTAAACAGTTTGTTGTGTTGACTTTGGTATGCCCAGATCACCTTTTCAAATATGTTCCTCCCTAAACATCTTATCCCAAATGTTGGCCTCCATCCTGCAATGAGCTCTGCACATGCATGACCCCACACTCAGGTGGAATCTGATGGTCCTCAGTGGGTTCCTGTATGGGCACAAGGATCTGCCCACATAGCATTCTTTGCAGAATTGGGACCTTTGTTGTAACTCAAGAGTCTGATATTTCTTAATCCAACTATAAAATTACAAGTATTTGAAACAACCTCCTGAACCTGCATAGTTCTGTGTCAGCATATCTCTATTTATTGACTTTTTCTTCTCTTAAAAATAGAACTTTCATCCTTGGATGAGACTCTCGCTGACGTATCTGGCAGTTATACTATACTTCAAAGAACTTGACTGGGATGTTATCACAGGGATTTTCACCAAGTATAGAAAATCATATTTTTAGCCTAGAGCTGCGAAAGATTCGCTTGACATAGTATCGATAAGATTAGGATCACTGTACTAGAAGCCCTGGAGGCTGTTAAATTTATGATGACCCTAGAAAAAAAATTAATATAGAATACTTAACAGAGTCAGAGGTACTACATGAGAAAAGCGTAATGCCCTCCCTTTGCCACCCCACAAAATGCTGGATGAGCACTTGTTATAAGTAACATTGATTATCTTTTCCACTCTATGATGCAGTGGTCCTTCTATTTCCTCCCACAATTCTATCCAAACATTTTTACAGAATTCTAACTGCAGTCAAGGTTCACTACAAGCTTCACTACAAAAATTTTGTTTTAAGTAATTAAATAACACCCATTATTCTCAGATCAAAGCAAGGGTTTTCTTTCTTCCTTATCTGAAGTCATTTCTAGAGAACAACAACCATTTGTTTAAATATACCTGTTTGATGACTGCTGTATGTCTCCTCTGTGACTATCATCTGGGCATGTGGCCAACTATGATTATTTTTAAATAAAAAGACAGAAAAGTACATTTTTAAAAGTTATAAGACAGCAGCAAGCACAGTGAATTAACTGTGAATTCTCCCTAAAGGAATATTGTAGATTTTCTGTTCTCTTATGAGTCGTAGCGTGCATACCAGACAATACTCCTTATTTTTGGCATTTCTTTAGGACATTGTTATGTACAATGTCTCTCCTCCCATTCTTACTTCTTTCTACTCTTATTCTCCTGTTTACTCACCCTCTCCTGTCATACCCCCTGGTCCTCATCTGCCCACTAATCAACTAACTAAAGAAAAAGAAAAAAAAACAGAACAAACATGACGTGGACTTGTCATCACCTGAATCCCTGTGCTTGAACTACATGTTGTACCCTTTTCTCCCTGCCACTTTTCTTTTTGGGTTGTTATTTTTTTACAGCCCTTTCTAAACTAGGAAAATGAGTGTGTTGAGTACACGTTAGCTAACACATGTGCATAGGGCTCTAGACTGTAAACTCTTTGTTGTCTTTTTCAGACCCAGAGAGGAGTTCATGGTCCTGTTATAACTCAAATTAATTGATTGCCAATTAACTCAAGTTGACCAACACAATTGTAAATGCTAGTCTAGACACTCCACAAATGTTTGTGGTTTACTCTAGGACTTATCCTAAAGTAAACCACAAACATTTGTGTCCTGGAACAAATGTTTGTGGAGTGTCTAGGCTGTCATTTACAATTGTTAACTCGAATTAATTGGCATTCAGTTAACTTGAATGACAATAGATCCGCAAACTATAGTCTACCCATACCTTCAGATTGTAAAACCATGTTTTTGAAAGATCTGTGTTTGTACGTTGACTTGCACAAAGGGGCCCTGATCCTGGTTAAGGCCTATGGGAGATTATTGTATTATAAATAAATAATAAATAACAGTGTATGTCTCAAGTTATTAAACTGTGCAGAAATAAAATAAATTAAGCCTATTGAGAGTCAAAACAATACATTAGATAATATCTCATGTGCTGGCTTTTTCTAAATGGGCTTAATCAGCTTCTCAGAGCTTCTGTTTGCCAGCCTCCCTAAAGGAATATTGTAGATTTTCTGTTCTCTTATGAGTCGTAGCATGCATACCAGACAATACTCCTTATTTTTGGCATTTCTTTAGGACATTGTTATGTACACTGTATTTCTCAGAGGATCATAAATTAAATTCTGGCTTTACTTCACTATTGTAAATGCAGACCAACTTCAATGAAGTTGATTGTTATTCTGGATTTACGCTAGTGTAAATCAAAGTAGAAAATGGTCCTCTAATTTCCAAGTTCTTAGAAAAGTAGTAAAGTCAAACCCCAGTAGACTTCAATTCTCACATATTTTTTCAGGTTAAAAAGCTTTCACGCTGATTTCAAAGAGGAGAAACTTCTTTTAACAAAATATAAACTAGGGCTGTCGATTAATCGTAGATAACTCATGCAATTAACTCAAAAAAATTAATCACGATTAAAAAAATTAATCACGATTAATTGCAGTTTTAATCGCACAGTTAAACAATAGAATACCATTTGAAATTTATTAAATATTTTTGGATGTTTTTCTACATTTTCAAATATATTGATTTCAATTACAACATAGAATACAAAGTGTACAGTGCTCACTTTATATTATTTTTATTACAAATATTTGCACAGTAAAAATGATAAACAAAAGAAATAGTATTTTTCAGTTCACCTCATACAATACCGTAATGCAATCTCTTTATTGTGAAAGTGCAACTTACAAATGTCAATTTTTTTTTGTTACGTAACTGCACTCAAAAACAAAACAATGTAAAACTTTAGAGCCTACAAGTCCACTCAGTCCTACTTCTTGTTCAGCCAATCGCTAATACAAACAAGTTTGTTTGCATTTACAGGAGATAATGTTGCCCTCTTCTTATTTACAATGTCACCTGAAAGTGAGAACAGACATTCACACTGCACTTTTGTAGCCGGCATTGCAAGGTATTTATGCGTCGGATATGCTAAACATTCATATGCCCCTTCATCCTTCGGCCACCATTCCAGAGGACATGCTTCCATGCTGATGACGGTCATTACAAAAATAATACATTAATTAAATTTGTGACTGAACTCCTTGGGGGAGAACAGTATGTCTCCTGCTCTTTTTTACCCACATTCTGCCATATATTTCATGTTATAGCAAACTCGGATGATGACCCAATACATGTTGTTCGTTTTAAGAACACTTTGTCTGCAGATTTGACAAAACACAAAGAAGGTACCAATGTGAGATTTCTAAAGATAGCTACAGCACTCGACCCAAGGTTTAAGAATCTGAAGTGTCTTCCAAAATCTGAGAGGGATGAGGTGTGGAGCATGCTTTCAGAAGTCTTAAAAGAGAAACACTCCGATGTGGAAACTACAGAACCCGAACCACCAAAAGAGAATCAACCTTCTGCTGGTGGCATCTGACTCAGATGATGAAAGTGAACATGCATCGGTCTGCACTGCTTTGGATCGTTATCAAGCAGAACCCCTCATTAGCATGGACTTATGTTCTTTGGAGTGGTGGCTGAAGCATGAAGGGACATGCTTCAACACATGCTTTAATGCATCTGGCATATAAATGTCTTGTAATGCCGGCAACAACAGTGCCATGAGAATACCTGTTCTCACTGTCAGGTGACATTGTAAACAAGAAGTGGGAATCATTATCTCATGCAAATGTAAACAAACTTGTTTGTCTGAGCGACTGGCTGAACAAGAAGTAGGACTGAGTGGACTTGTAGGCTCTTAAGTTTTACATTGTTTTATTTTTGAATGCAGTTATTTTTTGTACATAATTCTACATTTGTAAGTTCAACTTTCATGATAAGGAGATTGTATTACAGTGCTTATATGAGGTGAATTGAAAAATCCTATTTCTTTTGTTTTTATAGCACAAATATTTGTAATCAAAAATAAATATAAAGTGAGCATTGTAAACTTTGTGTTCTGTGTTGTAATTGAAATCAATATATATAAAAATGTAGAAAACATCCAAAATATTTAAATAAATGGTATTTTATTATTGGTTAACAGTTCGATTAATCATGATTATTTTTTTTAATCACTTGATAGTCCTAATGCAAACTATTCACCCAACCCATCTTTAGCTGCTGAAAGCTGGCAAATCAAGCAAGTTTGGCTTTTCATCTGTGTTACAAAAATGTAGTAAAGAAAATCATGTTTTGCTATTGCAAGTTATCCCATTTGTGCCAGGGAAAGTTCTTTTTTTACTTTGCAAAAATGAATATAATGTATCAGAGGAATGGAGAGGCTGGGCAAAAGAAAAATTCTGCTTGTTGTGGTTCATTTTTGCAAGCAAAGCTATGCCACGTTATTAGCAATGGTCTCCCCGCCAATGGATAGTGTGAGCTCTCACTTATGTAAAGGAACATGTTAGAGAAAATACAATGTTCATATTGCAGAATCAAATCTGAAGAATACTGGTTTGAAAATTACTACTGCTGAGGCCCACAAGGCTATATGTCCTGAGACGCTGTGCTTGTGGTTAGTACGGACATGCTATTGTTCTTCCAAAAGAGATTAGATTTTTTTTTAAGTTGCATTTCCATGGCTCTGGTGAATCAGGACTTGTGTCCTGCAGATAACAGCGTGATGAAAACTACAGAGAGATAACGATGCAGCACTTTGGTTTTCTGAGGCAGACCTCCCAGGTAGCTGACTGCAGAATAGCATGTGAAAAGAAAAAGTGTGTGTGAAGGATATAGGTACATGGCTTTTTGCCCAGAAAGGAGTTTGTTTAAATTTTGGCTGAATACTGTCCTTCTGGAACATCTCTCTCTCCCCCTTTATTAGTGTTTAGGTTGACACTTTTTGTTGAGATTCAACAAAAGTTGTTGCTAATCGGGCCAGATCCTCAGCTGACCAGCTCTATGAGGTCAGTGGAACTATGTCAGTTAACACCAGCTGGTCCAATCACATTTATGTATTTTGGGTTTTTCCATGTTTATGAATAACACTTCTTAAATAAAACAGCAAAATAATGGATCATTTCACAGTGGAGAAAAGCATTGGTTTGGGTTTATATATGCTTGTGATAGTTACTATAAAGGCTTCATTGAATATTATTAGATCAAGTGCAGAAATTAATTAAGGCTTAGGGAAGGCTTTGATTAAATCCAGAGTAGTTACTGTACTTCCCAACTCAGTGTACGTGAGAAGAGCCAGTGCACATTGTATTCCCTACACTTTCCTACATTTTCAAGTTCCATGTGGACAACACATTAATTACATTCATTTTCTTCTTCTTTGTAACTGAGAAAGGCACCAGTTCTTGATACTCACTTGTAATTCTAAAGCCATAAACACAATACTTAGGTAGCTTTCTCACTTATACAGAAGAGCAGGAGTTACATTGTGTGACTGATAAATTGTTTTCCATGAGGATGAAAGCCTGCAGATTCATATCTGACTATCATTATTTACTCTATCAACTTTTGAGTGTCCTGTGTTTGTCTCTGACAGATATCTAAAATCTAGGTTGGTTCATTCTCCAACCACATTCCCATCCATGAGTGGAGAAGATCCAAGAGGTGAGCGTGGTTAGCTACATTCATGGCACCATTCTTCTCTCTTCCAGACTCCAGAGAACATTCTGCAGTTCAAAGGTCTATAGTGGGGAACTGATCCTTCCTTAGAGGTTTTTAAGGTCAGGCTTGACAAAGCCCTGGCTGGGATGATTTAGTTGGGAATTGGTCCTGCTTTGAGCAGGGGGTTGGACTAGATGACCTCCTGAGGTCCCTTCCAACCCTGATATTCTATGATTGGGTGGGCTGGGAGATGGTTACAGGGTTTGGGATGAAATTCAGACCAGTGAGGGGTTGTATCACCGCTTACCCTGTAACCCTGATTGCCTCACAATGCTTTCCTGGGATGCTCACTGTCAGCCTACTAGCATGCAGGTCAAACCCTGAGTGTCTGTGTGCTATGCAGCCAGCTCTGGTTCAGCAACTCTGACCCCAACAGTCTGTCTACAGCCCCACTCTGGCTTCCACAAGCCTTGGTTATAACCAGCAAAGTGACCCCAACACACTCCCAATCCTGAATTTTGCCAAAACTATGTGCTCTGTAAAATCCAGCCCTCTTCTGGAGAGTTCTGAGAAATAATAGGGTTCCTTTGTTCCTCTAAATACACAAAACCACATCACTGCTTATTTACTTAACTGGGATAAATACTCCCTTCCCTTAAAACACAGCCCTGGGTTGTTTTATAGTACATACAAAACAAATTTATTATCAATAGGACATAGGTTAAGTGATGCCAAGTAAAAAAGAATAAAGTTAAAAGGGTTACAAGCCATTAAAAGTGAAAACATGCATCTAAAAGTCTAAAAATCTAGCAAGGTACAGGCTTTGTTCAAGCTGGTTTCTCTCACCTATCTTCCTTCTTCCCAGCCATGGCTAACTTTTCCTAAGCCAAGACCTTCAACAGAAGTACAAGGTGCTGGCTTCCTTTGTCTTCCTGGGTGAAATATCTTTCCCTAAACAGATTTCGCACCTATATTTAGTTTCCAGAGACTTCAGTCACCCCTTGATTGAAGGACCCATCTTTCTCAGCTTGCAAGAGCTCTGTTATCTTGTGTCTGTCTAGTGATGGATACCAAAGATGGCTTCGGTCTTCCCTTATAGCTTCAACAGTTCAATTACTTTGTTTCCAGAGGCAGCATGACCTCATGCTTCCCTTCCTGTGGGCTTCCCGTCTCCCTGTATGTAAATGAGGCTTCCATTGTTTTGATGCCACCATCCTTAATTTACATGGGAAACAGGTAAATAGCTGCCTTCTCTCCTGTGTGGGTGAGACTTGTTTCTCCCTGTTTGGCCACAGACTAGAAAGTATAATATCATTAAGTATCCATATTTTCTCATAATACATATATTTCATTATGATATTAATCACCGGTGTGTCATTAGCTTTGAGAAAAAAACTCACTCTGTACACTTTTATAGTACAGTAATATTGTATCCAATCAATTGATTCAATTGCTTATCACTTCAGGATCAGCCCCTGTTTCTATAAACCAGTAAACCTTTTAAATGGATTCTTTGAAAACTCAAACCAAGATTCTATTTCCTGTAGACTGTTGATGCCATGCTGGCGTCTGCCCCACTTGTTTGCTTAATAGCTTTGTTGACTTGATATGTAAAAATGGACCTTCATTGTCTCTGCCTGATGACCAGAGTGGTCAGAGAAGAAAATACACCTTCCTTTGTCTAAGGCTGACCTGTCTACCAACTCCCCCTGGCATGCCTGGTTTAAACACACTTGAGTAATGAGTCCAGCATACATCAATAGCTCTTCATACCCACTGTGTAGATACATCACACAAGAATATTAATGATCAGTGAGTTATTTGTTTTCAAATGATACTTCACAAGACATATTTTGTACAAAGATTGCTCAATAGCATGTAGGGTGCGCATACAGAGGAGCTTAGGATCACACCTCCCCCCTTACAAAGCTGCAGGAAGATTAGCCATTGGCTGACCCAGAGGCAGCAGGTCAGAGCCCTCTTTTCTGCACAAGGCATCTGCCACCATATTTTCTTTCCCCTTTCTGTAGAAGAAACCTGTTTTGCCACCTTTGTCCGATTACAGTCTCCAGGACAGAATAGCAGCAAGTATCCATCATTTCACTTACAGAGTTGTTACAAATATTTCACAGTGACACGAATGACCAGTGTGGTGTTAGATTTCAAATGAGGTATTACATGTCACCGTTTAAATAAATATCATGATACTAGTGTGTGAGGTGTAGTGAGTAGGTGAGGCCTGACAAGCGCTGCTGACAGAGTGGTGAACCACAAATGGGCCTCTGTGTCACAGAGATGAATGGGGTTTGCCAAGGATACATATATCTTCCTCCTTCCTGTGCGCATAGGCAAAAATGATATTACAGTATGTGGCCATGTTATCTTTTTTCCAGTTTTTGACCATCTCTAATTCCCCACCACTCTGAAGCACCACATGCAGCAGCTGCCAAGGGATGTCCTCTGGAATATATCTTCCAGCTGGGCAACTAAGGACCTGGGGCTGGGAACCAGAGCTAGTGTGAAGATCCTGTGGGCCATAGGGTTGGGGAATGTGTCCCTCTGCCTATTCCAAGGGGGTTGCGGGCAGTGCCTGGTTTTGGTACCTCTGCTGCTGTTGGTGGGTGTAGCGTGTGCCATTGGGGGATCTGTTCAGCGTAACAATAACGCTTGCAGAACAGCGCATTGTCTCTGGCTGATTGACACACTGACAGGTAATATTATTGAACAAGAGCCCAATGTCCCTTGCTTGTCATCCTCTCACACTGAACAAAATGTTGAAGTCTAAAGACAAAACCAAAGAATTAGCAGCTACCCCTGAGAGCCAGCACTGTATTCTTACCTTCTTACTCACTGTTCACTTAGGCAAAGCTCCCTACCAGTGCTTTGCATGAGTGTGCACTGCAGGACCAGACTCAGACTCAATTCCATAGCCCCTTTCCCTATCAGACCAAGCTAAATGTGTCTTACACCCAGCAGTGGGGGGGGAAGGATATTCATCTTGTTCTTGCTCTTCAAACAAATCAAAACAAGAAAGCCTAAAACACACCTATTACACATGCCTTTATACCCGGTTTCTCCTCCTTGCCCCCAATAAATATAAACTAAAGCGCCTTCTAATTTTTTTAAATGTAAAACTGGAAAAAAAGTCTAAGGCCAAGATTTTCACAAGTGACTAGTAATTTGGGGTTCTCAGTTTTTGGGTTCTAAACTGAAGACGTCTAAAAGGGGTCTTTTCAAAAAGCATTGGTTTTCAGAAAGCACTAAGCACCCAACTTCTCAAAATTGACCCTTTTAAAGTGTCTCAAATTGAACACACAAAAATAAACGGGAAAATATGAGTAACAGTCTGAGCTTCTTTGGGCATTTCTCAGAGGTTTTGGCCTGACTATTTAGATGATTTCCTTCTTCAGTTGACCTGCTTGTAAACATTGTGGGCAGGGATGATAATGTGGGTGAGATCAGTTTGAAAAATCTGTCACAACAAATGGAGATTCCATTTGACCATCCTCTTCAACTGTTGCTGTGATGTGCAACAGGTGTTACCAGTGATCCCAAAATGAGCAATGGCGTTTCACAAATGAAAAGTGACTGGCTTAGTACCATTTACAAAAAAAGGACAAGAAAAATGTCTAGTTTTATTTAGAGCTGCTGTGAACATTTGTTTTCTATGATTTCACAAACACCAAAAATTGCATGTATTTATTTGCAAAATTTAAGGGACTTAAAGTTATTTGCAATGTAGCATAAAAGTACTCAAAAGTCCATTTTAACTGCAAATGTATACTAGCCTAAGCAAAGCAAGATGGCACTGATTTGTAATTAGAGCTGGTTAAAAACTGGGGGCAGGCGGGTGAATCCCTGAAAAAATGGAAAACTATTTTTTGAAAGAAAGTTCAAAAATTTCTTCTTTTTATGAATCCTTTGTCCGGTTTGTCCTTGTCTGTCCCTCCACGAATGCAAGTCAACGCCACACCATTCTATTTTCTTGCGAGCATGTTCTTTCCATTTCTGGCCAAAGAGTTTTGTCATGGGATCAGCCCAGCGCGTTTTTGGTCTGCCCAGTGGTCACCTGTGGTCTCTGGGATCCAGTCACTGAGGCGGGTTGTCGACCTATTGTCTTGCCTGCAGACTACATGACCCGCCCATCTTTGCTTCATGACGTACATTGCCTGCACTACATCGGTCACCTCTGTACGCCTTGTGATCTCCTAATTCGGTATGTGATCACGGAGCGATATCTCACACATTCGCCTTTCCATTGCTCTCTGGGTGATAGTGAATTTTTCTTCCTCCGCTTTCGTCGTTGACCAGCTTTCTGCTCCATATCTCATTGCTGGCAGAACAGTGGAGTGAAACAGTTCTTTCCTTTTCTTCAAGGGCAGTTCATCATCCATTAGCAATGTCTTTATTTTGTTGAAACTTGCCCACTCCACCTTTCGCCTCCTACTGCATTCCCCTTTGAATGAGTTGTCTCTGCTCAGCTACTGACCCAGGTAAATATAGTTGTCGACCTCCTCATTTTCTTTCCTGTTTACGGTGATGATTCCTTCTGCACAATGCTCATTCTGCATCCACTTAGTCTTCGATGTGTTCACTTCCAACCCGATATCAGTTCCAGTAATTGGTAATAATTTACAAATATTTAGTAGTTCAACATCATCTTGTCTTTCAGATAAAGAAAATAGGGATAGAGCTTGAGAGGTAGTATGACTTGCAGGGTGTAATGGACGGGGGCTTAGGCAGACTGGCTTGGCAGTCACAGCTGGGCAGAAGTCTGCCCATAAGGGACAGTAGTCACCAGGCTGGAGCTGGAAGAATTGCAAGAGCCAGGTTCTGTAAGCAAAAGTCAGGCCAGTGTTAGAGACCAGAGGTAGTACCAGGCTGGAATCAGGAGGCAAGAGTCAGAGTCATTGTCAGACTGGAGTCAGAGGCAGAACCAGGTTAGAATAGAGAGGCAGGAATCAGGGCCAGAGTCAGGCTGGAGATCAGGAGATCAGTGTCTGGCATTGCAGCAGACCAAAGTCTGTGTGATTGCCCAGACAATTTCCTGGGCAACCCTTGGGGTTAAACAGGCGGCTTGGTCAATCAGAGGGCTGCAGGGTACTGTCACTCGTAGGGTTGCCAACCCTCCAGGATTGTCTTTAATCTTTAATTAAATGTAATTTAATTGAATCTTTAATTAAAGACTATGTCATGTGATGAAACCTCCAGGAATACATCCAACCCAAATTGGCAACCCTAGTCACTCTGGGTCTCTTGGATGGCACTTCCTGAGGCACCTACTCTCCATAGTGGTCCCTGGCTGTGCCTTTGCATGGCCTCCTGGTGGCACTGTGGGAATATCAGCTGTGCTGGGCTCTGCAGACCTGGCTTCTGGTCCCTTACAAGGAGAAGAGTGGTTTAATGGTTTTGGACTAGGAATGGGAGTGATGTATTGGGCTGCTATATTGGCTGTATTAAAATCAATGGAAAAACTCCCATTGACTTTAGTTGGGCCAAGATTTCACCCCGGGTTCTAATCCTGGCACTGCCACTGCCTTGGTCCTTATGTATATACACTAGAAGCACTACAATGGCACTTACTACGCCGATGGAAGGGGTTCTTCCATTGCTGTAGTAAACCCACCTCTTTGAGAGGAGGTAGCTGTGTCAGTAGAGTTCATCCTTCGACCTAGCAGTGTCTCCGCCAGCGCTTAGGTTGACTTAACTACATTGCTCAAGGTATAACATTTTTCATAGTCCTGAGTGATATAGTTAGGTCAACCTAACTTGGTAGAGTAGACCAAGCCGAAGTCTCAGTTTGCCATCCATAAAAAGGGAAAGACAATATTTACCTTCTCAATGCACATCTTAATACATATGAGCAAGAGTCTGCAGGATCGGGCTCAGAGATTGTAAAGTGCCAATACAGGCAACCGTGGCTTTGTCTTAACTAGGAAATGTGGTTGAGTTTAACTTGGGCTTAGCTAGTGTAGGTGGAGCTCAATGGAAAAGGTGGAGACAGAACATACAGCCCCCTGATTTGCAGACCTGTACTTAACCCCCTCCATCTTGGAGAGCTCCCTCTCCTCTGTCTGACAACTTATTCAAAATTTTTAAAAATATGGATTTTTCACATAAAAATGACATTTAATTCAGAGTGTGAAAAACATTTTGTGTGAAATAATATAAGATTTCAGTAAGTTCACAGAAGTTTCATGAACTCAAAACCAGGTAAAATTTTAATTGGTGGGGAGGAAGGACCAAGACATTTTCTTTTCCTTTATACATATTTTACCCAGATCTAGTTTTTATTTCTTTTACAACAGTTTTCACACAACTCTGTTCTCACGGGCTCACAGCCTGTTATTTTGGTGCAATGGTTATGTTTCCCTAAGTTGTAACATAAATAAGGAAAATCTCTCACTGTGTTGTTTTTAAAATTCTAACTACCTTTGTAAATGATGATGATGTGATTGCATTGTGCAACCTAATGCTGACCTATATTCAAGGGAGCTCCCCCACAAATGACTGTGGTACCTGGGAACTAATTGTGATGTGACTTCATAACTGAAATGTTATCTCCACTGGGGACAGTAGTACTAATGGAAAATTTTTTGCAGCCCTGGTTAATCAGCTGTGACGCCACTCCAGGCAGTCTATGTTTTGCAGGTTGGTAAACATAATGAACTTGGGAACTGACCAGACTCTGCAAATAAGCTGTGTTGTCTGAGCAATCCCCACAGGTGGGGACATCTCTAATGTGAAGCCATGCTGTGAAACACTTTTAAGTATGTGTGGCAAAAAGGTTTACAAATATTCATTGCCTTGCAACCTTGGGCTATGAATGTGTCAGCTTTTATAAGCTAAGCCATGTTGAGTCTAATCATGGAAAAACTTCCAAGAAAAACACAGGTGCTGCAGAAAGCAATATTGGTGATTCAGTAGATGGGAGTTTTCCTGATAAGTTGGTATTGAACCAATGCCCCAGTCTGGTTATGGGGGATATATGACCGTATAAAGCATATGCCTTGGCAGGGTTGGGGGGAGAGGAAGAGAAGAGTTAGTTAGAAAAAAATACTGTTCTTCACCTAATTTAATCACTCATGATAAAACCAGATAACCAACCAGCTATGGGTTTAAATTACTAGGGAGGAAGTTTGTGATCTCTAGTTTTCTACTAATTTTATACTTCTCAAAAACATAATTTGAGAATTTTGTAAAACCTGTAACTCCACAAGGTTTTCCCAGCTTGTCATGAAAGAATTTACCTAAGAGTGTTGATTGACCCTGCAGTCTGGGTTATATTCCATCTTGAGTGCTTGTACTCTATGTAAATTCCTCTTGCAGTTCCATTCACTTCCAAGCCCTGCACATGTGGGATGAAGGGCAGTAGCTACATATTCCTTCTCTTGCACGCTTATCTCTTGAGGTGTGGTGGAAGTGGTCACTGGTGCCTGTCTTCAGCCCCTCCATTGGGGTTGGTCTTGTACAAAGTCCCACAAGGCTCAATCTTCCAGCTTTTGTCCTGTGATGAGGAGTACTAGGGTAAATGCTGTATTTAATACTGGACAAATTCAAAGTACTAGTACTGATCTTTAAAACATTACATGTCCAAGGACTTTACTACTTTAGAAACTGCCTCTTCACCTGTGATTTCTTAATGAATCTGAACTCGGAGGAGAAACTAGAGTTGACAGAGGTCAGGGGGAAACTGGCAGAAAAGAATTCTCAGGGTTTCAGCTGTGGACCATTATAGCAGAGGAAATTAGAATGATCCCAAATCCAGTGATCTTCATGGCTAAATGAAAAAAATGTGCATACACTTTCCCCCACATAAAAGTAGGACTAGTTTGAAGTTAAAGAAGAATAAAGAAAGAGGAGGATTTTTTTTTTTAAATCTAAGCAACGGCAACTATTAAAGAGTAGAACACATTATCATCCTGCATGATCTTTTGTTATGTGATTCTTTATTATTTACTTTTCACTTAGATTTCACAATGATTGGTGCATTAGACATGCCTAGATAAATACGGGTGTGATGGCTCAGAGGTGAGCTGCACCAGAGCTCTCTCCCCCACTGTGATGGGGCATGTGGCCTACACTGGCTGGTAAGAAGTTAATGAAGCCCTAGGGAGGCTGCACAGAAAGCAGCCAATGGGAAAGGGGCTGCGAGGAGCAGCCAATCAGGGCCAGGCAGGCCCATATGAGAAGAGCTGCAGGGAAGAGCAAGTTTAGTTGCTCCCTGGAGCTCAAGGAGGGAGGACTGGATGCCTTGCAGGAGGAGGAAAACTAGATCGTTGGACAGAGAAGAGCTGGGCAGGATCAGGGGAGTGAGAGCAAGCTCCTGGCTGACTGACAAGACTGGCATGCTAAGGCCCTGAGATAAGGGTGGGGAAGTTGCTGGAGCTGCAGGGAAGCAGCCCAGGGAAGTAGACTGATAGGTTGGAGGAGACACAGAGCATGGTTGCCATCTACAGGGTCCCTGGGCTGGGATCTGGAGTGAGTGGGGCCCGGGTCCCCTCCTCACCCCCACTTGCCATTGAGGAAGTGGCTGGACTGCTGAACTGCGGTACATTCCTCTGGAAGGGGGGGGGGGAGCACAGAGTGTGGCACAGCCAGAGGGCTGTGTCCTGAAGAGGACACTGCAGTCCTTAGAGCGACACAGGTACAGGAGTAGAAGTGACGGCAGGCGAGACACCACTGAGAGTCAGTGTACCAACCTGTGGAGATGATATGCAAGATGACCAGCAGGAGGCACTAGCATGGTGAGTCGCACCCCATCACACCCACTTTTCCCCATAGGCAGTGTTTTCAACTTTACCCACCCTTCTCTGTTCTCATGGGGGACTTCAATCACCCTGACATCTGCTGGGAGAGCAATACAGCAGTGCACAGACAATCCAGGAAGTTTTTGGAGAGTATTGGGGACAACTTCCTGGTGCAAGTGCTGGAGGAATCAACTAGAGGCCCTGCTCACAAACAGGGAAGAATTGGTAGGGGAAGTAGAAGTGGGTGGCAACCTCGGCAGCAGTGACCATGAGATGGTCGAGTTCAGGATCCTGACAAAAGGAAGAAAGCAGAGCAGCAGAATACGGACCCTGGAGTTCAGAAAAGCAGACTTTGGGTACGTCTATACCCAGCCGCTAGTTCGGCGGCTGGCAATCGAAGTTCTGGGTTCGACTTATCGCGTCTTGTCTGGACGCGATAAGTCGAACCCGGAAGTGCTCGCCGTCGACTGCGGTACTCCAGCTAGACGAGAGGAGTACCGCGGAGTCGACGGGGGAGCCTGCCTGCCGCGTGTGGACCGAGGTAAGATCGAACTAAGGTACTTCGAACTTCAGCTACGTTATTCACGTAGCTGAAGTTGCGTACCTTAGTTCGATTTGGGGGGTTAGTGTAGACCAAGCCTTTGACTCCTTCTGGGAACTGATGGTCAGGATCCCCTGGGAGGCTAATATGAGGGGGAAAGGAGTCCCGGAGAGCTGGCTGTATTTTAAAGAAGCCTTAGTGAGGGCGCAGGAACAAACCATCCCTGTGTGCAGAAAGAATAGCAAATATGGCAGGCGACCAGCTTGGCTTAACAGAGAAATCTTCGGTGAGCTTAAACACAAAAAGGAAGCTTGCAAGAAGTGGAAACTTGGACAGATGACTAGGGAGGAGTATAAAATTATTGCTCGAGCATGCAGGGATGTAATCAGGAAGGCCAAGGCACAATTGGAGTTGCAGCTAGCAAGGGACGTGAAGGGTAACAAGTAGGGTTCCTACAGGTATGTTAGCAACAAGAAGAAGGTTAGGGAAAGTGTGGGACCCTTATTGAATGGGGGAGGCAACCTAGTGACAGATAATGTGGAAAAAGCTGAAATATTCAATGCTTTTTTTGCCTCGGTCTTCACAGACAAGGTCAACTCCCAGACTGCTGCATTGGGCAACACAGTATGGGGATGAGGTGAGCAGCCCTCAGTGGTGAAAGAACAGGTTAAGGACTATTTAGAAAAGCTGGACATGCACAAGTCCATGGGGCCGGATGCAATGAATCCGAGAGTGCTGAGGGAGTTGGCAGATGTGACTGCAGAGCCATTGGCCATTATTTTTGAAAATTCATGGTGATTGGGGGAAGTCCTGGATGATTGGGAAAAGGCAAATATAGTGCCCATCTTTAAAAAAGGGAAGAAGGAAAATCCGGGGAACTACAGCCTCACCTCAGTCCCCAGAAAAATCATGGAGCAGGTCCTCAAGGAATCCATTTTGAAGCACTTGGAGGAGAGGAAGGTGATCAGGAACAGTCAACATGGATTCCCCCAGGGCAAGTCATGCCTGACCAAACTGATTGCCTTCTATGATGAAATAACTGGCTCTGTGGATATGGTGAAAGCAGTGGACGTGATAAACCTTGACTTTAGCAAAGCTTTTGATATGGTCTCCCACAGTATTCTTGCCAGCAAGTTAAAGAAGTATGGATTGGATGAATGGACTATAAGGTGGATAGAAAGCTGTCTAGATCGTCAGGCTCAACGGGTAGTGATCAATGGCTCAATGTCTAGTTGGCAGCCGGTATCAAGCAGAGTGCCCCAGGGGTCGGTCCTGGAGCTAGTTTTGTTCAACGTCTTCATTAATTATCTGGATGATGGAATGGATTGCACGCTCAGCAAGTTCATGGATGACACTAAGCTGCGGGAGAGGCAGATACGCTGGAGGTTAGGGATAGGGTCCAGAGGGACCTAGACAAATTGGAGGATTGGACCAAAAGAAATCTGATGAGGTTCAACAAAGACAAGTGCAGAGTCCTGCACTTAGGATGGAAGAATCCCATGCACTGCTACAGGCTGGGGACTGACTGGCTAAGCGGCAGTTCTGCAGAAAATGACATAGATGAGAAGCTATATATTAGTCAACAGTGTGCCCTTGTTGCCGAGAAGGCCAACAGCATATTGGGCTGCATTAGTAGGAGCATTGCCAGCAGATGGAAGGAAGTGATTATTCCCCTCTATTCAGCACCAGTGAGGCCATATCTGGAGTATTGTGTCCAGTTTTGGGCCCCCCATTACAGAAAGGATGTGGACAAATTGGAGAGAGTCCAGCGGAGGGCAACATAAATGATTAGGGGGCTGGGGCACATGACTTATGAGGAGAGGCTGAGGGAACTGGGCTTGTTTAGTCTGCAGAAGAGAAGAATGTGGGGGATTTGATAGTAGCCTTCAACTACCTGAAGAGGGGGTTCAAAAGAGGATGGAGCTAGTTTGTTCTCAGTGGTGGCAGATGACAGAACAAGGAGCAATAGTCTCAAATTGCAGTGGGGGAGGTCTAGGTTGGATATTAGGAAAAACTATTTCTCTAGGAAGGTGGCGAAGCACTGGAATGGGTTACCTAGGGAGGTGGTGGAATCTCCATCCTTAGAGTTTTTTTAAGGCCCGGCTTGACAAAGCCCTGACTGGGATGATTTAGTTGGGGTTGGTCCTGCTTTGAGCAGGGGGGTTGGACTAGATGACCTCCTGAAGTCTCTTCCAATCCTAATCTTCTATGATTCTATTATTCTCCCAAACTGGAACTCTGTAGTTCACCCTACTTTAAACTGGATCACCAGGACATAAGATCCCCTATTCCCACTGTATGGCCATGGTTATAGGGTGATCGGAGCCTTACACCCACTTGCAGTCCTTCATGAGTGAACCCCCTGAGAGGACAGATTTCATTGTCCTCACCTCTCTCTGGGTGGAACCCCACAGTTCTACCACTCTTAGACTTGATCCTGGAGTGACATCCTTCCTGTTTCTAGCCATGTTAACATGACAGACCCAACTGAAATTGTTACCTGTAACATACTTCTCTCTGGAAGCCTATGATCAGTGGCAAATTAAAGTGATTCAAAATAGCTCCTTCCAAACAAACATTTTGTCCATTCACCGAAAGTACAGATAAGGCATAAGAAATGGGTTAAGACCACAAAAGGTGTCCCTGCCTGGGTCTTGCCTAAAGCTCATCACCTCTTTCAAGATTTAGGTGAGCCTACCTGCTTCAGACACACCCCACAGAGCCTCTACCTCAGTACCACAGCCCTGTTGCATTGTCTTTAGGCAAGACCCAGGCCGGAAAACTTTGTGATTTGGTTGTTGAGTTGCTCATTGCTAATCCTACCTGCAAGTCACTAGCTAAATAAGAAACTTCTGGTTTACAGTTTTGTCCAGTTAATTCAGTTTGAAACAAAAACCACATTTTCCGCCTCTTCCCTCCCTAAGAAACCATTGACAATGTTGTTACCATCTTTGGGGAAATATGCACCAAAACTGAACTTAACGTTTAGCCATTCTTCTTTATTTGTTTCTCCTCAATAAGCATGTCTAGATTTTCTTGCTGGGTATCCAACTTTGAACTTTAGGCCCAGATTTTTAAAGCTATTTAGATGTTGCTGAGCTCAGCACCCAAACCTAAGGGCAATAAAGCAGTTACTTTATTCTAAAATGTTCAATGTATTTATTGCCAATCCCAAGGGGAATGGTTGTAACAGTCTGTAGAAATTTGCCAAGTCTTTTTTTTTCTTTTTCATAATTCCAATTGAAGTTGTAATTTGTACTGTTTCTATTTAATAATCCCCATGAGTGACATTTGTCCATATCTTGAATACTACAGATATTTAAATATAGTTATATATATATGGCATATGGATAGTCCTGGGTTTTGAATCTCTCCCAAAATATTTCTTTGGCTGCCTTTGTATACTGTGGGCTGTTTTTTCTAACCAAATACTAATGAATGTTTGGCTACAGAAGGAGAGTTTCACACAGAGGGCCACAGTTGCTGTCTACCATTGTTGTATAACATTAATTCATATATTGATTACCTCTCACTAATAAGCTGTTCCCTCCTTAAGTGGCTGAGTTTCAATACTGAACACGTACATATATTTATAACTCTTATGGAAGAGAAGGGTGTTTGTTGCTGACTGGTCTTTTTTTCATGTTACAAATAGTATTTCAAATCACTTTGCTGCTGAGTAGTAATTGAAATGACAGGAGTTTTATTCGGGTTTCTAATTTGACTCCCCAGGATGCATCTGTTAAAACCTATCACAACACCAAAATGAAGATACAAAATGGCCAGCCCATCAAAACCATCTTTGCAACCCTGCGGATTGTTAAACTGATTTGAGGCATTTTATGAGTCTGCTTAGGAAAATTAATATCTTTTTTTTAAAGTGCAGTATTGTAGGTATAAATGAAAGTCTTTTCATTTCTAGAATTGCAGTTCATGTTTAAGCTTTGATTCCAAATACATGGATTTTGACTGTTTCATCTAAACATAAAGAAGGAGAGTTTTACTTAACTACTATGCTATGCCCTGGTGTTGTACTTGCAATTTTTCCTTGAGATCCCTTCAAGACTGTATAGTAGCATGGACAATATCTCTCATTCCCTGGGGCAGTATTGGCAAGGACTTACACTGTGGCTATCTGCATGAAACCTGCCCTATGAATAGCATTTGTCATTTGTCATGTATTAGAAGAAATTGTCTGTTCCTGATGACAGCTGATCTTATGTACAGACAATATTTGTCAGTGCACAGACTGATTCTTTTTCATTACGATAGCATTTGCCACAGTCAATCCATAATACCTTTTATATTCTCGGAGGAGAGCCAGGTCTGTAGATAATTGGATATCCAACTGTTGGCTTTCTATTATCACTTTGTTCAAAAGGCACATGTTTACCTGGTACTTCATATAGGCTGCAATAAGTGGTTGATCTTCTGATTATCCTCTGTTGCTTATTTGATGTAGATTTGTTTGCCTTCCCTCCTCCCCCGTCTGTGTTCCCCCCGTCCCTGAACCAATTTGATTTAAAAAGAAAGCTCAGAAATAAGAAAAAGATATTTCAGTGTGTTAATATTGTTCCCTTCCTCTTGCTTGTGGCAGTTTAGTGTATATCTCACACTATACTATGTAACATGCAAAGAAAGGAATAAAAACATTTTCAAATATCTGAAAGATATTGTGTAATGGGTGGTTGGTTTTTTTGTTTTTGTAGAAGTGGGTAATGAACTGGTAGACTTTTTTTCTAGAACAAGCATCTGTAACACTTGCTGGCTTTAACAGCACAATTTTTCCATAATATTTAATGACGGAAGTTCTGCATATATTTACATAATGTGTCTTTTTTGGCAAGAGAACAACTGAGGGCATATATGACAATACCTCACGATTTTCTCTCTTTCCTGTCAATTATACTTGAGTCATCCCAGTCGTTTAATCTTTAGGTCAATAAAATGAATCTCAAAGCAAAAGCCTAGCATGTGTTGAGGAATTAACTCTGTAGGATGCCTTGGAAAAGTGAATATTTTCCCATTGTCCTTTTCTCCTAACATCAATGTTTTTCCAATTTTCTCCTTCTGTTAGGAAGTTCTTATGCACATTTAATGTGGCTTTATTATAATAATCTTTGCAAGGCCATCAGTACCTATCAACATGCATTTTACTTCTCAGTGTATAATGATAAGGGTGTGGGAATCTCATTTTGTCATGAACCAAAGAATAATGCAATAAAGAGATAGGACCTGATCCAAAGCTGATCAAATTCAGTAGGAGTCTTTCTATTACATTTAATGAGCTTTGGTTCAAGCCCATGGTGAGTAAAGTTGCTTGCAGGTATTTCATAAGATGGATACAGTCTCATCATGTAAAATAATAGTAAGTGTCATTCACTGTATATTTTATGGTGGAACTTACTGAACAAAAGTACCTGATTCAAGTTCGCTCAGCTAACATGAGACAGGAATAAAGTTGAATGATACTCAGGAATTTTGGTTTGCTGGGGATTTTGGTATTAATGATTTTTTTTTGTTCCAATTTGGAACAAAACAAACTTACCAAAATTTCCCAGTGAACCAGAGATCCCCTCAAACTTTTATTTCAGAAACACTGAAAAATGGTGTTCCTGAAACAAAATCACTGAATAGTAGCCATGAAACTGTCAAGAATGTCAGTTTCACTTAGCTGCTTCATGGCAGGGATCCTACCAGCCAGGGCTCTTAGAGCTGCTAGGTTCCCTGCTCCAGCCAAGGCACTGGGGGCTCCTAGGCTCCTTGTAGTGGATTACAGCCTGAGAGTCCTGGCTTCACCCAGGACTCCCAGGCCTGCTGCCGTAGAGCAGGGAGCCTAGCAGACCGCAGAGCTAGGGGTGAAAGTAAAATTGAAAACTTACCAGTACCGGCTCTGGCTCCGCCCCAAAAGGGGCGGGGCCTCGGTGGAAGGGGCGGGGCTGGGGG
Organism: Emys orbicularis; assembly: GCF_028017835.1. NCBI lineage: Eukaryota > Metazoa > Chordata > Testudines > Emydidae > Emys > Emys orbicularis. Next base: position 225,218,034 of record NC_088683.1, read on the forward strand.
GGTCCAGCCCTTCCATGCTGCCTGGCCCGCGCCGCCCGGGGCTCCAGTGGCGATTTAAAGGGCCCGGGGCTTCGGCCACTGCTGCCACTACCGCAGCAGTGGCCAGAACCCCTGGCCCTTTTAAATCGCTGGCCCCGGGGTAGCTGCTCCTTTTGCCCCTCTCCCGTTGGCAACCTGGGGGGGGCAAAAGGGGCAGCGATGATAAAGCGGCAGCGCTTTAACATCGCTGCCCCTTTTGCGCTCCCCCGTCAGCTGCCCCGCCACTAGGGACCCGGTGTTGTACAATATTTCCTTTTTAAAAATTAAAATAATGAAAATAAAAATTAAATGTATTAGCACTTGCTCCAGTCACCCAGCTCGCAAATGACTTACTGGAGCCCAAACTACAACTTAACTTGTAGGAGTGCTTCCCTCTGTTCGATCCTTGTAATCCACTTTATTTCCCTCACAGAATTCCAACTACCCCATTAAACAATTAATCAGGCTGCTTTTATTGACACAAGTGTCTTAATTGTTTAATTTTTTATTCACACTGGCCAAACTGAGAGCTCATTATATTGAGGCCTAATAAGATTACCATAGTTGCACCTACACTGTACTCCTCCACTAACACTCAGTTCTGTTTGTACAATCTGCCTGCCACCCTTTTCATTTGCATAATTCCTGACCTATGAAGGTTTTTTTTATATGCCTATGTTTGTACTTTTTACATGTTTAGTGATTGTATTTTTTTAAATCTAGTTTTCAGTAACAAGTTCAAATAGTATTTTTTACCGGGTACACTAAACCAATTAAAATCGTAGTAGTTGTCAACTAATTCAGCTGCAGCCTATCATACGCATGTTTATTTGCATATGCAGTCTTGTGAGCTGACATTGTTTTCCGTATTGCCCTTTGAGGAGGGTAATACTAGACAAAGACTATTTACTCAGCTGCTTTAGCCAACCATCAACTAAAATAGTTAATTAGTTAAGTATATATCAACCAGCTGAGAGGAGTATGACGATTTTTAATCCAAGGTGAAATCAAGGTCAGGAGTTAGCTCAAGCAAGTGATATAAATCTTGGTATTCACTAAAACAAGAAGCTGAATTATGTAGTCTTGCCCATGGTAATAAAAAAAAAGGCCAAAATTCCGGCTAGGTACTATTTTTATAATTTCAAAGGAAAATTAAGTTCTGAAGTTACAGAAAATCACTAGTGTCCAGTTAGGACTGTGCTTAGCCAAAGCTACATTCTGATTGGGTGGTTGGGCCTTAGGGAGCAAGAATGGACCAAATGCGAGAGACACTGAAGGGCCTATTAAAAGTTATTCAGTTTCAAGTTGGGAACCTCAGAATGGCACATCAGAATCCAGTGAACTTTCTAACGACTGTTGGAGGGCGCTGACGATGTTGAGGATGCTGATGATGTATTTCACAAAATACACCAGACTGTTAGTTCAGCTAGAGTGTCTCAATACACTCAACAATATAGATTGCCACAGACAGTAAAGTCTTAAGGAGTGGGGCTCCTGCAGACTGCCTAAGGCATTAGAGTCACTGAGATGAATCCCCCACAGGTGCTCTAAGTGTTGACGTACATACTTTCTGGGGACTTGGTGTACTGACAGGTGAGCAGGTGCTCGAAATATTGACTTAATTGTAACTGTTTTAAGTGCTGACCTTAGATGTTCTACAGGAGCAGAGCTCCACCCTCTCAGACAAGCTGAGTATGGCAAAGGTACATGACAAAAATAAGAATCAGCTCCTGGGAAAGCTTGTCAAAACTTCAAGGGATGGACATCTTCATTTAGAGTTCCATAGGAAGCTTCTTGGTACCTCAAGTGCCTTGGAAAGTTAGATATAAGAGTCCAGGTTATTGGGGATTTTTGGTAGGTGGCCACCAAGTCTGAGATACTTGTGTGAAAAGTCCACTGATTCCTGTCATTTTTGGCAGTTGATACTTTTCTGAAAGTCATGAGTAGGAATGTCAATGAATGTAGATTTTCTCATAGCTTTGCATGACATAATTATTAACTATTCAGTATCATAAGTCTCAAGGGGGCAATTTTCAGAGTTGAAAATGGGAGTGAGCGTTTGAAAATTGTTCCCTGACTTTGATTTTCAGGTCATTAAAGTAATGTTGTGAGACCAATCTCACCTATTTTAATTTTTTCTTTCCTTCTATCTATCTTAGCTAATTATATTCCCCTCCCCCACAATACTACTGGCTGAGCCTCTCACACTCTGTATTTATCCTCACAACATCCTGTGAGGTAGGGAAGTGCTAGTCAGGGGTGAAAGTAATTTACAGGACTTACCGGTACTGCCGGAGTCCTGAGGGGGGCGTGGCCTCATCCAGAAAAGGCGTGACCTCAACCGGAAGAGGTGGGGCCTCTCAGGATTTAAAGGCCCTGGGGCACCGGCTGTGGCTGGGAGCCCCAGGGCCTTTAAATCAATCCGGGGCTCCCAGCTGCAGAGGTGGCTAGGAGCCCCCGGGGCTCACGGGCAAATTAAAGGGCCCGGGGCTCCGGCTGCCGCGGAGTTCCGGGCCCTTTAAATCCCCACCACAGCTCCAGCTGGGATTTAAAGGGCTCAGGGCTCCTGCGGCTGCGGAGAGCCCCGAGCCCTTTAAATCCCGGCCCCAGCCCTGCCGCCAGAACTGCGGGCAGGATTTAAAGGGCTCGGGGCTCTCTGCAGCGGCGGGGAGCTCCGAGCCCTTTAAATCCCGGCCCCAGCCCTGCCGCCGAAGCTGTGGGTGGGATTTAAAGGGCTCGGGGCTCTCCGCAGCGGCGGGGAGCTCTGAGCCCTTTTAATCCCGGCCGCGGAATCCAGTGCGGTCCGGCACGGCTTACTGGCTTTTGCCGGTACGCCAGACCGGACCAGACCGGCTTACTTTCACCTCTGGTGCTAGTATCCCTCTTAGAGATGGAAACTGAAACACAGACTAGTCTAAGGTCACACAGGAAGTCTGTTGTAGAGCAAGGAATTGAACCCCAGTCTCTTGAATTGTCAGTGACCTGACCACCCTTTCTCTCCCTAAAGTTAAGTTTAGTTTATAATTGTTTTCCTTCCTGGAGGATATATTCAACTCATATAAGCTAAATTAAATGAGTAGTATCAGCCAACTCTCATGTATAATGGCTATTTTCCATTCTCTATCAAGTATTCACTATACAGCCCGTTACCTCCATGAAATGCACTGTGTTCGACATGCGTAATTTCAAAGTGATAAAAAGACATATAGGTATTTTTATTTAGAAAACCCCTATTAGTGTGTATAGCATATTGGTATTTGTAAATGATACATTTCAGCAAAGCATCTTTTTATATACAGGAGCTGACAGGGCTAATTTGTCAGTGGCTGAATCATTGCTCAGCTGAATCAACAATCTCTTAAAAAAATAGTATGACTAAGGGAATGGTATTAATTTTTTTGTCTTTACTTCCAAAACGTTAAGTTAAATTGTTACAGTATATTAGATGTAATGTGATGTGACAGTTAAGCCTCACAGTTAGAGCTGGGTGTGCACCATTCACTTACCCTGTCCTTTTTGGGGGCATCTGTCAGTATTTGATGTTGTTCAAGTATCATCTCTGAGAGACAGTAGAGTGCCAAGCACTGATATGCTGACACTGTGAGGTAAGGTCATTTTCACATGTGCCATCTTCTAAAGGAATAATACCATCTTCTTCTGGGAATAATACCGAAAGCACTGTGGTTCTTCCCTCATGAATAAATGAACCAGTTGAGAAGAGCCATCATCTTCTCATGTCAGTAATATCTCTATGTATAGAACCTCCCCCAGAAGAAAAACATGAGATAAAATACAAGTAGTGAATAAGTGCCCAGATTTTCAAAACAGCTCGGCTCCTATTCAGGCATCTCAATGCAATGGGCAGAATTTTCAGAGTGCTCAGCACCCAGTTGTTCCTATTGAATAAAAATATATTTCACACCCCCATTCACAACCCTAAGAAATGTAAGTAGAATTGAGTCCCATGTTTTTAAAAGGGTCTCCAAACATGGTGATTCCACAACCTTCCAGAAGTAAATGGAAGTATTTTGGTTCCATACTTATCCACAATCACGTCCTTACAAAATGCCTTACAAAAGCTAGTGGTAGAGATGGGAAAACCAGTTTGGATAACTTCAAATGTTCACCCCAAATGCAAACTGCATCTTTTTTTGAGAGCTAGAGTTAAACAACTTTAAAAAGAGCTAATTCTCCCCATACTGCGTGTCACTCTGTACTTCCAGGTTCTAGGCAGGAATGTAAATGGAAGTGCAAAAATAACATGGGCTAGCTTTGTGATATGAAGAGCTTCATGCAAGGCAAGAATTGCAGGAATTCTCACAAGGAATCTCACATGAAATTTCTAGCTCATTTTTGTAAATTCAGGAAATTCAGGTAGTTTGAATAAGCGTCCGAACATCTGGGTTCTTATTCTTATTTAATCAATTTTAAGCCTTTTGAAGTTTGCCCACCATTAGTTAAAATGTGCTGTATGAAGTCTATATATTAAAACAAATAATGTTGAGAACTTCACTCACACTTACAAAAACCAGGAAAGCTGAAACTTCATGCTTACCCATTAGTAGTAGTATTTGTACTTGTTACAATTGCAATAGCACCCAAAATGTGCCAAGCTCTTTCCAAATCCTGAAGAGGAAAGGCCTTAGTCCTGAAAAGTGGGGACACTGGCCAACCCTGAGGTGTTTTCCACCTGAGCGAGGCTCCTAAATTGCGCAAAAGGTTTCTAAAGGGCCCCATGACAGAGAATAGGAGATTCTGTGCTCAAGGGAGGAGGGCTAGATTGGAAACTCTTGAGTGGCGCCAACCCTACCTCAATCCTCCCCAGCAGGAAACTTCTTCCTTTCTTTGAGCCTTTCCCTGACTACCCTAGAGATAGCTGTCATCTTCAGCCTCACCCTAAGACCCAGCAGGGGCAGGTGGCTCAGAATGCTTGCAGTGGATGGGAGCAAGGAAGAACTAACATAGAACCTCCAGAGGCTCACCTATGTAGGGAGCTGTGCAGCCTAGAGAGATGGAAGAGAGTTCAGTCAGAAGCTAGGAGTGGGAAAGAGATGGAAGACAGAGTGAGTCATGGTCCCAATGTGTGGTTGGTGAAGATGAGGTGAGAGATTTTCTGTGCTCCTGTCCCTCACTGTTGAATTGCAAAGATTTATCCTTAGGGTTCTACAGGGTTCTAACTCATCATACCAAAATTATTCAGTTTTTGAAAAGTCCTGTTGATATGCTATGGAATACTACTTTTATTTGGACTCAGCAGTGTTGCCAAGTTTGGCATATTATTCATATTATACTTTTGCAAGCCTTACTAATGGGTCCTTACTAACATGTCGTGTTTTCAACAATAGCAGATATTCTGTCCAAAATAAAGCTAGTCACATTAGTGATTATTTTTAATATATAATCATTGCGTACACCATAGTAGCTAGCTGCTTTTGCGCTACTAGGCTGCTTGGGGTAATAATAATAGAATTATTTGCACAATATGATCCAAAATACTGAATGTAGAGTAAAAATTCACATGAAAAATAGAATGTGAAGGGCATGTTCACTGGGCACTTTTTAATCCTTAATACATTGACAATAAAAGTAATCAGACACCACAGTGATGGGTGCCATACAAGAACCTAGACAGATAGTTAATTATTTACTCATTTTGTGTAAGCAGTCAACAAGCTGTAACTTAAGTTAGAATCAACATTAACAAAGAGTCAACTGGGAGCGCTTTCAGATTGCTGAAATTGAATGGCAAAAACATATTATCCTGGCAGAATAACACGACTTTCTGCTCACATAATTCCAGCAGCCTGGGCTAATGGGCTCTATGTAGCAGTAAGCGTTTGTCAACAAGGGAGAGATTTAACTGCAGAATTACTGAACTACCTCACTCAAAGCTCAGTGTCTAAATGTAGCATCAGTGGAAACTCAAAAGTCAAGTTTAAAACGTTTTGTGAAGGAATGGATAGGTTTTCAGATATCTTCTGAGAGTCTTGGGTGAAATGATGTGCTTCCTTTGAGACCCAGGATACCAAATAAAGTAACAGGCAACGAACAAGATGTTGCCCCTCTTTTGAAATAAAAGAAACCAAAATGGATTTAGCAAATCATGGAGAGATGCCAAGGATTGGCTGTCCTTAAGAGTGAGATTCAAGGCCAAAGAGTGAGACTTTCCAGGTGGTGTGTCAGGTCATTGCTTAAGACAGGGACTCTCACCTTGGTGACATCAGTAGTGCAGGTTTTTAATCAAACCAGCACTTAATAGTTGGTTTAAAATGTACACTGCTTAATATTGCATATGAAACACTTAAATGTCCTAATTCATGCTAAAGTCTAGAATTCTAATGCAATGCAAACTCTGTGGATTTTATTTTATTTTGGAATTATTTGCTGGTTGGAACAAAAACCTGGATGGTTGGAGATTCCCGAAGACCAGAGTCATTAACCCCTGGTTTAGGCACACAGTGGACAGAACAAGAGAAATATAAACCTAACAAAAATGAAAACCGTTTTATCAATACAACAATATGTTTATTTTGCATATCAACTTGTCATAGTGATCATCCATTTGAAAAACACATTACAGTACAAATATTATTTGGTTTATATATTATTGTTCCTATTACATTTACAGCAAACTAAAATAACCAGATTACAAAATAAATAAATGCAAAATAAATGTATTAAAATTAAATAATTAAAATAAAACACAACCAAACAATACATTAAATGAATGTAAAAATAAGTAAAGTAATAAATTGAATTTAATTAATTTGATGCTAACAAACCATAGATAAAGGATTCAGATTCCACATTTCTTTTAATGTCTAGTTTGGTTTCACATCTGCTATTTTTATAACTTCTTTTGGTGGCTCAAACTTGAAACATGGCTCAGGATTTGCCAGCTTCACTGGCTAATCGAGGACAGTGTCCCATCTAGTCCAAGGTTTGGCCTTTCAAGCAAGAGTGAACACTCTCTCTTCTCCTGCATTTGAGTGGGGCAAAACTAAGACAAACCTGGCAAACCTTGACAGTAATGGGAAGTTGAGAAGACACTGTCATCTCTTTCAGCAGGTGAGTAAATGTATTTTAAATCTTTATATATTTACTCAAAATGAGTGAGATAAGCTTAGGAATATGTGTGAGAGTGAGATAGCGTGCTAATGAGTGAGTCTCACACCCAATGAGTGAGATTTGACATGTCTGAGGCTTCACCTCTTTTTTTGATCCCCAGAAACAAAAAAACAATAGCAAAAGGAGCATCTGATCATATAAAGTCCTTTCTCTATAGGAGGATGAAGTTAATGCCCACTCAGCTACTACTGATATAGTATATAATATCACTACTGAGTATCTCTCAGTAGTGATACTATATAGCTGAAATTAGGGATAGAACTAATTTACTAGAACAAACCATGGATGGTTCATAGTACTACATTGTTCTGGTAAAATATAAGGAAGAGATACCAAGAAGGAAGTATTACAATCTCAGAAACTTTTCTAGCAGAGCTGATTGCTACTATGAAAGGTACTCTGAAAGCTACAAAAGCTAAGAGTTTGACTACCTGATAGCATTATTTCTTACCAATGGACTGTGTTCAAGATTTAGGCAAGTGGTATTTTGAGGACTTTGTGCTCTAACAGCTGCTCTGTTTTGAAGAATCTCTTGATAATCGGGTAAGGTTCTATAAATACCAGGTAGGTGTTTTACAGATCGATATATTGGAATTGGAAAAGGTTCAGAAAAGGGCAACAAAAATTATTAGGGGTATGAAATGGCTGCCATAAGAGGAGAGATTAATAAGATTGGGACTTTTCAGCTTGGAAAAAAGATGACTAAGGGGGTATATGATAGCGGTCTATAAAATTATGACTGGTGTGGAGAAAGTAAATAAGGAAGTGTTATTTATGCCTTCTCATAACACAAGAACTAGGGGGCACCAAATGAAATTAATAGGTAGCAGGTTTAAAACAAAATGAAGTATTTTTTCACACAACGCACAGTCAACTTCTGGAACTCCTTGCCGGAGGATGTTGAGAAGGTCAAGACTATAACAGGGTTCAAAAAAGAACTAGATAAATTCATGGAGGACAGGTCCATCAATGGCTATTAGCCAGGATGGGCAGGGATGGTGTCTGTAGTCTCTGTTTGCCAGAAGCTGGGAATGGGTGACAGGGGATGGATCACTTGATGATTACCTGTTCTGTTCATTCCCTGTGGGAAACCTGGCGTTGGCCACTGTCGGTAGACAGGATATTCAGTTAGATGGACCTTTGATCTGAACCAGTATGGCTGTTCTTGTGTTCTTATATAACAACTCTCTATTCCAGCCATGTTCTGCTCTGTACAGGAACAGAGCAAGGAATGCAAAAGTGACATTATGCCACCTTTGTACTCCCCTTCTTCCGGCGCTGACTAAGGACCGGCTTGGAATCCAGGGCAAGTTAGAGAAGCCACAGGGTTGCTCTTACTTGCATCATGTTATCTCTGGCATCAAAAAGACTTTCTGGCAGCTGTGAATAGCCACAGGGTAGCCATATTCCCAATGCTGGAGCCTCTGAAAGGGATGGTTTAGAGCATCATTATCACCCAGAGATTCTTTTTATCCTGAGGAAATTCCAAGGTGATCAGAGGTGTCAGTTTTATGACCCTTTTTGTGCCACAGCAGTGCAAAGGGGATAAAGTGTAAGTAAGAATCATGCCCTGGGTAAGTGCCCCAAAGACACACACACACATTCCAATACTGATGCATGCAGGGTCTGAATGAGATCTCCCCTGACATCTAGTGATGCATTAGGAAAAAAGACATGAGGAGCAGACTATATTTGCATAGACACGCCTATTCTGCCTAGGTGCAGACAGGACTTCTTTGTCAGAGTGATCAGTTTTGGCTGGTTTGGGGTTACAATTCACAAGCACACAAATATTTGGAATCTACAAATTGACTCTCCCTCATTTTAACATTTAGATTGTAGGTGTCTTTCCAGTTCATTGCTCTTTCAGTTAAAACATTTTTCAGAAATCAATTTGGTTTGATTTAGTGAAAGCCGTTAGCATAACTGGGCCAAAGAAGCTTGTTTCTCACAGAATGCATCACTGCCTCTTGATTTAGCCTGTGTCATTTGATCTGTTGTAATGGACATGTGCAGTGTTTTGCTTCTATTTTCTTCTATTTTTGTTTGTTCATTTTTTCTCTGTTGTCTGCTTTTCATGGAATGTGGCATTTTCTTTGTTACGCACTGGTGGTTATTTGGGTTAGAGAATATTTTTCATTACTTTGCTGATGGGAGATCCATCTAATTTCAGAGTGTTCTCAGTTTCAAAGAAGTTAGCTGTTTGGTCACGTACGTGGCTGCAGAGCGTGGTTTTGATATTGATCTGTTAAGCTTCTATAAATACCGTAGGTCCAGCTCCTTTGACTGCTTCTTTCATTCTGCATTCTGTCAGGAATTGCGGTTTTAGTGATTCTTGCACCTACCTGGATTATGTTCGCATTATTTCCTATTTTTTGGCTGTGGTGCGATAGAACCCACTTTGCATGAAGAGCAAAGCCAGCACATTTTACAACTCTTTACCAATAAGCCTAAAATGCTAGTCCCATCTTCCCCTCTAGCCAATGAACACAAAGCATAGTCTGGGGTTGTGGGGAGAGGGCAGAGATGGCTTTAAACCACCTCTGCACACACTAGCTGGGCACAGAGTTAATCCCTCATTATACATTAGAGTAGCATGACAGCTGCCTTTGCTGATGGGCCCCAGGGATATTAAGACAGCCAAGACTGGTCACAGGCACTGGGAAGCCCGGCTGTACCCATTTCCCTAACCATGCTTCCCACGTGCCAGTGAGCATAGAAACTACTGTGCAGCTTTGTGCCACTTGAGGATCCCCTTCTACAGAGAAGATCCTCATAGGGCCGGATATATTGAGTTTAGCGCTGCTTTGCATTGGTGGAAGAGTGTAAATTGGCTGGAGGACTGCCTAGGTTTGGGGCCTTTATATTTAGTTTACAGTTGCACTAGCAATAATTAAAGCACTGTGCCTGATGCGTGTTAAAGCGAGAGAGTTCCCTGGGGGTGTTCTTCTGCCTGGGATGGTGTTGGAAGCACCCTATTGGTAATACAGGAATGGGTCAGCAATATTGTAGGGATAAAAGAGGAAGAGACACTCAGGAAAAGCTACACAGCAGCAGAGAACAAGCAGCTACTATTTTTTAGCTTTCTTATATAGAACCCATATATTAATATTTATATACACACACACTCCAGTACAGAGCTGGCAAAAGTTCAGAATAGAGAGAGCAACAGCAAAACGATACAGTGAATGAGTGAGAAGGAAGATAGAAAAGGCACAGAGAGAAAAAGTGAATATGGTTTACACCGAAGTTCTCAGACCCTCCTCAAGTTAAAGGTAAAAACTCGGATTGTTCAGAGTGACACTTTTTGTTTGTTAAAAGTACATAGTAAGACAATGTTAAGAAAATTGTGTCAAGTAATGGTGAAAAGGTATAGTATCTGCAGTTACTTCAGTCCACGACAGTTATTCAGCCAGATGACCTCCAACCTAAATCTGTCAGTACACAGTGTGTCACACTGCCTGGCCTGTTTCTTGATCTCTTAACCACAAACACACCAGGTTGTTACCCTTTCACCATGTGTGTATTTATTCTTCACTTACATAGTACAACAGAACATGTTACAAGTTTACAGCAGAGGGAGACTTCTATGAAACCTTATTTCCTCATCCCAGGCTTACCCTCTGAGCTTCCCCTCGGCTTCCTGTTCCTATCACTTATATCCTCCAAATTACTGAGCCAACTGCCTCAGCAGCCCAACAATGGCCACCCAGGTGTCAGTAATCCCCAACACAATGAAGCCTGCACTCTTCCCAGAGCTACCGCAACCTCAGTGACCAGGGTGCTACTAATAGTGCCCTGTCACAGATGTATTAACAGCAGTGTCATATGTAAGACATGGGAGGTAATTATCCTTCTCTACTCAGCATTGGTGAGGCCTCAACTAGAGTCCTGTGTCCAGTTCTGGACACCGCGCTTTAGGAAAGATGTGGACAAATTGGAGAGAGTCCAGAGGAGAGCAACAAGAATGATGAAAGGTTTAGAAAACATGACCTGTGAGGAAAGGCTAAAAAACCAGGGCATGTTTAATCTTGAAAAAAGAAGACTGAGGGGGGAATTTGATAAGTCTTCAAATATGTTAAAATAAAGAGGATAGGTTAGATATGAAGAAAAACTTTCTAACTATATGAATAGTTAAACACTGGAATAGGCTTCCGAGAATGTTGTGGAATCCCCATCATTTGAGGTTTTTAAAAAGAGGTGAGACAAATGTCTGGCAGGAATAGACTCAGTATACTTTATCTGCCTGAGCGTGAGAAGCTGGACTAGATCTCTTGAGGTCCTTTCCAGCCCTACATTTCTATGATTCTATTATTCTATATTTAGGGGAACAGCATCAAAGTTAACAGGTACTCTGACCCCCCTCTCCTCTTTAAAATACGAAGTAATAGCTCTTCTAATCTTCAACACTCATAAAATGACAACTTTCTATGCTGGGTCACTTAGGGTATAACTTACACTGCAGTTAAAAACCCACAGCTGGCCCAGTAGCGTAGCTAGCGGGGTGCAGGGGAAGCAGCCGCTTCCCCTCACCCCTTTTCCCAAAAGCGGCGCCTGCTGGGCCGGCGCCAGGGGCAGCACTGCCGGAGGAGCCATGGGGGGGGGGGGGGCGGCAGGTGCGGCCGGAGGAGAGAGGGGGCCGGCTCCTCGGCCATCGCGCCCCACGCGGCCCCAACATCGCCGCAGGCGCAGCCACCTCCTGCGGCGGCTCAGGGCTCGGTGGCCAAGCGCTCCCCACCCGGAGCCGGAGCCGGGATCCGCCCGCGGCGCAGGGCCGGGATCCGCCGGGGACAGGTGGCAGCGCAGGACAGTACGTGAGCGGTGGGAGTCCGGTGCCTTGCACTGGGGGGTCCCCTCCGGGCGAGGGGCTCCCCGGAGCCGGGCCCGCAGGGCAGGGGCGCAGGCCGCGCTGTCTGGACTGGGGGCCCTGGCGCGGCCCAGGAGCCTGGAGCCCCGGGCGGGGGGGATGGGACCCCGCGGGTGGGGCCGGGCGGCGCAACCTGACAGGGGACACCTGCAGAGCGGGCTGGGCAGGAGAGACTCTCCCGGGACCGCGGGGGGACGGGGGTATCCGCACCCCGGGGAAGCCCGCAGGAGTCCCGAGCCGGGCCCCGGGGTTAATCTGGGGGGGAAATGGGAGGAGCCAAGGGGGCGTGGCCAGAGGAGGAGCCAAGGGGGAGCGCCTTTTTTCTGTTTGCTCCCCCTACGCTTAGACCCTGGCTAGGCCACTGAGCTGGCCTGTGCCAGCTGACTTGTACTCACAGGGCTCAGGCTAAGTGGCTGTTTAATTGCAGTGTAGATATTCAGGCTTGGGCTGCAGCTCGAGCTCTGGGGCCCTCCCACCTTGCTGGGACTTAGATGCTGGGCTCCAGCCTGAGCCAAACGTCTACACCGCAATTAAACAGCCCCTTAGCCGAAGCCCTGTGAGCCCAAGTCAGCTGGCACGGGTTTTAATTGCAGAGTAGACATATCCTTAGAAACAATAAACCCATGGTCTGAGTTTCTTTATGACTGTAGGGGCTCCTCTGTGCATTCACACAGTCCCTCCATCCTGCAGATCAGCCCCTTTCTCCTGGCCAGGTAGTAGGGTGACCAGATGTCCTGATTTTATAGGGACGGTCCTGATTTTTGGGTCTTTTTCTTATATAGGCTCCTATTACCCCCCTCCCCTCCCCACCCTCTGTCCTGATTTTTCACATTTGCTGTCTGGTCACCCTACCAGGTAGAGTGTTACGATTTAGAACAATCCTGCTCTGTTGCTCATCAGTAATTTGAAGGAGGCGTTAGCGTTGCACGTTCTAGTATTTATAGATGGTGAGTTTGAAGAAGATTGTTATCTGTTTAAGGTTCTGCAAAAAGTCCTGTTCTGCAAGATTTATCTGTGCAGGTTCAATTTAAAGTGTACCCATCCTAATCTTATTCTAATCAGAGTACAAACAATTGTCTTAGATAATACCTGACCCAAAGCCCATTGAAGTCAGTGGAAAGACTCACATCGGGAAAGTTTTGCCAATAATTTTTGTTTTGGTAAAGACTGATCATGACGATACAATTTGTTGTAGATGTAAGCAGGGGTGGAATGAGCTCTCCCCTGACATCTAGTGATGATCTGGGGGAAAAGACTTCATGGAGCAGACTGTATTTGCATAAACCCACTCTGCCTAGGTGCACAGCAGAGGGAACTGCTCTGCCAAAATGATCAATTTTGGCTGGTGCTGGTTTACAAATCACTCTAGTATTTGAATGCCGGGGTAAAGGAATGTTACTATCCTGATTGTACTTAGCCTGCCCTGATTGAAGGGGTCATCCTCAACTGAACCTAGCTGCTGAGCCCTAGATGTGGTGTGGGACAGCGTTGCAGGGAAAGAAACTGCCCAGCCTGCAGCGAGGTTCCCCACTCCCTGCTGAAATTTCCCTGAGAGCTGGGTTAAGAGGTGGAACCTCAGCATGTGACAGAGTGAACAGCGGTGGCCAGTGGCATCAGTTTAAATGACGGCAGCAGAGCGAATGGTGGCAACTGTGAGTCAGTTGCAGAGGTGGCAGCAAGAGCAGAGGCATCGCTCAGCGCCTGCCCCCCATCCCCCAAGTGGGAGATGAACTCATGTGCCTCTGAACTCTGGGCTGTCGCTGACAAAGGATGACAACTGTGAGTGAGGTGCAGTGGAGGGGAGAGGACAATGACAGGTTAAAGGAACATTTCACACTGCAAGGAGAGAGACTGTGGCAAAGGACACTGCCCAACGTACTCCAGGATGGGTGTTTGCTCATGGTCACATGCTTTCGAATTGTGCTTGAGGTGTTTTCTGAAATAAATGCCGGGTTCCTTTCCCCTTTTTATTAAAACTTTTCTTTTGTTACACAAAGGCTCAGTGAGTAGAGAAGTATTGCCTTTTAGAAGTGACTATGGGTGGTGTGACGTTTTCCCAGATTATTGGGGCGGGGGGGTGAGCTTGAGCCGGATCTGTTTTGTATCATTAAGAGGAACCCCTAGATTTTGAACCCAGCCCTTGTTGCTGCTGACTCCACCTGGCAGAAGGATTACATAAATATCTCCATTTCACTCCACTCTAATACCTTCAGTCCTAATGTTTTTTAGAGTGAATAGCTCCTAAAATTGCCATCATATTTCTTCATTAAGTAAATATTTTATGTAACTATTTTAAAGCAAATATGTTTTAAGTTATTATTAAATAAACCCTATTGGAAGTAGTCCAAACACATAGTTTAGTTCAAATGCTATATTAATCTAAATGGCTAAGTAAATGAATCTCCAAAGTGGTTTTGCAACAGCAGCAGCATTTGTTTTGTTTTGTTTTAAATGACCTGTTCTATTTCTCTAATGAATTCAGTCTGTATTCCCTTTCACTAGTGACAACCTGTTGAATTCATTTGCATATGCCAGAAGCTCTTGTGGTCTACTCTACAAAGGTGCCTGCTGCTACTGCTCATTTTATAATATGCAGGTAAAAAAATCCATTGCTAAATCTGCATAAATCAAAGAGGCTGCAAAGTTAACTGGAACAAAATGTCATAATCTAGGCAGAAAGCAAACATTTGAATTACTGAGCCAGATCCTGTGTGTGTGGAAATCAGTGTAACTCCATTGAACTCAAAAGGTCTGTACTAATTTATATCAGCTGAAGATCTCTTTCTTTCTTCTTTCTTCATTTTCTCCATCCCCTCTGCTGTGCCAGTGATGGCCAGCCTTGACAAACCACTTGTCTGCTTGTTCTTTGACCATCTTAATGCTTTCTTTCATTCAGACAATTATGTATCTGAAGTCATTTGGGAAGCATTAGATAGACACTGACAAAGATTAGAACAAAGAGCCACAAATCAGTAGTTAGATTCTTCAGCCATATCATGGTACTGGTCCTAATCTTTAAGTCCCTCATTAGGCTAGTAGCTTGCTATCTCTGGATCAGCATCTCCTTCTGCACTGTGCCATAGAACTAGAGCCCAGCGTCAGAAAAATTGGAAGCTGGACTGAGGCAGTGCTTTCTGAGTTAAGCATCCTATGCTGGGGAAGTCCAGACCAATGGAGAGCAGAATGAGCTTGAGTCTTGCCAGGTATAGGTGCTGTTGCAAAACTACCTCTTCATTATGGGATTCTCCAAATCACAGAGTGAAAGAAGAGCCTTTAACCGCTTTCTGGAATGTAGTAATCCATAGCTCAAAAAAAAAAAAAAAGGGAAGGGTGGAAGATCTGTGTCCTACTCACTGTGATTCTTAATCATCTAATAGCATCACAGAATATAGATTCTAAAGTCAGACGGGACCATTGTAATAATCTAGTCCAGGGATCGGCAACCTTTGGCACGCAGCTCGCCAGGGAAAGCCCTGGTGGGCCGGGCCAGTTTGTTTACCTGCCGTGTCCGCAGGTTCGGCCGATCGTGGCTCCCACTGGCCGCGGTTCGCCGCTCCAGGCCAATGGGGGCTGCGGGAAACAGCGCGGGCCGAGGGATGTGCTGGCTGCCGCTTCCCGCAGCCCCCATTGACCTGGAGCGGTGAACCGCGGCCAGTGGGAGCCGCGATCGGCCAAACCTGCGGATGCAGCAGGTAAACAAACCGGCCAAGTCCGCCAGGGTGCTTACCCTGGCGAGCCATGTGCCAAAGGTTGCCGATCCCTGCTCTAGTCTGACCTCCTGAATATCACAGGCCATAGAACTTCCCCAAAATAATTCCTAGAGTAGATCTTTTAGAAAAGAACACCCAATCTTGATTTTAAAATTGTCAGTGATGGAAAGTCCACCACGACCCTTGGTAACTTGTTCCAATGGTTAATTACTCTGACCATTAAAAATCTGTGCCTCATTTCCAGTCTGAATTTGTCTAGCTTCAGCTTCCAGACATTGGATAGTGTTATACCTTTCTCTGCTAGATTGAGGAGTCCATTATTAAATATTTGTTCCCCATGGAGGTACTTATGTACTGTAATCTAGTCACTCCTTAACCTTCTCTTTGTTAAGCTAAATAGATTGAACTTCTTGCATCTATCACTATAAGGCATGTTCTTTAATCATTCTCGTGGCTCTTCTCTGAACCCTCACCAATTTATCAACATCCTTCTTGAATTATGGGCACCAGATCTGGACACAGTATTCCAGCACTGGTCGCACCAGTGCCAAATATAGAGATAAAATAACTTCCGTACTCTTACTCAAGATTCCCCGTTTATGCATCTGAGGATTGCATTAGCTCTTTCAGCCACAGCATCACATTGCGAGCTCATGTTCAGCTGATTATCCACCATAACCCCCAACTCTTTCTCAGAGTCACTGCTTCCCAGCATAGAGTCCCCCATCCTGTAAGTATGGCCTACATTCTTCTAGTTTTTTAATCAAAATATCATGCGTTAACAAATCAAACACCTTGCAGAAGTCCAAGTATATTATTATATCAATACTATTACCTCTATCAAACAAACTTGTAATCTCATTAAAGAAAGATATCAAGTCAGTTTGACATGATCTATTTTCCATAAACCCAACTTGATTTGCATTAATTACATTACCTCCTTTAGTTCTTTATTAATCAAGTCTTGTGTCAGCTGCTCCATTATCTTGCCCAGGATTGATGTCAGGCTGACAGGCCTATAATTACCCAGGTCATCTGGTTTACCCTTTTTAAAAATTGGCACAACTTTTTCTTTCTTCCAGTCTTCTGGAACTTACCCAGTGTTCCAAGACTTATTGAAAATCAACATCAATGGTCCAATGAGCTCGTCAGCCAGATCTTTTAAAACTCTAGGATGCTAGCTATCTGGACCGGCTGATTTAAAAAAAGGCTATCTTTAGTAGTTTCTGTTTAGCATCCTTCAGTGGAATGGAAAGAGTGATGAGGCAATGTAATCTGTTTTTCCCCAAACACAGAACATAAATATTTATTAAACAGTTCTGCCTTTTTTGCATTATTATTGATCATTCTACCACTTCCATTTAATAATGGACCAATACGATAGTCAGGATTCTTTTTGTTGCCAATATATTTTAAACTCTCTATATTGTCCTTAACTCACTGGCCATAGATTTTTCCTCATGTCCCTTGGCTTTCTGTATCAATTTTCTACAATTCCTAGTTCCTGATTTATATTCATTACTAGCAATTTTTCCTTTCTTACATTTGTTATATATTTTATATTTTTACAGCTGTCTTCACTTACTCTCTAAATCAGGTCATTTTTTTAAAATCAGCACAGCCTTCTTCCTTAATTGTGGGATTGTGGCTTTTTGCTCATCCAGTACGATGTTCTTTAAATGATTCCCAATTATTCACATTTTTATGATTAAATTCTTTCTCCCTGCTGATTAGCCTCATAATTATTTCAGCTTTGTGAAATTAGCCTTATTAAAGCATCGGATATATATATTACTGGTCTGGATGTTATTCTGCTTGCATATTATAAATATGATCAAGTCATTCTCACTTGTACCTAAGCTACCACTAACTTTCAGTTCTGTGATGAGTTCTTGATCTGTTAGGACAAGGTCTAATACAGAATTCCTCCATGGCGGCTGGAACACTTTTGAGTTAGGAAATTGTCATCTATTATGTTTAGAAATTCCAAGAATGTTTATGTACTGGCAGCATGAGACCTCCAGCATATGTCACTCAAATTGAAGTCCCCTATGATCAGACGGCTTTTTTTCTACACATTGAAGAAAAATGCATAAAGAAGCTGTCATCTTGTTCTCTAATGTGGTATGGTGGTCTGTAGCAGATACCAATTAGTATCCCATTCAAGAACATTTTATTCTGAGTTATCAGTGACTCGGAAACAGGCAATGCCATTTTTGACAGAGTGCCACTCCCCCTCCTCTTTTGCCCCCTCAGTCCTTCCTAAATAGTTTATAAACATTGATTTTAACATTCCAGTTGTGCAAATCATCCTATCAGGTTTCAGTAATACCAATTTATGATCACAAATGAGCAATTCCAATTTCTCTTGTTGTTTACCCAGGCTCTTTGCTTTCGTGTATAGGCAATTAAAGAATTTCTTCTCTTTGTGTCCTTTGGTTCCTTGATTAATTTTGTTCTCAAGATCTTAATTTTGTGCTGATTGTTCATAGCTTCCCTCTTTTTACCCTTCCCTTTGGCTATTAGTTCAACCACCTCCTGACTACTCTAGCCAGCTTGTGTCTGAGGAGATTGGTCTCCCTTCTACTAAAGTTCTAAAGTAATTGGGCCGGATTCTCTCCCTTTGTTCCTGTCACCCTGTGCCGCTCAGGTAGTGCAAAATGGCAGAATCTGGCCTTAGCCAGCCAGGTGAGAATTCCAGAAAATGGGCACTCTGAACTGGCATAAAGCAAACTAAGCAGCTTCTACGCCAAGTGCCTCCTGACCTGGAGTAACAGGCATGTCTAATGTACTCTGTTAATTTTCAACTTGTACAGTGGTCCTTTGGGGAACATACCCAGCTAGCATAATTCAGAGCAGCCTCTAGGCTGCTCCTTCTTATGCTGGGATTGGAATTAAGATAATTTGAGAATCAGGGCACTGTAACAAGTTTCATGAGTGCCTCACCTCCAGCACCAAGTGAATCTTGGCACAAAAGAGAATCTTGGTCATGAATGACAATGAATCAGAGCAATTGGTGACACATGGAAAGCTCTTCTAAGCTACTTATAGTATCCCAGCCATTTGATCACAGTCATCACAAAAAGAAAAAATAGGAATTAATACACAAAATAATTATCAGTTCAAATTTCAGTATATGCACGGTTTAAGGTCATTTAAATGCTGAATAGAATGTCTTGGAATTTCACAGACTCTTCATTGTCAAGGGGCTAAACTAAAATGTGGTTCAGTTGTTCCTATAGCAGGGGTGGCCAACCTGTGGCTCCGGAGCCACATGTGGCTCTTCAGAAGTTAATATGCGGCTCCTTATATAGGCACCAATTCCTGGGCTGGAGCTACAGGCGCCAACTTTCCAATGTGCCGGGGGGGGGGGGGGTGCTCACTGCTCAACCCCTGGCTCTGCCATGGGCCCTGCCCCCACTCCACCCCTTCCTATCCCCTCCCCTGAGCCTGACGTGCCCTCGCTCCTTCCCCTCCCCTCCCAGAGCCTCCTGCATCCCACAAAACAGCTGATCGGGAGGTGCTGGGAGTGGAGGGGGGGGGCTGACGAGGGGCTGGTGATGTATTACTGTGGCTCTTTGGCAATGTACATTGGTAAATTCTGGCTCCTTCTCAGGCTCAGGTTGGCCACCCCTGTCCTATAGAGACAAAGAAAGCAATAATTTTTTTTGCCAGTGTGACTGGGGCCAATATACCTGCAGTTTTAGACTTGAAGAGAGATTGCTTAACCAAAGACATGAACAGTTCTTTATATTTTCTCCTGATGAGCCTGTGCTTATTACGGTTTTCATTCTACTGTACCAAAGAATGTTGAACTCCTCAGGGTTTTTGGATGGTCAATCCAATTGTCTCTTACCCAAGAATAAATGTAAGCTAGTCTCATGAAATGGAATAATCATCATGGACCAATCAATTGGTCCAAATAGGATTATTTCTTGCTCTAGGACTGTCATTTATATTTGGTGAGGAGTGAGAGCCTTCAAGAAATAATAGTGTTAACAATTTAATGTGACAGTCATACTTCTTTCACTATTTGTTCATCATATTCTCAGTTTTGGTAAAGTAGAAATACTCCCTTCACCTCGCTGTCCTATTGGTCTTTTTCAAAATGATAAAATGACTTTCTACAAGTTAAAAAGATGCTATCAGTTGCATATATTAATACAGGCAATTTCCCTCAGGCTTTCATTTGACACACTGTGGATTTAACAAAAAAAATCAGATTCTCTTCCAAGATAAGTGAGTTATAACAGATTCACATTCCCAGATCTCACAGAAGATGTGAAAGATTATGAGCAGGCTAAAAGAATTTAGAACCCAGGGGAGAGCCTTAGGTCATGAGACTTGAAGGGGTTAGATGGAATATCATAGTCTCCAAATTCTTCTTTTCATCATTGAGTGACAGGAGCTTGGCTGACTATTCATCTGCGCCCTCTATTACATTCCCATATAGGTGGGTCATGTATGTATTTTTCATAGCTTCTCAGAAGCTTTGAAGCATCATTTTTGTTTATTGTTCTTTTCTAGAGTGTGTATGTTTTGTCCAGCAGTCACTGCCTACTAGAAGAACAAAGTGCCAATTGCTGAAATGTGTCCCACTGTAACTAGTAACTCTACTGTTCTGGGCTGACCTGCTGTATTTTTCAATGGAGCTCTGTTTTCTGCTCCTATATGATTTTTCTCCTCCCAAGTCTGAACAGTCTTCCTCTTAACAATGGGTCGAAATGCATTTAAAAAATAAAGTTGATAAGAAATTCTCTTTGGAGCAACTGGAGGTTTGTAGTTTCATTGTGCACTGGTACATCTCTATGTCCCACTATGTCGCTGATCCTACAAATATGCCTGTGGGTAATCCCACTGAATTCAATGGTTCAAGGAAGGACACTGGCTTGCAATGTCTCTCTCAGAGCTGGTATATAGCGATGCCCTTACCCACTCCTAATATACACCACCTGCCATGCGAGCTGGGAGCAGTGGTGTATAGTAAGGCAGTAGGCCTAGGGTCATGCCAGCTACGTGACCCAAAGATTCCTTCACATTGGGGTGAACCCCAGCTGCTCTGCTAGGGCAGCTTCCTGGCCCTTTTGTACCACAGAAGAAATTCAGAAGGGCCAAAAAGGGGCCAAGGACCTGGCCCTTTCTTTTTATTATGAAACTCAACATTTTTGCCAGTTTCTCTCTTCAGCTGTGGGTCTGTTTCCTGTAAATAAAGAAGAGATACTGCCTATCTTCTTCCTTTCAATATTACATACTTTTAACAGCCCCAGTGAAACTGGAATACTGATTGCAATGATTAAGTGATGTAGTGAGAAGATGTATGATTAAGTTTTGTAGCTAGGAGAAGACATTTGACTATAGTAATCAAGTGTTCTTCCTTTTAAAATGTTTTTGGTTTTTCTGTGACCTTCTGATTTCTGCAGATATTCTCCAGCTTGTGTAAGTTGGTTTTACAAGCTGAATAACTGATGAAGAACCCTCCCATTGTTATGCTGACTTAATTGGACAAAAAATGATGGCACTTTTATGATTAAAGAGATGCTCAGCACACTCTGAAATACATTTTTATTCAACCCTCTAATTTACAACAAACTTAATTTTAAAGTTACCAACTATAATTCATGCTTATTAGATTTTATAGTGTGAGAGCTTTTTATGACAGAGTGTTTTACAATTTTCAGAAGGACTTTTCTGTCTTGTAAGTTTCAAATGTTAACATCCGAAGTGGATCATTCAGTTGGAATGGAAGGAGGCTTGAAACGCAAGCTACTACTGAAATGCCTTGATAGCACAATCAGACTTATAATTGAACCAGCACAATAGCCTATTCCAAGTATTTGCTGTCACCTTAATCCTCTGACCTCTATTCTCTCCCCTCCCACACACTTGTTGTGTCATACCTAAAATAAGAGATGAAACTACTTGGATTAGGAGCACAATAACTTTCTGTTTGTACTGTAAAGCACCCAGCACTCTTTTATATCTAATATATATTGTATATACTTTTAGCACAAGCTATGTTGCTCCTAAGGATGACCCTTTCTTCCTGCCTCACAGCACTTTTCTCAGACTACATAAAATGTGGACTCTGGGAAAGAGCGACCTAAAGCATTTGATTGATTTTTAAGGCCGTGATTCTGAAAAGCATTTAAGCACATCCTTAAAGTTAAGCTTTGCTGAATTGGGGCCTTCATTTGGACAATATTTCCAAGTCAAAGTTGGAATTTAGCTGGGTCTTCAAGTTAGCCTCCTTGATGAGGCTCTTAGCAGGCACAAGGAGTCAGATCTGTGGTTTTATATCTTAATTGAAAAATGGCACCTAGAGAAGCACAGTGTGGACTCTAACATCATGCTCAGGCATTTATCCAGTAGTGACTGAGAGGGAAGAGTACCATATATTCCCTGGTGTATTGTTTTGAAGATCTGTTTTCTTGGAAAGGCTTTTCTTCTAATAAATAATACTTTAAGGAAGTTGTTTGGTCACTGATTGCCGTTGTCAGTGGCTGGAGGGGAATGACCTGCGGAGTCTGAGCCTCAGTCAAGCCTGCTAAGATGATTACAGCTGATATACAGGGGTCTGCAACCTAAGCCTAGACTGAGAGTAAGAGAAATGCAAGTTTCCATCCCAAGAAAGAGGTGATGGCCTGAGGCCTAGAGGTTGTGCACTGGGAAAGCTTGAGGGTGTTAGAAGTGTAGTTAGCCCAGTAACTGTGACAAGAAGAACACAACAAAACAATGAAACCTGGTTGCAGTTATTCGTGCCTTGATCACTTCTCAGATGGTTTACAGCAATGTGATGTGCCTGTGCTTAGGAAACGAAAACTGATGCAGAACGCTGCAGCCCGTTGCCTCGGCAAGACAGGATAAATACTGCAAACACATCAAACCTGTCCTCCACTCTCTACAACGGCTTCCCACATAATATCAAATCAAGTGCAAGGGACTCAATGGCCTGGGGAATTTAAAGATGATTAAAGCTCTGGGATGAAGACCATGGTTGACTTCCTACAATATGGGTAAACCCCTCTGTGCAGGAGATATTTTTCTCATGGGCTGGCCCAAGACTGTTGAATGAACTCTTCCAAGAACTAAGGACCACCACAAACCTCATTAGCTTCTGCTCTAAGTGCAAGGCACATTTCTTTGACCTGGCCTTCTGTACCATAAACATATAGCAACATGTATGTGTGTGTGTGCATGTATGTAGTTTTAGTCATCTTTTACATATCTTGGCCCCAGGCCACTGAGCACCTTGAAAATAAATATGGAGATCTTAAACTTGATTTGACAGTTTTTCAAATAATACTTGTACTAATATACGTATATAAGTATATACTAATACATATATAATTAGTATCATTAAAAAAATCAAAAATAAAACACTCCACTGCACACTCCTTTTCTTCTAGGGGAAGGATGAGCGAACAAACATAGGACAGATGTCAGTTATGTCACATAATGCATTACTGGAAGGGGCTCAGATACTATAGTGATGAGTGAGGTATGAGAATCCACACACAATTGAATAGAATTGGCTGCATGTCCAGTTAAATCCATCTGCCAGTACATAGCTTAAAGGAATATTGAACTCATAGAACTGTAGTATGTGTAGATACCAGTAGGTAGGCTAACAAGGTTCACAGTCTAAGATATTAATGACTCTGAGAACTGGTAAGATTGGCTGTGACTGTGAAAGGTGTGCAAACTGTCCATCTTTGTTTGGTTAGTAATCTGATGTTCCCTTTGCCTTATTGATTATTTATTTTCCCTTGTTTCCTTTCCCCAGTAAATTTTACTCCCTAGTGCTTCGCAATAGGAGTTCTTAAATATCTAGACTGTGTTGTTGGCTTTCAGAGCTGTGTAACCTATCGTGTAAATTGTACTTATAGGTAATGTGACACCATTGTGCTCATATCTCCTGGGATTTGAAGGCACCGTGCAAAGGATAGCAGTAAATTATTATGTCAGATGCTGTTGCTGGCACACAGACAGAGATCAGAAACAAAGTGAAAATCAAGGTCAAAATACCTCCAACTGATGCACCCAATTCCTGCAGA
The DNA here is from genome assembly GCF_028017835.1 of Emys orbicularis. Classification (NCBI taxonomy): domain Eukaryota; kingdom Metazoa; phylum Chordata; order Testudines; family Emydidae; genus Emys; species Emys orbicularis. The sequence continues at coordinate 225,241,811 of NC_088683.1, forward strand.
CACATCAACTAGTGCCACCCAGTGGAATAGGGTATTTATATGAGCATATGAGTAGATATTATATTTGTTAGCAGTCCCTGGCAGCAAATTACAGCTGATTTGTAACTAGGATTGAATTATATCTCACCCATTCACCACCACCTTTTTTCATTTGCTCAAAATGTTGTCAGTCAGATATTTTAGGGATCCCCCTATGTTCTTATTTAAAATTTCTGTGCTGATGTAAGCAGAGTCAGGATGAGCTCTACCCTGACATCTGGTGGTGAATTATGGCGAGTGTGGAAAAGAACTCCAGGGGCTAATCTTGTTTGCATAGGCACACCCACTCGCCTGGCATGAAACAACAGCAACTGAAAGTGGTTACTTTGGCTGGTGTGGGATCCCCAGTTTCTCTGTTATTGGGGCAGGAAGAATAAAGTGTTGTTACCCTGATTCTGTGAATCAAGGCCAGTGGAACTGTTGTATGACTGAAGGACTGAGTGAGTCCTTCACCATTACCTAAGTAGCACTTGCTTGACAAGGGGCATGGGTTACAAAACCCAGTGAATTGAGAGAGGATGGGGACAGGTATTTGTACCTAATGGTATGGGTCCCCCTCTGAGGGTTTGAAACACCAATTGCACCACCTCCTCTCTCCACTGTTGAATGTCAGAGCTAACTTTGATTCCATTAGGAGTCTAGTTACAGGCTGCTGAGCTGAATTCACTTTGGGCCAATGGTGTACCAGCACTGGGGCTCCCCTACTATACTATGAGCTGAAATCGCTAAGAGCTGAAATCACAAAAGAGCCAAAGTTATTAAGAGCTGAGATCACTGAGTGCTGTGTTAACTAGTGGGGGAGCCTGAAACTATATTGCTAAGCAGCTGGCGGAGCAATTTGTGGGGACGACTGCGAGCAGCGCGGAGCCTTGAGGGGATGGTTGGAGTGGCCCAAGGAACGGCGAACGGAGCTGTTTGCGGGGACGGCTGGAACGGCTCGCAGGTCGGTGAGCGGAGCGGAGCAGCTTGTAGAGCGGAGCAGTTCGTGGGATGGCAGGAAAGTGGACTGGCTCGTGGTGAAGGCTGCGGCGGAACCCCCACGGGGAAACAGACGGCTGGCCAGCCTCGGATCACGTAAGGTGCCCCTTAACACCCTGCGTGCCCCCCCCTTTTACTCTGGGGCTGCACCGACCAGGGACAGAGACTTTGGGGGTTGTTGGACTTTTGGGACTTTGGGTGGTTGCTGGACCCAAGAGACTTTGGGGGTGTTGGACTTTGGGGACTCTGGGTGATTTTTGGGTTGCTGGATTCAACAACCAAAGGGAAAGGACACAGCCCAATTTGCTGGGGTGGGTTTTGCTCATGGTTTGTGTTATGAATCCTGTTTGTGGTGTTTTTCCAATTTTATGCTGATGTCGTTTACCTCATGTTATTAAACATTTTCTGCTACACTCAGACTCCGTGCTTGCGAGAGGGGAAGTATTGCCTCTTAGAGGTACCCAGGGGGTGGTATGTAATTGTCCCAGGTCACTGGGTGGGGGCTCGAGCCGGTTTTGCATTGCATTATTGAAACGGAACCCCTAGATACAGAACCCGGCCCTTGTTGCTGCCAACTTAAATGGGCAGAAGGGTTACACTTACATGACCCAAAAATAGCTGACTTGAAACAGAGGGGTGAGAAATGGGGTTGGGAGGGAACAGGGGAACAAGAGCAGAGGGCGAGAAGGGGTTGCAGGAGCCAGAGGAGAGGGATCCGGGGCCCGGAATATAGGTGCAGAGTGTGAGAGCAGTCAGGAGTCAGGGCATAGGAGGTAGAAAGGCATAGAGGAAAAGGAGGGCAGGAGACAAGGGTGACAGTGGCAGGGAGATAGGAGGACAGGAGAGCAGGGATAGGCTGCAGGAAGAGAGGGGCAGTAGGGTTTATAAACACTAGAGAACACTTCCTTACAGATCTTGGAATTAAACTGAGGAGTCCTGGGTCTCTATGTTCCTTTACTATCAGCTGTGAAGCCCATTGGCAAAGTACATGTCTTATCCTCTTCTAGTGGCTGGACCACATAGAGAAGCAGTTCCAAAACTTTTGAGGGTTGCACCTGCCTTTACCCCTGTCTGCACCGCACCCTCCTCCCCGGAGCCGGGTGCAGGGCAGCAGCTTGGGGGGGGGGAGGCTGGGGCCACAGCTGGGGGTGGGTCTGGAGCTAGGAGCGGGGCTGCAGCCAGGCACTTAGACTGGGGGTGGAAGCAGATCCACAGCCGGACTCTGATGGGGCCAGCAGCCAGGTGCGGCTCCACTACCGACCTTGTCCCCAGCTTCAGCCCTGGGCCGGGAATAGAGCCATGGTCAGCAGCCAAGGTTGGGGGCTGGTGCAGGGATGGGGACAGGTCTAGGTGCATGGCCAAGGAGGGGAATGAAACTGGGGAGAGGACTTGAGCAGAGCTGGGGGTGGGGAAGGACTTGGTGACACTCCCTCCCCATAGGGTTGCCAAGTTTCTAATCTAACACAACCGAAAACCCATGCCACGCCACGCCACTGCCCTGCCCCTTCCCTGAGGCCCCACCCATGCCACGCCCCTTCTCTGAGGCCATGCCCCCGCTCGCTCCATCTCCCCCTCCCTCCATCACTTGCCCACCCCCACCCACTTTCACTGGGCTGGGGCAGAAGGTTGGGTGCAGGAGGGGTGAGGGCTCTGGCTGGGGATGCGGGCTCTGGGGTGGGGATAGGGATGAGGGGTTTGGGGTGCAGGAGGGGGCTCCAGGCTGGGGCAGGAGGTTGGGGTGTGGTGGGGGTGTGAGGGCTCAGGCTGGAGGTGTGGGCTCTATGGTGGGGCCGGGGATGAGAGGTTTGGGGTGCAGGAGGCAGCTGGGAGGGGTGTTGGGGGGGTGGACTCCAGGAGGGAGTTTGGGTGCAGGAGGGGACTCTGGGCTGGGGCAGGATGTTTGGGTGCAGGAGAGGGTTCAGGGTGCGGGGTCCTGGTGGCGCTTACCATGGCTCCTGGGAAGCAGCCTCCAGGAGCCACGGTAGCCCCATGACTCATAGGTGCCCAGGGAGGCTCTGCGTGCCGCCCCCACCTGCAGGCACGGCCCCCGCCTGCAGGCACCGCCCCTACAGCTCCCATTGGTCACGGTTCCTAGCCAATGGGAGCAGTGGAGCTGGCCCTCATGGCGGGGGCAGTGCACAAAACCTCCCTTCCTGCCCATGCGTCTAGGGGCTACAGGGACCTGGCGACTGCTGCCTTAGCCCCGGCCCCCCGCTGCACCACTGACTGGACATTTAATGACCTGGTATGCCAGGGTCCCTTTTCGACCAGGAATTCCGGTTGAAAACCGGACGCCTGGGAGCCTTACCTCCCCGCCCCCATGGGGACTGGCCAGGGCCCCACCGCATCCCCTGGGCATTCCTCCATGCCCCCCTAGGTGGTGAGCCCCACTGCATCCTCTGGGCATTCCTCCACGCCCCCCTAGGGGGTGCACCCCACACTTTGGGGACCTCTGACATAGAGCATAATAGCCTACTACTGTCAGTTACTTAGTTAGATCAAGTGACAGAGGGGTGTTTTGTGGATATAAAGGTTCCAAAATGATGGGGTTTCTGATTTTGAAAAACCTAGGAAATGACACATAAACAAGCTACATTAAAAGAACACGGTTAAAGTTGCAAAGTCAAGCACTCAAAACTAAGGAAATGTCAGAATTAAGGTTGCCTGTGCAACTTTAATTTGGTCACCTTGTGTATATGCATTGTGACCCATCTTTAATTACATGATCACATGCTGTTTTTTCCTTAGGACCCCTGCCTCATTTAGTGCACAGTCTGGGCCTGCTCTGGGGAGAAATCAGGATTGTGTAGTGGAGGAGACATTGTCATTAAGACTCTTCATTTGTTGCAGAAGTTGGAAGTGAATGAGGTAGAGAATTTCCAGAAGAGAAGGGAGGGTTTCATGGGTAAGGCAGTTGAATGCCACCCTGGAGAACTGGATTCTATCACTGCCTGTGCCACAAAGTTCTTATGTGGTGCTGGATGAGTCACTTAAACCAACATTTTTGCAGATGGTTACTAATTGTGTTTTCCTCTTTTCTGTACACCCAACACAAAACATCTGGGGCTTGATATGCAGAAGTCCTAAGTTCTCACAAATGTTACTGAAGACAATGGGAGCTGTGCTTTGAAGTGTTATAAAATACTTAATAGTCTGGAAAATCAGATTCCAGTTTTTTTCAAGTGGTCCCCACTTTTGATAGTTTTACTCTTAACCTCTGTGTGCCTCAATTCCCCAGCTGTAAAATGAGAATAATGATACCATGTAATCTGACAGGGATTTTGTGAAGCTAAATTAGTAAATATTTGTGAAGCAATCAGATACTGCAATCTGAATACCATAGAAATGCCCAAGAGGAAATTAATAGTTTTGTATTCAGTGCAAGGTTTGAATGCTATGCATTAAATAAGGCCTGAGGCCACACTGAGGATGATAAGAGAAAGAGATCTATTGAATGACTACCCATCACGAATGAGATGAGGTCACTAGGAAAAAATACATGATCATATAAGTAAAGACTGTATCACAATGCACATGCCCAAGGGGGACAAATTAATTTGCACAGTCAGCCTTATCTGTGGCATTTTCTAATTTTTGATGGCTTGACTTTGCGACCTTAACAATCTTTTAATGTGGTGGGGTATTTGTTTTTTTTTAAATGTAATATAGTATGTGGGACTAAAAGGAATATATTATTCAAACCAGTTTGCCTATCCCCAGTGTAAACATGTTAGAGCTTGCACAGGTCCCAAGGCAAAAGAAGTGATAATGCAATTCTTACCTCCTCTGCTAGATATCTACTCCCCCTATCATTCCCACTCTACCCAGACCGAAATATATTTAATGTTATTCTAGGTTAGAAGAGATTACGTTTGCTGGCAAGGCTAATGGAGAATACGAATTCAAGTATAGATGTTTTGTCACACCTGCTGTTTAAATGTACCAGCTACTCACTGTTATAAATATCCGCTTTTTTCTCCACTGCAAACAAGTTATTAAACTGTGAAATGTAGGTTCAGAAGAGGAGGGAGTAGTAAGGAAATGAAATACTGCTTACATTTTTAAAGTATGCTCTGAGGAATTCCAAGAACATTCTTCTGAATGCTGTGGCAGGAAAGGATTTCTGACTAACAGTTTATAATTCCCATAGGAGGCATTCAACTTTAATTCATATGAATAGTCAACCTGATAAGTACAGGATGACCAGTGCTCAAGTGACAAGGCGGGGGGATTTATTCATGAGTCAGAAATGTATTTCTCCTCCATTTACAACTGTGGAGGCACTTGAATTCTGGTCAGACTTTTGTGGACACTTCACACTGTTAAATGACTATTAATAATAATACATGTAGTGTTGCTTTTGGGCTGCAAGTGAAGAAAGCACTGACCTGCTGGCTGAATAACACCCAGATTTTATAGATTATATTATTATTAATCATTATTATTATTATTTATTTATTTATTTGTATTACCATAGCACCCTTTTGTGTTAGGCACTGAACAAGAAATATATGGTCCTTGCCCCAAAGAGCTTTACAATCTAATTAGAGATGAAATCTCAGCCTATGTGTATATATTCTTTTATTGCTGGCCTCAAGAAAGTGAGGGAGACCACTATAGCTCTACTTTTCTCCTTCACTTTCTAATGGATAGCAATATTTTCAAGTCATCCAGAGGGCTTGGATGTCCAATTCATATTAATTCTAATGAGAATTGGGTGTCCAAATCTCTTAGACAGCATTGAAAATCTCAGACACAAACACCGTCCTCCTCATCACTCAGGCCTGTGTTCTTTGGTTTATTTCCTACTCTTTTGCCCTACCCATACAGGCCATATCAAGATCCTACTGTTGTTTCTTCTTCCTCAACATCTCCAGGTTCTGTCTTTTTTTTTTTCCATTCCCACATCCAAATCTCTTAATCAGGTCCTCATTATATCCAGCTTTGACTACTACAGTGTCATCCTCTCTGGTCTCTCTTCAATCCATACAAAATGTGACAGTTAAAGTCATATTCTTTGACTGTTGACTTGATCACATCAGTCCCCCTGCAGTGATGTTAGGAAGAGTATAGGGACTTAGCATTGGAAAGCGCTGGAATTATAGTGGGTTCTTCCCCAGGCCATTAAGCCTGCCTGTTTCTATAAACGGTGAACGCTTTGGTTAAGAGGGACAATCCTTGACTTTAAGTGATATTCTATTTCATTGGTTTAACTTTGAGATATTGTTTCCTACAATAGCAGTTTTGCAAATTATGATCATTATTCTTGAGTCTTCAGGATTTACCAGTAAGACTAAATTTACCCATCTTTATTTATTTTATTTTTTTTGGGTTGTTGTAAAGATAAATAGCTCATGCTGTAGAGGCAAAGAAGGATCTCTGTGCACAAAGAATTGTGTGATTTCACAACCAGTGCTCTTTTAAAAATTGTACATTGTGTGCTGTGTCCGTTTTATGAACAAGTTGAGGACAGTCTGGGTCCCATTGTATCATATTTAACAGAACTTAATCAGAAGAGGTGCAAGAGGAAAAAAGTCCCTAAGGAAATTAAATCACATAAGAGACAATTGAGAACTCAAAATGTAAAGGTGCCGTTCCCTTTTTTAGTATAGGATTAAGTGCAATATAGATTTAAAATTATGTAAAGGGAAAGGGATAAAGAGATGATCCAGGATGATCCTGAGGATTTTGCTGTGTTGTCAATGATCTTGTCATTACATCTAGCAACATAATATGCACATCCTCAATTGGTACAAACTGGCATAGCTCCATTTACCCTATTAATGTGTATGTATTTAATTTTAATTTACAAGGAAGCATAATATGCATATGTTGCCTGATCCTCAACTAATGTCAATTGATGTAGCTGCATTAAAGGCAATAGAGCTGTGCTGATTTGAAAAAGCTGAGTATCGGGGTCCAAAAATGTTGTTTTTACATGCCTGAACTAATATTTGAAATCTTGCTTTTACCAATAGTGATGTGCCACTTTAGTTTATAGCTGCACTTCTATCCCATTGTTTGGAAAAATACACTTTTTTCAGTGTTGTCAGACATACTGACACATTTCACTCATTTAAATGGGCTGCAATAACAGTGAAAGAGCAAAATAACAATCCAGCAGTGAAATCAGCATGCCGCCATCACAGAAAAATAATTTTGGATACACATTTTATGAGCCTTGCTGCTGGCTAAGTTATGCATGTTTCGTTCACATGAACATCCCTGTTGATGTCAATAAAACTACTTGTGTGAACAAAGATTTGGCCCCAGCTCCTACAGTAATGTTATGGATAGCTGTAGAAAGAAGTGAGTAAGGTGAATTGATTGCAGGTTGTTTTGCACTTAGCCAAATGCATAGACAATATGATTTAAAAAACTGGCAGGTAAATGGTCTTTTCCCCACTTCTACTCTGTGCTTGCTTAAATGCTGGCTCCTACTTCTGGAAACTTCTTCCTTCATCCTCCAGGCAGCTTCTCTCCCACTGTTCCAATCTCTCCTTGAAACCCAACTCTCCACACAATTCCTTCTTATCATCAACAGTCCCCGCACCCTCTCTCTTTCAAATTCACCTTGTTTGTCTTGTCCAGTTGGTTCTGTCTTTGGGACATAGAATTTTTCTCTTCATGTGAATATGAAACACTGCATCAATGTACAGCATCACATAAATGTTTTATAATGCCCTGATTACTGTGCATTCTTGTTGTGGCCAGTGGAACACCTGCACTGTTATGGGGCACAAAACACAGGTCAGGGTTGTGATCCGTTGTCCACCTCGCAGACCAAAAAGATCCAGATTGCTTCAGATCATAGAGCAGGTGGAATCTCCAGGAATTAAATATTATGTCATGTGATGAAATCTCCAGGAATATATCCAACCAAAATTGGCAACCCTACCTGTAACCATCCTGTGGTATTTGTGTAAGATGATGTATTGCACTGTGTAATGGGGTTCATGCTGCACCTCTGGGCCCCTGGGCCTCCCTTTTCAATGAGTCAGGGACACTTCAGTCTGGTTGCAACACCGATCCTCTTTATTCACCACCACCGATTCCCAACTATATACAGGCTTCACAGCTACTTTGCCTACAACAGGGCTGGCTAGCAACAGACTCAGAAACTCTCACTTCCTTCTGTGTCTGACCTTTCTCCTTCGCTGTCCCCACTTCTCTGGCTTCCTCCCAGCCTTTATAGCTCCAGGCTAATAAGACTGGCAGGTGCGGCCAGTTACCTGGTAGGCACAGGGCTATTCACCCTGCCCCAATCCATTGCCCTTGATTGGGGCTGGAGTGGCAGGAGCTGATTAAGGGCTTCTCAACCAGTACCCTGCTACACACTGACTTCCTTCAGGAAAAACGTAAAAACAGAAAAAAAAATTCAATTAGTTAATTTTAAGAATTTAAACATTTGTTCCATGGTTATATTTTCTATTGGTGTGACATTGTAAAGGGCCCCATTCCTCCACCAAGCTTTATGTGGACAGACCCATGTAAGCATGTGGAAGTCCAGTGAGGTTCAAATATGCCTGCATGGAGCTCTGTGCAAGATCCGGGCCTAGATTTCTATACGCAGCCTTTATTCCATAAAATAATATTTCTCATTGTACGTATGTTCATATAAACAGGCGTCTGCTTCCTGAGCGCCTCCTTGTGGCTGGGGTGTCCCTGCCCCATTTTCCTCTCTCTCATGAAACTCTTCAAGAACTCCATATCACAGTCCAATGGTAATTAAACCCCCCCCCCCGCCCCCCCCCCCCACACACACACACGCACACACACTTTTTCCTTCTGAGGTCCAGTTTATTTAGTTCTTACATACTTTGGCCTCTGGGCCCCAACCCCAGTACAGTCTCTCTCTCCCCCCTGGAGTCAAGAGCCCTCCTTCCTGGAGCTGGGTTTGGTTCCTGTCATCCCAAGTGCAGCTTCCCAGGCTTCTATCCTGTCTGACACTCCTAGCCCCACTTATCTGGAAAGTTCCTTGCTCGTCAGTGAGCTCCTTTTAAGTCCCACATCCAAGGCAAGTGTAATTGGGCAGGGCTAATTGGGCAGCTGCCCTGTTACAGTCCATAATTTTTCAGCAGTTAAGGCTAATGGTCATTAGATACTATCTGTACATGTATGCTTAGCATATGTATCTCATAATATTCTGATGTTTTCTAAGTACAAACATAACATTCTTCGCTTCACTGTGGTATCTGAACTAGTTTTACTTTTTATATAGCTTTCATAGTTCTGGTGTCAGTGTCACAAAGCCAGCCTTTCATCATTAGTCAAAGGGATCAACTCATATTCATAACAGAAAAAAATAAAATCACTTCTGTGAATCCAAAAATAGGAAGCTAAAGTGTTTTTCCTTTTTTATAACGCATTGCAAAGCAATTTGCATAAGCCGCCCACACAAATGTAATTGGCACTTTTACCAAATACATGGCAGCAAGCTTTGAATTCAGCCATATAATTAAGGGAGCCCACAATGCAATATTACGATATAAAATGTCACTCTACAGTATTAGTTGAATAAAGGATTGGTTTAATCTGGTTTTGTCTTAATAAAAGTAGAAACTACACTGGCAGAAAAGTGGTATCACAGAGTGGAGACTCAGACCTGTAATATTTACATGTAATGTTGATTATCTTTACCATGTTATCACTATAGTTTTATCGCTCTATTGCATAGGAGCCTTCTAGTAGTTTTAGGATTATCTCCAACATCCACAAGATTAAATTTATAAAGCATTTTATGGTAAAATTAAGGGTCCTGGTTCACTACTGTGTTACTCCAGTTTTATGTTGGTGTAACATCATTGAAGTCAATGGTTCAGTTAAGTTTGTAAAAAGGCTTAAGAGACAAATTCTGCTCTCAGTTACATGGGTATAATGTGGGATAACTCACATAGCGTCAGTAGACTTATATCCGTTACTAAGAGCAGAATTTGACCCCAACGGCGAAAGATACCTTCTTCGTAAAAGAGCATGGGTAAAATCACAGCTCCATGGAAGTCAATGGGAGGATTCAATGCAAGGATTTAACCCATATATCCATATTTAACTAAAAAGAACTTTTGCTGATTTTTCATTATCAATATCAGCACTATCCATAATTTTTTTTATCTTAGGAGCATTGTGCATTTTCGACTAAGTCCAGTTAATGCTAATGGCCCAATCATCCTTTCTGACCCTATGAAAAGAAGGGATGAAAACACAGTAGGTCTGGGTGATGGTGTCAGTGCTCCTATCTCCACAGAAGCCCTTCAACAGGGAGCCTTCTAAAGAATAGCTACTCAGAGTGGCGTTATTGCTCTTACCCATTGATATCCCTACCTAGTTTCCTGGTCCCACTTGCAGGTTAGGGAACTCTGTAAGGAAGCATGGAATCTGGTTCTGAGCAGTCAGTCTCCCAGGATCCAGTCTAAAGCAAGGTGAGGAGAGTTATGTGTTTCTGCCTTAGGGAGCTGCCTGCTTTGACTCTCTCTCTCTCTCTCTCTCTCTCTCTCTCTGGTTCTTGTGTGTTTAAAGTTCTGAATTTTAAGAAGTAAAGCAGTGTTATGTGGCAACCTTCCAGAAAGTGTACCTTATGTTTTTATCCAATTTCTTTGTTGTTGTTGTTGTATGCCATGAAAATAACAGTATGGAAGTATTATTATCTCCACTTCACAGATAGGGAACTGGGGCACAGAAAGATTGAGGGTAAAACTGACTTTCAGTGGGAATTTGGGGTTTGAAAATCCCACCCTAAGTGACTTGTCCAAGGTCACAGTGGAAATCCGTGGCAGAGATAGGAATTAAACTCCCCCTAAGACTCCAGTCCAGTGCCTTAACCACAAGATCATCCATAGCACAGTTATACAAGTTATATCAAGATCAGTTCAAACATACAAAGCCTACCTAAACATTTTGAGATTATTTATCTTTCTTATTCACTGATTTCCAAATCGCACACAAAGTATCTATCCCTAAGTCATACAATGCTACCAATATATGTGCCCCTAGGGTCAGAAGAAAAAAAATAATTAATTCTACCGGTTAATTTTCAGTTAATTAGTGACAGCTCATCCACTGCTTCACTAATGGAGCAGCCCTGAATCTAAAAATTCAAATTTCCCCACAGAAAATGTATTTTGTATTTTTCCTACATTTAGAATTCCTTCATGATAGCCATGGTAACGGTTATTGTTTAAAGCCCTTTATAGAACAAGAGTAAGCTTCTTTTAAATTAACGGATAGAAACTGAAATGGAAATAAAATCCTAAAACAAGTAACTATTGCTCATGGTCTAGTATTTAACAGAATCTTTATTCTTCCCTGGTTTATATTTATAACTTCTATATTTTATTTCATTTAATTTTTATTTTTTACTATTCTGACTGCTGATTATTTTCAGCTAGGGCGGGTAAAGTGCCAAAAATTGATTTTGTAATCTATTTCCTTTAACTGAATAATTATAGATGTGGGGGACCATTTTCAAATGCATCTAAGTGACTTAGAAGCCCTATTGACATTCATTGAGATTTAGGCTTCAAATGGCTAGATTTACAAAGGTATTTAGCAAAAACAACAAGGAGTCCTTGTGGCACCTTAGAGACTAACAAATTTATTTGGGCATAAGCTTTCATGGGCTAGAACCCACTTCATCGATGCATGAAGTGAAAAATACAGGAGCACGCATAAATATATGAAAGGATGGGGGTTGCTTTACCAAGCGTGAGCTCAGTCTAACGAGATAAATCAATTAACAGCAGGATACCAAGGGAGGAAAAATAACTTTTGAAGTGGTAAGAGAGTGGCCCATTACAGACAGTTGACAAGAAGGTGTGAGTAACAGTAGGAAGAAATTAGTATTAGGGAAATTAAGTTTAGGTTTTGTAATGACCCAACCACTCCCAGTCTTTATTCAGGCCTAATCGGACGGTATCCAGTTTGCAAATTAATTCCAGTTCTGCAGGTTCACGTTGGAGTCTGTTTTTGAAGTTTTTTTGTTGAAGAATTGCCACTTTTAGGTCTGTTATTGAGTGACCAGAGAGATTGAAGTGTTCTCCTATTGGTTTTTGAATGTTATGATTCCTGATGTCAGATTTGTGTCCATTTATTCCTTTGCATGGAGACTGTCCAGTTTGGCCAATGTACATGGCAGAGGGGCATTGCTGGCACATTATGGCATATATCACATTGGTAGATGTGCAGGTGAACGAGCTCCAGATGGTGTGGCTGATGTGGTTAGGTCCTATGATGGTGTCCCTTGAATAGATATGTGGACAGAGTTGGCGCCAGGGTTTGTAGCAGGGTTTGGTTCCTGGGTTGGTGTTTTTGTTGTGTGGTGTGTAGTTGCTGGTGAGTATTTACTTCAGGTTGGGAGGTTGTCTGTAAGTGAGGACTGGCCTGTCTCCCAAGGTCTGTGAGAGTGAGGGATCGTCCTTCAGGATAGGTTGTAGATCCTTGATGATGCACTGGAGAGGTTTTAGTTGGGGACTGTAGGTGACGGCTAGTGGCGTTCTGTTACTTTCTTTGTTGGGCCTGTCTTGTAGTAGGTGACTTCTCGGTACCCTTCTGGCTCTGTCAATCTGTTTCTTCACTTCACCAGGTGGGTATTGCAGTTTTAAGAATGCTTGATAGAGATTCTGTAGGTGTTTATCTCTGTCTGAGGGATCGGAGCAAATGCGGTTGTATCTTAGAGCTTGGCTGTAGACAATGGATCATGTGATGCGGTCTGGATGAAAGCTGGAGGCATGTAGGTAAGTATAGCGGTCAGTAGGTTTCCAGTATAGGATGGTGTTTATGTGACCATCGCTTATTAGCACTGTAGTGTCTAGGAAGTGGACCTCTTGTGTGGACTGGTCCAGGCTGAGGTTAATGGTAGGATGGAAATCATTGAAAGATGGTGGAATTCCTCAAGGGCCTTCTTCCCATGGATCCAGATGATGAAGATGTCATCAATGTAGCACAAGTAGAGTAGGGGCGTAAGGGGACGAGAGCTGAGGAAGCGTTGTTCTAAGTGTGACTTTGTCCTCACCACACCTTATTTCAGATTTGGGGACAATTTATACCTTCAAGTCAGCAGGACTGCTATGGGTACCCGCATGGCCCCTCAGTATGGCTGACTTAGAACAACGCTTCCTCAGCCACGTATAGTGGGATACGCTTCTCTCTGCACTTTTCCTGACACTGTCTTACAGAGATGACCATGTCTATGGTGGAGCTTTTGAAGCAGAAGCCACATTGGCTCTCAGGATACATCCTCTGAGCTAAGGTTTTAAGTCTAGGTAAAAGAATATAGTTTAAGATTTCCCTGACTATGTTAAGAAGAGATATACCTCTGTAGTTATTACAGTCACTTCTGTCTCCTTTGTTTATATAGAGTTGAATGAAATGAGCATCCTTAAAATCTTGCGGAACAGTTTCTTCCTTCCAACAGAGTAGCAATAGCTCATGCAATCTTTGCAGCAAGGTTCAAGTTCGTCTAGTGTAGGTTTGGCATCCAGCAAAGTCATAACTTCAAACCCAGGCAATTCGTCTAACACACATTGGTCTACTACAGATTCCTTTGAGTATATCATTCCATAATGCTCAGTCTACCTCTCCAGTTGCTTCCCTTTATCAGTTATAATATTGCCATTCAGATCTTTCAGTGGAGCTGTCTTGTTCTTTATTGGCCCAATGGCCTTTCTAATGCCCTCATATAACCGTCTACTGTCACCTGCGAAAATTTCACCCACATCATATAATATATGCACTGTAAATAGCAGATAGAATTGTCTCAACACTGAAACTTGGGCAGTTATGTGACATTGTTTTCTTTTAGATGTTCACCCAGGAGAGACCTCTTAGAAATCTATCACAGTAAATGTGGAATAGTTAGGGGTAGATTTTGACTGGCCAGCATACACTGCTCCAGGAAGGTAAGGAGAATAAAGTCTTTCTCAGCTCCTTCTGTGTCTGGGCTCCCTGGAATGCAATTGGGGCACAGAGGGGAGAGTAGGAGTTGTGTATGTGATAATCCCCAAGCAGGAGGGAAGGAAAAGGCAGGGAAGGCAAAGGCAGGGAAGTGGTCAGACCTATGGTTTATTAAAAGTTTTATCAGGGGAAAATAGTTTTTAAACTGTTTATGGTTTTGTTTTTAATTAAATATTCCTAGTTTTAATAGAAGCTGGTCAGGAATTTTCTGGCGGAATGATTTTCTGATGGAAAATGCAGTTTCTGTAAAAACATATATTTTTCTTGAGATGATCTCATGTGATTTAATGAGAATCTGGGCTTTCATTACTTTTTCTAAAATGAAGTGCTTAGCCTTCATGGTTGCTAAGAAAACCTTGTAAACATGAACTGTAAAGGCTCAGATGTAGAGGGCAATTAAAAAGGACCCAAAGTTTATTAGTTTTAGAATCTCATGATATTTTTTTGTGTGCCTGATTCATGATTTTTGAATATTTGTGGCTGGTAATAGTGGAACAGCTGCATATCTTATGAACTATGCATCTGATCAAAACTTAACTACATGGGGTGAATTTCAAATATGGGATATTTGCAACTTAATCACTCATTCATAGAAATTATTTTGTGAGTATTTTCAAATAATGAATAAACTCCAGAAAATCCACTATTTATAAAACTACTTTTATAATTTGCAAATAGAAAAAAAAGGCTACATTCGTTGAATACATTAACTATAAATTATTTTTTTAATTCTAAACCCATCCCTATCTCTTGCATTTGCCAATGATTGTGAAAATGATCGTACTGAAACTCTGTAAACTAGTTGCACCAGGAGTGAGATTAAAGCCAAGATAGGAAAGGGAAATCAAAGTTATTCTGTGTTTCACTCCTCCTTTATATCTGTGTCTCAGCAGCACAATTACATTTTAGTAATGTTATTTAGCATGTTTTCTTATATATGGTTCATTTGGGGCTTGCCAAATGATTATATAGGAAATATTTTGCAGTTTCTGCAAGGAGCTTTTTGCAATTGCAAACAGCAGGAAAACATAGCTATTAAAAAGAGAGAAAATGTCTGTGTTTTTACAGCAAAGTGAGTAGAAGCCATTACTAGCACTGATTAGAATTCATTCTCTCAGCTATCTTGCTTTCAGTTAGTCATACACAGAAAAAAGTTTGGCTTGGGTTTTACTACTAGAAGAATAAAACACAGGCCTGGTCTACACTACGAGTTTAGGTCGACTTTAGCCGCGTTAATTCGAATTTAGCCTGGACACGTTTACACGACGAAGCCCTTTCTTTCGACTTAAAGGGCCCTTTAAACCGGTTTCTTTACACCACCTCCGACGAGGGGATTAGCGATAAAATCGGCCTTAGGGGGTCGGAATTGGGTTAGTGTGGACGGAATTCGATGTTATTGGCCTCCGGGAGCTATCCCACAGTGCTTCATTGTGACCGCTCTGGACAGCACTCTCAACTCAGATGCACTGGCCAGGTAGACAGGAAAAGCCCCGCGAACGTTTGAATTTCATTTCCTGTTTGCTCAGCGTGGAGAGCACAGGTGACCACGCAGAGCTCATCAGCACAGGTAACCGTGATGGAGTCCCAGGATCGCAAAAGAGCTCCAGCCTGGACCGAACGGGAGGTACGGGATCTGCTCGCCATATGGGGAGATGAATCTGTGCTGGCCGAACTCCGAAGCAGTAAACGAAATGGCAAAATATTAGAAAAGGTCTCCAAGGCCATGAAGGACAGAGGCCATAACAGGGACGCACAGCAGTGCCGCGTGAAAATTAAGGAGCTAAGGCAAGCCTACCACAAAGCCAGAGAAGCAAACGGAAGGTCCGGGGCTGAGCCGCAAACATGCCGCTTCTACGCGGAGCTGCATGCCATTCTAGGGGGTGCAGCCACCACTACCCCAACCGTGTGCTATGAGTCCCTCACTGGAGAAAGACACAGGGAAGCGGGTTCGGGGGACGAGGAAGATGAGGATGGAGATAATATAGATAGCTCACAGCAGCAAGGAAGCGGAGAAACTGGTTTCCCCAACAGCCAGGATATGTTTATCACCCTGGACCTGGAACCAGTAACCCCCGAACTTACCCAAGACCCTGAGGGCACACAGGGGACCTCTGGTGAGTGTACCTTTGTAAATATTACACATGGTTTAAAAGCAAGCGTGTTTAATGATTAATGAATAATTTGCCCTGGCAATCGCGGCCAGTACAGCTACTGGAAAAGTCTGTTAACGTGTATGGGGATGGAGCGGAAATCCTCCAGGGACATCTCCAGAAAGCTCTCCTTCATGTACTCCCAAAGCCTTTGCAAAAGGTTTCTGGGGAGGGCTGCCTTATCCCGTCCGCCATGGTAGGACACTTTACCACGCCAGGCCAGTAGCACGTAGTCTGGAATCATTGCATAACAAAGCATGGCAGCGTATGGTCCCGGTGTTTGCTGGCATGCAGACAACATCCATTCCTTATCGCTCTTTGTTATCCTCAGGAGAGTGATATCATTCACGGTCACCTGGTTGAAATGGGGCGATTTTATTAAGGGGACATTCAGAGGTGCCCCTTCCTGCTCTGCTGAACAGAAATATTCCCCACTGTTAACCACGCGGTGGGGGGGAGGGGTGAAGTGACCATCCCAGAGAATTGGGTGTGTGGGGGAGGGGAGTTAGTTGGGTTTGTGCTGCATGTTAACCCTGAAACCGCAGCCCCTCCTTTTACATTGCAAACCCATTTTAAATGGCCAACCCAACGGGTGCTTGGTATGGTTAATGAGAGCAGTACTGTTTTAAACCACCCCCACATGTTAACAAGGTTAAAAAAGCCAAAAGACTGTGTCTTACCATGGCTGCCTGCAACCTGAAATCTGTGGCCTGGCACTGCGTGAGTGATCTCTCACACCAAACCTGCAGGCTCTCAATATAAGAGGAAAAATGCGACCTTGTAACGAAAGCACATGTGCTGTGTGATGTGAACAGCAAAATCTTACGTGAAAGAGTGTACCCATTGTTCTCTAAAATGTATCTTTTTTAACCACCTCTCCCTTCTCCTCCACCAGCTGCAAATGTTTCTCCTTCACAGAGGCTAGTGAATATTCAAAAGCGGAAGCGAAGGACGCGTGATGAAATGTTTACTGAACTACAGACTGCCTCCCACGCTGACAGAGCACAGCAGAATGCGTGGAGGCAGTCAATTACTGATTTTAGAAAAGCCCAATATGAGCGAGAGGAGAGGTGGCGTGCTGAATCACGGGCTGAAGAGGAGAAGTTGTGTGCTGAATCGCGGGCTGAAGAGGAGAGGTGGCGTCAGCTTGCACACAGAAAGCAAGAGTCGATGCTCCGGCTGCTGGAGCATCAAACTGATATGCTCCTGCGTATGGTTGAGCTGCAGGAAAGGCAGCAGGAGCAGAGACCGCCGCTACAGCCCCTGTGTAACCAACAGCCCTCCTCCCCAAGTCCCATTGCCTCCTCACCCAGACGCCCAAGAACACGGTGGGGGGGCCTCTGGCCACCCAGTCACTCCACCCTAGATGATTTCCCGAGCAATAAGTGTTAAAGTTTTAAAGTTTTAAACTGCAGTGTGTCCTTTTCTAAAGTTTTAAAGTTTTAAACTGCAGTGTGTCCTTTTCCTTCCCTCCTCCCCCACCCATCCCGGGCTACCTTTGCAATTATCCCCCTAGTTGTGTGCTGAATTAATAAAGAATGCATGAATGTGAAGTAACAATGACTTTATTGCCTCTGCAAGTGGTGCTTGAAGGGGGGAGGGTAGGGGAGGGTGGGGTGGTTGGTTTACAGGGAAGTAGAGTTAACCGGGTGGGTGGGGGGGCGGAGATTTCATCAAGGAGAAACAAACAGAAGTTTCACACCGTAGCCTGGCCAGTTACAAAACTAGTTTTCAAAGCTTCTCTGATGCGCACCGCGCCCTGCTGTGCTGCTCTAACCGACCTGGTGTCTGGCTGCGCGTAATCAGCGGCCAGGCGATTTGCCTCTACCTCCCACCCCGCCATAAATGTCTCCCCCTTACTCTCACAGATATTGTGGAGCGCACAGCAAGCAGCAATAACAATGGGGATATTCTTTTCGCTAAGGTCGGAGCGAGTCAGTAAGCTGCGCCAGCGCGCTTTTAAACGCCCAAATGCACATTCCACCACCATTCGGCACTTGCTCAGCCTGTAGTTGAACAGGTCCTGACTCCTGTCCAGGCTGCCTGTGTACGGCTTCATGAGCTATGGCATTAAGGGGTAGGCTGGGTCCCCAAGGATCACGATAGGCATTTCAACATCCCCAACGGTTATTTTCTGGTCCGGGAAGAAAGTCCCTTCCTCCAGCTTTCGAAACAGAACAGAGTGCCTGAAGACGCGAGCATCATGTACCCTTCCCGGCCAGCCCACGTTGATGTCGGTGAAACGTCCCTTGTGATCCACCAGGGCTTGCAGCAGCATTGAGAAGTACCCCTTGCGGTTTATGTACTCGGTGGCTTGGTGCTCCGGTGCCAAGATAGGGATATGGGTTCCATCTATCGCCCCACCACAGTTAGGGAATCCCATTGCAGCAAAGCCATCCACTATGTCCTGCACGTTTCCCAGAGTCACTACCCTTGATATCACCAGGTCTCTCATTGCCCTGGCAACTTGGATCACAGCAGCCCCCACAGTAGATTTGCCCACTCCAAATTGATTCCCGACTGACCGGTAGCTGTCTGGCGTTGCAAGCTTCCACAGGGCTATCGCCACTCGCTTCTCAACTGTGAGGGCTGCTCTCATCCTGGTATTCTGGTGCTTCAGGGCAGGGGAAAGCAAGTCACAAAGTTCCATGAAAGTGCCCTTACGCATGCGAAAGTTTCGCAGCCACTGGGAATCGTCCCACACCTGCAGCACGATGCGGTCCCACCAGTCTGTGCTTGTTTCCCGGGTCCAGAATCGGCGTTCCACGGCATGAACCTGCCCCAGGAACACCATGATTTCCACATTGCTGGGGCCTGTGCCTTGTGAGAGGTCTAGGTCCATGTCCATTTCCT
Source organism: Emys orbicularis (assembly GCF_028017835.1). NCBI lineage: Eukaryota > Metazoa > Chordata > Testudines > Emydidae > Emys > Emys orbicularis. The sequence goes on from NC_088683.1 coordinate 225,260,779, forward strand.
CATCACTCTCGTCGCCGCGCTGCAATCGCCTCCTCCTCGGCTGGTCCCGGTTTTGCTTTGGCATGTCCTGGCTCTGCATATACTCCAGGACAATGCGCGTGGTGTTCATAGTGCTCATAATTGCCGCGGTGATCTGAGCGGGCTCCATGATCCCAGTGCTAGCTATGGCGTCTGGTCTGAAAAAAGGCGCGAAACTAGTATCTGAAAGACCAGGGGAGGGAGGGAGGGAGGGGCGAGTGACGACATGGCGTACAGGTACAGGGAATTAAAATCAAGAAAGGTGGCTGTGCATCAGGGAGAAATACAAACAACTGTCACACAGAATGCCCCCCCCCCCAGAGATTGAACTCCTAAGCCTGGGTTTAGCGGGCCGTTGATTTGACGGAGGGAAGGAAATGAATACAGAACAAATCTATTTTTTACATCTTAAGACGACGGTGCAGCATGACTGATAGCCCTCGGCATTTTCTGGGTGCTTGGCAGCAAATACTGGGCGCTTGGCAGTATGATGATGACGGATACCAATCATAATATACTATTTACTGCCAAAAGGCAAGGGGTTGCTGCTGTGTAGCAATGTAGCCCCACGTGTGCCAGCCACATGTCTGCCAGCACCCAGATCGCCCTCGGCCTCTTCTGGGTGCTTAGCAGACAATACTTGGCAGAAAATAATATACTATGACTGATAGCCATCATTGTCCAACGAGGACGGTTACCAGTCATAATAAACCATCTACTGCCAAAAGGCAAAAGGTAAGGGGCTGGTGCAATGCAGCCCTACGGCTGCCAGCCCCACAGCTACCAGCACCCAGATCGCCGATGAAGGCTACCAGTCATGCTGCACCGTCTACCGCCAAAAGGCAGTTAGCTGCTGCTGCTGTGTAGCAATGCAGTCCCACGTCTGCCGGCACCCGGATGACATATGGTGACGGTGAGCTGAGCTGAGCGGGCTCCATGCTTGCCGTGGTATGTTGTCTGCACAGGTAACCCAGGTAAAAAGGCACGAATCTATTGTCTGCCGTTGCTGTGACGGAGGGGGAGGGGCCTGACGCAATGTACCCAGAACCCCCCGCGGCACTGTTTTGCATCATTCGGGCATTGCAATCTCAACCCATAATTCCAATGGGCGCCGGAGACTGCGGGAACTGTGGGATAGCTACCCATAGTGCAATGCGCCGGAAGTCGACGCTAGCCTCGGTACTGTGGACGCGGTCCGCCGACTTCATGCACTTAGAGCATTTTATGTGGGGACACACACAATCGGCTGCATACAACCGATTTCTATAAAACCGGCTTCTATAAATTCGACCTAATTTCGTAGTGTAGACATACCCACAGTGTATATTGGATGAAATAGCATCCAATTTTGTGCAGCATTTATGGAATATTACAGTAGGACCTAGTAGCAAGTGCCTCTAGCTAAGGTTGCCTAATATTTACCATTTCTCCTATTTTCAGTTGCTTATAAATTTGCAAAAATATTTGGTTGAAAATTTCCATGGTTGCTTTCTACCTCAGGCTGAATTTTTGGAATGTCATTAAAAATCTCCAATGATCATCATCATCATGGCAAATCCCAAAGGGATGTGGCCTCCTTGCAGATTACGCACCAGCCAGATTGACAGGATACCAGACTAGCTCTTTCGCAAAGTTTCATTGCTCATTTTTACTTCAGTGGCAGAGAAACTCTGGAACATTTCAGCTACCAGGACAACTGACCAGGTGGTTGGCATCAGTATAAATGCCCTCATGATTTCAGCATTCTGACCCTGGAGGGCATTTCCAAGAACAAAGTTGGGAAGAAATTGATAATTTAATACATTTTTCCAACTTTTTTTTTTTTAAGTGCTCATGCTTCTCCAAGCTGTGGAGAAAGCTGTTGAAATTTGGCAGGAGAATAATCTTGTGGTAAGGGAGAACTTTTACTGCTTTTATGAAAATACCTGAAGCAGCTCCACTGCAAGGAGTTGCTTTGAGTGCTGCGGTACCCCAGTCCCTTTGTGTATCACATGCTTGGATGCAAGTGCAGTAGGTGCTTCAAGCACTAGGCACTTCAGGCTCTAGCCTTTGGTGGATTCCCATAAACACTTACAGACTCTAATGAAGAACAAAGGATTGCTTTGCTAGGGCTGTCACCAATAAACAGTGAAATTACCCTAGGCTCTTTGGCTTAAAGTTGCAAACAAAAAATAAACCCACAGTTCCTATCTCTGCCCTTAAGTGCTATCCAGTACAGGAGTATGAACATGGGGCTCCTCACATCTAGTGCCCTGGATTCTCACTCCAGGCCACCTTTCCCATAGGCACTGATCTGAAAATCCCTCAGCAAGTCTTGCCTTTTGTCAGTCTTGTTCAAACTCATCCTAATGCGCTCCAGTTTGCAGGTTGCTCCCAATATCCATTTTTTCCTGGCTACCACTGGCACCCTTGCCAGCAACAGGCTATTTCCCAGCCATGCGGTCACAGCTCCTAAACTACTTGTCCTTCCCTCCAAAGCCAACTTCCAGGCAGCAGCCTCCTGACTGCTACTCCTGCTCACAGGCTGCTTCCAGAACCAGGTCCCCTCTGATCTCTAGCAGTATTTCATTTTCATTTTCTGGAAGTATGATGAAGTCCTCTGCCCTCTTTAAATAAGTAAGCTAGAAAAAAAAATCTATCATGTTGAACCATATTGACTTCTGCATAACTCAGCGTGAACCCAGGACCCGTAGAGCCACAACACAGGCAACTACCAGGACTGTTACAGCTAGAAGATCATCTGTTAACAGTAATAGTTTGTTGTCCTCTGTGAGGACAAACCACTAGAAGGGGAGACAGCACAGGCTATGCCAGTGGTTTACACAACTGAATATTTTACTGGGGGTCAACACAGTGCCCAGTAACGAGCCAGCAGATTTATTACAATACTTCCAGGTTCAGTCAAATTGTAAGCCTCTGAAAATTTGCATATGCTCTGTAGAATTGTTAAGACCTGCCGCTACAATCTCTGAATATTCCATCCACACTGAGCATGCTCCAGGCCTACAAAGTTCCTGCATATCAATGTCATTTTCTCTACTCAGCCTCCTACACAGCTGGGGCTACAGATGAGACACAAGCGCAGTAGCAGTAGCCACCCATCTGTAGCCTAGGGGAAGCAGTGCTAGGCTATCCCTCGAATGACCTTCCAGTGGTTGGTATTAATAATTCTGTGCACATTCAGCCCTTATTACTGAGCAGGGCTCCACACTGCTACTTTAGGAGGCAGGTAAGTACCACTCCTCCTATTTCACAGCTGGGGTACCCAAGAGATTGCATATAGTTACTTCTGGCAGAGCTGGGAATATGGCTGGCTCGACTCTCATCTTTTTAGGCATATTGCTTTTTAGAATGAATGTGCCAGATGTGTGTTTGGCTGTGTTGTTTGTAACCATTAGAACCTCTCCTTTCCAGAGACAGGAGTAGAACACAGGAGTTCTAACATTCCTTAGCTGGCTGTCAGATAGTTGTGTAAACCACTGGCATAGCCTGTGCTGTCTCCCCATCTAGTAGTTTGTCCTCACAGAGGACATCAAACTATTACTGTTAACAGATGATCTTCTAGCTGTAACAGTCGTGGTAGTTGCCTGTGTTGTGGCTCTACGGGTCCTGGGTTCACGCTGAGCTATGCAGAAGTCAATATGGTTCAACATGATGGATTTTTTTTTCTAGCTTACTTATTTAAAAAAACAACCTGCATTAAAAGAACATTAAGATTGCTATCAATTCACCCAGTATTTAAGAAATGCCAGAATTAAGGTTGCCCATAACACTATAATTCAGTAGAGTCCCTTGCATGGTGATACAGTCTTTAATTACATGATCACGTACTATGTGTTCTATTAAAAGTAAAAACTACGGTACAAGAACAATAATGTTGCTACGTCGAGCACTTAAAAATTAGGAAATGCCAGCATTGAGGTTGCCTGTGCATTATGCATATTCATTATGATACAGTCTTTAATTACAGGATCACATTTTTTTCCACAGGAGCCCTACTTCATTTTGCCCCATAAATTTTTGCTCTCATCTACAATATTTTATCCCAGACAATGTAAACGTAGGTGTATACTGTTGTGTTACAGTCTCTTGGAAACCACAACCAATTTCTATTTGCTAGGATTGAGTGCACTTTGCTGATTGAAGTTCCTCTGCATGATGCATCTTGGGGCTTGTCTTTTTTTTACTTCAATAAGAACTCCTTGTTCTTTTGCAGGAATAGACAGGTAATGACCTTCAGCCATTCTAGTGATTAATACACGGGAACCTTTAATCAATCTCTCCTTTGTGAATTTATCTAATTGCATTGAACAAGTGACTGATCATATCATTCCTCTTCTGTGTTCAGGCCATTTATATTTCTGTGTATCTTCCCAGAAAAACCTTAAAACCCAGTTTATTATTATTCTTATTTGAATGATACTAACTTTCCTTTGTAAAGTACTTTGAGACCATTGAATGAAAAGAAGCTCCATGTACTAAGTACTAGTATTATTGTTGGTTTCCTTTATTACTTTTGTTTCCTTGGGGCAAAGAAGTTATAGTAACCCGAGCATATGACTTTCCTCATATTGTATAACAATGACAAGCATATATAGATAAACAGCCTTAAACTGGTGTAGCTTACATCTTCTGTCATTCCTCCCCCCATGTACCTCACACCATTTTAGACTCCTTTAAACTCACTTACTTGACTTCACATAAGCTTGCACCCACTTGTATGTCACCTCTAAATCTGAACCTAAGGCCTTGTCTACATACACAGATGCACCAGTTTAGTTTAAGTTGGTTTAGTTACACAAGTACAAAAGCCTATGTGAACACACTTATTTTGGTTTAAGAGGGACTAAGGGTATGTCTACACCCAGCCGCTAGTTCGGCGGCTGGGAATCGAAGTTCCGGGTTCGATTTATCACGTCTGGTCTGGACGCGATATATCAATCCCGGAAGCGCTCGCCGTCGACTGCGGTACTCCAGCTCGGCGAGAGGAGTACCGCGGAGTCGACGGGGAGCCTGCCTGCCGCGTGTGGACCGCGTCTGAACCGCGGTAAGTTCGAACTAAGGTATGTCGACTTCAGCTACGTTATTCACGTAGCTGAAGTTGCGTACCTTAGTTCGAATTTGGGGGTTAGTGTAGACCAGGCCTTATTTAATTTCATCTTAAAACCTGTTCCTATTCAATTTAAATTCAGCCCAAATAAGCCTGGATTAAACCCAAATAAGAATTTCCACACAGTCTTTTGCACTGGTTTACCTAAATAATTTAAAAAGTCACATCTTAAGTTAAACTGGTGCAACCTTTCATGTAGTTGAGTCCTAAGTTGGTGTCACTCTTATATATCAAGGAGCCAGGAAAAAGGACCAGAAAGACAAGTAACTAATGGGAGCATGTAAGGTTTAAATTGCAGTAGGCTACTTTCTACTTTAACATATACCTTCTTCTGACCACTCCTACCCCCCGCCCTGGAGCTACACCCATGTAGAATTGGTAGCTAGGAGCTAACTTACACCGCCTTACATACCACATCTTGATATGCCCCATGCTTTGTAAGAAAATCAGGACAGATCTGCCCCAAGGTCTCCTGGCCTACCGCTTACAGTTTAATATAGACAGGCAGTCCAACAATAAAAGATCATTCTACCTCCCCACCCTCGCAGTTTAAATGGGATAGTGGAATGGGAGAAGGAAAAAAACAGTCTTAAGAGTGGCAAATGAGAGTATCTGGATATTAGTGGTATAAAGCAAGAAAAACGTGGTGAGTTTTGAGCATGGATTTGGAGGTGTTGATTGAGGTTGGTGTGAGGAAAGCCCTGGACTGTAAATGAGGGGAAAGATGAAGGCAACTGGAGATGACAGACTGTAGATTGGCTGAAGGATAAGAGATGAGGGTAGATATGTAGGCAGCAGCAGAGTTAAGGAGTGCTTTGAAGGGGAGAATGGAGATGTAGAGAGAGACAGGAAGCTAGTGAAAGAGGAAGATGGAAGGATATATTTGTTCATTTCTCTGCAGTTCCCCATGTTAAGTATCCTCACACCTTCTTGTCAACTGTCTGGAATGGACCATCTTGATTATCACTACAAAAGTTTTTTTTTCTCCTGCTGATAATAGCTCATCTTAATTAATTAGCCTCTTAGAGTTGGTATGGCAACTTCCACCTTTTCATGTTCTCTATATGTATATATATCTTCTTACCATACGTTCCATTCTATGCATCTGATGAAGTTGTCTGTAGCCCACGAAAGCTTATGCTCAAATAAATTTGTTAGTCTCTAAGATGCCAGAAGTACTCCTGTTCTTTTTGCAGATACAGACAAACATGGCTACTACTCTGAAACATGGAAATACCAGATTTTCATACTGAAAATATTTGATTAAAAATATACGTCTATTCCAGAAGGAGATTTTCTTTGGAAATTTTCTTCGTAGGGCGGGGGTACAACTGTGGAAGTTTTATAGACTAAGCTCATCTAGAAGTATTTCAAAGTACTTTATAAATAGCAAGAGCTTAGTCTATAAAACTTCCACAGTTGTGCCCCCACCCTGTGAAGAAAATTTCCAAAAATCACCTTCTGGAATTAATATCTAGTTAGTTAATTTTAAGAAATAAAAATATCAAAACTAACCGACGTAGAACGGTCAGTGTGTTGTATCTCAGTTTACTATAGTATAACCATCCCAGGGTAGGATCCCAATATCTCAAATTGCTAGCCAAGAGGGTCACAAATAGGTTTTCAAGTGAGGTGTGGGAATGCAGCAAAATCTCCAGAAGATGGTGGTTTGTAAGACCCAGAGAAGCAAGCTGAGGGAAAGACGGGGAAAAAAGTTCTAGTCCCTCCTCCTCCTGCTGCCACCCCAACCTATCTCTGCTGCAGTTTGTCATTCCTCCATAACTCCCTCCTTGTCTTACCACTTCTGTGCTAGATTCTAGCAAAGCAATCCTAAAGGTGGGAGCTGCCTGCACACTGTGGTCCTCAACATTAGAGCTGGGCAAAAAAAAAAGTAACAACTTTTTTCACCAAAAAATGCTGATTTGGGTCTACTGAGGCATTCCACAGATTCCTGATGAATTCTCCAAATTGTTTCTAAAAACAAAAATCAAAACATTTCATTTCAACATATTTTAAACTAAAATATTTAGTTTTTTTATTCAAAATGACTTTTTATTTTTAAGTCTCTATCAACTTCATTTAAAAAAATTACTCTTGAAAATGAAATTAAACTTGTCATTTGATCCAGAATGAAATATTGTTAACTTTTTTGGTTCATCCAAAAATTTGAAAATTTTTAGTTTTAGGTCAACCAGAAATTATTATTTTGTTTTTGTTTGGCCAGCAAACCAAAAAATCAGTTATTTGCACAGCTCTCCTCAAGTTTATGTGGCTCTTCCCTAGAGCAGAGTGCAGTGAGGCGCAGAGGAAGAATAAGTATCCTCAACCCAGCAATACCCTCACCATACACCAACTCCAGTCAGCATGCCAAGGCCCTGAACTACTCTAGCACCAACTACCCCAACCTGTGCACCCTAGCAGCAGCAAAAATCAGATCCCCTTCCAGAGCAGAGCCAACCTCATTCAACATCCCCCACCTAAACAAAGCCAGGTAAATTTTTTTGCCATTATCCCCAAGGATTAAGGTAAGTGACCACAAATGATTGTGGTATTGCAATCATGGCAAGAAACTCTGGCTGATTTGGGACTCCTAATTTAGAAAGTTTTAGAAACATTGCAATGCACAGATTTCCCTTTCCTACAACTACTTAATTTCCCTAGATATTTGGTGCTGTTGTCAGAAATAATTCAACGTTTCACCAGTGACTTCTTGGGGAATCACAATGAAGTTATGTGGGCTGGACACATCTTTATTTTTAATTCATTCCAATATTTTAATTGCATTGACTTGTGAATCTACAGTATTATGATGGTATGTACCAACCTCTCCCTGGGCCTAAAGGGGCTAGGGAGAACCTGTGGGTGCAATCAGCCTCAGGTGTCAAGCCTGGAGGGAAGAGATAAGAGGAAAAGCCCAGTTAAGTGCTAGCTGACTGAGGGAAGGAGTAGCTCTCTTGAGCTACCCCTCTGAAGGAAAGCCCGGGTGGGACCAGACTCGAATTAGAAACTGCCTGGAAGGCAGGATCAGCTGGGGCTAGAGCCTAACTAAGACTCCTAAGTGTCAAGGGCTCCCTGGAGCAGGCAAGCCCGATGTAAAACCTTTTTGTTGTTTTTGGTTCCTCGATTCATATGGATCCCCTTTGTTTGGGGTCCTGCAGAAGAGTCAGCCAAAGAAGAGACTGTGAGATAGGCCTACAGCAGGCTACAGAAGCAAGCAGCCCAGGAACTATGAACTGTATGTCTGTTCATACAGGATCCCTGGGCTGGAACCCAGAGTAGACGGAGAGCCTGAGTTCCCCTACTGGTCCATGGAAGGTGGGGGCATGAAAACCCTGAAGCCAAGGACTGGCAGGCCCCAAAGCCTGAAGTTTGGCCAAGCGTGACATGTTGGACTCAGGTTTTCCTGGAAGGGGCAGGACTGAAAGTGACCTACTTGAGGGCCAAGTCACAGGAAAAGGCAGACTATGACAGGGCAGAGTGACTGTCAGTAGAGGGCACCAAAGGAAGAGGTGAGCCACTCTGCCATACCTAGGGTGACCAGATATGCCAATATTATGGTCTTTGACTTATACATGTGACTATTACCTCCCCCTTCCCACCCCCCCAAAAAAGGTGTCCCAATTTTTTCTGAACATGTTAGCAATACCCAGCCAGCAGCAGATGCACCGGCCAGTGAGTCACATGCTTGAACATCCCTGGAGACTTTCTTGAGAATATGTATACTAAATGTGTGAAGTTTGGGTCTCACTATCAGCTTCTTAAAAGAGTTTTGATAGGAAGAAGAAAAAATACCCACTATGTTTTATCTGGTTGTTGCCCCCTTTGAACCTGAATGGTTAGCAAATATTTGGGGGCATGTTGGGTTGTTTCTGTGAGAAAGGAAATTGATGAGACAAGTCAGTTATTCCTTTGGTGCAATTCTGTTTATTTAAAAAGAATGTACACAAAGTCCTGTTTCCCTAAAAATAGTAGAAATCAACAGAAGGCAGTTTCCTTGTTCAGAAATGCAAGTCTGCCACCTTAACAAGTACTCTGCCCAAAAGAATCTCTCTTGGTTTATGCATTCTGGTTCATTTCACATATATATGGGCACACACCGCTGCAATTAAATCAGTGCCCCATCTCCTGCATTTGCAGTCAGTCTCCAGGGAAATGCCTTCAGCCACATGGCTTAGCTTTTACTCAGGCCTGGCCATGCTGGATCACGCCTTGGGCAGTGGCTTCTGTAGTTTTGGTATTGCTAAAGAAAGGGGCATTTAGTTGCTCCATCATTTAACCTGAATGAAGAATGCTTAGAACGCCCACCGACTTCTACCATGTTTGTGATTGATTGCCATTAACATCTTCCAGCATACCATAGTGAATTCCAAAAAAAAAGTCTCCCCCCTCATCGTTAACTGAGAATTTGGAGTAACATGGGGTTTTGTCTCTATGGGGAGTTCTGGAATAGCTACTCCTGATTAACAGTTTCTGATTAACTCCATGTATAAACACTCTTATTCAGGACTCAGAGTGCCTTATTCTAAATTAGTTTAATCCACTTGGATTAAACTAATTCAGAATAGGACAATTTTTTTCCAGAATAAGAGAATCTGTACAAGGAGTTAATCTGCTTTAAATTCACACCCAACCTGATTCTGGATTAATTTCCAAATGCAGACAAGCCCTAATTGAGGGTTGCCATTCCTTCATATATAATCATCAGAGAGAACTGCTCTTTGCTAACTACAAAGGCAGAGGATGTTGAAAAATAGGGCATAATTTTCACAATTAATTTAATATTTTATTAGTAGTAATTTATAATGGTTATTATAGTGCCTAGAAGCCATCCATGACTGGTACAAACACAAAGTTTATGTTGGCCCAGATTTATTGAAACACACTGATATTTGCAAATATATTTTAGGTTGTGGGTGTTATGGTTCAGAAGCACTCATAATACAGTGATGGACAATATCTTCCAGAATGGGGGAGTTCAGATCATCCATCCCGATTTGCACATGAGACAAAGTTTAGATGATAAATACATCGATGGGATAGTATTAAAATACAGTACAAACTTAATAAATTGGCTGAAATCAGTAAAAATGAAATTAATCAAAGAGATGGAAAGTGGTTCACATTGGAAGGAATATAAATTCACAAAGACAGAAAATGAAAATTTGGGCTTGTCTGCTGTACTTCAGAGAAAGAAATGAGCATGGCAGGGAATGCGAATGCTGAACTTGAATGAAGAAAGTAATACTAGAAGGAGCTGCTTTGCTGGATTGCATGTATTAAACCTGCTCAAAATGGTCTTTGTGAAATTCAAACCCACTTGAAATAAGTCTCAATTTGAAGCTCTTTATTTTGCTAATCTGGGGAACAGAAACTTCCTCCCTCTCAACCAACACCCATCCTGCTGATCCCCACCAACCACTGAGATCAGCCGTACTTATTGTTGGTATCTTCAGAGGGGACCTAGTGAGCTCACCCACCTGCCTACTTCCTTTTTAGTGCTTCTTTCCATGGGATCCTTTGAGGTAAGGAGACATTGACTGGTCCTCCCACAACCTTTGGATGACTGCCAAGTAAATTTTAAGAGACTGCTGAGAAAAAAATAAAACCTTTCTCTTGCTGCTGCTGGATCTTCACTAAGACTAGGGACAGCTAGTTCCCATTAAGGCTTGGACCTATGCACTAAGACTCATGGGCCTTCACTTCATAGTATATGGTTGCTAAGGAATGATTAAAGGTTCCCTAGTTACCATACTAAGACTTATAAGATGTTCTTTGGCTCACGCAAGGAGCCAGGATACAGCAGAAGGAAGGCTGGAACATCAAGATCTCAAAGGCAATGGGGTCTTGAGCTTGAGGCAGAGATGGGAGCTCTAGGCAAAAAAGGTAGGAAGTCCTTGGGATGAGAGCATGAACTTAATCAAAAGAACCTTTAAAGGAAACATGAAGAGGTTGCTCCACAGCCGTCCCCTGATGATCTGACTTGTTCAGCTCAGTTCATAAGCACCACTGCAAACTGACCTCTGCAGAGAGTGCACAGTTCTGTTATTAACAGCTGAGCAAACAGAGTAGGAAGAAGTGAATTTAAGCTGCAGCAGTGGGAAACAAAAGTAGAATAACCATTTGAAAAAAATGTACTACTAATGTAAGCCCTGTGGCCTGAAGTCCTAGAGCACAGGGAGCTCACTATTGACACCTGCTGGTGAACAGTGCAAAGAGCAGTCTAGAGCTGCTGGAAAACTCCAGTTGCACAGAGGCTCCCTAGCAGGGGAAAGTTCTTTGCTGGCATCTATTGGTGAGCAAGGGGAAATGACTGAATGAGCCAGGACTTATTTGCATTTCAGTTATGTGAAAGTCTGCATTTTGACTAAAATGTCAAAAGGTTTGATTTTGGGGGTAATAAAATGCTATCATCCCTGTTGGGCAATGAAAGGACAAGAGAACTGCCCCAACTGTTCCTAAGGTGAGAGGTTACCCTAACCAAACCGCAATCTGGCACATAGCCTGGACAAACCCACAGGATGAGAAACAATGGCATCATCATCACGATGCCTCTCTGGTGATAAGGACTCTGTTCAAGGACCTATATGCTTCTGATGTTTCTCTACAGCAGGGGTCGGCAACGTTCGGCACGCGGCTCGCCAGAGTAAGCACCCTGGCGGGCCGGGCCAGTTTTATTTACCTGCTGACGCGGCAGGTTCGGCCGATCGCGGCCCCCACTGGCCGCGGTTCGCCGTCCCGGGCCAATGGGGGCGGCGGGAAGCGGCGCGGGTGAGGGATGTGCTGGCCGCGGCTTCTCACCGCCTCCATTGGCCCGGGACGGCGAACCGCGGCTAGTGGGGGCCGCGATCGGCCGAACCTGCCGCGTCAGCAGGTAAATAAAACTGGCCCGGCCCGCTAGGGTGCTTACCCTGGCGAGCCGCGTGCCGAACGTTGCCGACCCCCTGGTCTGGGTGATGGCGGCAGGGCTGGGAGCTCGCAGGGCTCGGGACCAGTAGCTGCAATGGCACCGCCGAGGGAAAACTAATGATTGTTTAATAGACAGCTGCATCCATTTTACATTTTAAAATCAGTATGACTCCAAAAAGTAAGAAATTATTCTTCATTGTTTTTCAAAACAGCTCTTGATAAGGATTCACATTCATCTATTAACATAGAGTGCTCTTTACATTTGATTATTTTGTTTTTACCACTGCATCTGTGCTGCAATTTCATTTTTAGCTGAGATTTAAAAAAAAAAATCTTTCAAAGTCATATTATCCCTAAAGTCAGGTTATTTTACTGAATTGCTAGAAGGCACAATGCCATTTATGAACAGATCAAGATGTGGATGGCAATATTAACCTTAAAAATAGGGTACTGCTTTCAGTTTGTGTCAGACAAGACTTGCAGGTATTATCTTGTGAATCTCAAGTATCCAAATGCAGAAGTTTAAAATATATACGGGAGGGCGGGGTGGGGGGAATCTCTATGCTTACACTTAGAGCCTATAGGCTGTTTGGCCCTTTTGTTGGCACTCATGCATCCACTAGGAGCCAAGAGGTAGACCACAGCATTCTCTGTTCCTTTGACTAACCATACCATGGTTTTCTCCGGCAAACTACCTCCCTCCAGGGTCTGAATTTCATTCACTCTGAGTGCATCAGCCAATTACCGCATATGTATAGGCGAAGAATCACTTGATTTTTAAACACAATGTTATGTTTACCGGTATATTACGGACTAAAGTGAAAATGGAACCAAAAGGGTCATAAATTTGCATGTGCTTCAATGTTAGAAAACTCTTTAGACTGACTCTAAATTGGGAGTTACTGAATAAAGGCCAAAGATATCTGTCAATTACACCTATGCAAACTCATTAACTTCAGTGGGATTTAAAAGGCTCAAATCAAAGGCAGAACTTGGCCCTAAATGTTTCTTTCTTACTGTTGTCATGTGCTTAAAAAAATAAGTCTTTTCCAATCCCCCATTGCAAGGTTGTGTCTGAGAAGTGTCACTTATCTGGCTAGAACAAATGTCTGGGTTCCTTGATAACCCTTCTAATTGTTGATAGAGATGTTTAATGTGGAGGTGTTCTTGGGCTTTAAAACCTGTTACCCAGTTCAATGTATTGTATAGTATGGATGATTCTTTCCTCTTTTCATCCAAAAGTACATGTACAGCTTTTGTCAGAAGTTTACCTTGATTACATTATCTCCTCTGGAGATGGGGGGGCCATGTAAGTAGCTAGAGAACTTATTTACAAGTATACACACACAACTAATTTCCTTCTCCTTTTAAAATGTACTTGTTCTAAACAACGTCTCTTTGCTTCCTGATATTATATTCATTTGCATACTGACGTCAGATGACTCTTTTGATCATGTTGAAGGAGTTATTCCTCTGAGCTTGTTGAACTGGTTACACAAATGTCTTGCATAAAGAGCACTTAGCCCCATTTGCCTTTAACACCATTGTGGGAGCAAGTCCTGCATCATGTTAGTTATGAATTCATACTGGTGGTTGCTTTGTGTTCTGAAGGAACAGCATTTTTTGAATGCAGAAGTCAAGAGGTGGAAAACAGAACATGAATATAAATAAACTGCACTGACAAATACAGGAGGTAGAATCAAATTAGATAAAAGTGTTATATAACCTGTCACAGTGTTGTACTGAAATTCTTCAAACTATAAACTCAAGCTACTGTGGTAAATAGTTTTGACAGAGTTAATTGTTCATTAAGTATTCCTTTTCCATTATAGTCTAAGTTTTCTGTGCTAACCAGCATTACCACGGGGGGGGGGGGGGATCCATAAGATTTAAAATAAAGAAATTCAGAATTCCTGTTGATGGTTGAAAAGAGGATATTCAGCTTCTTAACTGTCAGTTCCCAAAGGTTCAAGTATCAGAGGGGTAGCCGTGTTAGTCTGGATCTGTAAAAAGCGACAAAGAGTCCTGTGGCACCTTATAGACTAACAGACTATTTGGAGCATAAGCGTTCATGGGTGAATACCCACTTCGTCAGATGCATGCAGTGGAAATTTCCAAAGGCAGGTATAAATATGCAGGAAAGAATCAATTATTTCAAATTTGGTGACAATATATACCTCCAGACCAGTGGCACTCGCATGGCTATGGGCACCCGCATGGCCCCACAATATGCCAACATTTTTATGGCTGACCTGGAACAACACTTCCTCAGCTCTCGTCCACTCACACCCCTTCTCTACCTACACTACATTGATGACATCTTCATCATCTAGACCCATGGGAAGGAGACTCTGGAAGAATTCCACCACGATTTCAACAGCTTCCACCTCATCATCAACCTCAGCCTGGACCAATCTACACTGGAGGTCCACTGCCTAGACACCATGGTACAAATAAGTGATGGTCTCGTTGACACCACCCTATACCGAAAACCCACCGACCGCTATGCCTACCTTCATGCCTCCAGCTTCCATCCTGGACACACCACACGATCCATCGTCTATAGCCAAGTGCTGAGGTACAACCGCATTTGCTCCAACCCCTCAGACAGAGACCAACACCTACAAGATCTTCACCAAGCATTCTCAAAACTACGATACCCGCACGAGGAAATAAGAAACAAATCAACAGAGCCAGACATGTACCCAGAAGCCTCCTGCTGCAAGACAAGCCCAAGAAAGAAACCAACAGAACTCCACTGGCCATCACCTACTGTTCTCAGCTAAAACCTCTCCAACGCATCATCAGTGATCTACAACCCATTCTGGACAGCGATCCCTTGCTTTCACAGGCCTTGGGAGGCAGGCCAGCCCTAGCCCACAGACAACCCGCCAACCTTAAGCATATTCTCACCAGCAACCACACACTGCACCATAGTAACTCTAACTCAGGAACCAATCCATGAAACAAACCTTGATGCCAACTCTGCCCACATATCTACACGAGCGACACCATCACAGGACCTAACCAGATCAGCCACAACATCACCAGTTTGTTCACCTGAACGTCCACCAATGTAATATACGCCATCATGTGCCAGCAATGCCCCTCTGCTATGTGCATCAGCCAAACTGGACAGTCCCTACGTAAAAGGATAAATGGACACAAGTCCGATATTAGGAATGGCAATATACAAAAACCTGCAGGAGAACACTTCAACCTCCCTGGACACACAATAGCAGATTTAAAGATAGCCATCCTGCAGCAAAAAAACTTCAGGACCAGACTTCAAAGAGAAACTGCTGAGCTTCAGTTCATTTGCAAATTTGACACCATCAGCTCAGGATTAAACAAAGACTGTGAATGGCTAGCCAACTACAGAAGCAGTTTCTCCTCCCTTGGTGTTCACACTTCAACTGCTAGAAAAGGGCTTCATCCTCCCTGATTGAACTAACCTCATTATCTCTAGACTGATTCTTGCCTGCATATTTATACCTGCCTCTGGAAATTTCCACTACGTGCATCTGACGAAGTGGGTATTCACCCATGAAAGCTTATGCTCCAATATGTCTGTTAGTCTATAAAGTGCCACAGGACTCTTTGTCGCCTTTTCCAAAGGGTTGTCACTCATGTTAGACCTTCTTTTAAATATTTTTAAATTATATATTTTGTGACTTTAGCACTTGTGAAGGATGCTAGGTAGGACTGGAAATGTATGGTGCTTTCCTTATAAGAGGCATGGAGATCATTTATTCACCATTTAAATTATTGTAATTTGAACATTACATAGTTCTTTACACAATAACCAGTGCATGGTGTTTAAGAGCTGATATAAAGAGCAGCCAGAGACTACATAGGTATGGAGAGAGCTCTCCTGTAACAGCATTGAACTGTCTACACCTCCCAGCAATCCAGCTCCCACCTTCCAAAATGGAGGACTGCCTCTGGTGTCTGTATCCATATCTTTCCAGGACAGTGACAGCTACTCCATGTGTCCTCTTTAGTCACAGCATAGGTATAAAGTGGAAAAGATACAATGCAAGCTTCTCCACATATTCCCACTAATGTGACTCATCTCAGCTCTGGGGGAACCACATCTTTGAGTGAAAGGGTAGTTCAGTCTACATACTTAATCCTTGATCTCTGCTGGGAATGCCAGCAAAGGTGTAAATTAATGCCATACTTCACAACCTCTTTGTATATTATATTAATTGTATATTAATTCTGTGGCAAGGGGTCATTCTGTGGCACCTTCCGGGGCCACACAATACACAGTGGGTAGCATTGATTACATAAGTGCAATTAGTAAATAGCTCTATCTAAGTGAATAATGTACGTTTTTATACAGTACTTAGATAAGTGCACTGTTTTGTATCTGTATAAATTAGTATAATTGATACTCCTATCTCTAAGGCAACTGATATTGATTTTATGAATAATTTACAGAACAGAAGGTCAACATATCACTGACATATACAATAAAGAATTCCATTTTTAATCACTTTCATTGGCTATTTTAGTGCCTTGTAACTTCACAGTAAAATCAGTTTGTGTTTTGAATTGTGATTTTTTGCCTTTGAGCAGAAATCAGTTTAATTAAAAATGAAATAGACTTAAGTGAAAAAAATGCAAAGCCTTTAAAAAACTGCCACTCCCCAAAACATTTAACTCATCGCTGCTATGCATCACCAAGATGTCAACTAAGATTAGCATATTGATTGATTGATTTTCAGTTTTAACAGCAAACTGGAATCCCCAGCTTGGAGATGAATAATACTCCACTGAAGTCAATGGGAATTCTTCTATTGATCTCAATGGGAGCAGTGCAAAATCTTATGTGAAAAGTACTTATGATTGAATTGCACCCCTGTAGTCACACCCTACATACGACAAAATATGCCTTGTAAGGTATCATTTGAAAACTAATAACTCATTGGTCAATAATATCATAGTGAAATGCATGTAGAAATATTATATGTAAAATTATGAACATAAGATGAAGTTATGACTGAAAAGTGTTTACCAGACAAGTCTGGGGAGGGGTTTCTCAAAGAAAAAGGACAAGCTGACACTTCTACTCAGATGTCATCAAAGTTGATTGGCAATCACTGGTAAGTAGCTATTCTTTGGCAGTAACAGGGGTAGGAACAGATTGATTTCCACTTTAACAAACAACACCATGGAACCTCTTTCACCACAAGACTCCGTGTCTCCAGCCTCACAGTGGGAAGGAACTTTATCTAGGGGTAACTCTCAGGACAATGCATTTCAAAGGGTGACTGTACTATAAAAGGGAGGGGCAAAACTACTCCAGGTATTCATTCTCTCTCTTTCTTTCACCTGAGAAGACAAAGGAATCAGCCTTTGGACTTTGGGAGGGGTTCTGACCTGAGAATTTGGTCAGCCCGGTTGCTGGGAACATGTGGTAAGGATTTTACCTTGAACCAAGTCTAGTTTGTTAAGTTTTAGTTCCTAGAAAGCATTTTATCTTTATTTTCTTGTAACCATTTCTGACTTCAATGCCTTATTTTTGTACTCACTTAATACCTATCTCTTTGTAGCTAAATAAACTTGTTTTATTCTTTAATCAAAGTAATCAGTGTTGTTCAAACTGAATTGTTTGGTAACTCCAGTTAAAGTAGCAAACTCTTGTACATTGACAGACCTCTAACATCTAGACTCTCCAGGAGAGGGCTGGACAGTGCACAACACATATTTTTGGGAGGAAATTGGTACTGGGGCTGTGTTGGGGTCACCCTTCAAGTGGTAACCAAGGCTGCTGGAAGACAGTGTGTGACTGGAGTGTGCTGGCAGGCTGAGCTATACACAAACCCTCAGGGTGTGACCTGCGTGCTGTTTGGTGTTTGTGAAGGGCCAAGGTTGGGAGCTACAGCAGCAAAACATTGTGAGGCACCCAAGAGTGTAAGACAGGTAATGACACAGCCCCTCACAGGTCTGGATTGCACCTCAGAATGTCATAGTTTGTTTCTTTCATATTTATTTATTTATTTATAATAACACAAGGGCTTAAGTCAAAAATCGGTCTTGATTACAAAGTCACAGTCATGTAGAGATTCTTTTTCCATCTACTTTGTTTTGCAAAGTACTAGGGCTGGATTCTCCACTGAAATCCAGCCCCTTTCAATGGCTCAAGTGGCTCAAAAGGATGGAATCTGTCTACAAGTGGCCAGAGGAGAATTCCCCAGTTGCAGGGGAAATCCCTGTCTGTGTAGATGTGCTGGATCTGAGTCCTGTGTTGATTTGTGATGTAGAGGGTATGTCAAGGTGTAGAGGGGCCAAAGCAGAGTTCTGCTACATTAATCTTCTACTGCCGTATTTAGAGATGCCCAGCAGCTGCTGTTTGTATTACTGGGGTATGTTTTCAGGAACACCCCCCCCCCCACACACACACACACACCCCCGCTCCTCCCAAAAAAACAAGGGGTGTTTAGAACTTAGGAACCAATTGTGTAATGTCCATAAAAGTGTACTGCTGTGCCTGAATGGAGCTTGTTGCAGTCTTCCAAGTTTCATCCCATTTCTATTTTAATGTCCCCCACAGGAAAGGGGGCAGTTTGGGGGCATTTATTTGGCCTTAAAAAAGGGAAGAATTTATTTATCGCAATGATCTTACAGAGCCAGTTAGCAAAGCAAAAAGCTTAAATTCTGCAGAGTTCTAAATTAGATCCTAAATGCTGAAAACTAAAGTAAAATAACAGAGTAGAATGTAAAGTACAAACCACCTCCCAAGCAGCTGTTTGTATAAGAGAATGTGCAGTTTGTATAGAGAAATGTGCACAGTTGTTATATATAGATCCACCCCCCCCCTCTTTGTTTTTTCTTCTGTGTATTGTTTAATAGCACACAAGTTGAACAGAAGAGTAACTGACTACGACTTGCTGATTGATTTTGCTGATAGTCAGGGTGCCTCATTTGCACATGCATTTTTACAACCAAAATATTGGCTCCTAGCGAAAAGCCAAAGAGATCAATTTAATAAGCAGACACTAAGGTGCCTCTTCCCATTAACCTTAATGAGCAAAAGACACATTGATAGACTTTCCTTACAAAAGCTTGTTAACTACAATTATCAAAATGTATGGAGATAATGTTTATGTGCACCTTCTTCATATGGTAGCCTTTGATGTTGTTAATCCTGGGGGGAGAGGAGGAGAAAAGTGTCAGATCACATAGTTTCCAGGCTTAATTCAAAAGAAGGTGACAGGCATCACACTGTATAAAGTATTGTCATGAGGTAAACCTCAAGAAGTTTAGATATTTGGATTAGATGTGAGCCTGAAGTAAAGTAGGCATTGAGTAGTTCTGCCTACCTATCATCTTCTGTTACTAGCTCACCTTCTCCATTGAGCAGCGGACCCACATCGTCCTTGATCTTTCTTTTTTGTCTGATGTATTTGAAGACCCCTTTCCTGTTGTCTCTAACATATCTTGCCAGCTGTACCTCATTCTTTGCCGTGGCTTTCCTGATTTTTGTCCCTACACACTCGTGCTATTCCCATGTATATTTCCTTGGTGACATGCTCCTTCTTCCATTTCCTGTATGTATTCCTTTTGGTTTTTAGATAGCTAAAAAGCTGCTTTGTCCAGCCACATTGGCCTCCTGTGGCTCTTTTTATCTTTCCTCTGCATTGAAATAGCTTGATGTTGCGCCTCTAGTATTATATATTTTAAGAACTGCCTGCCCCCTTTGATTCCTTTTCTTCCTAATTGGTCTTTCCATGGGACCTTGCCTACTATTTCTCTGAGCAAGTTGAAATCTGCCTTTCTGAAGCCCGGTGTCCTTGTTTTCCTGTTCTCGTGTCCTCCTTTCCTTAGGATCTTGAATTACTTCCTCCCAAATTCCTGACCACTTTTGTGTTTGCAACTAATTCATCCCTGTTGGTCAAAACCAGATCCAAAATGGATGACCTCCTAGTTGTTTCCTCATCTTTCTGAATCAGAAAGCTGTCCTCTACACACACGAAGAATTTGCAGGACATACTATGTTTTGCTGCAATAGTCTTTTGACAGATATCAGGAAAGTAAAATCCTTCATTAATACTAGCTCAAGTATATACACACACATACTGAGGTCAGCATGATTTTTTTTAAAGTAATTAACAACATCCTGTATCTGTAAAATACAACAAGAAAAATGCATCAGCATCGTGGCAAATTCCAAAAGGATGTAGCCTCCTTGCAGATTGAAGGCCAACTGGATTGATCTCTAGCTAGTTTCTTAAGGCGGTCTGGCTGGTTATTCAGTTTAAGTCCATCACTGGTGATCTTATACCACCCCCAAAGCTTCTGGACAACCAGGTGATTGCTGACAATGTATTGGCATTCCTTGGTCAACATGTTCTGGAATTCATTGGTCTTCCATTCTAATATGTCCATATCAGGAAAGCTGCCAAAACTGAACCAGTGCCAATAGAGGTGGTTGCTTATCTAAATGAAAGACATGCTCAAATCTTCACACAACTTTGCCATGTGTTATTGTATCTAGCAATAAAACCCACACATTGTCACTAGAAAGTTGGAATTTCTTTCTATATAAATAATGCTGATGTTAGTTCTCATCTATAAAAGGAACCCATTTTTAGCATAAAACTTGACTGCTGTATATCACTATTAATTAAATAGCAGAAATATGAAACAGGTGGTAAATTAAAGCTGACAAAAAGATTGAAACAGATTTACAATAATCCTTTGCAACATCACTGGAGTATTGCAGACTCTTAATAGACTGTTTCACTAGATGAAAAGCCCATTATTTTCTAAAATATACTTCAAAAATTGTTTAGACAAATCTAATTAGATGCAATTGAGATCATATATCGGTTGCGGAATGGCAAACTTAAAGAATGAGTGAACTTTCCCCTGGCTTCTCTAGTTCTCTGCAAACATTCTCCCAGCTTCGCCGATTAATCTTTCCATGTCTTTCCTTAGCTTTGCTTCCGCTCTCCACTCCACCCAAAGCTCTTTTGATTCTGTTAAACTGAGAGATGTGTCTGGGGGAAGTGGAGACACACAAACTGATGGTACATCTGCACTGCAGTTGGTTGTGTGCTTCCCAGCACGGGTAGACACACACATGCTAGCCTGCTTGAGCTTGAACAGGAAGGCTAATAATAGTATGCTATTACCACCCAGGCCCCCTGGGTACGTGGGCAGCTAGCCCAAGCCACCACCCTTGCTACTCCTGACGGCACTGCTATTTTTAAATGCGCTAGCTTGAGCCGAGCTAGCATGTGTCTGTCTACCCATGCTGGGAAGCACACTCCCAGTTGCTATGCAGACATACCCATAGTGGCATTGTTTGAGGGACATTACTAGTGGATCTGACAGACAGACAGCTAGGTGGTTTGTCAGTGACAACTAGGAATTATATCGAGCAAATCTAAGGGATAAAGGCTGAGGATACACAAAGATCCTTTCAGAAATGCTTAGAAATCCAGGGTGGATAATACAGATTCCACACTCATAAGTACCCTAATATTCAATTTGCCATTGTAGATGATCAGTCAAGATTTCAGCACCATACAAATTTCACTGAAATCTTATAATATTAAATCTTAATTGAATCTTCTGTAGATTCAACCTGCATTTTAGTTTTCATTAATGAAATATTGTGTTTGATCTCAGATCAAATATTTTCTTGAAAGGTTTTAATTAAAAAATAAAAGTACTGCACTGTTTCAGCACATTTGGCCACATTTTCAAAGGAAAATTTGCATCTAAAGGTGCAATTAGGCACCTAATGGGATTTCAAAACCATCTAAGCAGGGTAAGTGACTACCTTTTGAAAATCTGGCCCTTTGTATCTCTGGATGAGCAAATTCATGATCTATCACACTTCTGAAATTGGCAGATTTCTGATTCTGATTTGACTCTCACTAGGTCAAAGGACAAGATTCCCATTGACTTTGCTGGGAGTCGTCAGGCCATTAAAAAGCAAATGAATGCTTCCTAGGAAAAGGTGAAAGAGTTTGGTGACCAGTTCAGATACATTATATTAACTAGGACAAATCTTTATTCCAAGTTCTTATTCTAGTAGTCTTGTAAGAGGGCTGAAAAAGTTTGATTAAGTTTTTATTTTCTTAAAAGGTTTATAGTGAAGATTTTTGTTTTGAAGATTACCTGACACTCTTGATTCCAGTACATAACAAAACTTTAGACGAGACTGAACAATAACCTTAATGGTGGGATTTTTAAAAACATTCACCATTGATCTAACTCTGCTCTGATTTGAAGTACATGATAAAACTCTTGTGTACATCAGTGAGGGCAGCATCCGGCCAAAGTCCATTATTTTTATAAAAAAGGGTCTTGTCCTTAGCTAGTATAAATTGGCTCCAATTGACATCAGTGACTTATGCTAGCTAAGGAACTGGTACAATATGTGGTGGGGGAGACTAGGATGGTTGATAAAGCAAATTGGTTAACACTGGTAGTACTTCCTGGCTTTATCAGAGACTGGAAATGGAGGTAACTAAATACAGCTAGAAAGACAACAATTGTAGATATTTCTGGCCCAACCAGGATTAAGATATATTGACATCTCACAGTTAAGCATGATCCTGAAAGGCTTCCACTCTAACAACTAGTTCACAAAAGCATCTTACCAAATATTAGCCAGTTACCACATTGCAAGAAAATGATACTGTATTCTCTTTACTCCTCATATTTGTTCTGCCTAGAGCAGTGTTTCTCAAACTGGGGTCGCCGCTTGTGTAGGGAAAGCCCATGGCAGGCCGGGCCAGTTTGTTTACCTGCCACGTCCGCAGGTCCAGCCAATCGCGGCTCCCACCACTGCAGGCCAATGGGGGCTGCTGGAAGCAGCGGCCAGTAAGTCCCTCGGCTCGTGCCGCTTCCAGCAGCTCCCATTGGCCTGGAGCAGCGAACCGCGGCCAGTGGGAGCCGCGATCAGCCAGACCTGCGGACGGGGCAGGTAAACAAACCAGCCCAGCCCGCTAGGGGCTTTCCCTACACAAGCAGTGTCCCAAGTTTGAGAAACACTGGCCTAGGGGAATGTATATGAAAACAGGATCTTTGCAGCAAGTTATTTCAACTGCTCTTGCTGCTTATTCCTCACCTTCAGGTACAAACCTCTGTTTGCATCATCATTTGTTAGTTACCATGGACATGTTTTAAAGTGTCACAAATAAGATTGTGGGTCTGAGTCCCCTCTCTCTTACACCAGTGATAATCAGGAGTAATCTGTGTAAAACTGGTGTGAGAGAAGAATTATTGAAAATAAGCTGCAAGAGCAGATGAACATTAAACATCTAATGGGTAAATTTCAAAGCATTATGTCCCCACTTAAGCTTGTGTTTAACTTTAAGCATGTGTTTAAGTCCCACTGAAGTCAAGGAGACTTAAGCATGTGTTTAAAGTTAAGCACAAGCTTAAGTATTTTGCTGAATCAGTACTTATATGGGGTTTTACACACACAATTATTCCCACCAAAGTCAGTGGGAATCACATAACTTGAAGTCCACCCAACATTTACCCTCACAGTTTATTCTACTGATTCTATTTCTTTTTATGTTTTGCATCATCAGAGTTTAGAGTTTAAGGCCAGAAGGGACCATTAGATCATCTAAGCTGACCTCTTGTACATCATAGGACATTAAACTTCACTCAGTTACCCCTGTGTTAAGACCAAAAACTTATTTGATTAAAGCATATCTTCCAGAAAGGTATCAAATCTTGATTTGAAGACATCAAGAGATGGAGAATCCACCACTTCCTGTGGAAGTTTGTTCCAATGGTTAATCACCTTCACGGTTAAAAAATGGTGCTTTGTTTCTAATTTGAGTTTGTCTGCAGTTTCTAGCCATCGGTTCTTTTTATGCCTTTCTCCTCTAGATTAAGAGCCCTTTAATACCTAGTATTTTCTCCCCATGAGGATATTTATACACATAATCAAGTCACCTCTTGGTCTTCTCTTTGGTAAATTAAACAGCTTGAGCTCTTAAATCTCTCAGTATAAGGCATTTTCTCCAGCCATCCAATAATTGTTGTGGAACTTTTCTGCACTCTCTCCAATTTTTCCACACCCTTTTAAAAATATGGACGCCAGAACTGCACGTAGTATTATAGTATCGGTCTGACCAGTTCCACAGAGGTGAAATCACCTTCCTGGTCATACTCATTACGAGAGAGGACCCTTCTTGCCACAACAGTGCACTGGGCATAATATTGAGTTGCTTGGCCACTATGATCCCTAAATCCTTTTCAAACTCACTGTTTGCCAGGATACATTCTCCCATTCTGTAGGTATGGCCTGCATACATCTGGCTCTATTAAAATGCATTTTGTTTGAATGGGCCCAGCTTACTAAGCGATTCAGAAGGCTCTGTATGACCACCCTGCCCTCATCATTATTTATCATTCTCCCAATCTTTGTCTCATCCTCAGATTTTTATCAGCAGTGACTTGTAACTTTTGTTCCAGATCATTGGTGAAAATGGAGAATAGTGTCAGGCCTACTACCAGTCCCAGTTTGACCCAACTAGAAACACTCCCATGTGATGATTCCCCACTGATAAGAGATCTTTTGAGATCTGTGTCTTAGTTAGTTCTTAATCCACTGATATGGACATTGACAGAGTCTAGTGCTAATTTTTAAACCAGAATGTCATATAGCACTATATCAAATGCTTTACAAAAGTCTATTGCCTCTATACAGTTACTTTTATCAGCCAAACTTGTAATTTCAAAGAATAAACTCAGGCTTGGGTTCTTTTGGTTTTTTTTTAGTTACATTGATTTAATGTGTTATCACATGCTGTTCGAGTTTGTACCACATTTGCTTTCTTAGAGCCCTCCCATAGTATTGTTGGCTTAATGCTATCCTGGCTGCTACAGCTGATAATCATGTCTTTCAGACAAGGAAAGGAGACAAAACTTGATTCTGAGTCGTGTCCTGTGGTTACAAAATTAGTTATTTGGATGCTACTGAAAATTTGGCCTCAGGTTGAGCAATCAAAATTACTAAGACACATAGGGCCCAGTTTTCAAAGTTGTTGAATACCCACAACTACAACTGAAATGAAGTCAATAAGACCTGTCGGGGGACAGCTCCTTTGAAAATCAGGCCCTTGGTTTCTTCAATTAGATACCCAAACACAGGCAACCAGAATTAGTAGTTGCATTTGAAAATGTATCCTTGTGTTTTGTCTTGCTTTTACCCTTGGGGAGGATAAGGGTGAGGACAAGTGAGTTTCATTTTTATACATATATGAAGAAACTGACAAAAAGTTTAACCTCACCATGAAGGATACGATTATAGCAAAAACACGATTATAATATAACTAATGTATATATGTTGTGGGGGGTTAGGTGCCAAATAGTCAAGCTGTTCTATTTCAAACTCCCCCCCCCCCATTCCTCCTCTTCCTCCCCTCCCTCCCACACCCCTATTTATTGAAGCCTGTAGAGCTATGCCAGTTTACACCAGCTGAGAGTCTGGCCCCCAATTCTTTGCAAACCATTTGTCATAAGTAATTTGTGATTTTAAATAACAGGACTTTTCCAGTAATGAGACAAACCACAGGGGTTTATCATCTGTGAACTTTGCAAAGACATACAAGAAAACGGCAGTTAGGTTTAAAAATCCCACCTCTGTTGATTTCCAACTTACTTTGTGCTGTGAGCATGTTTCCTTCCATGAACTGTGAAATTTATATATTTGCAACTTAAACATCTGCAACACTTAAAGATAAGAGAAACAAAACCAAAGTCAATGAAAAGTTAATTGAAAAAGCATTCAAATGGTAGAATATCAGCAGCGTAAATGCATTCCTTCACAACACAAAGATGAATCAAAGCTTTGTACTGTAATCAACCTACTTAGACTAAAAATCTGGACACTTATTTTTCTGCTTCAAATAATGCGGATTTTTCTCTGCATAGCTCTCAGTCTTAATTAGCTTTTGTTTCTTGATAACATTTAAAAACCTTCAATTTAAAATCATTGTCATCAGGGTTCACATTTAGTATCTGAATTCTGTATACAGATAGTGCCTAGCAGTTCAATTTACATAACTGATTTGTGACTTGTTATTAAAACTGGTTACATAACAAAATTAAATGCAGCTACATTTAGTGATGTCTGTTCACTTGCCTGTAATCAAACTGACAGCATTTCCTTTAAACAATCAATCAAGTCTCCAATTCTTTCCTGTTCTGTTTGTTTGATTGGAGTTGAGATGTCATAAAATGGAACTGAATATTTCATGAGTTCTGATTGCAAGCATGATTATTTTTATTAGGACTGCAATTGCTTTCATTCACAGAAGGCTAAATTATTAGTAACTGCTTTTAATTGCACAATTGGTAGTAATATTGCCAAAAACTATTTTGAATTCCAAATCTTATTCCCTGTCAAAACTACTGAAAAGCTCTACTTGCTAAAAGCTTTACTTATTAAGAAATTAATTGATTAAATAATAAACACTAAGTTTCATAAACAAGATGCAATTTTTCCTTGATACATTCTCTGAATATAACTGTAGTTAAAGACACATGATGATTTTACTAGAGAATAGAAATTTAGGAACTGAAGGACAGGTTTGAGGCTGGAGTCATAGTTGGTTGTTTGGAGTTATGAATATGACCTGAAAATTCTGATTATTTAGTAATGAAGAACACATCTTAACATGTCAATTTGTAATGCTTGGGAGACTGTAAAAGCATCAAACATAGTTTGATTTTAATTCTTTCATCTTACCCTTGATCTTTCACATATTTTACTCAGATACTTAATGGTCTTACTGCTACAGGCAACATGGGATCCTGCATTCTGAATGCCTCAGTGAAACGTATATTTCAGATACTTATGAAAGTCCTATGAATAAAAAAACATTTTCCCTTTATCCTAACACAGCCACAGAATAACGAGGCAAAGATATTAAGAAATGATTAATGATTTGGGGGTTTTCCATTTTTTGTAGGCCCTGAAGGGCTGAATACCCACCCTCAGCAAAGTAGGCCATTTTAAGATATCTGAGGTTGGGAACCAAAAATTGAGACACCCCAAATCAATAGTCACTTTTAAAAATCTTAGCTTTAATACCTCAGAAAATGGCAGACAAGAAACAGCAAATTATATTAATGTCTAATAATATATACAAGTCATTTTTACTGGAGTTGAGCCCTAATCCTCCTCAACAATCCATATGGGCAGACCCTTACACCCATGGACAGTCCCAACTGAGGTCAGTTAGACAATCTGCATGAAAAACATTAGAGAATTGGGGGTTTGGATTGCAGCTCGGTTCATAGATTCCAAGGCCAGAAGGGTCCACTGTGATCTAGTCTGACTTCCATAGAACTTCCCCCAAATAATTCCTAGAGCAGATCTTTTAGAAAAACCTTTTAAAAAATTTTAAAAATTGCCAGTGATGGAGAATCCACCATAACCCTTGTTAAATTGCACCAATGGTTAATTACGCTCACTGTTAAAAATGTACACTTTATTTCTAGTCTGAATATGTCTAGCTCAACTTCCAGCCATTGGATTGTATTATAACATTCACTGCTAGATTGAAGAGCCCATTATCAAATATTTGTTCCCCATGTAGGTACTTCCAGACACTTATCAAGTCACCCATTAACCTTCTCTTTAAGTCATACATTGCTTCTCTTAAGAAGCATTAAGATAAGAATCCAAGATGGTGGCTGACATGTTATAATAGCTTGTGAATATTGTCATAATTCATCAATCTCCTGAATATACATTCAGAATTGTACACAGTCATCTTGCTGCAAGAGTTATAGCATTTATTTGGACTGTGGCTGGTGCATGAGGAATTTAATCTGGGATTTACTGCATATGGGATTGGTATCAGTACATGCAACAAAAATAGGGGTTACTGCTACTCAGCAAACCTCACCAAACTAATCCCACACAGGACTGCTAAAGATCAGTTGTATAGTGGAAGAAGGGCTAATAAAGGTGGAGTAGAATTGTATACTGTACATTTGGGTCTCATAAATCAAGAGGTCTTCTATAGGTGTAAATGTGGTTTTAAAATGAACACAAAATTAGTTGTGTGACAACCAGAAATGGAGGGAAAAAAGCATCTGTTGCCAGCATAGAAGATGGTTGTGTTGGTGTCAATAGACTGAATGGGATTAGTTAATGTGATAGTGAATGAGTTTATAACTATATTAGTATCATATGATGGCTCTAAGAGTGATTACAATTTGAATGTATAATCACCTTCCTACAATACTGGAATACCAGTAGCAGATAGCCTGTCTGAATAATCATACTACTGTTCCTGAAGGTTGGAAGATTCTTACCTTCTTCTACATTTTTAAGGATACCTACGTATTTAATAGAAAGCTGACACATGACATAAACACTCTCCCAGGCATGTGCATGTCTGAAGCAGAAGTAAATTAATGCAAATCATAATATTGAGGGCCCCTAAAAAGTTGTCTTTGTTTACATAAATTGTAAGAACTCAAACCACATGCTCTACAAAGCATCTAGATTTTTTGAAGATCATAAGGAATTCCCCCAACACAGCTAACTAAATATATACATAAAATTGGTGACCCATAGATGCTCATGGTGTGTTTATAAATGCTTCAAACTCCTTTCAGGTGGCAACCGAAACAATTCTACTTTTCTTTAGTAATAGAAAAAAGAAATTACATGTTGGTTCAGTGAATGAAACACTGTTCATCAGTTATGATCATAAACTGGAAAAATAGCTCTGTGTTTAACTGCTAGAAACAAAATCCAAATAAAACCAATTTAGAGAGCTGATATTTGCACAAATTAAAGATAATTGTTTAGACTATTCATTTAAATCTACCTTCTGTTTTCTATTGGAGTACATGAACTATTGACACCTAAATATATGCAGTCATATTATACCGGTCATTAGAAGAGGAGTTGGAGTGTTTTATCTTCATAGTATACCTAAATCTAACTAGAAGTTTAAAAGATTTTTAAATCTAGTAATAGCACACAGGATCCTGCACTTATGTGTCTTATGGACAACAGTGCAGTCCTTGCAGACACGGGAGATGACATTTTCAGGTCACTTGAGTTTCATGGCCTTGTACTGACTGTAGGTATAGATGTTATCTCAAATGTCAAAAATGAAGCACTATTTCTATATAAATTTAGACTTTGGAGTTTAAATGTCTATATGTTTTCTTCCCTACAGTATCTACCTTGTTCAAGCAGGGTTCAAAACTGTGCCAAATGGGGGAGGGGAGGAAGAGAGGAAAGAAATGGTGGCATGTCAGATAAGTGAAGCTTAGAGAATGTGGGGCTGAGCTATAGATATTCTGGAGTGCTTCAGGCCTGGTCTACACTGGGGGGGGGTGTCGATCTAAGTTACGCAACTTCAGCTACGTGACTAATGTAGCTGAAATCGACATACTTAGATCGACTTACCGTGGTGTCTTCACTGAGGTGAGTCGACTGCTGCCACTCCCCCGTCGACTCCGCCTGCGCCTCTTGTGGCGTTGGAGTACAGGAGTTGACGGGAGAGCGCTCGGGGATCAATTTATTGGGTCTAGACTAGACACGATGGATCGATCGCTGCCCGCCGATCCGGCGGGTAGTGTAGACATACCCTCAGAGCTTAAGGCGGAGAACGGCAGTAGAACACAGAGGGACATACCATCTCGCACTGAATTTTGCTTTTAGGCATTCTACAATAGCGTGAAAAGCTTTGGTAACCCATGCTGACTGGTACCAGAGATCAGTAGCTGTACCTTATCTTGTTGTTTTCACACTGATTTTTCTCCGAACATAAATAATTTTGAACTGTGGTCATTAGAGCACTGTAAAAGGATTTGATATTTCCCCTACTGTGCTCTTATGTTAACTGCAAGTAACTGACAGTAGCAATTTTGTTTCTGGGCAAAACAATACTAACTAGATGTGGAGTAGTTTGTATTAGCCTTCCGTCTAACCCATCTCAGAACAAGAAACCTATATTGCAAATATTCTGTTGTGGCATCGCTATATTGATGTTTGTTGTTTTCCTAAGCATAACTAACCCAAAGAGTTCTTTCTCATATAGAATACTGGGACATGCAAACTTCACTTCACTACAGAACTGAGCTATTTCTAAAGCTAGTCCAAGAATATGTTCCTCTTTCACAATTCCAAAATCCCTTTACTATCCAGCTTCAAACAACACTACAATCTTGGCCAACAGCTATCTCCTTATAGACAATCTGTCTGTTAGTGAAACGTTAAAGGTAGATTGCGTGGTTTCACCAATAAATACATTCAGATATAATGTCACCTTTGATATAAATTATAAAATATTCGCAAAGTTGAGCTTTAATATGCTCCCACTATGGAGATACACTCTATCAAAAGAACTTTCTTGTTTCAAGTTTAAGGTACAGTTCCTTAGATAATATTTAATATCTAATTCTGGAGGTTTTTGGAAAAATCCCCAGCTTTCTAAAGCCCCCAACATCTGTCAGATTACATTAGAGCAGTCGTTCTCAACTTTTATATACCATGACCCCATTTTAAAGCGAAAGACCCCATATTAGAATGAGTTTTGGGTCCCCCTCCTATCTAAAATAAGGGAGTGTGGTTGGAACAGCTCTGTTCACAATCCCTCCCAAGCCCTGGCGGAAGTCCCTGCTTTAGAGCCCTTGATGAACAATATATGTTTATACAATCAACTCTATACTCATAGGACACAATCCAAGTGGTCATTGTATTGCTTTGTGCACTAATTCAGCACATATAGAATGGTTCATTACCCATAATAATCATCTGGTTAACAAATGGAAGCACTGATATAATATGCTTGAATAACTTTAATACATGAATGTTTTGGCTGTGACATTAATGATTCCGTGGCGCTATTACACAAATGAGGCTGTTTTCCACGATGTACAAGATAAACTACAATCTGCATAATTACTTTCTGCCTAGATAAAATAGCCCAATAATTTATACTGGAAAAGGTATTTTTCATATCCTCTCCTAAGCTGTTGTGGAGTATACTTCTGCATTGTTAAACAGTTGCCTGTTTTACCTCAGATAGAGGTGGTTGCTTATCATCCGTGGGAGAAATGATTCCTATGTGTAGATAATTGATGATGTATGAATAGTGCTACATAATTGATGTCAGTATAATTTATACTCTATTGTTCTACAAATGGGCAAACTCTAGGCTTACTTATGCCTTAACAGTCCCATGTTAGAGTGAAACTGCATCATCCTACCCAAGGCGCAGTATGAGATTTTCCATGCAGGAAAATCTTACTCCTGGTTACCCATGCGCCTATATGCCAGTTTATACCATATGCTGGTTAAAAGGAGGGCAGGGTGATGGGTGAGCATGAAGACTGCATTGTGCCTGGCTCCTACATGCAAGGAGTTTGAGGGAAGGCTCCTTGTCCACTCTCCCGTTGCAAGAATCAGACACTGCTAGTCCTCTGGCAAAGTTGCCATTTTTATTCTTTGAGTCATTTGAGCTAAATGCAGGTTACTTCTATTCCATTTTTTGAAACTGGATTTCCTTCAGTTAGACTGAATTGTTATTAAAATGATAAACAACTGCCATTTTCTGCAATGCAGATCTGTCTTTGTACATTTGTTTGTACTGAAATTTCCTCCTCTAAGCAATGCTTGTGGCTAACTCCTGAAGTGTTGCTCTCCACCCACCATTTCCTCCCATTTCAGAATAGACATAAGCCACCAAAAGAGGCTAGTTACCTGAGGGAATCGCTGTTCCGGTTACTGAGTCTTTCCAGATCCTCCAAAGTATTTAGGCCCCTAACTGCCATTTGAATCCATGGTGGTTAGGTACCTAAATACCTTTGAGGACCTGGGCCTAGGTTACTATTTTGAATCTGGTCCAGTTCAGGAGTAACTGAATATTCTTACTATCCTGGCAACTCCTGAGTGATTTGCCATCCTAGTTCTTAGTTAACAAGTAGCCACATAAAAATAATCCCAAACAAACCAAAATAATTTCCCACCATACACAGACTCTAAGGATGGCTGAACTGGTGTGGCTGTAATATCTGAACCTTTTCTCAAATTTTGAAGGGATTCTTTTTTGAGGTTTAAAAATGTTTGGTTAACTTCCTAAAATTCCTGTATATTCCCATTCACCATTGAAATTCTTAGTTATTGTTAGGGCTAGAAACAGACTAGTTTTCAGTCTCCAGCCTTGTTTGGCAATCATGCATAAGATTTGAAGAACCATTTCAGTTTGTAGTGCTTATCAGTCGTCATTATAATACTCAGCATTGTTCAGCATCCTCAGTAGGAGGTGGTTAAGGGTAAATGTTTCAAAAATATTTAAGTGACTTAGAAGGCTAAGTCACAATTTCAAAAATGACAAGTGTTTTTGAAAATTTTGCCTCAAGGCTTGAACCTGCATGCTGACTGTGCAAACTCTTGCCCTATAGGTGATCGTTCCAGAGCAGGTTTGAGACTCATTAATGGGTCGGTATAAAGAAGTTTGTAATGTTGCTGCTTGGGCTGGTCTTGTTTTATGGTTGAAGAGAGGAGTTTGTTCTGTGCTGTCAGTGCAACGTCTTTCATTAGTATTAAAATTCACTTTGAATTGTAAGATTAAAAGTAAAAAAAATCAGCTAACCGCTTTTACCTACAAAGGGATCTCGGCTACATGTACAAGATTTAACAAATCAAAGTCAGCTTGTACTAGAGATGTCATGTGTACTTGTTTTCTTTTTCCTCCTCTCCTAACCCCCCATCCCCACCCCCAAAGGGCTAATTTGACTTCTTTGACAGGTTTCTTAAACAAGTTCAAAGAAATAGTTTAACTGCCACAACAGCTTTATTTTGTGTTAGGCAGCTCCCTGCCATCCTTGCACCTGGTGTTGGATTCACCATTGACTTGCATTTTGTACAGTGAGCTGTTTGTTTTACACCCGCTTTGCTCTGGTGTAGTCAGTGGAGCTCTGCCCTGGTGCAGGACTCTGCGTTACTGCAGCATTGGGACCGACATTCACAATAATTGATTTACATCATATGCTGCTTACAAACTAAAATGGTGAGGGTGAATCAGGAAGTCAGCAATGTTGGAGCTGCAATCAAAGCCCAAGAAAAGAAAGTTCAACAACTAGCTTCTTGCTTCCTCAAAGAGAATAAAACTACAGCCTAATAATGAAATAGTGATGGTTGAGTTCGGATCTCATTTCTGTTAAGTGGGAGCTTTGGTTGTTTAAGCAAATTTCTACTCCAACTGTTAGCAGTGTTGCCTGCTTTGCAAGCCAAAGTGAGAATTAGAACAGGAACCTGTCTTTAAATAACCACTTTAGGTAAGATATTCCTCTTTATTTAGTTCTCCCAGACAAATGTTTTCCTGCAGTGAGTTGAGAGAGGTGGTGGCATGAATGGAGTTTGGTAGGTGAAGGGAGGATCAATGGATTTGCAGCTTGTCACCACCTTTGTAATAGATTTTCTCACTCATGTT
Source organism: Emys orbicularis (assembly GCF_028017835.1). NCBI lineage: Eukaryota > Metazoa > Chordata > Testudines > Emydidae > Emys > Emys orbicularis. The sequence continues at coordinate 225,294,268 of NC_088683.1, forward strand.
GAAACTACAGTAACAATAAAGGTGTTTGTCAGGCCTGGTCCACACTAACCCCCCACTTTGAACTAAGGTACGCAACTTCAGCTACATTAATAACGTAGCTGAAGTCGAAGTACCTTAGTTTGAACTTACCGTGGGTCCAGACGCGGCAGGCAGGCTCCCCCGTCGATGCCGCGTACTCCTCTCGCGGAGCTGGAGTACCGGTGTCGACGGTGAGCACTTCCGGGATCGATTGCTTACCGCCGCACCCGGAGGTAAGTATAGACCTACCCATAGTGAGTGAAGCTTTAGATCTCTTGGCTATTTTCTTTCTCTTTTGTTGAGCCTCTAGAAAAATGTAGTTTGTCAACTAGCTCCCAGCTAGTTATAAACTAACGCCCGTATGCTAGATCTGTAGAGATGTTTGTTTGGTGCTGAACCAGTGTTTTCTTCGTTCTCACTTTCTGGTTTTCACATTCTAAGAGGGAGCTGCTCCTAAACAGCAGAAATGCCAGCACTTACACACCATATGCTATTAAAGGGTTTAATGGACTCTGTGTGGAGTGCAAAGGTTCAGATGCACAACTCCCATTAATATAAGTATTAGAGGGGTAGCCGTATTAGTCTGGATCTGTAAAAAGCAACGGAGAGTCCTGTGGCACCTTTAAGACTAACAGATGTATTGGAGCATAAGCTTTCGTGGGTGAATACCCACTTTGTCAGACGCAAGTGGGCATTCACCCACGAAAGCTTATGCTCCAAAACATCTGTTAGTCTTAAAGGTGCCACAGGACTCTCTATTAATATAAGTGGAAGTCATGCAGCTAAATCACCAGGTATATAACCCTAGACCACCAAAATGTGAGAACCTACTGACAGCCCAGTATGCTCTCCAAACCCTTGCTCTATGTGAGATCAAAGGGACTTTTGGGGTCTCTTTATATTATTTCCATCTTTGGCAGTGAGAAATTTGAGGAAGCACTAGAGGGGAAAAAAATTACCACGGGCTCCCTTCCAGATGCTAATTTTGTGAAAGCAATAATATTTCCTGGAAAAAAAGCTTTGTGAGGAGGGAAAGCAGCACAGACTACAGTGATCTGTCATACACATATTGGCAAGATTTTCTTTTTAACTTTTTGCCATAGAGTATGAATCACACCAAAGAAGTGACAATCCCATCTCTGTTTTAATGGAACCTAATTATGCCACTGATGAAACCTTTGATATTTGTGTTTATTTTCAACTAAAATGATTTTTCTAGTGGTATTCTAAATAATAAAATCCAAACCTCCATATATGTAAATATTGTTCAGGTTGTTTTGGTACACAGAGACACAAGTTTGAAATTATGGTCATGTTGAAACTATAAAAGCAGTAAACGGATGCATCAGCGAGTGAATAATAGTAGCTTTAGAACTCCTGGCTATTTTCTTTCACTTTTGTTAATCCTCTGGAAAAAAATGCTGTTTACATGTAGTGTAGCTCACACAACCTCCTATATTTCTGGACCATACTCTCCAAGGTCGTGACTCAGCAAAGCAGATAAGCATGTGCTTAATTTCAAATCATTGGGACTTAAGCACTTTGCTGAATGTGGGCTAATTTAAACACATGCTCCAATGCTTTGCTGTATCAAGGCCCAAATTCACAACACTTGGCAGAGGATTTCTACTATGCAATATGTTAATTTGCTAGAAACAGGCAACTTTTGTATTCAGGCTAGGAATTCTATTACCAGAAGCAAGTGCTGTTTGCATGTTGTTGTGTTTATTATTTCCCATTTATATTGTGGTAGTGCTTAGAGACCTCAGCCAGATTGGGACCCTGTTGTTGTATGTAGTCTACAGTTATATAGTAAATGAAAAAAAACTGACAATTTAATCTTTGTGTTTGTATCTATTTGCCCTGCTGTCTTGGAACTCCAGGAACAAGCAGAAATTAATCTCTCCAATAAAACCTTTTCAAGACTCAAGCACAAAATAGACTAAATCTTTAAAAGAGCTCCCTGTCGCCTCGCCACATGTATTTTCCAGGGGCTCTGAGCAAGAGGCATTTTACTCTTATTTTAATATTGGTTTTATTACAGTGTATTCCAATACATTTTTCACTATTTCTTAGGCAATGGTTCAGTTTGAGCACCCTAAATTAACCTATTACACATTATAAAGCCACTTGCCTGATGAAATTAGGTTGCCAACTTTCCATTAATTTTCTCTCACAAGTGTCAAAATACAAACTATTAATCTTTTCACTAAGGTGTCTTACCATGAAGAATGTGGCTAGAATTCAAGACTTGTAACCCCAAGACAAACCCAAAACATTTGAATTTATTGGATGTGAATCTCCTCCTCTAAGAGCAAAATTTTGAGAGGTTCCATATCCCTTGAGTAGAGGTTTTAAGAAATATTTTTGGCAGAATTGGAACAGTTGTAACAGTTCAGTCACTGTAGGAGTGTGTCCTGAACCTCAGATGTATACATCACACCCCCTCCACCCCACTTCTTACACTTCACAGTTAGCAAGCCATGGAGATATAAAAAGGAAAACACTAATAGCATTTCGAAGAATCACAGCACAGACATCAGAAAGAAGAGTGAAACTGAAGTCAAGACTAATAAAATGTAATGGGCAGGAAAAGAAAGTGCTACAAAGTATAGCTGGTTGAAAACAGGGCTTCTCTTCCTTTAGTGATTTCTCTTCTCGACTATGTCTCTATGAGAACTGGTTGAAAATTTTAAAATTTTTCAATAAGGAAAAAAAGACAGGTTTGTTTTTGGTTTTTTTCATGAAAACCCTTATTTGGCAAGGTCTACTAGAGAGAAAATAGAGAGAAAGGACCTAGATAAGAGTCCTGGAGGGGAAATGAAGAAAATTATGAAAATAGGGGAGGTGACACTGTGTGTCTTTTTGTGAGGGACAGAAGCCTGAGATCAGAAGAGGACATCTGCAAATGTGATAATTCCGAATATTGCCAGTCAACACTCTTATGTTTCATTATCTTGTTAATAAGTTTAGATGGGGCAGGAGGAGGGAATCTTGTTTTAGATAAGGTTCAAGATAGTTCTTCTATCGATACCAAACCTGAACTGAATCTTTTCCCCCAGGACTTATAAGAGAAGAGCAAAAATATCACTAGAAAGGATGTCTGGAAATAAATAACACCAGGCATTTATTTCTTAGGCCACGTATGTTTTTATATCACATCTACCACCAGGATATCAAGAGAAGGCCTGGTTGTGTGAGATTTTCAGCCCAGTTTTACACATCTGGAAAGTTTGGATTGTTCAGATGAGTGTTGGATGTACAGTCTGGATTTTTTTTGGGAAAAGATGATTTTCCAAACCAAATCCTTGACCATTATGAGATTCATTCATCACTGGTTTATATTGTATATGCTGGAGACTGTTAGAAACAATTGTTTGGATTTAATGAATACTTACTGTGATGGGTTCAGTCACAGAGACCCCCTTGGGACTGTCACCTGATGTGCTGAAACTATCTCTGAGCCCGTTTTCACTGTCAGCTTGGGACTCCAGATCCCTGTCTTGTTGAGCCAAACACGCTAGCCTGCTGCAACACAGAACGAGGGTCTGAACCACGCCCCCAAAGCTGCAGACTTAACTGAAAACAGCTCAGCAAGTACTCCTGTCTCCAGCACCCACGCACCCAGCTCCCAATGGGATCCAAACCCGAGATAAATCCATTTTACTCTGTATAAAGCTTATACTGGGTAAACTCATAAATTTTCCACCCTCTATAACACTGATAGAGAAGTATGCACAGCTGTTTGCTTCCCCAGGTATTAATCACTTACTCTTGGTTAATTAATAAACAAAAGTCATTTTATTAAGTATAAAAAGTAGGATTTAAGTGGTTCCAAGTAATAACAGACAGAACAAAGTAAGTTACCAAGCAAAATAAAACAAAACACGCAAGTTTAAGCCTAATACATTTAAGAAACTGAATACAGGCAAATCTCACCCTCAGAGATGTTCCAATAAGCTTCTTTTACAGACTAGACTCCTTCTTAGTCTGGGCCTAATCCTTTCCCCGGTACAGTCCTTGTTAGTTCCAGCTCAGGTAGTAACTAGGGGATTACTCTTAATTGGCAGCCCCTTTGTTCTGTTCTACATCCTTCTATAGCTTTGGCACAATGCAGGAATCTTTTGTCTCTCTGGGTCCCCACTCCTCCTTTTAAATGGAAAAGCACCAGGTTTAAGATGGATTCTAGTACCAGGTGACATGGTCACATGTCCTGTGAGACCCCAAGCCTTCATTCTTCCTGGCCTGACTCTCTCAAACACACGAAGGCTTGCAAGTAAACAGAACCATTTATAGCCAATTGTTCTAGCCAATGGGAGCCATCAAGATTCTAAACCACCTTTAATGGCCCACACTTTGCATAATTACAATAGGACTTCAGAGTTATACTTCATATTTTTAGTTTTAGATACAAGAATGATACATTCATACTAGTAGGATGAACACACTCAGTAGATTATAAGCTTTGTAATGATACCTTACAAGAGACCTTTTGCATAAAGCATATTCCAGTTACATTATATTCACACTCATTATCATATTTCCATAAAACATATGGAGTGCAACGTCACACTTACTATGATGTTTTCCTTTCTGCCTTGAGTTAACAGGAAGGAAGCTGAAAGATGTGTGTGCTGTGAGTTGGAAGGGTCCAATATTTGTGTAGGGAGGTGGAGACCTTTAAGGAAGCGCACCTTATGATAGTGTAACCCACTAGTGAGTGTGTATGTTACAGGTCTCCCTCTACGCCAATCTGCGGAGGATATGAGTTGTTACAGCCCCCAACTACAGAGCCTTGGCTCTTCAGCTGACACTATAGCAGCTCATACGGTTATCTCCAGAGGTCCTTAGTTCAATCTCTAATATGACAGCAATCATATTAGCATAATATTTTAAACCAATACATCAAGTTATCTAATGAAAGCAAATCATGAGGGAGACAGAGCTACCTGTAAAATGAGATGAAAAACCTGCAGTAAAATTGCAATAGGAGAACCTCCCTCCTTCCCTCTTTAACAGCTTCTTCCTACATTGAACAGATGGCTCAGTTTCAAAGATTAATAATGAAGAGAATTGCAAAAGCTGTGAAGACAAACACGGTTCTTTACAAATATATAAGGAGCTGCAGGTCAGAGAGAGGGAGTGAGAGAAGGCACCATGAAGGATAGTTGCGGTAGCTTGGGGACAAATGAGGTGGATATTGCTGGAAAACTAAACGAATGATTTGTCACAGCGTTTCCAGGGTGTGTGAGGGAAACATGCCTAAAATGTTTCCCACAGACAGAAAATGAAAAATTAATGAAACTAAGGGTGATACTAGAACATGTGGAGACACATTTTCAGGCTTTGATTGTTAATCAGAAATATGGCTTCGGGACTAGATTGCCTTCATCTCCAAACTCTGTCAGAGATGGTGATGGTGGTATGTTTTTTTTAATAACTGTGCAATGAAAATGGGAGAAGTGTCCTGGCACATGTTTTCAAAGAAATGTCAGGATGAACCAGGTAACTATAGGTCCTCTGAATAAGAAGAGTTTGTCTTGGGAGGAAGGTCGCAGAGGATTTTGGAAATCATAGCACCATAGCATTAGAAGGAACTGCAAGGGTCATCTTGTTTAACCCCTTGCCAAGATGCAGGATTTGTTGGGTCTAAACCATCCAAGACAGAGGACTATCCAGCCTCCTTTAGAAATCCTCCAGTGAAGGAGCTTCTACAACCTCTAAGCAGTCTGTTCCATTGTCTTACAGTTAGGAAGTTTTTCCTGAGATTTAATCTAAATCTACTATGCTGTAGTTTGAACCCATTACCTCTTGTCCTGCCCTCTGTGGCAAGAGAGAACAACTTTTCTCCATCTTTTTATGGCAGCTGTTTAAGTATTTGAAGACCGCTATCATGTTCCCCCCTTAATCTCCTTTTTTCCAAACTAAACGTACCATGTTCCTTCAGCCTTTGCTCATATGGCTTGCATTTCATCCTTTTGAGCATCTTTGTTGCTCACCTCTGGATCCTTTCCAGTTTCACTACATCCTTTCTGTACATTGGTGACCAAAACTGGACACTGTACTCCAGCTGAGGCCTAACCAGGGCCAAGTAGAGAAGCACTATCACCTTCCATGACTTATATGCTATGCCTGTGTTAATGCAACCCAAAATTTCATTTCTTTTTTTGCAACTGCATCACATTGCTGGCTCATGTTGAGGTTGTGAGCTACCACAACTCACAGATCCTTCTCAGCAGTGCTTCAGCCAAGCCAGTTTTCCCTCATTTTGTATTTGTACATTTTTCTTCCCTAAGTGTAGCAACTTACATTTGTCTTTGTTGAACTTCATTTTTTTGTCTATAGCCCAGTTCTCAAATTTATCAAGATCCCTTTGAATTTGAGCTCTATTCTCCAAAGTGTTTGCAACCTTCCCCCCAGCTTTGTGTCATCTGCAAATTTGATCAGTATGCTCTCTCTTCCTACATCTGGGTCATTAATAAAGATGTTAAACAACACCAGACTGAAAACAGATTCCCATGAAAACCCACTTGAGACCTCCCTCCAATCTGACATCATTCCATAAATAGGTACCCTTTGTTTGTAGTTGTTTACCCAATTATGCATCCACTTTATGGTAGTTCTGCCAAGCCTGAATTTCTCCAGCTTCCTTATGAAATAGGGGCAAGTGTTTTACTTTAAAAAAAATAAATAAATAACCAAAACTTAATTTCAAAGAGTAATCCCATAGACTGTGATGCTGTTTCCTAGTGGGACACATATAAGCAGATTTTATTTTTGTCTTTGTTTATATTAAATATTTTATCAGCATCAGTAATCAGAATCTGGAACACTAATAAAAATGTAAAACAGATAGGGTAAAGTCCATCTGTTTGGCCTAACAATTGGTAGGATGTTAGTCAACTGAATGCCTGATTAGAAAAGTACATAGTAGTAATCTATGACCTTCAGAAAAGATACTGACAATAGCTGCTAAGCAAATATCTGCTAAAGACTTGTTTTGTAATTTAAGGTCAGTATCCAGATTACATAAAATGAATTTAAATGTGATACAGGTCCCCCCCGACCCCCACAAATGTAGGAACAAATAGAATCATAACATTTAAAGGGCTGAGGGAAAATTAGGGTCCTCTGTATGCTGCCCTGGATAACGATAATATCATTCCTTTGACTAAATACCTGGAAAGTTTAGTCACTTGGGCACATAGTCACAAAGATATTTAAGCACCTAGCTCCCACTGAAGTCAATGGAGGTTAGACACCTAGGTACAGTAGTGAATCTAGGCCTTGTTCAAATACACAAGTTAAATGGTCATTTGACCAAATGACTGAAGGTTTTGGTCCTTGGCCCAGACAACTAATTTGGCAGAATTATTGTAATATGTCCTTTGAAAAGGAACACTCTTTTTCATTAGATTTAAGTGAGATTAGAAATTTAAAATAATTCTTCTGTAGCATCAGCAGAGATGGATTGGCTATGTCTGAACCAGGGCCGGCTCCAGCTTTTTTGCTGCCCCAAGCGGCGAAGCGAAAAAGAAAAAAAAGCCATAATCGGCGGCACTTCGGCGGTACCTCAATCTTGCTGCTCCATTCCTCGGCAGCAATTCGGCAGCAGGTCCTTCGATCCCTCTCTTCCTCTTCGGCGGCACTTCGGCGGCAGCTCAAAGAGGAAAAGAGGGACTGAGGTACCCACCGCCGAAGACTCGGACATGCCGCCACTTTCCATTGGCCGCCCCAAGCACCTGCTTCCTTCGCTGGTGCCTGGAACCGGCCCTGGGTCTGAACATTACTAAAGCTTAATTTTCCTAGCCTGGCATTTTCATTTTTAATGTGGGGCACTGTTATGACTTACATCTTTCATCTCAAAAGCAGCAGTTTTTATTTCTTAGAAACTGTAACTGGTGAATGTGTATTTAAATGGTGTCTTGCATACAGCTGAGGTGGGATACCCTGAGAACATGTAAATGCATCTGACTATAGATTAATAGAATCATGACTAATACTTTCAATTTTTTCCTCCTGCAGCCCTTCATGCAAGGATGTATAATAAGGTATTTAAGGTAATGTTTGCTGGACATTCTGTCAGCACTGAGAAAGTGGAGATTATTGGAATATTTTAAAGTATTTCTACCCTGACATCTTTTCACAGTCTGATATGTGAGGTGGGCATTATGAAATACACAGGCAACACTGACTCTTTTTTTTTTTTCAAGGCAGTTATATTTAACACTGTAGGAAATCCAGCCTGGAGATATTTTTCTTCTCATATCTTTCAGATTTTTTCCAATTCCCATGTAGATATGATAGCTGCCATTTTGCCCATCACCAGGAATTGAAGCAAGGACCTAAAGGGCAGAAAACAGAAAAGAAGAGCTACAGCTAAGCTCTCTAGCTGGAATGTAACAGTCTCTCATCCTATTTGGGTCAGGCACAGACAGGAGCACAGTTGAGCTCGTTGCTGATTATTTTCTAATTAAATTGAGTCATCCACTCCCTTCAAGCACAGTATGTGTATCGAAGCATGTCCTGCTGCTGAATAAAGGATCTGGGATAGAGCATTAATTCTCTACTACCTTCCCTTAAGAAGAGAATACTTTACACATTATCAAGCTTTGATTGTTTGTTTTTGTTGCAAGTGGTAGAATTTCAGCCAGGAAAGCCAAGATCTTCACTATCACTGACCTCTTCCAGGATAGGTTTGGTAGGGATCACAACTAGTCCCTTCCGTGGTCTGGTTTTCTGTCCTCAGGAGGTTATGAGAAGAGTACAGATGGGTTCGCTCTGGCATCTGTACACCTCTAGTTTTCATGTTCCTCTAGGCAGTCTTTCTCTCTAGACTCCAGGTTAAATCTCCATTCCCTCCTGGAATATAGCATACACAGAGAAGTTAGATAAAAACATAAAATACTCTTGCTGAAGGTTGCCATGTAACACTACTTAACTTCTTTGAATTCAGAACGATAATACACAGGAACCCAAAAACAGGGAGGTACAACTCACCCCACCTGATTTGAGGCTGTCTGCTGGCTGGCAGATGAAAGGAGATTCACTCATCATACACACCAGAGTTACCACACCATGGAAAAAAATTACAAGAATTTTTGTTTTTAATTTCTAACCGGACATAATACCGAGAGTTTAGGTCACTGAGTGCCCATGAGTTTGGCATCACTGGACTGCTTAGAATGTAAATCTGAACAATACTATGGTTAATATTTAAATTCCTTTGCTCAAATAGAGAGACCAGGGTGGGTGAGGTAGCACCTTTTATTGGACCAACTTCTGTCGGTGAGAGACAAGCTTTTGAGTCACACAGAGCTCTTTTCCAGGTCCAATAAAAGCTATTACCTCACCTACCTTGTCTCTCTGATATCCAGGGACCAACATGGCTACAACTACACTTTGTTCAAATAATAATTCTGGAAGAAAAGAGACCTGGAAGAAGAGAAAAGTAACAATCCTACCAAGTTATCATTCTGCTAAAGTAGTGGGATGGCAGCTGTCACCGTCCTCACCCTCGAACAATATTTCTTTTCATGATGGCCTGTTGATAAGCACAAAACCTGAATAATTCAAAATCACAACGCCAATGAAGCAGGAAACATAACTATTCCAGTTGCTGTTGGAACACTGATGAAATCTGTTTGTAAGTGGAGCATCTGGATTTTTTGATACCCAACATGCTAAGCTCTTTTGAAACTCTGACCCCAGTTATTGGTGCTGAAAATTCTGGCTATAGCACTTGTGTGAGTAGTTGCCTCACCAATATGAATAAGGCGTTCACAGTTTTGGCTCTGAAATAATTTTATTGACATCAATGATGTGAATGCACTAGAGATTTTGGTGCTAATTGCTGATGGTATACAGTTGCTGGTGCTAGTTTTCTTTACTATATATGTGTAGTATTATTAATGGATTTTCTATTTATAACCTTTCTCCTTACTCCTGAATTCTGAGTTCTTCCCCCATCTCTTTTAAACAAACAGAAATCATTCTCCATTGTTTGAGCAGAAGACACTCTGAAGAACTAAAACAATTAATGTATAGCTTTCCTCCTCTTTAATGCCTTTGTTCACCAAGCTATTTAAGCATGTCTAACTTTCAGCAGATAAGTCAATAGGCCTCTCACATGCTTAAAGTTAGACACTTGCTTATATACCTTGCTGAATCATGGTCAAGGAAAAGGTGGTATTTTAATTTAGGGGGGGGGGGGAGAGAAATACAATAGGAAACAAATCCAGAGAGTCATCAATCAGATAGAGGAACCAGGTATGGTGTGGTTTCCTTAAAGGCTATGTCTACGTTTACAGTGGCAGGTGGAGTAGACACTGCACACCCAGCGACAGTGGGTATAAAAACAGTGTAGATTGGTAAGACACAGTTTAGGCAAGTAGAGTAGACTGCCTACACACCTGAACCCCCAGGGCATATACCCAACACAGCTCTTTACACACTCAAGCAGTGCCTCCCATGTCTACACTGCAGGAGGGCCGCCAGCATTTTTGCCGCCCTAGGCGGCGGAAAGTCCCGCCCACGAAATGCCGCCCCCGCCCCTGAAATGCCACCCCCCGACAGAGGCGGCGGAAGATCTAGCGCCGCGGTCGCCGCCACTCAAATGTTAGTGCCCTAGGCGACCGCCTAGGTCGCCTAATGGGTTGCGCCGGCCCTGCTACACTGCTATTTTTAGCAGTGTAGTGTCCCACTGCTGGACCCTTTTTCTGCTGTGGGGAAAGGCCCCAGCAGTGGGGAAAGGTTCTGTTAGCTCCGTGCTGCCTCACCACTGTCAGAGCCCTTCACTCTGCTGAGTAGCTACACACACAGTGACAAGTATGGACCACAGTCTGCTTTCGCTGTGGCATGTAACTACACATGCAGTGCCTGTATTCTAAATGCCAAAGAGAGAAATCTGTAAAAAACAAACCTGGTGGAAAGGACAACAGTGTGTGACCCAAACCACTGGCCTGGAACTGAGAGGGACTGTTTTGTCTAGATCTGTAATAACGGTGAGACACAAGAGTGATGGTAAGAACTTAATCTTTATATCCTGGTCCCAATCACCTGTCATGGGCCAGGGTTGCAACATTTTATACAGTGGTGGTAGGTATCAGTTGACTCTGATTCTTACAAGAACCATGTTTGTGTTGAAAATGGGAGTGACTACATAAAAAGCCTAGCTATTTTTTCCTCAGCACAGTGCTTACTCAGTTTATATGGGTGAAAGAGAAAATCTCTTGTTGCTTTGCACTGAATACTGACAGGCAGGACATTTTATGTCTTTTATGTAATAAAACCCCAGACCCAAATCATCAGAAATTAAGTTGCTTCTTGACAGAATCCACACCACTGAATGTCATTTCTGAAGGTACAACCAGTCTCCATAAACTTCATTTAAAAATGACGGGAAATGATTGTGTGGAGACAGCAGAGTGCTCAAGCTGCTGTAGATTAGACAAGTCACCTTCAGCATGTTTTGTATGCTGACCTCAGATGGAAGAAAGAAAGTGGATGATGAAGCACCGTAAATCTGCAAACACTTAGACTGTATGCAATTAGCATATATTGTGCCTCTACCAGACCAAACTGTGCCACTTTCTAATATTATGAAATGGCAGAACCATACTGGGGATCACCACAGGACTAGTTTCATTCAACTGGATTAAAATGTAGGCTGCTGTGTAATTTTCCACCAACTCACTTAATCGTCTTTGTTGGAAAAGCCAGTGTTCTCATTTCCTGAAGGAGCTAGGGGAGCACACAAGTAAAGAGAAGAAACATTTCCTTTCCAGACAAAGATATGTGCAAATATTCAGGGTTGGCAGGTGACACTGAATTGTCCTATGTTCTTATATTTTTTTCATCACAGCCAGTATCAAAGGTTATTAAATGCAGAAGGAATATACCTCCTGTTGCTCAGCTAAGATCACCAATAAATCAAGAACTAGAAAGGCTGAGACAGCTGTAAAGATTAGACTTTTTATAAGTAAAAAAGGGATTGCATTAAATAAGAACAAACAGATCAACTGAGCCATAGGAGTTCAGTGGTTTTAGATTGGGTTTAAGTTTAAAACACAGCAGAAGAAATGGATGAAATAGCTTTTCCTGGTTTTACAGACAGCCTATAAGCTTCATACTCCCAAATTTCAACTACATGGGCATTTCTTTCCCCCCCCCCCCCCCCCCCATACAGACATCCTGGCTTCTGTATAGCATTCTTCAGCATGTATACTAATGTGTACTGTGCACTTAATTATTTTATCAACTCAGGCTCTGCAAAATGTTCCCCATGAACCACAGAAGTATTGAAAATAGCTTCTGTTTGAGTTTGATCTGTGTTTCTGAACCAGGAGCACTTGGTTAGAATGTTTTTCTTATTTACTATCCTCTCAGTTTGCTACATACCATATATACTCGTTCATAAGCCGAATATTTTTGGTAAAAAAGTGACGCATCAAAGAGCGGGGGTCGGCTTATAAATGGGTCTACACCAAAATTTGATGATTTTAAACTCTATGGAATCATTGAATTGAATATCTAATACATTGTCGTTTTGTTTACCTGGAGCGTCTGCAGGCATGGAGCCCTCAGCTCCCTGTGGCCGCGATTCACCGTTACCAGCCAATGGGAGCTGCGGGAAGTTGTGCGCTGCGGGAAGTGAGGGACTCCGTGCCTGCAGACACTCCAAGTAAACAAAATGTCCCCAACCCGCCAGCGGCTTACCCTGACTGGCTGGGAGCCAAAGTTTTCCAACCCCTGAAATATAGGGTCGGCTTATGAAAGGGTCATACAGTTTTTGCTATTTTTACCTATCCATTTTGGGGGGTCGGCTTATAAACTAACGGGCTAATGAATGAGTATATATGGTACATTTTTTCTCTCCCTGAATATCTATGGCCGTTTTTGAGATTACTAAAATAAGTACATTTTTTAGTTCAGCTGGGACAGATGTAACAAATTGCACTGTATTTCTCAACTGCCTCAGGCTACACCTTGTAAACAGGAAGAAGGGTCAGGTGCTTCCATAGAAATATCCTTTTCTTCCCCACAGACCCTGTGGAAGGCTCTGTGTTGGTTCAGAGATCTGCTACTAGAGTGGGTGAAGGCAGTGAACAGGCCAGACAAGGATGGGGCTAGCAGGAGGTGAAGCTGGGAGGGCAAATAAACATCCCAGTGTAATACCCACTGGTCAATCCTGAGTAAAGCCACTTTGAGTGGTCTACAGACTTTATTTTTATATATTTGCAGTTGTCAGTATTGTAACTTTCAGTAATATACGAGGCAAGGCAGGAGAACATAACACTGTCATTTATGGCACATGTGTTGTAGCAATTCTCTAATACAATTAACTCTGGGCTCAGGGGACTGTGGATAAACCACAATCTAATTATACTTTTTTAGAATCCTAACAATACTAATTCCTAGCTTTTATATAGTGCTTTTCCTCAGTAGATCTCCAAGTGCTTTTCAGAGGAGGAAAGTATCATTAGAATACGTAGTGCTGCATGTTTCTTGATTATATTTATTCTGAAGTTGAGTGGGGCAGAACTGTCAGAGTAAAAGCTTATCTGGCATCATTATTATTTATATTATGATTATTTAAGTGACAGAAGCTTCATCATCTGCCTTAAGAAGCTTGTGTTCCAAGGGCTACAGTAGGCCCACCTTGGCTGGTACAGAAAGGTGCAAACTAGTGAAGAAGGGGAATGTGGGAGGGCAAGGATAGGAGGACTAAAATTGGTTGTCACAAGGAAGCAAATTAGGCAATCAAACTGGAACCAATAAGTCAACACCAAAGGCAAACTGTGAGTAGTGAGTCAGAAACAATTTTGCAAAGTCAAAATCAATAGGCAATAATGAGCCAATCAATTGGTGCCAGTGAAGACTATGTGGAGATGAAAGGACATGGTTGGCAAGTGTACCTCGCCAACTGCGTATCTATATACTCCTGAACCCACTCTTTCTGCGCCTCTGATGTTGGTCTTCTCTCTGTCCCTTCCTGTCAGTTTTCCCAAGTTGAAGGTGGAGAAGGTAGTGGGTACATTTTTCATTTATGCTGACCCATTTTTCTTGAACTATCTCCTGCCCACCATGTCCTCTTGCCTCTTTAAACCTCAATAGCCCCACACTGGAAGAAATCGTTCAACCAGTATTATGATATGCTGTAATCAGGGGCCCAGGGGCCCCCTGCCAATTAGGGGCCCCAGGAACAATGGGCACCTTCATGCCCTGACCCACTCTACCTGCCTGCCCGGCACTCCTGCCAGAAAGTAGGGTTGGGGTGCGAGGACTTGCCCCACTCCCCCACCTGGTGCTCCTGCCGGGGAAGTGAGGCAAGCTCCAGCACCCCAACCCCACTCTCCCGGGACTGCAGGTGGAAGGGGTGAGGAGGGGCCCCCACTTGCTCTGGCCCAGCACCCCCAAATCTCAAATCCACCTCTGGCTGTAATCGCTCTGAGCTCAAGTTTGAAAGTGTAAGACTTTCCTACCTGCATTAAAATCTGAATGCTGTTCCGATTTTGCTATGTAAAGATGTTGTAATATTTTACTCTAATTTTTGCAACAGTGATTTGCCACTTCAGTAAGGTTTTATTGGCATTGTAGAAGTATTTCTGAATGACAGGCAGAATACAAGAATAATTGGATCTAATGGAAACACAAATCCAAAGTCATTAAAGATAGATGACGGTTTAGAAATTTGATTTAGCAACTTGTGCCATAAACTATGGGAAATGCACATCATATCCAGTAATTCTAAATTTACTTATAGTGAAGCCTGTGTCAGATCTGACTGATATTGGTGTACATTGAGAGTAATTTAATTGGTATCAGTGGAGTTACTGGTATAAAATCTGTGAGGAAAACAGCAGGCCCAGTATCTTTTATTAAAAATATTTGTATTGGCATGTTGCAAGTTTCTATAAGTTTTAATAAATTACCAGCAACTTTTAAAGTCACAAGTGACTAATTCAAGTTAGGGGTGCTGGATTAAGGCACACTTCAATCTCATAACCAGGATTAATGAAATAAGAATAAATCAGAACAAGTGCATTAGTAATTGTGCTCGCCACCATATTTTTAATAGCATATTTAGTCCATTCCATGATGTGCAGATTATTCCATATGTCATTTGCACTCTGTGTGAATGGGTTCAGCACACGTTTCAGTTTACTTATTATGCCTCCTGGTGCCCTCAACCAACTCCCACACAAGTGGTAACAGTTAATCTTGTTCAGCTTTCTCAAAACCTATTGCTAATAATAAAAACATACCTAGAAGGTCACCCTAAAATCATCTTTCCTCCAAAGAACGTAAGTGCAACACCTTTAGTTTTTCCTCTTATCAAATAATCCGAACATAAGAATCACCTTAGTGCTCTACTTTGCACCCAGTACAGGAAAAAGTACTCTGAACATTTATCTATTCTAGGTAAGAGCTGGCTGTGCTTTGCAAAGTCACATCGCTTCCTTCACTTCTATCCTCATCTTCTTTTGATGCAATCCAGTGTCTTTTTTGCTATTAGCCATAAATATACACACATATGTGCTCTCTTTTCTGTACTCACGATGGGCTAGACTGTGGCTGGCCCCGGCATGGGACACAAAGGGGGCGAGGATTAAAGAATCTTTTCACTCTTGCCTGTTCACTCCTGTAGAGTTGATTGTTCACAGATGCTTGCCCGCTGTGGTACAGGACAGCTCCTAGGTAGCATTGCTAGCCCCAAAGGATGGGGAGGGAAGGAGGTTGGGCTGTAGTCCCTCCTCTACAACAGCTAGCAAAGCTTGCTAATTGAGGAAGGGAGTGTTTGCTTTGTCCCCTTAATTGGGGGCACTTCCCCTAAGCAGTGGTGTGCAGAGGCAGGCGTTGTGCCCTAAGGCACAATAGTCTATTAAAAAAAATGGTTTCAGAATAATAATACTTAGAGAGCTTCTCCTCCACAATTCTCAAAGCACAGGTAAATGTCACTCCTTATTTTACATATGTGGGGACTGGGGTTTGAGCCAAACCTTGCTGCCTACAGTTAGGCATTTAACTCCATATCTGGACACCTAAATAAATTGGGGGGGGGGGGGGAGGAGCTGAGCATCCCAACTGTTGACTCCAGTAGCTGTGTTAATAAAATACTTATTGTTCTCCTGATGAAATTGACTCTCAGTGACTTGTCAAAAATTGATAGTGATTAAAATGACAAAGGACTAAGCTGATTTAGGGTATGGCTGTGTTCAGGAATCCTTCAATCTCATCTCCAGAATGAACAGGAGCAGGGGATATTCAGCCGCTCCTTAAAAAAAAGGCATATAATTTGGTGCCCAAATATGGATTTAGCAGCCTAATTTTAGTAATTGTGTGCACTGCTGTATATTTTACATACACACATTCATATTTAACTTCTTAGCATTGATTTAATTGATGCAATGCCTGGCTTCATTAAGCAATCATCTCTCAAGCAAGGCACTAGGGCTCAGAAATGCTATTGTGGCCCTAAGGCATTCATGTTTCAAACAATTCAGTTTCATTACGCTGAAGCATTTTCTCGAGGTGTCCAGTGCAATTCTCCGAAGAGTAATGAGTGGATTTATTGACTGATAACAGCCGACATCATGAGTGACCTCCTCTAAAGTTTGCAAAATCTGACACATGTAACATGAATCTCCACTGCTCAGAAATGAAAACTAGTTGGTCTATGCACATGCGCTTTATATGCATGTACAGATTTTAGATATGCTCTTGTCATCTTTTCAAGCCGGAGAAAAGTAGATTGCTATCAAGCTGGCAGCTCAGCAGATTTTTTTTTTTTTTTTTTGCATGTATATATTGTTTTTCTTGTGCAGTTTCCCACGAATATACTCGTTGATTGTAAAACTTCAGTAAATCACTAACAAATTTCTCTCAGAAGATGTTCGGCATTCTTACCAGAGCCATATATCTGCAAGTAAAATATGCCTCAAGGGAAAACTTCCCATCTCACACTGCTTTAACAACATTGGTTCCACTGTCAGTGCTAATTAAACCAATGAAAAAAGATTGGGAATTAAGGCAATTATTTGGTCTTCAAGCACTGATTGGACATTATGTTGACTGTAGAGTGATGAAAGAATGGGAGAACATAGCAAAATCTATAAGAAGTTTCTAATTTTGCATGATCCATGGATTTTAAGCCATCAGTGATTTTGATCACCTCTGTAGCAAGCTAAGAAGTCAGTCTTTCAATTAAGATGGTGATTCTCAAACTGTTGCATTATGTGGTCACTTCTTAAAATACCACTTTTCATGGTCCATGTCTCCTGCCATCCTCCCAACCCCAATTCTGTGCCACACGTATTGCAATTATAGTGTTTGATTACATAAACCATCAATATTAGGTCATTATTGAGGAGAGGAGATGAAAACAAAATTGTTTTAATGCAGTGATTGTAGTTGATTGGTTACATCCCTCCATTTTGTATCTGTGATGTTTATTTCCTTTCCCTGAGTGGAGGACTTTCTTTGAATAAAAGAAACAGGTCTGTTTATTGCTGAAGAGATTACAAAGGCAGTTATCCCTCTTCTTCCTCCACCCAGTGTCTTTCTGGTGTTGCTGTTACATCCACTTTTCCTTCTCTTCAGAGGCAGGAGGCATAAACAGTCATAAAACTCCCCTCAGAAGTACTTCCTGAGCCATGAGTCCTTCCCATATGGAAAGAGCTACACCATTAGGGGACTGTGTATGTGCATGCAACGGGACACTCACCCATCCAACACAATAACTGTGTTACACCGTATTTCTCAAGCTGTGATGGTCTGAGCATTTAGTGTCTGGTCACTAACAATATTCTCCCTGTTGCCTCTAACTGCATGATCAAATGAACCCTTTGCACTCACAAATGGATTAAAATGCCAAATTGCTCACATGGTAATTGGATGCACAGAGTAGGCAAGCAGGTAAACAGGCAGTAAACTCAGGCCTCAACTGTCTGAAAAACAGGTCCTACATTTCTAAATGACAGTGCTTGGAAGCAACCATTCCCCCTTCCCCTTGCCCCCCTTTAGCAATAGTGTCACAGGGTTATTTTTTCAGTGGCATAAGAATAAAGTAGGTGCATACTTTCATGCTGTCTGGAGTGACTCAATTGTGAGTGCCTACCTCAGTGTAGACTATCAGAAACAGGGCAGACACCCCAAACTGGTGGTATGTTCTATAATCACATTTGTTACTGGCTTCATGAAATTTAAACTCCTGGATCACTATACTGGTCTTACCACAGAGTCACAGGCAGTCCCCTTAGACTCTTCAGTCTATCTTGCCACCCAGACAAACTGGACTTTGGGGGGGAGGGATAGCTCAGTGGTTTGAGCATTTGGCCTGCTAAACCCAGGGTTGTGAGTTCAATCCTTGAGGGGGCCACTTGGGGATCTGGGGCAAAATCAGTACTTGGTCCTGCTAGTGAAGGCAGGGGGCTGGACTCGATGACCTTTCAAGGTCCCTTCCAGTTCTAGGAGATGGGATATCTCCATTAATTAATTATTTTTTATAATGGTCACTTAAACCAAAAATCACACCACATCAGGTTTCTCCCAGTCCCAAAAGACCAGTCACTTGCCCCAGATCAATTGGTACTCTGGATCTTACACCAAGGACAACACTGGCAACCAGTTCTATAGTTAACTAAAGGTTTATTGGCTAAGAAAAAGGAAATGAGAGTTAGTGAGGGGTTAAAGCAGGTAAAATCTATGCACAGGTGAATCACAGTTTGTAACTCCAAATGATGGCAGTGACATAGTAAACTGCCAGTTTCCCAAAAGTCTTTTCAGGGTTCCCAGATTGTCTCTGGGGATCTCTGCTTTGCATCTGGTACATTTCCCTGTAAGAATTAAAACAGTTCAGAGCTGACAGATCTTTCGTTGAATCCATTCTAATATCTTCTTCTCACAGAAAACAAGTTGACCATGCCTCTACCCACATGGTTTTTCCTTTGATGACGGAGAGTGAGGAATGCATTTTGGGTCTGTGACCTTGGTCATCACACACAATGGCCATTTGCTTTGGAGTTAGCATCTTTTCTGATAAAGTTCTTCCACAAGGCTTCTTTGATGTCTGAGGAGTTATTTAGTTACGGGGTAGTAACAATGTTTGCTTTTACATCATGGTAGGACACAGATAAGTAAAAACAATACATGTACCATCCCATTAGTTTTATGAAGTTTTAACACCAACTACACTCTTATACAGTTAACAATTACTTTGATCTATACTAATACACAAGTGAATTGACCTGAAAACACTCTAGCATGACCTCATCTACTAGAGTCACACACAGTCTGCTTTTCCTTCTATGGTTTCAAAGTCAAAGATAATTAAAAACAAGATAATTATTTTCTTTTGAATAATCACTAGTTGATTTTCCTCTATATCCCATCTTTGTTGCACTATCATATTGATAGCCTTTGGTGACAGAGAACATCATTCTTTGCACTGAGTGCCTTCAGACAATTCCCAAATAGTAACACTCACCACACCCCAAAATCTGTCTCGTTCTAAAAGCCTGGGAGGTTGGGGAGGAGGGACATATGTTAATATCAGATATAAAATGATTTCTGCAAGCATTAATCTAAAGCATGATAGGAAAACTTTAAAACAGATAAATTAATGGCATCCAAGTTCAATTTTCAAATGGAACCCAGTATTGATCTGTTTCTAGTCCCATAGGCCGGGGTGGCCAAACTTACTGGCCCTCCAAACCGCATATGACAATCTTCAGAAGTTCAAGAGCCGGGGCAGGTCTGCCGGGAGCCGGGGCTTGGGGCTTCAGCCCTGCTCCTTTTGAAGCCCCGAGCCCTGGCAGGTGCGCCCCATGGGGCTGAAGCCCCGAGACCCCCCTCCGCGCTGGACAGAAGCCGCTACCCCATCACCCCACTGCAAGGCAGAGGTCCCAAGCTCCTCCCCCCACCCCTGCAGTCTGGTAGGCGGAGAGTGGGGAAATGTGGGGGGTCCATGAGCCGCACTTTAACGGTAAAAGAGCTGCATGTGGCTCGCAAGCCACAGGTTGGCCACCCCTGCCATAGACTGTGCATGCAAGGGTGCTTAATTTTTGGAATTGCTCTTTTAAAATCTAGCAAAAGCCTAAGTTCCAGATACATTTTTTTCCTTTTTGTTTTTAAGAAAATTTACCTTTTCTAAGAACAGGATTGGATTTTTGGTGTCCTAAGAGGTTTGTGCATATGCTGTTTGATTAGCTGGTGGCAACAGCTAATTTCCTTTGTTTTCTTTCTCAGCTCTTCCCTGGAGTGGGGGGGGGGGGGTGAAAGGGCTTGAGGGTACCACACAGGGAGGAATTCCCAAGTGCTCCTTCCTGGGTTCAAAGGGTGGTGGTTTTTTTGCATTTGGGTGGTGGCAGCGTTTACCAAGCCAAGGTCAGAGAGCAGCAGAGGCATTTGTAGTCAAGTTCCAGGCTGGGGTAGATATCAAGGATCAGCATCTGAGTCTGGTTTCATAGACCAGGTCAGGAGGCGAGGCTCAAATCAAGCCAAAGTCAAGAGTTCAAGTTCAGGAATAGCCATGGCACCTAAAGAAGATCCCCACTGTTGCCTGGACACTTCCTGGAATGCCCCTTGGGTTTATATAAGGTAGGGAGCCAATCACGAGCCATGAGGCTACTGCCTGTCAGACCTCTTGAGGTGGGACTTCCCGTGGTCGGTGTGCACAGTGGGTCATGGATAGTGGAGCGCAAATTGGCTACCACTACAGCTGGTTGGCCTGTGGAGGCGTTCGCTGCCTGGCACCTCTGTAGGCCTGAGTTCAAGATCTGTTAGGCCTTACAGTGTGACTGACAACTTACTCTTTGGGAGCTATATATGAGTGATGTGTCTACCCTAGTACTTTTTGTCTATTATGCATTAGATTGCCTACTTGACATACAATCACTGATAATAATAAATCACTGTCTTGTGCTGCTGCAGTCTAACAAGGTTGTGGGACTGCAGATAAGTAAAAGGAATACAACAGGTAAAAATTCAAATAAAATTGAATGTAATTTAATTATTACAATTCAGATTGAATAGGAGACAAGATATGGAGGAGAAGAAACTCTAAAGACTCAGGTCTACACTGGGAATTTCATTGGCATAGCTATGAAATTATCCCTGAAAGATGTAGCTATGCCAACCTAACCCCCGGGGTCGACAGTGCTAGGTCAAGGGAAGGATTCTTCTTTCAACCTAGCTACTGCCTCTTGGGGAGGTGGATTAGCTACACTGATGGGAGACCCCCCTCCCATCAGCATAGGAAGTGTCTACACTGAAGCACAACAGCAGCACAGCTGCAGTGGTTTAAGTGTAGACATATCCTTAGGATTACAACTGTGCAAAACTTGTGATGAAATGCAAAAGACATTCAATTAAAAAACCCCAAATTGGGGCAAAGCTCACCAAACCCTGTGAAACTTTAAGCAGCTGTGGGCTTGGTTTCAAGCAAGCTTGACCCTGATATACAGTTTCAGGTGTAAACCATCCGAAGTTTAGTGTGTACATTTATTTCACAAATGCTACCTAATCACATTAGAGCCTCCAAACAAGATCAGTTTGAGAATCTGTCCTTGCTTTATCTGAACTGGTTCAATCCCATTTCCTGATAAAAACAAATGAGTCCAACCAACCCATAGTGCACATGGGACATTTGCAAAAGGATTTTGGTAAACACATCTGTTAATGTGTAATTGATTCATTATGTTTTTCTTGTTTGAGCTTTTGTATGACAAATTTCCCTCTGCTTTGTCTCAGGTACTTCTGTTTTTTCATTACATTTCTCATACTTGACATAAATCTTCCTCTATACTGGTTTCTCGTGCTACACAGATAGCTCACTTTTTTTTTTTAAATCACAGAAATTGTCTGCCTTTCTGGCTAAACAACCTTATGAAATCATTTTATTAAAAGGAATAGTGATTGTATTTTATGGACTTCTTTTTCAGCACCCTATCTTTTGATTTTTATATTTCACTCTAGTTTTGTTTCCATTGTGCCTGTTTACTGCTTTGACAAAAAGCCTAATAACAAGTTACAATTGTAATTTGAGCTTCAAGGGCCATATTTTTCTCTCCATCTCACATGAATGAATTCACTAATTGACAGAGAGGGTGTAGAACAGCAGGCTGTTACTTCACAAAAACGTTGACATACCATGTTCAGACTTCTAAAAGGCATTTCACCTAGCATTACCTGATTTGAAAATATAGCAATATACAAAATTAATGTAGCCCCTATTAAATGTATAAAAGACTGGCTCAATGATAGATCTCAGAAAAGGTAATGGTAAATGGGGAATCGTCCTCCAATAAGGGTGTAACTAGTCAGGTCCCACAGGGATTCTCACTTGTCCCTGTACTATTAAATAGTTTTTATCAATGATCTGGAAAAAAACATAAGTCATTGATGGTAAAGTTTGCAGATGACACAGAAATTGGTGGAGTGCTAGATAATGAAAAGAACCAGTCAGTTCTACAGAGTAACCTGGATCACTTGGTAAACTCTGCTTATTTGAACAACATTTGTTTTAATGCGACTAAATGCAAAGTCATATATAGGAACAAAGAGTATAGGTCACCATTATTGGATGGGGAAGGGGGCTATATCTTGGAAAACAGTAACTCTGAAAAGGTTTTAGGGATTACCAACTGAACATGAGCTCTATTGTAATAATTGGGCTTACAAATTTACCCTAATTGTGAGCTCAACTGTAAGACATGAGTGAAAGTTCATAAAAAATACCACAATAGCTTATAACAGTTAAACAGAAATTAAAAGGTACAGCACCAAAAGTGAAATCCCTGCAAGCTGCATGGAAACTTTTTAAAGACACCATAACAGAGACTCAACTTAAATGTACACCCCAAATTAAAAAACATAGTAAGAGAACCAAAAATGTGCCACCGTGGCTAAACAACAAAGTAAAAGAAGCAGTGAGAGATGAAAAAGGCATTCTTTAAAAAGTAGAAGTTAAATCCTAGTGAGGAAAATAGAAAGGAGCATAAACTCTGGCAAGTGAAGTGCAAAAATATAATTAGGAAAGCCAAAAAAAGAATTTGAAAAAGAGCTAGCCAAAGACTCAAAAAGTAATAGCAAAAAAATTTTTTTAAGTACATCATAAGCAGAAAGCCTGCTAAACAACCAGTGGGGCACTAGATGACCAAGATGCTAAAGGAGCACTCAAGGACAATAACACCATTGCGGAGAAACTAAATCAATTATTTGCATCAGTCTTCACAACTGAGGACGTGAAGGAGATTCCCAAACTTGAGACATTCTTTTTAGGTGACAAATCTGAGGAACTGTCCCAGATTGAGGTGTCATTAGAGGAGGTTTTGGAACAAATTGATAAATTAAACAGTAATAAGTCACCAGGACCAGATGGTATTCACCCAAGAGTTATGAAGGAACTCAAATGTGAAATTGCAGAACTACTAACCGTGGTGTGTAACCTATTATTTAAATCAGCTTCTGTACCAAATGACTGGAGGATAGCTAACGTGATGACAATTTTTAAAAAGGGTTCCAGAATCAATCCCAGCAATTACAGGTGTAAGCAGAGTCAGAATGAGCTCTCCCCTGACATCTGGTGGTGAACTGTAGAAAAGGACTTCAGGGGCTGATCTTGTTTGTGTGGGCACACCCACCCTGCCTAACATGATGGACTGCCTGCCCAAATGGTCACTTTGGCTGCTGTGGGATCCCCAGTCTCTCTGTTATTGGGGCAGGAGTAATAAAGGGTTGTTATCCTGCTTATGTGACTCAAGGACAGTAACACTGTACTTGGCATTTTATGATGGAGGGACTCACCCTCAACTAAGCAGCATTCGCTAGGCAAGGGACATGGGTTCCAAAACCCAGTGAATTGAGAGAAGCTGGGGACAAACATATGTGTCTGGTAGTGTGGGCCCATCCGCTCTCCACCATGTAATAACAGAGCTAATTTTGACTCCATTAGGAGTCTTGTTCCATGCTGCAGAGCTGAAATCACTGACACCTAGGTTTAAGCATTAGACCTACTTTGGGCAAGTGGTGCACCAGCACTGAGGCTCCCATACTACCAGCTAAACTCATGAGAGCTGAAGTCACTAATGAGCTGAGATCACTGATTGCTGTGTTTAAGGGGGAGGCTGAAGACAAGTTGGTGAGCGGCTAGCGGAGAGGCGTGGAAAGTGGAGTGGATAGCCTGGCGGTTGGTGCAGAGGAGCGGCCAGCAGGACGGCTGGTGGAGAGGCGCAGCTCACGGTGAAGACTGCAGCAGAACCCCATTGAGAGGCGTGGCACTCGGCTGTCAACCCGAGCAGCGGAGCATGTAAGATGTCCCCCATACCTCCCTCCACTTCCACCCAGGCTGGGAGGTAAACTCCGCAGATGAATTTCTGAACTCTGGGGGCTGCAGTGACCAAGGTCAGAAACTGTGG
Organism: Emys orbicularis; assembly: GCF_028017835.1. Lineage (NCBI taxonomy): Eukaryota > Metazoa > Chordata > Testudines > Emydidae > Emys > Emys orbicularis. Next base: position 225,318,702 of record NC_088683.1, read on the forward strand.
GTGGGGTGACTGTTGGGTTGCTGGACTTAAGACCCTGAGGGGAAAAGGACACCACCAAACTTACTTGGGGGTGGGTCTTTTGCTCATGGTTTGTGTTATGACTCCTATTTGTGGTGTTTTCCCAACATAATGCCGCATTGTTTCCCTCCTTTATTAAAAGGCTTTTGCTACACTCAGACTCTGTGCTTGTGAGAGGAGAAGCATTGCTTCTTAGAAGTGCCCAGGGGGGTGGTATGTAATTGTCCCAGTTCACTGGGTTGCGGCTCGAGCCGGTTTTGCATTGTGTTATTGAAACAGAACCCCTAGATACTGAACCCAGCCCTTGTTGCTGCCAACTCTGATGGGCAGAAGGGTTACACAGGTTAAACCTGACTTTGGTACCGGGCAAACTGGTTGAAATTATAGTAAAGAACAGAATTGTCAGACACATAGATGAACATAATTTGTTGGGGAAGAGTCAACATGGTTTTTGTAAAGGAAAATCATGCCTCACCAATCTACTAGAATTCTTTGAGGAAGTCAACAAGCATGTGGACGAGGGGGAACCAGTGGATTTAGTGTACTTAGATTTTCAGAAAGCCTTTAACAAGGTCCCTTACCAAAGGCTCTTAAGCAAACTAAGCTGTCATGGGATAAGAGGGAAGGTCCTCTCATGGATCGGTAACTGGTTAAAAGATAGGAAAAAAGGGTAGGAATAAATGCAGTTTTCAGAATGGAGAGAGGTAACTAGTGGTGTCCCCCAGGGGTCTGTACTGGGACCTGTCCTATTCAACATATTCATACATGATTTGGAAAAAGGGGTGAACAGTGAGGTGGTAAAATTTGCAGATGATTAAAAAACTACTCAAGATAGTTAAGTCCCAGGCAGACTGCGAAGAGCTCACAAAAAGGATCTCACAAAACTGGGTGACTGGGCAACAAAATGGCAGATAAAATTCAATGTTGATAAATGCAAAGTAATGCATATTGGAAAAACATAATCCCAACTATACATATAAAATGATGGGGTCTAAATTAGCTGTTACCACTCAAGAAAGAGATCTTGGAGTCATTGTGGATAGGTCTCTGAAAACATCCACTCAATGTGAAGCGGCAGTCAAAAAAGTGAACAGAATGTTGGGAATCATTAAGAAAGGCATAGATAATAAGACAGATAATATCATATTGCCTCTATATAAATCCAAGCTACACCCATATCTTGACTACTGTGTGCAGATGTGATCACCCCATCTTAAAAAAGATGTATTGGAACTGGAAAAGGTTCAGAAAAGGACAACAAAAATGATTAGGGGTATGGAATGGCTTCCATATGAGGAGAGATTAATAAGACTGGGACTTTTCAGCTTGGAAAAGAGACAAATAAGGGGGAGGGGATATGACAGAGGTCTATAAAGTCATGACTGTTGTGGAGAAAGTAGATAAGGAAGTGTTATTTACTCCTTCTCATAACACAAGAACTAGGGGCAACAAATGAAATTAACAGGCAGCAGGTTTAAAACAGAAGGAAGTATTTTTTCACACAACACACAATCAACCTGTGGAACTCTTTGCCAGAGAATGTTGTGAAGGCCAAGACTATAACAAGGTTCAAAAAAGAACTAGATAAATTCATGGAGGATAGGTCCATCAATGTCTATTAGCCAGGATGGGCAGGGATGGCTCTGTTTGCCAGAAGCTGGGAATGGGTGACAGGGGATGGATCACTTGATGATTACCTGTTCTATTCATTCCCTCTGGAGCACCTGCCATTATTCGTAGAGAAGTGTAACAGTGGAACTGTCCCCTTAAATGAAACCATGTCCAGTTCTCCTGTTCCAGTCCAGGTGCTCCCTAGTTTGGTGTAATGAGGAGGATGGGGCTTCCCCGGGGAGTTATAAATGAGACAGCCTATATAGAGAGAGAATTCAGAACCAAGAATCCACAGTCCTAAACGGGGAGAGAATGCTCAGAAGAGCAGAACTGGGCTGAGAGCTTCAGGGAGGGGGTGATCCTGATGTGGGGAGCAGTGAGAATTCCTTAGTTGAGCAGTGGAGCCAGACCAGGCTGCTGAAAGTGGAAGGCAGATAGTGGGAGGCCAGAGAGGGCTGGAAAAGGCTGAAGGCTGAGAGGAACAGAGGCAGATACCTGCTGGCTCTCTGAGCCAGAGAGAGCTGAAGGCTGGGATATAAAGGAGATGCAGAAACAGGTTACTATAAAATAGAAAATAGGATCATGTGAAATGTAGAGATTTAGAACAGATAGTTTGTGTTCAAAGTACACAAGATAAATAATTGATTAGCTGAAGCAATTCTGAAAACTAAGGGCCCTGTATATCATAGTTAGAAAATAAATTTTCAGCTGGTCTGGATATACCATGGGCTGCCAAATCGTGCCGTGTTTCATTAATTACAATTTTATTCTGTAGATCTGACTGTGGAAGTGCCTTGCTGAGGCATGCTTCCACTATGCAATCAACAGTTAAATTCACACAATATCTGAGGCTAGCTCTTAGCACTGGGTTAATTTAAGATGCCACATTCTAGATTTTATAAAAAAATAAATAGTTCCTCATTGATTCCAAATCTGTTTTCAGTTACACTGGTGCAACCTCATTGATTTCATGACTGACCGAAGTAGTTCATTGGCTTCAATGGGATGGAGTTAGTGCACAGTGAGAAGAGCATTAGACCCATACTGAAATCCTTAGAAATTTTCTTATCTGGTATTACAGTGAGTATCTTACCATATGGGACTATCATTATTTGAAGTATGTTTATGTCTGAGCTAAAGAAGGGAGTCTCACCAGTTTGTTCCTCATTGAAGTATCATGATGGCACATGAGCCCTGGGTAGCATTTTCAAAAGCACCTATGTGACTTAGGAGTGTACATCGCATTTTCAAAAGGCATTTAGGAGCCTGTCTCATTGAAAGACAAGGCACTTAGGCTCCTGTGACGGGGTTTACCAGGCCTGCACTGGACAAGAAGGGAATAACCCCATATTGTGGGCAGAGGAAGCTACGCTGGAGCCTCAGTATAAAAGGGAGCAGCCCAGTTCAGTTTGCCCTGACCTCCGAGGAAGGAGGACACACATTGCAGGCTCTCTCCCAGGAGCTGCCAGACCTCAAAAGCCATCTGCCAGAGCCCCAGATCCCAAAGGCCAGAGGCCCAGGAGACCTGGGGATGGCAGCACTGGAAAACAGGGTAGAAAATAGCCTAGGGGAACTAGACATTAATCCCATTGTGGAACTGGGACAAAGGCAGTGTGTTTTGTACAGATCCCTGCTGACCTAGTGGCAAATCGATTTGCCGCTATCAGGGCCCGGGATTGGGACCTGGTGGAGCAGGGAGCGCCTGGTTCCTCCTACCCCGGCTGCCACCCACCCCTGGGTGGAGGCCCACTTCCCCCTCTGGCCACTAGCCCTATGGACCTGCAAGGGACGGCCACCTTGTTGACTCCAGCTATTAGGCCATACCGCCCTGAGGCTTAGGGTGGTCATTTGGTTTCAGTCATGGGGCTATAACTCCCTTCCCCCCTCTTCTAAGAGTGATGGGGTGTACCAGCACCACAACAGCTCCTAAGGGCCAGATTTTTAAAGATATTTAGGTGCCTATATATGTAGATAGGCACCTAGTGGGATCTTCAAATAGCATCTAGTCGCTAACTCCAATTGATTACAATTATTTCAACTCCCATGGGAGTTAGGCACTTAGTGGGATTTTCAGAAGCACCTAGGTGCCTATCTGCATCTTTAGATGCCTAAATATTTTGAAAATCTGTCCCTATATGCTTTAGGCTTGGTCTATACTAGGAACTTATATAGGTATAACTAATTCGCTCAGCGGCATGGAAAATTCACACCCTGGAGCAATGCAGTCTTATTCCCGGTGTAGACAATGCGTCAGATGATGTGAGACAGGGATAGGTCTCTCCAGTGTGGTCACTTGTTGAGGAGATCAAACTATCTCAAAGGCTACATAACCAGCTGAGTCGGTGGTAAAGACAAGACTCCAACTCAGCTGTGTGCTAGCAACCTCTGGCCAAAGGGACACAGGGTGGGAGTCTGGCTATCAATTATTTGTTTTAATATTTATATTAAAATGTTTTTAAAATAGGAAAGATGGAACTGCAGTCAGAGGGTCCATGTTCCCTGAAGGGACTGTTATGTACAGATCACCAGTGGAACGGGCAACACAGTGAGTAAGGCTGGAAGCATCTCAACCACATGGACAGAGCAGTGCACAAAGTTTAATAAAGTCTGACCTGTTCAATTTAAACTTCATTAAGCTTCACACTTTGTAAACAAAACACTCCTAAGGAACAGCAGGAGGGGCTGCCTGCAGGGAGAGTAGAGAGTCCAAACTGCCAATAGAGTTGCAGTGACAGCAGCAGGAGGCCAGAAACCTCTCCTCACTGGCTTGCCCAAAATTATGGTGGGTGGGGGGTGAGGAGGCAGGCAGACCCCAGTCTGCCTGTAGAGAAGCAGACATGTGCCAAAGGTCTGAACCATTTTTGCCCAGCCAGCCTAAAGGTCAGTAGCAGTGCGGTGAGGGAGAGGGTGTTTCACATCTCTCAGCTAAGTCAAATATGCAAAATGTAACATTCAAGCATATCTTCTGGCTTTCTGTCATTTCCTAGAGAGCTGAGAGATCCCAAGGAATGAATGACTCACAGTCAGTCGTAGCTATACCATTTCATCTCTGGCAGACATTATCTTACCCCAATACTTTTTTTTAATGTTTTTTTTTTTTTTTTGCAGGAAAACTACGCATTTATTTTGAGCCAGCTCTCTGCAATTTCAAAAGACAATAACTATCCTTAACTGTGAATAATCTCAAACACTGCATGGCATTTCATCTGGTACTATATTTTAAAACAGCCTGGCAAATGTACAAGTACTGGCACAAAATCTACTAATCTCCCCTCTATATTAATAACAATTATAATGAAGAAATTAAAAATATTTTGTTTGTCAATCAAGGGGGGAAATTACTTGCAAGGACAAGTGGGTGTGAAGAATTTTGAGAGACTGTTCTAAAATGTCATATCTCTGGCTACATGGAATAGGTATCATTTTCTTTTGTTTTACAATAGTGGGGTTGGCCTCTAAATGGTTCTCCCTCTTTCTGTTCTATGATGGTCTCTGCATCTCTGTCGGCTTTCTCTGGTGTTGTGTCTGCTGGTTCGTAAGTGCTTCCTGTTTGTTTGGATCAATTGTCCCGCTTGACTAGTCTCTTTGTATGGCTATGCACTCCTCCTGACTCCTGTAGACCACTCCTTCTGGCGTCTCTCAAATGGCTGGATCCTCACAGGAGTGCCTGTCTCTAGGGGTGGTAGGTCCTTGGCTGACCTGTTGTACTATAGTGCCTGTTATCTCTGATTGTTGGCCATTTTGTCAGCCGTGTCTCGAGCCTTCTGACTACATCAGGTCTCCCCTCACTGTGTCCTTCATCCCATCAGTGCCTGTGCTGGACTGTTTTGGCACCCCTATGATGGGGTATTCCCAGGGCTGGCTCCAGCATTTCGGCCGCCCCAAGCAAAAGCCGCAATCGCAATCGCGATCGGCGGCGGCAATTTGGAAAAAAAAAAAAAGCCGCGATCGGCGGCGGCAGTTCAGCAGCAGGTCCTTCACTCCCAGAGGGAGTGAGGGACCTGCCACCCCCGAATTGCCGCAGGTGCCACCCCTCTCCCTTGGCCGCCCCAAGCACCTGCTTGTTAAGCTGGTGCCTGGAGCCGGCCCTGGGTATTCCTGTGTGTCAAAAACACTAACAAGGGGTCTGAACCAGAAGAAGTAGCCTTGTGTAACAGTCTCTTACTGTTTTCACAACTGATTCTACCTTGCCATTACTCTGTGGGTATGCTGGGGAGGAGGTGTGCTGGTCAAACTCCTGCTTGCATGCAAATTCCTTTAATTCTTCGGAGGCAAACTGGACTCTGTTGTCGGTGAATAGTGTCTGGAATGCCGTACCTCACAAAGTGGACCTTCAATTTGCCAATCCATTACTTCCTCCTTGTATGAGGCAGGGCATCAATCTCCACGAAATTGAATAATAGTCCACATACTATTTTCCAATCAAGTAGTATTTTCACTAAAGGTAAATAAGTCTGCTCCCACTTCTTCCCATGGTTGGGTGGGCAGCTTATGCAGTAAGTCTCTTTCTGCTGGCAGTTATCACACGACTGGCAGGTGTCACACCTTTCTATCAAGGAGTAGAGCTGTGTATTCATTCCCAGCTAATAAATACACTCTCAAGCCTGTCTAAGACAACTGTCAATGCCCTGGGGTGAAACATATATTGTTTTGCATGATATTCTTATGTAATGAGGTGGGACAACAACTCTCTGGCCTTGAAATTTGATTCCATCCTGCACACTCAGCTCATCTTTAATTTGAAAATATGGTGTGGACAGAACTTGACAGAAAATTTATGATTCCTATGAAGTGCTATACCCCTTTCACATCCATTGGAGCTGATGTGTCTCTGACTGCCTTGATCTTGTTGGGATCTGCTTTCAGTCCCTCTGCTGTGAGCAGATGTCCCAATGTACGTCACCTATGCTGTTTGAGTCACATATTTTCTGGGTTGAGATTTATGATCCTGTCTGTCCATCGCTGTAGGAATCTTGTAGTTTTCTGTCATGGTCTCATTCGGCTTCGGTATCATGACTCCCTTCACCTACCATGAGGATATCATCTGCAATTATTTTAACTCCAGGCAGTCCTTCCAATGCTTGGGAGAATCTTCTCTAGCACACCTTTGGTGCTGGGCTTATGCCCATTGGCATGTACATCCATCTGTAGTGACCAAATAGTGTTGCAAAGGCAGTCAACATACTGGACTCTTTATCTAGGCTTATGTTCCAAAACCCATTCCTCACACCAGAAATCATGAAGATTCTGGCTTTGGAAAGTGCTAGCAAGATGTCATGAATTGTAGGTGGTGAATAGTGACATTTTTGCAGTTATCAAGTCCTCAAAATTGCCTGTAGCAGCCGGTGTGCATAGGGCAGTAACACAGGGGAGCTATCCTCTCTAGTCAAAAATCTGTGTCGCTCCACAGTTTTGTTCTGCTCTGGGGTGCAATAGGTCTGCTGTGAGGTTTGAAGTGCTGGTGAACTTCAGAGTGCTGTAGGCCTCTCTGCCTTGTTTCCCAATAAGGTAAAGTAACAGTTTTACTTTCCTTCTGTTGCTGTCCTCCTGCCCAGCCAGGTTTGTGTTCTGCTCAAACTCCTTCCACCAGATCCATCGCTGAGCTAGGTTTGTACTGCAAAATCCAGGGCACTGGCACGGCTTCAGACTGCGCTCCATGGCTCACACTGCACAGCAGAGAACTCACAGCTCAAATCCTCCCACTGTGTTTATCTCACAAAGTGTGAGGCCAAATGCAGGTTAAGTTGTCCAGTGAAACTTCATTAAACCCTGTGCTTAAACAGCTGAGCTGCTTGCAGCCACACTCCCCACATTCCTGTTAATAATAGTCCCTCCAGGGAACATTGGCCCTCTGACTCCAGTTCCACCGATCATGGAGGAGGTACCCTCCACCCACGCTCTCTTGAGGGCGACCTGACCCCAGAAAAGAGGGCTTTATGGGATTGTCACCAAACCCACTGGATGCCACTGCCCAACATCCTCCCCAGAAAAGGGCCCTGACACATATTTGCCTAACAGCTGACTTTTGACATGAAATTGACTGCCCCACCTCTTTAGGACATTTCTCAAGTTCTCAAGGCTGCCACTAAAAATCTCAGGGTCTTTAGGGGTACTTCAGCAGCCAAGGAGGTCACAGGTTTCACATCCTTGGGTACTGCTGCTTTGATAGTGATAAAAAGAAGGACAGCAGGGAGTCCAGTCCATGGAGGAGACCATTAATGTTGTCTTGAACTCCACCATTGCCCATATTTCATATTATTTCCGTACATTTTGTCTTGTAGATAATTTATTCCATCTTTTTAAATGGCAGAAAGAAGCTCAGAGTGAGGTAAGCTTATGAAAGGGCATATTCAGCCCGGAGGGACGTTTCAGGCTTTTCCGTTTCTTGCTGCAGGTAGGTATACAATTGAAGCTGCCCCACGTCTATAAGTGTCTTCAGGAGGAGAGTGTCTTTTTAAAAGAAATTCAGTGGAATTTAAGTTAATTCCCCATGCAGGCCATGAATCCTCCAGAAGGGCAGTAATACTTCTAAGTGATGCGGACAATTAGCACAACAATTCACTAGAGTGTCCCATCGCACCGTGTCCCCTAGAGAGCTGCTTAGAGATGAAGAGCATGCAGCATGCAAATGAATTTTCCATCTCCTGTACCATTTCCATTTGCTTAGGTTAAAGGACAAAACTTAAACCCTCAAGTATGATGGAAACAATTACTGAGACTTGGCAGTTTGTTTATGGTGCTGTGCTATTTACTGATCACCAAGTCCTCTGAATCCTCTGGTTTTCTCTGCTTGTTGCTAGTAGTGTTGCAAAGTGGCTCTCGGCTGTGAGAATTACAGAGAATAAGTATACTCAGTAAAGAGGAATTCAAATTGTAAAATGCCTATAAGCAGGATCTGGATTTCAAACTCTCCAAACTTTAGAGGTGCTTTGATCTGGATCTTTGGTTCAGCCATTCTCTGATCACAAATACTGCAAAACTTCTATTACTGCATAGTAGTTGTGAGGAGGAAAATATTATTTCCCCTTTTAAATAGGGTCATGTGTATGGATGTAAACAGCCTTCACTCATATGTATAAATCAGAACACGTTATCACTGTGTTCATAAGTAAAGAAGAAGTATGCAGTTCTGGCAAAATACAAACCTCTTAATAACCCCCAATAAAGGGGATTTGACTTAGAATGTGTGCATCTTGTACCACAGAGAAGCAGCCCAATAGTTATTCAACACTAGCATTTCTGTGCACTAATAGGAAAAATGTAGATTCAAAGCATTCAAATTTACACATGAAAACATTATGCCATTTAATGGCACAGTTATAACCAGACAAAAGCATGTCTGGGGACTGGGTGGCTCAGGAGCTTGGTAATGGACTACAAAAGCCTTTCAAACCTCTAGGTCACTGGTTGGATCTGACTGGCACTCCTAATCATTAGGCTTAAATTTTCAGAAGTGACAAGGAATTTTGGGTGCCTAACTCGATATACCGTAAAGTAGCCTTGTTTTCAGAAAATGCTGCGTACTCTGCTTTCTGAAAATCAGGCCCCATTAAGGTGTCCAAAGCTGGGTACTCAAAAGTTGAGACGCACAAAATCAATACTAGTCACTTGTTGGCCCTAATAGCTGTTTGGTGAATGATGAGAAATACATTGGCGGTGTAAATCCATTTCCTTACAGAGAGGTGTCCATATCACAAAAAACACAGTCACAGTTGGTACCCTTGTTAGTGGACTTATAAAAGAAGTTAAGTATTGAATTAAAACTCTAAGTTACCCTCGTGTGTTAGATCATCATTGGGGCACATTGGAAGGACAGCTTGGGGAGCACGCCTTGAGACAGTCCATATTTTACCTCTTCTGCAGAACAGCAGACTTCACTCTCCAGTAATCTGTTGCTAGCACTGAGCTAACATGGCATTATAACAATTCTGTTTTGCCAAATGTATAAAATGAAAACGTGTGTAAGCAGAAAAGGTTCATTTCACCACTCTGTCCTTTTCTTTTGTCAACTATTTTTCAGAGTAAATAATTTAAAAGATTAAAAGACTATTTTGAATACATTGTTCAATGCAAAAGATGTAGATGATGTTAATGCACACCCTATTTGAATATGCTTTTTAAAAAAAAAAGAAGCTAAAGTTGCTTTGACTTTGGCCTTATGTCCTTCAACACAAGCAAGTTATACCCCAATCACCTAATCACGTCCTTTCAAGCATGTTTGTTAAAGTGATACAGTATGTAGTTTCCTCATGAATAATTAAGTGCTTGACCACACTTTGGTTTGTTATGAAATATATTTAAGAGACCAAATAACCAATGTTAGTTAGGTTTTTACTGCCACAAGCCCATAATATAATACAACAAAAAGATTCCATATGCTACCAGTTTCCGGGAAGCAATCTTGTGCACTGTTGTTACATTTACTTCATGCAGAATGTGTTCTCCCAAAGTTACTTACAGTGTTGTTGTAGCCATGTTGACCCCAGGATATTAGCGAGACAAGGTGGGTGAGCTAATACCTTTTATTGGGCCAGCTTCTATTGGTGTAAACAATAATGGAAGAAATATTAGTCAGCACTCAGGACATCATTATGGGCAATTTATGTTTTGTTGGGTTAAGTTTCTTTAGTGTTCATTTTATCAGCCTTAAAGGACATGCCTTGTCCCCACCTCCACCGTAGGGAAGGCTCCACCCACAATAGAACTGGTTCATTTCTGTTATGCAGAAGCAATGAGTGGAGTTTGGTGAGGCCACGCCCAAAGTGTTCAGTACAGAGCCCAGCCTCCATGTGGGTGAGGGTGGGCATTGGGATTAAAGGGGGGGGGGAGGGGAAGGGAAGGGTTCTTTAATCTTTCCTTCCATATGTAGGGGGAGTGAGCTGAGGGCATTGCATCTGTCACACCTACTCTGAGGGGAGAAACAGCTGCAGAGAGGCTCCAGCAGGTGGGGCAGGGAGGATAATTCTTCTGACTTGCCCATGCAGAGTTCCATCATATCTGATCCAGCTGCTCAGACTGGGCACAAGGAAAGAATTTGGCACTAAATCCTCTTTATCTGACTGCATGTTGATATAAATAATAACTTGTTTTGTCCATTATTCATGTAAACTTTTGTTTGTATGTTTCTGTTGACCATGGCTCCAGTATTAGCACAGCTATTGCAAATTACTGAATGCCGGATCATAACATAAACTTATTCTCTTGTTGACCCCAAACTTATTCAAAACTGATTTTTATTCCAATAGCTATATTTTAAGGGTTTCCCCGGGCCAAGTTTATATACCTTTGAAATCACCCTCAGAATATTGTCCTTTCTTAATTTTTTTTCAGTGAGTTGGCTTTTGCCTCTCTTTACCTTAAGTTGTTGAGAGTCGCTACTGCTCTGGTGATTTGGCAAGGTTACCATTTTGTTAACCTGGCTTTACAAAGTCTTTTGAAATCTGTAGGGCTCCTTTTTCTTTTCTCTAGCTTTTAGAATACTCCTGATTGGAAAGACCTAGCTGAATGGAGTGAAAGCAAGACGAGGTGAGACAAGGTAATGAAAACAGGTAAAACTTGTATTTGGCACATGGGGGAGGCTTCCATTAAGTTGTGTTGTGGTTTGTAAGCTACTCAGAACTAACATAAGCAGCTGCCTAAAAACATTACCTTTAAGGTTGGGCGTGTAATAGCAGAGCATGCTCTGTTCATCATTGGCCAGAAACCAGTATTTCTTCATCAAACTTTGGGACTGGGGATGCAGAGTGAAATCCTGGCCCTATTGAAGTTAATGGGAATTTTGCCCAAATGAGGCCACGACTTGTGTAGGCCATTCTAAACTGGTAAAGAAAGTGGAGTCTCCAGAAAGAACTTTACTAAGGGACCCCCATTCATGTTGGGCTACAAATAACATTTTAGACACAGATTTAAGATTCATTGATTGATTTAGCTTACGTGTAAATGGCAAGTGTTATGATTTTATTTATGGGACAAAATCCAGCATCCCTCCTCAGTTTTCACTCATTCCTTACTCTGGCAAATCTCTAATTGGTTTAAGGCTTTCAGGATTTCTCCCCATAATAATAACAAAGAAAAAATTGATCAGGATTAAGCTTCATCAGCCATATAATTAGATAGTTGTATTTATGACTTAGCCCTTCCCCAAAGAATACGAGTTAAAATGATATATTTTCCAAGAATTGCATTAACAAAAAGAAAACAATAAATGATCTTTTTCAGAACCATTAGTACAGTGTTGTAGAACATTCTATAAAATATGAGTGTTTATTGTATTTAAATCAAAGTAAATAAAACAGTGATCCAGAAAAAATGAGTTACTCACAACATCTATTTTTCAAATATATATTTACCCAGCAGTTAGTAAGATGCATTTTTTGTTTTTAGGCCTGACCACAATTCTTATTCATTCTTAGTCTAATTTCCTTGACACACTGTCTGCAAACCAGACATGGAGCCATTCGGTAAAAATGATAAATTGGCCTGTTAGAGTTTTGGAATATCTCTGTTCTTCATGTCTGTCGAAAGCATGCAGTGCAATGCTATACTGGAAGCATTAATAGTTGCATTTCTTTTTACTATATAAATATTTAAGGTTTGTAATTTCTCTGCTGTTCACACTGCCAGTACCCATGCACGTTCCATTATCTACTCCGGGTATAAACATAATCTTGTCAAACTTTGTTTCCAATAAATATAGCATGATATATTTTGAATATATGTATAGCTGAGCTCATTCATATTGCTTTCAATCATGGCCTGGTTACAAATACACAGTGAAGAGCTGCAGTTACATGGAACAATAACCTGCAAACATTGTGCCAATATATTTTCATTAGTCAGTGACACCCAGCTGCAGAGAAGAATTAGGCTGCATCTTTTGGAAACAAATCATTTTGCTTCTAACAGCAGCACATCGGGACAAATTGCCTGTTGGAGCCACAACATTTTTCTGCAGTTTTACATGAATAATTCAAATTTAGTATGCTCACTTCAAACACTTCATCAGTGATTTGTTAATTCCTCATTATCCTTAGTTTGAAAACTCCTTCTTTTAGCCTGAAGATCCATGAGACAAGAACAAAATATCCATTCATTCTGTTATTCTGGGAAATCTTGGGAAATGTGTTTATTAGGACTGGGCGACTCTTGGTCTAAATTATTCTGGACCTTTCCAAATGTTTCCAGATGCTTCACAAAACACTGAGAATTTTTTTGGGGGGAAACATTTCATTTAATTAGATATTGCTGAGAAAGCAATTTGAACTACCATCAAAGGAAGTTTTGAGCTAAAGTCTCTGCTGGCATAAATCTACTGAATTCAGTGGGGTTGCACTAGCTTATATCAGAAGGATATAAAGAAGGATGGTTCAGCTGTTAGAGAGACTTAAGTCCAATTCTCTGCTTTGCTACAAGTTTCCTGTGTGACCTTGGGCAAGTTGCTTAGCCTCTTTGGGAATGTCTACACACCAATGTAAGCCTAGGGTTAGTACGACTTGAATCACTGCGTTTTAACCCTAGGTTAAGGATTTTCTCACCTGTGCTTGAATCTAATGTTCTGGTATCCGCACTGCAGTGCACAGACCCAAGTAACCCCAGCCCAGAGTGCCTAATGCCTCCCCCCACTCCAGTGTTGACATTCTAGCCCAGGGATTGGCAACCTTTGGCATGTGGCCCACCAGGGAAATCCGCTGGCGGGCTGGGACAGTTTGTTTATCTGCAGCATCCGCAGGTTCGGCCGATTGCAGCTCCCACTGGCCACGGTTTGCCGTTCCAGGCCAATGGGGCCTGCGGAAAGCGGCGGCCAGCACATCCCTCGGCCCGCGCCACTTGCCAAAGATTGTTGATCCCTGCTCTAGCCCTACAAATGTGTTGCGCTGTGGGAAAACTCTATTGCCAACCCTGTCTCCTAGTTCTGACAGTGCTATTGATAGGTCTCAGGTGCCCCTAAGGAGCACATGAGCATATAAACTGCATAGTTAGCTCCTGTCTGTCTCAGTAGAATAACTGCAGTTTGAGAAGGCTTTATACTGAACGACCATCTAATCTGATACTTGGGATCTCCACCTCTAGGCTGAGTCACATTGGCAGGAAAATGCCCATGTGCCCCTGTTCTGAAGATAATTAGCCCATCAGTCTCCCGGGCTGTCAAACTATTAAAATGAAACGTTGCCATTCTTCATTTTTAAAATGGGATGTTCAGTGAAGGTGTTTTTGTCTGGCTGGGTTTTTATTTATTTTTGTCTGTCGGTTGTGAAGTTTGACATGAAATGTAGGTTTCAGAGGGAAAACACACACACACCCCAGCCTGGCTGCTCTGGCTGCGGAGCAGTGAAGTGCATCCCCTGGGCTTGGGGGACAGTGTGCTCCAGCAACCGACCCCCCTGGGGATCCCTCTCCCCTGCCCCTGCTACACCCTGGGAAGCAGGGATAAGGGATACCCGGGGGGTGCTGGAGCACACTGCCCCCTAAGCTCTGGGGATGCGCTTCACTGAGAGACAGGGATTAGGGATCCCCAGGAGGCTGTAGGGAAGTTTGTGGACTGGTTCCCACTCATCACCCTCACAGTGGACGTTGCCCAGGTGCCTCTGCACACACAACCCCAGGGAGGGCCTGGGAACAAGGGCCAGAGAGCGGAGCAGGGAAAAAGCGGTTACCCTGCAGGGAGGGGGAGTGGCAGGGCTCCCACCTCAACACGACCAGGGGAGGGATGACCCCCAACAGCCAGGAGCCGCCTCCCACCTTTCAGTTTTGCTCCCTGTTCCAGGCAAGCCAGAGCAGGAGCAGGAATTGGAAGTAGGTTTGTCCAGGCAGTAATGGTGCCTCTGGTCTCTGTGCTGGCTGCCTGAAGTGCTGCTCCTCTGAGAGCAGGAACTCTGGGATACATCTGAAAGACTTCTGGGACCAGAGTCAAGGAGGGGCTGCTTGCACACAGGAAAGCAATAGAGCTCAGACCCTAGGTCCCAGCTTAACATGGGCTTGGACCCTTCAGGGTCCTGGGACACTAGGTGCAAGCCCTAGGCTAACACAATTGGTGTGTGGACACAAGGCGGGTTAGGCTTGAGCTCAGGATCTTGCTGTGTAGACATATCCTTTGTGACTAGTTCTCCATCTGTAAAGGGGGATAATAGCATTTCCCTGCCTCACAAGGCTATTGTGAGGATACATCCATCAGAGATAGTAAGGTGTCTGAGAGCTACTGATGTAACGTGTCATATAAGAGCTAGACTAAAAGCTCTCTGCCTTCCCTGGCTTACTGGATTGGATCTCAGTCAGTATTGGCAGCCCTCCCGATTTTATCTCATGTCTTGAGATATTTGGTGTTTTTCTTAAAGCTCCAGCTCCTAGAGTCATGTGATTATGTAAGAACAGCAGCTTTCATTTAAAAAAAAAATTCTAGACCTCCTAGTTGTGGACAGAAGCTTGAAAACAACCCAATGGTACCCTACAGGCTCAGAAACCCAGAAACAAGTAAAAAAACCCTGCAAAACTTGATTATTTTAAAGAAAAATCTATTAATTTTTAGCCAAGCTCATAATTTTGAAGCCTGTCTCATGATTTGTCAACACTTGGAATTTGGTGAGACTGCTCATTGGACTAGACCCTCCTTTTTGAGACAGTCTTAGGCAGATGGGTATTGTGTCATCAAAAGGCTATATCTACCTATGCCCATTTTTCACAGCCATGCCCAGCATGGAGGGGTTGTCACAGGAGTTGTTAAGGATCCAAGAATCCCCTTATGCTGAGGTGATCCTCTTATGACCAACTAAACTCTCTTAATGCAGAGGAGAATCTGGCCCTACGGTTCTATGATGGTCCAAATCAAATCACTGGTCAGACTGTTCCCTAACCTGAGGGCTCAAAATCCAAATCCAGTCCACATTTCCACAGATTTTATGATGTTCAGAATCAGCCTATTATAGAGAGAGAATATAGCTGCAAACTTAGAGCTGAACCTAGATTAGATCAAGGGCTTTGGTTCGGATCCATCTCTTATCTGCACAAGCCCCTGTGAATGGAAACCATTGAGTTTCACATAGCATTAATATAAACCTCTGTGTGTGTCATACACCTGATATGCTATATCGCCAAATATTATTGTTAGGCAGGCAAAAAGGTTGCCTCCCCAGTAGAGGAAGGAGAGGATGCAGAGGGGCAAACCTGGTGGTCGGAGAAGGTGGGGAGGTATGTGACAGGGTCCTGGGCAAAGGGTTGCTGATTCAGCCCTCTGTCACACCAGCTCCCACTTAGGGGGATAGATTCGAGCTGGCTGAAAATAACCTGGGGCTGTATAAAAGCCTCAGAGGAAGAAAGCAAGAGGGTGGCCCTTCTGCGCCCCGCAGAAAGAAAGGGAAAAGGCAGGTAGCTCTTTCTTCCCTCCTGCAGATGGTGAAGGGTCAACTGTACATGGTGAAACGGTGGTGGGACCAAGCCTCTAAATAAACTGCACCAGTGGATACTAACCCCAGGGTCTCAGAGTGATTTTGTAGACTTAGCAGAGACAGGAGCCAAGGGGGCCCTGCTGCACTCTGCTACACATGCCTTGCTCACATAATCAATCTGGTGGGGGAAAGTTTTCGTAAGCCGCTCAAGTATGTCAATGCACTGATAAAAGCTTTCTCACAACTGTTCTGTATGGCAGGGGGGCAGGAAGATGAGGTACTTAAATTACCTCAGGCAAAAATTTCCCAGTAACAACTAGATGGAACAGCTGGTTTGCTTCTGTACAGTAGCATGAAAAGCACTTTCAATATTATCATGGGTTTGTTGAAGAAGAAATGGGTGTGCATGGCAACCACATTCGTTGCGGGAACTTAGTGCTGTCAGATGAAACCCAACATTTAATGCTGAAGATTGCGTTGTGTTTTATTAGTGAAATGTGCAAGCCAATCATTGACCTAATGGCTACATTTGAAAGCCAGAGACCGTGCATTCTCTTTGCTTTTGAGAAAATGGAAGAACTTCTGTTTTTCCTTGAGACACATACTCAGTTTTCAGTGGAAACCATTCAACGGTTTCTCAGGCAGAAAATGTCAATCATGTAACAACTGATCAAAGTAGCAAGTTGGTGCACCTGTTTCATTCAGCTGTTGACAATTCAGCTGAAAAGCTGAAGAAGTACATCAGTGATACTGAGAGTGGGCAGCCTGCAATTAAGTTCCTGAAATGCGCAAGGATTTTTAACCCCAGAAGAGTTCCTATAATGTCTTTTGTCAAGGAGGATGACACTTCAGTTCCTGGCTTCAGTGATATTTCAGCAGAGGAGTTTGCTTTGCATACCAGGAAGGTGGCACCCAACGTGATCCAGAGCATTCTACAGTCAGTGGAAATTGACTTTGCCATGTTTTTGTCATCAATAGTCGACTGTCTTCCGAATTTGAAAACATCAGTTTTCATTACTCCTGGAGGAATTCTACACCACTGCACAAGCACACAATTAATATCCCTCGTGAATTTTTTCCCCCAAAGAATAATTAATTCTGATGCGGAGGCAAAGGGGTGCTGCATTTACACCTTTCACCCCTGGGGTAGAGCAGCCAGCTGCAGAAAGGGAGGAGGCAGAGGGTGCCTTCCTCACAGCACCCTACCTGCAGGGCCAGGTGAGGAGGCACAGAATTGGAGTAGGGGGGGAGCAGACAGAGTGGGTCACCGGGCTTTTAGGGAGTCACACAGATGGGAATTCAGAAAGACTAGTTGGGGGGACAGACTAGGGTTACGGCACAGGAGCTAGTAGGGTGACCACATTCAGCCAGGGTTGAATGAGATTGGGGGTGCAGAGTCACATGGGGACAGGGGAAGCTATGCCTGGCTGAATGGGAAGTGGGGGTGCAGGAACACATGGAGATGGGAGGAGGGGGTGCAGGGCCACATGGGAACAGGAAGAGTGGGGATGGCTGAGTGGGGATGCAGGAACACATGGGAACAGAGCAGATGTGCCTGACTCAGAGAGAGGCTAGGAGTTATCAGGGGCTGCATTGGGGAGGCTCCCTAACTCCCTAACAATCCATTCCCCCCAAAGAAACCCTGTTCCATACTTCTCCCACCCACAACCTCCAGGTTCACTCCAAGGCCCCTTCCCAGCAATTACTTCCCTCTCCCTCAGCTCCTCCATTACCCCTGACTCCCCCAAGCCTTTGCACTGCTTTTGAGGTGTGTGGGAAATACATTTATGCATTGTAGTTTAAATGAATTATTACTCAAAGCACTGTATTAATATGCCTAGTAAGGAATCTTGGTCAAATAACATTTCCTGGGTCTTTTTTGATGTCTGTATTGTTATAGACATACTTGCTGACAGGTAATTTGAAATAAACTACCAAAATAATTGAAACTGGGGTGATTATGTTGTGTTATTTTGACAAATAAAAAAATGCAGAATTTTGCAGAATTTTAAAATATTGTGGCAGAATTTTTAACTTTTTTGGCACTGAATTCCCCCAGGAGTAATAAATGATGTAACAAACACAGCAGATGCTGAGCACAGCAACTTGCTGTATAATTTTGTCTTCTCCGGTCAGAGGCATTCTCTTTTGGAACAGAAATTGAAAGAGCTGGTGTTCCTTTAGCTCTATCTTGGAATTTTAAAGACTTAATGTTAACAAAAAACCCATTGGTTTAGGCTTATTGATGCTTTCTTCTTTTACAGTACTTACTGTGCTAGTATTTTGATAAGCCATCTGAGAGAAGAACCTAGTATAACTGCACAATAATTTTGGTACATTGCACAGTATGAGATATCACAAGGAGTCAGAGAATTCTTAATAGTCTGTGTTTTGCATTTGGACTTCTGCATCTAATTTACTGCAGAAAGGGGGTCATTTTGCTGAAAAATTATAAAAACTAATCTCAATTTAACAAATCCTTATTTATCAACTTTATTTAGTTTTAAAAATCACACCTGCTGGGTCAGTGTTTTTTTTTTGTTTGTTTTTTTTGGTTTTTTTTTGGTTCAAGGAATGATAAACCACTACAGTAGATTCTATGATAAAATGTGCTATATGTGCTATATAAATACAAAATACCTGCATTTCTAAAGAAGATTCAAATACTGTTACATTTCATTTAATTTTTTTTAAAGGATTTAATTTTGAAAAGTTTTGATTTTTCCTTGCATAATTTTGATTTTTTTCTGTGCATAATTCCCTAGGGTGTAAGCTGTTAGCAAAGTACAGCTTGGAAGAACTAATGTAGGGATGGCTCATCTAGCTATTGAGCAGTCCATTGTCATGTAGTTATCATATCTTACCATTATCACAGAATATCTCAGCTGGTTCTCTTAACATCGCTAATCAAATACAATTCATGTACTTTTCATTATAGTCCTAGTCAGCGCATATAAAGTGTAGTAATTTCCTGGGCAACATTCATAGATCCTCTGTGTGATCTTTTCCCGCATAGACTTTTTGAACTACTGGGCCAGATCCATAACTCATTGAAGTCAGTGGGAGTCTTTGCATTAAAAGAGTCTTTCCTTAACTTTGGTGGGGTTTTGATCAGGCCCATTCTGAATTATTTTTTAGCATTCCTCACAAACAGGATTAGCAATACTAGTTAAAACCCAACTAGGGTGACCAGACGTCCCAATATTATCGGGATTGTCCCGAAATTAGGGGCTTTTTCTTATATATGCAGCTGTATCCCCCTCTTCACCTCCCCCCCCCCAAAAAAGGGTCCTGATTTTTCACACTTGCTATCTGGTCACCCTAAGCTTAGCACGGTACCGAAAGGCAAAGGACAACTTGTCCAGTATAAAATTCTCCATTTAATATATAGCTTCCATACATCATCTCCAAACTACTTGTAATTTGACCAAATTCATGCCTTTCAGAATTATCTGGGTCCCATTTTCATGGCATTATAATAATGATGAAGTGTACTAGAGAACGTCTGGGATTGACTGAGTTACAGTCTGGCCCCTATTCTTTTATCATCAGAATGATCACCTATATTGAATTCATTGATGTGAGTGGCTAAGGCTACGCATAAAATCATGAAAGCAGAATCTGTGTCCAAACCCCAGAAGATCTCATTAGGCAATAAGTTATGTCTGACCTAATTAATGGCTTGGTAAGAATGAGGCAGAAGGTTTCTAATGTTTGTTCCTCCTTAGAGTTAATAAGATTAAACAATATGACAGCTAAACCTTTCTAAAAGCTTGTGAGTTTGGGACTCTTATTGTCTACTAACTATCCCTCCAGAGGAATTAGAATCATATAGGAGGACTACGAGTCCCCAGCTCACAGTTGATGCTGTCAACAGTAGGAGTGACCACGTTTTGCTAAAAGGGTTTGGAAGACAAGACCAGGGCCAGCCTTTACATCTTCTCTTGGCAAAGTCTCATATCTGTATTTGAATAGGAGAAGGGTACAGACACTCTGTGTGTTTTCCCATGTTATGGATCTCTGCATTGGCACATCCCAATGTTGTACGCCAAACTAGTAATGGGAAATTCAGCAGCAGATTCATCACTTACAAAGAGTTGGTGCTTAAAGTGCTCTTATCCTCTGAAAAGTTGTGCAAATGGTATTCTGGGAGGTTGTGTGTATTGTGTCTCAGTAGCTATTCTACATCAAAGTGGCTCAGTTTACAAGTGAAAACATTTTGGTTTTCTAACTGCAAGCTCGGCCTAAGATATGAAAGGCAAGCTGGGTTCTTCTCTTTTTTGTGCATCATCAGTAATAATGGTTCTGCAGTGAAACTTAATTAACAGATCCCTTGATGCTGCATGACTCAGCATGACCCACTAGCTATGTTGGCTGTACAGGTCTTAAAGGAGTAAAAACTAGCAAACATTACTTTTGTTTATGAGCAGATGTAACTGAATACACACAGAGCAGATTCAGTGAGCAAGAAGGGCAGTAGCGTAGCTAAGGGGGGTGTAGGGGAAGCAGCCGCTTCCCCTGAGGACATTTTCCAAAAGCTGCGCCTTTCTGCGCAGCCAGCACTGGGCTCCGGATTCGGAGTCCGGAGCCAGGTTTTGCGTGCGGCCGCTGGCTTGCTCTCGGCTCCGCACCGCCCTCTTCCCCCATCCCCAGCCCTGCTCGTTCACTCCGGGGTTGCAGGCAGCAGGGCCGGCTCTAGGCACCAGCAATACAAGCTGGTGCTTGGGGCGGCACATTTTTAGGGGCGGCACGGCCAGCGCCAGAATGCTGCCCCTAAAAATGTGCCCCGGCCGCCCTAGCTCACCTCCGTTGCCGCATGCGCGCCGCTTCTCCCCCTCCCTCCCAGGCTCTCAAGGCTGGGAGGGAGGGGGAGCAGCAGCGCACGAAACAGCTGTTTGGCGCGCCGCGGCCGCTCGGGATCTCCCCCTCCCTCCCAGCCTTGAGAGCCAGGGAGGGGGAGAAGCGGCGCCCGCGCCGCGGCCACTCGGAGTCTCCCCCTCCCTCCTTCCCTCCCAGGCTCTCAAACCTGGGAGGGAGGGGGAGATCCCGAGCTGCCGCGGCAAGCAAAACAGGCGTTTCGCGCGCCGCTGCCACTCGGAGTCTCCCCCTCCCTCCCAGGCTCTCAAACGTGGGAGGGAGGGGGAGATCCTGAGCGGCCGTGGCGCGGGCGCTGCTTCTCCCCCTCCCTCCTAGGCTTGAGAGCCTGGGGGGAAGGGGCGGAGTTGAGGCGGGGCCTGGGGTGGGGTTATTAAAAACGGGGGGGGGCGGCCAAAATTGTTTTTGCCTTGGGCGGCAAAAATCCTAGAGCCGGCCCTGGCAGGCAGCTTCGGCTGGTTGCCTGGCTCCCCGGGGAGGAGGAGGAGGAGGCTCCCGGCAGATCCCCTTAACCCCTAGGCGTTAGACAAACCTTCCTACAGTCTTCCTAGGGAGGACGTGTGAGAGTTTGCAGCAGCCACAGCCCAGGGAGGGAGGGGTGGCACTCTACTGTTTAAAAATGTTGCAAACATGTTTTCTCCCAGCAGTAATTTTCAACCTGGTCTTTGGGCTGGACTGGACTCTGGCTTTCTGGCCAATAGGAAAACCAGCTTCCTAGAGATGTTTGTCCATGATGCTTCTGGGCTCTTGCTCAGGAGGTTTGGAAAAATTAGATTTTTTTTCTCAAATCGGTAAATGTCATCACACATGCACAAACTGATCAAAACCCCCCCACTGCTGATAACTGAAA
Source organism: Emys orbicularis (assembly GCF_028017835.1). Classification (NCBI taxonomy): domain Eukaryota; kingdom Metazoa; phylum Chordata; order Testudines; family Emydidae; genus Emys; species Emys orbicularis. The sequence goes on from NC_088683.1 coordinate 225,340,434, forward strand.
CTGACAGGCAAGGTAGCTTGATCACTTCTCAGAGTTTGATTTAAGGCTCTTGACATTTTGTATAGTTTGACAGGTGATGTTGCCAACGGGTGTTTTAACGGTTTAACGGTTTATGAAGCTTTCACTTGTTGAATGTCAGCACCGACTGTTAAATAAATATTGCCTGACACCCCCCCTCCCAATTTCCTGCAACTGTGAAGATAAAAATGGTTTTAAGCATTTTTCCCCTATCATTTTGCACAACCATGAAAACTTATTTTTAAGCTTTTTTAAAATCAATTTATCTGTTGAAATTATAAAAAAATACAAATTGAGTTGTACCACTTGCCTTGTGAGTTTGCCAGTTAGCAGCATCCAGCCTTGAGCTAAATACTTAGGAGGGGGACACACACTGAACCCCCAACCTCTTTGTAACCAACAGAGCTGGAGGGCTAGAGGCAGGTCTCTGCCCCAAGAAGTGTAGGGAGCATCTAGCCACTGCAGCGGGGAGACTCGTGTTAGCTCATGCTGATCTAGCGTTAAGAACAGTTCTGTGGATAGTGTAGCTCTGCCTAGCCACCTGAGCTTGGATGCCAGTGGGCAAACAGGGGCGCTAGCCCGAACTGCTGCCCACGCCAAATGTCTGCACCCATTAGCTCAAGCTAAGCGAGCGTGAGTCCGTCTGCTCAGCCTGGGAATCATGCAGTGTAGACATACCCTTAGAGTTCAGCTAGAGAGGCTGATCCAAGCCTGAGGTGGAGCAGAACCAAGGTCATTGTTGGAAGGCTTCACAGAAACAGCCTGGGCAGGAAGGAGTGGAAGGTGGGGGAGCTGCAAACAAGGGAGGCAGCGCCGAGGGGCTGTTTGTGAAAGAAGGGGCGAAGATGAGAATGATGCACCGGAGTAACAATGTGTATTGCTGAGGAGGCAGACTGTACAGAAATGAGAAGTAATGGAATGGATAAGAAAGAGTCTGGGCCAAAATCAGTTGGGGGAAGAAAGCTACCAGAGGGGTTCCCCTGGGCTAGTGACTGGCATGTGCTAAAGCCCCCAGGATCTGATCTGGATATGGAGAGGGAGAGAAACCTTTGTAATGCTTTTAATTAAATAAAATACTGCTCGGATTTGTGTGATTGTGGGAGACTTTAACTTCCCAGATACAGAGTGGAGGACATGGGCTACTAATAATAGAAGGGCCCAGATTTTCCTGGATGCGACAGCTTTCTTTACCAAATAGGCGCTGAACCAACAAGAGTTGGAGCCATTTAGAATTGGCTTTGGTGAGCAGTGAGGACCTCAGAGAAGAGCTGGTTGTAGGGGACAACCTTGGCTCGAGTGATCATGAGCTAATTCTGTTTAAATTAAATGGAAGGATAAACAAAAAGAGCTCTGCAACTAGGGGCCTTGATTTCAAAAGGGCAAACTTTAAAAAACGAAGGGAATTAGTTAGGGAAGCAACAAGCGGACTGGACTGAAGAACTCAAGGATCTGAAGGTGGAGGTGGCTCGGAATTACTTTAAATCAAAGCTGCAGAAGCTCTCTGAAGCCTACGTCCCAAGCAATGGGGAAATATTCGTAGGGAAGGGTTGCAGACCAAGCTGGATGAGCAAGCATCTCAAACAGGTGATTGGAGAACGCCTACAAGGAATGGGAGATGGGAGGGATGAGCAAGGAAAGGTCAGAAAGTGTTTTTATTTTAAGTACAAATAAATATGTATAACAAATTTAAAAGTATGTAATTAGTAATTTGATATGTCGGCTGGTGCCTTTTTTTAATGTGTTCGCTCCCCCTGATGTTAGAACCTGGCTACACCACTGAAGAAGGGGCCAATTTTACAGCACTTTGTAGTTACTTTTCTGACTAAAACTGGGGCCCTGTGCATATTACAGCACACATGGAATTTGGCACAAAATTCACTACTAGCTGCAGGTTGTGATCTGGTATCTAAGCTTTCACTAGAAGCATGGGCCTGATCCTCAGCTGGCATAAAATGACTGAGCGCTATTGACACCAGCTAGAGATCTGGCCCTATATTTTTAGCTTTCTTGGTTGCGAATAAAACCTTGGGAAGCCCTCCAGGGCCCCTGGGTATGCACTCCAGTAGCTAGCCTATACTGAAATCCAAGCCACCATGCCTACCCTGCTATTGTGACCCATGGTAGCTAGATTAAAGCTAGCATAGGTATGTCTACCGATGCTGCAATCACACCTTTCACTATGCTGTGTAGACATGCCCTTAGAGTGTATTTTCAAAATAAACAACACAGGAGCTGCTATGGTGATCTATTAGTCTATTACCCATTTTTCAGTATAAACATGTCCACTTTTCAATGTAAACTAAGCTGTAGCAGAATTTCCAGTCTGTCACACCAGAGTGCTGCAGAAGAATGGCCCTTGGTATAGAATTGAGATCCAGCTTGCTGTGGAATCATGGGACTTTGAGGCTGCTCACAGCGCATAAAGTTAAGCATGTTCCTACGCCTCTGCAACACCAGGGCCTATACTGCAATTTAGCCTGGGGATTTACAGTAGTTTATCACTTATCTTTTTTTTTTTTTTTTTTTTCAATGAATAACCATTCCCTGGAGAAGATTTGTATTTAAAAAGTGCAGTGGTACCTCCAGCGCTATATATTGACAGCTGTATCCAGAGAGAGGATCCACCACAGAGATGGAGACATCATCCCTTTTCAAACAATATCAGCACATCAGCCTTTCCTTCATTATCTCTCAGAAACAAAGACTTATTCCAGACCTTGTCTTTTCATATGAAAATGAGCCGTCCACTGCTGTCAACATATTTATGGCAGGATTAAAGCTTTAAACTTCTTTCCACTGCCCGTTGGCTTGTGCTCTGTGCATTTGACTGTAACTAAGGATTTGGCCCAGTAGCTTGAAAGAAAATGTTCCATGTTTGCTAAAAAATAAATTGATTAAGTTGAAAGCTATAATAGTGCTTCCTTAATCAAAAATGGTGCAAAGATGTAAATCTTGATCTGAATGAAATTTGTTTCTTTGAATTCCCCCATCTGTTATCTCTTGTTTTATACTTACATTGTAAGTTCTTTGGGGCAGAGATTGTCTTTTTGTCCTATGTTTGTACAGCACCTAGCACAATGGTCCCTGACTGAGGGTGCCTACGTGCTACAGTGATACAAATAAGAAATAATAATAATGAAACGCAATCTAACGAAGAAATACAAATGTATAACCTATTTGATATTTAAATACAAAAATGTTGATACTGAACAGGGAAAATCAGTGTTTTACTGTGTGCTCTCATTTAAAATTAATGGTGAAATCAATGCATATGATCACTCATGAAATTTAATTATAGTATTTGGAAACCCATATTCTGGAATATTTCTGCAATGTGCTGTTGCTAGGATAGAAATGGCTGAGTGTTCTGGAATTGTGTGATGATGTGCCTGATTCATAAAAGGGTGATGTTTTTTCCGTTTTGAGTTCCAGTAAATAAATGGCAACCCCATCTGTTAAAAGTCAACAGCAGAAAAATAGCAAATGACTTGAGTGTACCTGATTACAAATGAATGAATCACTCTGGAGGAAAATACAAACTGACCCAGACTCTCATCCTAAACCAAACCAAGTCTTTTTCGGATTCACAAAAGTTCAAATAACAGCCTCCTCCATCATCTTTAGTTGTTGCAGGCCTCAGCACCTTTAGGTCAGGAAGTACTGGGGATTTTGCAAGCAAACCTGTTCTTTTGAGATGTCTGGCACTCTCAAGAAGTTTGGATAGTTAATAAGAACATAAGAACATAAGAAAGGCCGTACTGGGTCAGACCAAAGGTCCATCTAGCCCAGTATCTGTCTACCGACAGTGGCCAATGCCAGGTGCCCCAGAGGGAGTGAACCTAACAGGCAATGATCAAGTGATCTCTCTCCTGCCATCCATCTCCATCCTCTGACGAACAGAGGCTAGGGACACCATTCTTACCCATCCTGGCTAATAGCCATTTATGGACTTAGCCACCATGAATTTATCCAGTCCCCTTTTAAACATTGTTATAGTCCTAGCCTTCACAACCTCCTCAGGTAAGGAGTTCCACAAGTTCACATAACTTTTCCAATCTGAGCTGAACCTCCAGCTTGTGTAAACCAGCAAGCTCCACTGATATTAAAAGAGCTCTGCAAGTTTACACCAGCCAAGGGGTGTGCTGCATACTCACTTGATATCTATCCTTCCCTGCTAATGAATGAATTAATAGAAAATCAACATTGATAAATATCAAAATGTGCTATGATCCACATAGACACAAGATTGCCTTTGTAATATTTAATTTGCTAAATACCTCTGATAAAAAAGCAGTAGTTCATATTTGGGGGACCAGAGTCGCAGCTGGCGTATGTTTACAATGAGCAATACTTACTTCAGTGGAGCTATGGTGATTTACACCAGCTGAGAATCTGGCCTATACACAAAAGTGCTATTTGGGCAAATCCTGCAGTTCTTAGCTCAAATGCAGGAAAACTGGTGTCTCATAATTCCAGACTACTATGTTCTTTCTGTAATAGTCTGAAGACAGGGTAGGAACTATAGGGACTGGCTTCTCAGGATATGTCTACACAGGGATAAAAGCCCTGTGGTATGGCTGCAGCTGGCCCGAGTCAGCTGACTTGGGCTCCTGGGTTTCATGTTGTGAGGCTAAAAATTGCTGTGTAGACATTCAGGCTGTGGCTGGACACTGAGCTCTGGAGCCCTCCACCCTTGCAGGGTCCCAGAGCTCCAGCTCAGGCCCAAGCCTGAACATCTGCACCGCAGTTTTTCAGCCCAGGAGCTGAAACCGCACAAGCTTGAATCAATTGACCTGGGCCAGTTGAGGTTTTTTTATTCTTCTGTAGGCATACCCTTAATCAGTTGCATTTCAGTAGTAAGGAATATGGCTCAATATGACTTTGTTGTTTGTAAGAATAGTCTAAACATGTGTAGTCCACTTTTTACATAAGAGATAACTCTTTATCCTTCAGGAAAGACACAACTGATAAAGAGAATTTTAATAATTGAGCACGCTGAACATCCTGGATGTGCTGTAGGAATAAATAAAAGAACAACTTTTTTCAACAGTTAGTCTGTGTTTCATGTCAATAACCACACAAGTTGCACTTAAAAAGTTCATTTTGTTTTTTGATAAACTGCCCCTGTGTCAACTGTAGGAAGCATTGTTCAATCCAGAGGAATCTTTCAAAAGAATGAACTTTTAAAGTGAGACAACTATTTGGCAACTGTCGTTCCAGAAAGAGATGTCAAATGAACAGAAGAGCCACAGCAGCCCTTAGGCAGCCAGAGATATTACAGGAAGATTAGATGACATGATAAAAGCTCGTATGCACTTGGATTTACTGCCTTTTGCTGGCAAATATTACTCTCATGTGGTCTGCTGTGCTGTACTATCCTATACGTCGCATAGGAAGACAAAAGAGTCACATCCTCAGCTGCTATAAATAAATGTGTCTCCATTTACTTCATTAGAGCTATTGTTTGCACTGTCTGAGGAGCTGGCCCAGAAATGTCATCAATAAGCCCTTTGAACTGCCCACTAAGACTGAGCGTGAAGATGAAAAAATAAGTCACTAAGGGTATGCTTGCAATGCAGTGTAAGCCCAGGCTCAGACTCAGGCTTGAGCCCGGTGCCCCTTCTGTCTACACACAAATCTCTCAGACTTGGGCTCGGACCTAGGGTAATAGGACCTTGCAGGGCTGGCAGGTCCGAGCCTGAGTCAAGCCATGAACAGGGGTTCAAGCCCTATTGCTTTGCAGTGTAGACACAGCCTCCACGACTTTGGTCCTGAGAGTCTGCCCAAAGTATTCCACAATCATAGAACATTAGGGTTGGAAGAGAGCTCAGGAGGTCATCGAGTCCAGTCCCCTGCTCAAAGAAGGACCAACCCCAACTAAATCATCCCAGCCAAGGCTTTGTCAAGCTGGGCCTTAAAAACCTCTAAGGATGGAGATTCCACCACCTCCCTAGGTAACCCATTCCAGTGCTTCACCACCCTCCTAGTAAAATAGTGTTTCCTAATATCCAACCTAGACCACCCCACTGCAACTTGAGACCATTGCTTCTTGTTCTGTCATCTGCCACCACTGAGAACAGCCAAGCTCCATCCTCTTTGGAACCCCCCTTCAGATAGTTGAAGGCTGCTATCAAATCCCCCCTCACTCTTCTCTTCTGTAGACTAAATAACCCCAGTTCCCTCAGCCTCTCCTCACAAGTCATGTGCCCCAGCCCTCTAATCATTTTCATTGCCCTCCGCTGGACTCTCTCCAATTTGTCTACATCCCTTCTGTGGTTGGGGGACGAAAACTGGATGCAATATTCCAAGCGTGGCCTCATCAGTGCTGAATAGAGGGGAATAATCACTTCCCTCGATCTGCTGGCAATGCTCCTACTAATACAGCCCAATATGCCATTGGCCTTCTTGGCAACAAAGGCACACTGCTGACTCATATCCAGCTTCTCATCTATTGTAATCCCCAGGTCCTTTTCTGCAGAACTGCTGCTTAGCCAGTCGGTCCCCAGCCTGTAGCGGTGCATGGGATTCTTCTATCCTAAGTGCAGAACTCTGCACTTGTCCTTGTTGAACCTCATCAGATTTCTTTTGGCCCAATCATCCAATTTGTCTAGGTCACTCTGGACCCTATCCCTACCCTCCAGCGTATCTACCTCTCCCCCAGTTTAGTGTCATCTGCGAACTTGCTGAGGGTGCAATCCATCCCATCATCCAGATCATTAATAAAGATGTTGAACAAAACCGGCCCCAGGACCGACCCCTGGGGCACTCCACTTGATACCGGCTGCCAACTAGACATCGAGTCATTGAGCCATTGATCACTACCCATTGCGCCCAACAATCTAGCCCGCTTTCTATCCACCATTCATCCAATCCATACTTTTTTAACTTTCTGGCAAGAATACTGGCCAACTTCCTTTGTCCTCTCTATCCCAACAATCTCCAATTGATTCCAGTGAAAATGGAAGTAATCTCCCCTCTCCCTTGTTGTACTGCAGCAACTCAGTGAGTCAGCATTAACCTCATTGTCTTCTGACCATCTAGCTGCAAATACACCATCAGAGAGCCTTCTGTGTCTGCAATGGAGACTGAACAGAACAAGCCTTTTGCAAAGCGCGCTGCTTCATGATTGCAGGAGCCCGGCCAGATTTTGGTGAATCTCTGGTACGAGGCCAAGAAAACTGTGGATTTTAGTAAGCGTACCAGGAATGACCATCTGTACCAGCAAAGAAGCTGGCAGCTTTGCAAATGTATTGGCCTGGTGACCAGTGCAGAGAGTGGATTAAGCAGCTCTAGAAGCGAGTACCAGAAGTCCAGGGACCAGAACCGCACCTCAGGCAACTTGCTGACATTATGCCCATTTTATGAGGAGCTTGACCGGATGCTGGGCACTGTGCTGAGCACAGAGTCAATGGTGGTGCATGATGCCCTGCTCAGCCAGAATGGTTCCCTGCTGGCCTCACAATCTAGCATGAGGACTGATAGTAGCCAGAGGCAGGCACCCAGGGAGGACAAAGTCACTCTATTGCTGAAGCTGGTTCCAGAGCAGGCTTTGGAGGAGAAGGAGCAGCAGCATGTTCTGGGTCCATACTTGGAGGAGCTGTTTGATTGGCCCCCTCCCCTGAAGAACAGCCCACTGCGGCAGAAATGGAAGGGTCAGAAGCCGCCCCGATCCCTGTAAGTTTCTGACTCTGTTTTAATGTTTATTAATATGGTAATGGGAGGGATTTCTGCTCCATGAACCAATGCAAAAGATATGAGAAGCCCCAGCTAGCAGCATATATCTGCTAATGGCAGACTGTATGCTACCAATGGCTTGGCTTCTTCTCCACCACCACCACCACGTGGAGTGCCAAATGGTGACCAGGTAATGCAAACAGTAAAGAACACCTTTAAAGTGTATTTTTACTGGAAAGGTACAGATTTTTGCTAGGGCCATTCCTGTTTCTTAAAAATAATAACTTTACATTGCCATGCCTGTAGGTATGCTGCATAATCACTCAATAGTCTGTCAGGCCATCTGGAAACAGCGGAAGGTGATGGAGGTGGAAATGTGTTCCATTTACAAATGTAGTCCATTTCAGTTAAAGGTAGTCCATGCAGTGCATAGATGACAAAATCATTTGCCCACATACAACTGGGGTTTGAAATTTTGTCCAAAAATGTGCCGGGGGTGAGAGAATGGGTGTGGAGTTCTGTGTGTTTGCATGCAGCCATAACAGGCTAAGCCATGTGGAAGCTAATGCAGCATCCTGTTGATTCCCTCATGAATTCTGACCCAATCCTGGGTGCTTATAGGTGCAAACTTTTCCTGATACAGGAACTCCCTATAGGTAGTCACATTTTGGGGAAGGGTATATTTTTCCAGGCCCATCAAGGGAGCTGACCAGCCTATTTCACTTATAGATGTGCTGTTCAGTCACTATATATTTTAATACTTCATATGTACCAGCGACTTTTAATAACATCTCCCTTTAGGCACCACAAGAACTGTTCTGTCCTCCAAAATGTGGAGGTTCTGAAATGATAGAAAAAGCTTTTGTAGCACAGCCATTGATGGCACCCTCCCATCCCACTCTCTACCCCCAAACCCAAGTAATTCTGCAATTTTTTAAACTCAAAAAAACAGTTTTTGTCTTTTTAACTAGCCATTGTGTCTGCGATTCTTTCGCTGTGATTAACCCGTCTGTCCAGGGAGCTTCTGTGGTTTTAAACATCCCTTTCACAACATATTGAAGTTCAGTTTGGAAAAGTATCATTTTACATCCTGGAAATTCCATAAGGCTTTTTTTCTGTGCGCCTGCAGTGAGCTATTTGAGACTCTGTGTCTTGTCCTGGTCCAGGCCCCTTGACCTCTACTGGCTGCAGTACTCCACAGCTTGCCCACAGTGCAGCAGAAGGCTGGGCCAGTGTACCTTCCCAGACCATTCCAAGAGGAAGCATTTCCATGATGAACTTATGGTTGAAGTTGTGGACAGGGCCAACAAGCGGGTCCAGTACCAAAGACAGAAGGACTTGCAGCTAGAGGAAAGGCTCAGGCTGGCTGCACAGCTTGAGGACAGGGTTTCAGAGTAGTTCCTTTGCTTTGCAGTTCCTGGAACAGAAATGACAGCTAAGGGAGGAGGACAGAGCTCAGCAGAAAATTGTTTGAGTGGCTCATCTCACTAATGACTGCAAGTGTAGTGTCTCCTGCTGCATCATCCCCACCACAGCCTGAGTCCCCTGTGTGAAGCAGCTTGGAAGATGCCATAGCTGGGTGACACATGCAATTGGGTCCAGGGCAACCTTGCCCGATGCAGCCCTCCATACTGACCCTTTCCCCTGTGGATGCTTCCACTCTCTTCCCACAGTGCCAAGTACGTGGCAAACGGAGAAAGAAGGGAAAGGAGAATGGGGGACCAGGCGAGGGGGTTTGGGTCTTGTACATGGTTTCACTGTTTCCACCTGTTCCTGCACCTTGTTGTTGTTTTTCTCTAATTGTTACTTGTATTTTGGTGTGGTAACGGCAGCTGGCCTGCCTGGGAATGGGTGAATGTTGTATTTTCTAAAACATGTTTATGAATAAAGCTTTTTTATTTTATCAAGAAAGTTGATTGCTATCACTGCTTCACATCATAGGATGTGTATTCAAAATAATAAAGGTAACCACATGGTCAGGGACAATTAGTCTGCAAAGTGTATTCCTCAATGCAGTGATCGACAGCACTTTATACATCAATCTCTCAACTAACTGCCCCCCATTTCATAAGTGGTCATGTTATTCATAAGTACAGTGCCTGGCACTAAACTCCTCCCCCCTCCCCAAGCACTGAAACCCCCCACAATAACTGAGCCCCCTCGCAACCCCCAGCCCCGTAAGCACATTCCTAAAGGTACAATTCTCCCTGTTCCATTGGGCCATGCAAGTCCACAATGCAGGAGCACAAAGCATCCCTGACTTACATTGCCCTGGTGCATCCAGCAACACTGGGGTGGATGTACTTTCTGGCTGAGAGTGCCAATACAGCGGCCCCTCTGTTTGGGGGAAATGGTGCACCTCTGGCTTCACAAAAATTGTGACGAGCACCGTGAGCCACAGTAGTGCGGGCAGCATTGATGACACTGGAATCCAAACAGGTGTGTAGACATCACCAATGGGATTTGGCTATTAGCCAGGATGGGCAGGGACGATGTCCCTAACCTCTGTTTGCCAGAAGCTGGGAATGGGCAACAGGGGATGGATCACTTGATGATTACCTGTTCTGTTCATTCCCTCTGGGGCATTGGCCACTGTTGGAAGACAGGATACTGGGCTAACTGGACCTTTGGTCTGACCCTGTATGGCTGTTCTTCTGTTCAATCTGCCAAAAGCATATTCAACAGCCATTCTATGCCTGTTGAGGGTGTAATTAAACCTTCTTTTGCCAAGGCCTCTGAAATCAGAGTACAGTTTCATAAGCCAAGGCAAAAGGGGATATGCAGGGTCCCACAGAATAATGGTGGGGACCGGAACTCCATTTATGACAATGTCATTGGGTGGGAACAGTGCCCCAGCTGGTCCATGAATGTGATTGGCAAAAAGCCCTGGTATCATGAACTTTCCCCGTGCACCCCACACTGCTGTTCATAAATTGCCCTCTGCGGTCCATGAGGGCCTGCATAACAACGGATTAGCACCATTAGTGGTTTATGTCCTCATATGCTCCTTGAGGCGGCCAAACTATGGGCACATGAGTCCCATCAATGGCTCCAGCATACTTTGGCAACCCCATTCTCTCAAAGCCAGCAGTTACCTTAGGAATATCTTTTAAGCCTTCCATCTTGGGGTAGACCACACGCCTGATTGCTTCAGAAACCTCAGCCACCACTTTATCCACTGTTGACTTTCCAACACCAAACTGGTTGGCAATAGACCAGTAGCAGCCAGGGGTAGCCATCTTCCAGATGGCTATAGCAACCTGCTTCTGGACTGGCCAGGATGCCCTCATCTGTGGGTCTTTATGCTGGCGGTTCAGGGCAAGCTGCTCACAGAGCACCATGAATGTAGCTTTCTTTATGCAACATTTCGGGACCTAGTGCTGGTGATCCCAGAACCGCATGACATTGTGATTGCCACCAGTCTGTGCTTATGGCCCTGCACCAGAAGTGCAGGTCTATGTAGGGGGCATCAGTGTAATGAGTGTAATAAGCAGCATCAGCCAGTGAGAGTCTGCAATGTCTGTGTCCTCCTCCTCCATCATAAGCTCAGTCAGGTGACTTTGGTGGGTCTGAAACCGCTGCCTAAATATCCACCAGCGCCTCCTGGAACCCATGGCCCATTTTCTGACACAGGAGTTGAAGTGCAACCAAGAGAATTTCTTGAAAAGGGGCCTGCTCCACATTGCTCAGCAGGATGTGTTGGCAGCCCATTCAAACATCCTGTAATGTTCAGGGTGGGCAGTAAAATTTTCTCATAGTGCATAATGGTCAATGGGTTAGCATGGTCACATTTCAGGAGGGCACAAAGGAGTCTGGTATATGGCTGGTTTGACTCGCGTCTGCATGCTGCAGTGTAGACACCAGAGTCCCAGGTTCAAATTTGGGTTAGAAAATTCTTAATGTAAGGTTAAGCCCCAGTGTAGATGCTCAAGCCCCAGGTTCTCTAACATGAGTCAGCTGATTTGAGTCCCACTAACTCTGGGATTAGATTGCAATGTAGCCACACCCACACAGAGTTTAAGGCCAGAAGGGACCATTGGTTCTCAAATTTATTTTATTGTGCCCCCCGCCTTCTTTGTGTCTGTAGTAGTTTATACCTGCTCCTCCTCCCCTCCCCCCACCACACGAGTACATATACCGATAAAAAAAAATCAACAGGCAACTCTGACTAAATATTAAAAACAGCAAGGCATTGATTCAAACAGAGTCAATGATGCAGTGTAATAAGAGCAAAAGCAAAACTGCGATTGTGGTCGATGTTTACAATTAAATGTGCACACCACATCGTAGCAAACGGATTAACATACAGATGGCAATGACTTCGTATAATGCTATGCAAGCTTAACAGAAATCTGTCAAAATGCACAGCGCCACAGTCAAATGCACAGCGCCATCCAAGGACCTGATATGTCTGGAGGCATCAGCTCTTCTAGTTATTCATTGCTGTGGGTAAAATGTGCACAGTTAAGTTTTTTTCCCCTAAAGCTTCTCACACACACCCCAGAATATATTCTGTGCTGCCCACGGGGCACGGGGGAGGGGGGGGGTAAAGGGGGGTTGTTCCCCAGTTTGAGAACTTCTGCTCTAGTCTGACCTCCTGCACATCACAGGCCACAAAATCTCACTCACCCACTTCTGTGCTACATTCATAACCTCTGGCTGAGTTATTGAAGTCCTCAAATCATGATTTAAAGACTGTGCACGTTACAGCGAATCCACCATTTACTCTACTTCAAGTCAGCAAGAGACCTGTGTCCCATGCTGCAGAGGATGGCAAGAAACCCCGGGGCTCCGCCAATCTGACCTGGGGGAAAATTCCTTCCTGACTCCAAATATGGTGATCAGTTAAACCCAGAGCATGTCAGCAAAACCCACTAGGCAGACACCTGGGAAAGAATGTGCTGTAGTAACTGAGAGCCCTCCCCATCTAGTGTCCCATCTCTGGCCATTGAAGATATTTGCTACTAGCAGATGGACCATGTGTAATGATAAGCAAACTCATCATACCATCCTCTCCATAAACTTATCTAGCTCAGTCCAGAGACCAGTTTGGGATGGTTGTTTTTTGCCCCCACTGCTCCCCTTGGGAGGCTGTTCAAAAACATCACTCCTCTGATGGTTAGAAACCTATGTCTAATTTCAAGCCTAAACTTGTTGGTGGCCAGTTTAGATCCATTTGTTCTTGTGCCAGCATTGGTGTTTAACTTAAATGACTTCTATCCTTCCCTGGTATTTATTCCTCTGCTGCATTTATAGAGAGCAATTATATCTCCTCTCAGCCTTCATTTGGTTAGGCTAAACAAGCCAAACTCCTTCAGTCTCCTCTTGGAGGAGGTTCTTCACTCTTCTGATCATCCTAATAGCCCTTCTCTGCACCTGTTACAGTCTGAATTCATATTTCTTCAACACAAGGGACCAGAACTGCACACAGATGAAGTATTCCAGTTGAAGTCTCATCAGTGTCTTTTATAGTGGTAATAACATCTCTACTGGAAATACCTTGCCTGATGCATCCTAGGACTCATAGACTCATAGACTCATAGACTTTAAGGTCAGAAGGGACCAATATGGTCATCTAGTCTGACCTCCCGCATGATGCAGGCCACAAAAGCTGACTCACCCACAACAGAATCTTCCAGCCTGCGACCCCTGCCCTATGCTGCGGAGGAAGGCGAAAAACCTCCAGGGCCTCTGCCAATCTACCCTGGAGGAAAATTCCTTCCCGACCCCAAATATGGCGATCAGCAGAACCCCGAGCATACAGGCAAGGACTGCATTAGCCTTTTTCATGGCCACATCATATCGATGGCTCATAGTAATCCTGTGATTGAGCGTACAGCCAGGTGTTTCTCCTCCTCTGTGGCTTCCAATTTATATGTCCCCAGTTTATAGCCAAAATTCTTGTTGTTAGTCCCTAAGTGCACGACTCTTGCACTTTGCACTATTAAATTTCATCCCATTTTTATTACTCCAGTTTTTAAGATCATCCCATTCTTTTTGTATGATATTCCTGTCCTCCTCTGTTTTGGCAATACCTCCCATCTTTGTATCATCCCTCAATTTTATTAGCACACTCCCACTTTTTGTCCCAAGTTCATTAATAAAAATGTTAAATGAGATTAGTCCCCAAACCAGTCCCTGAGGAACTCCACTAGTAAGCTCCCTCCAGCCTGACAGTTCACCTTTCAATATGACCCATTGTAGTTTCCCCTTTAAACAGCTCCTTACCCACCTTTCAATTCTCATGTTAATCCCCATCATCTCCAATTTACCTAATGATTTCTCATGTGAAACTTTATCAAATGCCTTACTGAAATCCAGGTTTGCTCTCAGAGCAGGCTAAGAGATATAGGTATGGGTGTTGCTTAGCTGTATGAGCCTTGGCCCCCATATCAATGGAGCATTTGAGAAGACAATGACAAATCCAATCATATGGACATTGACACCTAGCAACCAATGCCCCAGAAGGATACAAATTTCCCCACCTCACCACCGGGAGGCTGAGCAACATTCCCCAGCTGGAGAACAAAGGACTGGGAAGGTGGGAGGATAAGATGTGGCTGCTGGAAAGAGTCAGGGCTCTCACCTGGAGGCTGACCAACGAGGTCAGACAGAGAAAGAGCTTGAATAAAGGAGTTCACTGCAGGTTGGCCGGGCTCTGGGCTAACCAGAATGGACCTTCAGTTTTCTATGCTACCTAAAGGACTTTGTATGCTGTGTTCCAGTGAACTGATAAACCTGGCTATTTTGACAATGCTGTTTGTGTCACCGCAAGTGCTTGGTGAGGTGCATTAATTCCTGAAAAGTGTACGAGTCTCCATCAGGAGTTAGTCTCAGTTGGACTTGCTGAACAGAGCTCATAGTGTGCAGCAGGAGTGCTATTAATAACAGTAAGATCCAGATATTCCTGGATGTGATACCTGATAGATTTCTTCACCAAATAGTCATTGAACCAACAAGAGGTGATGCCATTTTAGATTTAGTATTGGTAAGTAGCGAGGACCTCATAGATGAGCTGGTTAAAGAGGACAACCTTGGTTTGAGTGACCATGAGCTAATTCAGTTTAAACTAAATGGAAGGATAAATAAAATGGGTCTGCAACTAGGCCCTTGATTTTGAAAGGGCAAACTAAAACATTAAGGGAAGTAGTTAGGGAAGTGGCCTGGACGGAAGAATTCAAGCATCTGAATGTGGAGGAGGCTTGGAATTACTTTAAGTCAAAGTTGCAGACACTATCTGAAGCCTGTGTAACTTTAATGTCCTAATGGCCAAGATGGAGTCTGCTCTGCAGGCAGCTCTGGCCAAGAAAAGGCGCACGCAGGAACGCAGCAGGGAGAGTCCCTTCCGCCCCAGGGGTACATTGTACCACACCCCCCGATGTGAACACATGCACACCAGAATAGTACAATGAATACAGGAGAGGAAAATATTTATTTCTAGAGGGATGACTGGAGAACAACAACAGGAGGGAAGATAGGGGCAGTGGTAAAACAGAGTTACATCTACCACACGGCCCCACAGGCCCAGCAATACCACAGTCTGAAAAGGCAGACACTGAGCACTACGTCTGCACTCAGAGTTCAGGGGTCCCGGGCAGAGTTCCAGTCTGGCAGTGAGTCTTGGGTGCTCCTGGTCATCTTGGGCACCAGTGAACTTTCCCCAACAAATCCCTCCAGTGCCCTCTTCTGCCGCTCTTTGCAAAGACACTCAGAGCCTTTCCCTTTATTCCCAATGCAAAGTCACAAGCCCCAGTTCTCACAGCCCCATACAGCTCTGGGCAACAGTGATACTGGATCCAGCTCCAGTGATTCCACCCTGGCATGGTGCTCCTCCTGCCTTCAGTCCTGGTGCCTCCCAGGTTGGCCTCTCTGTCCCTCCCAGGCTTTGGGCAGGTTCTTGGCTGCTTCACTCTGTGAGGGCCCGCTCACTGTCACCCTTCTGTCTGGACGGACGGACGGACACACACACACACACACACACACACACACACTCTCTCTCTCTCTCTCTCTCTCCACACCCCTCCCAGAGCCAGCCCTTCCTCTTCCTGGAACAATCAGCACTTTCTCTCCCTCAGGACAAGGTTTTAAAGGAGTCATGCTCGCTAAACCCCAAAGGGGTTGTGAACCGGTGTGCCTGGGGTAGCCCTTACTGAAAATGCCAAGGTCACGGTAGGCTGTAAAAGGAGAGCAGATTCTCCCCAAACTGGCAATTGACCTGAAGTTAGACTCACCAACCGATCACAAACTGTGCTCCTGATCCCCCACACTGGTTATCAAGAAGCTAAAAAAGAAATCACTCAGCCCCCTTTATTGCATTCCTTTCTCTGGCTCCCAATCAGCACCTAGGTCCAGTACAGTGAGAAGTTATTTTAAAAACTCTGCTCACTATGTAAAATGTTCTTCTGACCCCAAAGGGCCAGCCACATTACCAGATCAGTGTAGATTTGGATCTTACCCAAAATACCATGCTACCAGCCAATCCTTTAGTGTCTAAAACTAAAGGTTTATTATAAAGGAAAAAAAAGAACAAGAAGAGAGTTGTTAAATGATAAAGCACTCAGATACATACAGAGACTTCAAAGTCTATATATCAGGTTCTTAGCAATATTGGTGAGTTTGCTGGCTAGAAAGTCCCTCTGGAACAATCCACAGCTTGGATTGGTCATTCAGTCCTTTGTTCAGAACTTCATTTGTGGAAAAGTTACTCCAGAGGTAAGAAGCAGGAATGAAGACAAAATGGAGATGATGCAGCTGCCTTGTATAGTCTTCTGTCATGTGGCTTGTCCCAAACACAAGCTTCACGGCACATGGCACGGAAAAGCCTTAGAGTTCTCTGTCCACAGGCATGCCTCTACATGGCTTGCTGACTCAGAAGGTGTAGTTCCTGGCTTTTTCAATGGGTTCATTGAATAGCTGATGACCCTTGATGAATGATCAAACAGGCTAGGCTATGCTGATGTCAGTCTGTCCGGGGGTGTCACCTAGAAACACAGCACAAGTTTGGAAATACAGATATACCCTACATATCTATAATTCACAATGCAAAGGTGATAGAAATATATAAACAAGATTATCAACTTGCAGATTATAACATTTTCACAGATACCTTACATGGCATATCTGGCATGATTCATTGCAATTTTATAATATTGGTATTTATAATAGCATAAAGTGTCTCTTATATTCCATACAGCGTCACAGGGGTTACACCAGTATCCCAAGGAAGGGGAAAAAATTCATAGGGAAAGGTTGCAGACCAAACTGGATGAACAAGCATCTCAAACAGGTTATTAAGAGAAAGCAGAAAGCAGAAAGCCAAGGAATGGAAGATGGGAATGAGCAGCAAGAAAAGCTACCTCTTGGAGGTCAAGGAAAAAGTGACAATTGCCAAAAACCAAGCAGAGCTGGACCTTGCAAAAGGTCAGCTGACTTGAGACCCACTAACGCTGGCCTTACATTGTAATGTAGACATATCCTGAGAGAGCTAGCTCTAACTTTGCATTTTTAACCTCAACATAGATGATGTGTTCGGTTTGCATCACTGTTTCTGGCACATTGGATTGTTAACACATTTTCCCCTACAAATTATGCTGGGGTCAGGAAGAAAAATTTGTTCATTATTTATTTTCACTCTCCGTCTTGGAGCAACCTCACAACTGTTGCCAAATGGTGACAATTGGACATGTAATTGTACTGACAGAAATAAATGATAATTGCTCTTCAAAGATTTGGAAAACTATGCAAACAATTTCCAATGCATTGCTTGGTCTTTTGCTATATTTTAATGGACAATATACAATTATTAGGATGGTTGTAGCTGTTCCCGGTACACCGAAAGCTATCAAATTCCAAGGCTGCATTGCCTGTGGATTTTGTATCCTGAGCTCTGTCATGAATGTGTAACACCTGTTCTTATCTTCACTTCTGATGGCTAGGTCCAGAGATGAGCAGAAAAGGATTAATATGAACAGAACCAGTAAATATATCATTACAAATAAAACATAGGGCTGAAGGGTATTCATTTCATTTGCCTTTATGTTAGTCAGAAGGGCAATGACACATGTTCCAAGCAGACATTTGACACTATTCAAGGCCGGGTGGATGCTTGGCTGGACCCTTGTGTACCATGCTGAACTCAGACATGACGGGTGCCAGTGGGAAGAAGGAAGCATTTTGAAAAACTCTTCTCTCCTTTAACAACCCTGTCCATCACAGGCATCTACCCTCACAGATTGTTAAATCAACCCATAGTTTTGGGGTCCTTTTGGACTCCCCACTGCACAGGGATACTCAAATAGCCACAGTGGAGAAGGGGGCAGAAAGCAAGCCTGTGTCCATCTGTAGCAGGCCAGAAGATTGTACCTGATCCTATCAGACTCAGATCTGGCTGCAGTGAATCTACGCTTTTGTAACATCTAATTCTAATATTGCACTTGTAATTCAGCATGGATAATATGCCTTGACTGTTGCAGGCCCTATATTTAGAAAAGACACCAATGCTCCAATGAAGCTTCATTGGCTCAGAACATGGTAGCCCCACTCAGCTGACTGGGAACATATTACCTCCATCTGCTGCTCCCTGCAATGGCTTCACATTGAATACTGACTGTAGTTCAAGAGCTCTGTCCTGATATTCAAATTTCTCCATCCGATTGTCCCTAGCTACTTCAGACACTGTCTCCTTCTATGCCACTCACAATGACTGCATTCCAAATGAAATGTCCAAGCAATAGGGAAGACTCATGTCTGCAAGAGACAGAACTTTCACAGGAGCTGGACCATGACTATGGAACTTCACTGCCATGACCACTAGCCTCACTGCACTGATAGCCAAATGTGAAATTTACCTCTCTGCCTGAACATCCCTAAATAGAACCTCAAGCTTTTATTTTCATTCAAACAGCATCACCACCACTAAGAGAGAAACCAAGGCTATCTCTCACCATCAGCAAAGAAAGAGCATGATATCATAGTTTCTGTTAGCTCTTGGGAGGTGCTCAGATACTGTAATGATGGGATTCTGGAGGGAAAGATAGATAGATTTATTCCAAAATTATTTGAGTTTTTGTCACTTTCCTTCCAGTAAATCAATATGGTGCCCGGTATCACACGCATGCGCAAGCGCACACACATCAGGCTTTGCCATCTTCCCCCCCCCCCCCCCTTTGAAATACTGCAGTCACTAATTAAATCTTTCCCAGGAGTTTTGTTTTTATGGAAGACTTTTTTTTTAAAAAGTTTTTTTTGTTTTTAATAATGAAAACAGTTTGGGGGTTTTGTTTTTGTTGTTTTTTGTTGGTTTTTTTGGGCCAGGTAGCATTTATCAAGTTCTCATTAAAGTACAAAAGGTAGTTTATCTCTTCCTTGTAGACATGAGTTGGGTGCCTTCAGTAGCCTTCCAAACTGCTTTTCTGTGTGGGCGGGTTTTGTTTTTTTAATTACAGCTTTTGTTACTTTAGAATGATGTTTTTGTCCAGTTGCTGTTCTGTTTCCCCTGAAGCTTTGCAATAGCTCCTCCGTCTCTGCCCCTCCTTCCCCCCACCACAGTAGCTGAGTGTTGCACACTCTTCAGTGATTTTATCCTCACAGCACCCCTGCGAGATAGGGACATATTATCTCCATTTTACAAATGAACACCCGAGGAACAGAGACAGTAAGGTCCAGATCCTCAAAGGTATTTAGGCAAAGCCAAGGAAAGCGAAATGACATCTCCAGGAACGGTTTTTACAGTGGGGGATGCTGAAACCATTGAACAAAATTGTAAACTCTATTTATGATGCAAACCACTTCAAACAGGGGGTGCAGCAGCAACCTAGATCCAGGCCAGCATCCTTGTGACTCCAAAGTGACTTAATCGTTGAAAGGAACTTGATTGTGTCAACAGGTTTTGTGGGTAGGTGACTGCGGATTTTGTCCCCAAGTGTTTTACACTGAAGCATTTTCTGAATGTTTTCTCAGAGACACAAACTAAAATGGCTTTACTAAATATGTGGCTATCACAGGTTGATGTTTCCTAGGCAACATAGCTGAGCAAAAGCAATCTGGTGTCCAGTCTCGCCTATGCTCAACTGAGCAATTATTATTATTATTATTTTATCTGTTTATTAAGCACCCAAGAGTGTGACAGGCACTTTGCAGACATACACTGAGCCAAGTCACTGCCTTGCATGTAAAAGCAGCTAGTCATAGCAGGCATTTTGCCTGACAACTCTGAAAAAGCCAGAAGCAGTGATAGTTGCAAAATACACTCCAGCCTCATTATCACACTATCCACAGGAAGCTAATGCCTGGGTATTCTAAAAGTGAATGCTCAGATCAAGCCACCCATAAATATCCCTCTTACTGGATTTCTTTTAAACCTGTAACTAAATCCATTTCACCATTTATTTGTAAATGGCCATGATGAGAGCTACCTACCTACCTCACATGGGGGTTGTGGAGATTAATGAGTTAATAGTAAAGCACTTTGAATGTGTACTGTGCTATAATAATGCAACAGTATTATTATTTAATAACTTCTCTATTGTACCATAGCCTTCCCCACGGTACTATGTAATCTTGTATTTGCTGAAACTAATTAAGGCTTGCTTCATTGATGGGATAGAGTTAAACCTAAAATGGGCAAAATACTTAAGGAAGCATCATGTATCAGTGTAGTGAGGTATATTAAAAGACAGAAAAGCAAAAAAAACCACTTTAACAGCAGTGGAACCTAAATGAATGGTAAAGAGACAGCTAGTCAATATGCTAGTCCTGTGTCTACTGGGCTGTCTTTATCCTCTTAGATTCTTAACTTGATGGACTGTTGATTGCCTGCTCTTTCTCCAGAGACAGCACTAAAACCTGTCACTGGAACTTGCAGCATCTATTCTTAGAGGCCGCATCTATTGCAAAAGAGTAGAAGTAGGGACGGGTTCCTCTGTTATATGAAACAAGGGATCCAGCTGCCTGCAGGCTGATAAAAGCACAGGCTTCAATTTCCATTTATTTCTCAGTTTCATATATAGAGCTGGGCTACTTCAGATCATTGTCACTTGGCAATTTTGCTTATGCCGGTGCAGCTCATTTCAGGAGAAGCGGGGGGTGGGGGTGGGGGTGGGGGGCGAGTGGTTGGGAAAGCCAGTGGTAATTTCTTTGTAGATCACTTCCAAAATCGAAAAAAAGACCTATCATCTCTGAATCACAGCAAGCTCGTGACAGAGCCACAAAGAAAAATAGTCTCTTAGTCTCAGAGTGATTAGAAATACACGAGGGGCTAAATTATGATTGCTTTTGTGTGTCTGTGTTACAGTGGGGAGAGGAGGTAGGGAGCCCTTCTCTAGTGCATGCTTACAGAGCCCTATTCAAATCTGCACTGCAGAGTGCTGGGTAGTGCTGCCAGCTGCTTTAGTGCCCCAAGAGGGTTTTTTTTGGCTTGGCGCTCCTAGTCCTGTTCCCATAAGCTACAGGATGGCAGCACAAAAGAAAGTGATTACTCTGCCTGTGCAGTTGCAGCAAGGGGCACTCTGGCAGAATAGGCACATGTAACCCAGAAGAATTGAGAGAGCAGCTCCATCCACTTGTATAAGGGATCTTGTTAGGCCTAATGGGGTATGAGTAATAAAAGGGCCTACGTGTGCTTTGCATGGGTTTGGCTTGCAGGTATCAGTATTTCCAACCCAAAGCATTCAAAAATCATGAGATAGATCCTGAAAAATCACACTTGGCTTAAACATAATGACATTTTTTTAAAAATAATAAATGTAGCGGGGGGGTCTTTTTATTTGGCATTTCAGCCTGTAGGATGCACATGGGTTATGTTTTTAAGCTTTTCTCCACAACAGGGAGGGCTAGAAATTTCTTTTGTTTTCAGTGATACCTGGGATTCTCATATGATCATAAGAAAAACACCATGAGTACTAAAGTTGTGAGAGTTGGTAACACTGGGGTCACTTTAGGTGCTCAGTGTAGAGTCATTCACCAGAGAGGTATTTGGAGCAGAGTTTTTTTCTTTAGAACTGGGCAGAGAAGGATTGGGGCTTTTATAAAAATGCCTCTGAGTAGTTTTAAAGTCATCAGATACATTCTATTATTGGCTGGCTGGCTGGCTGGTTTCTTGGGTTTTTTCCCCCCATGTATAAACATTTCTTCATGGAATAATCTTGGGGCCACCTAATGTACTCCCCACATCACAGGCACGGCCTTCCCACAGTTCTTTTCCCCAGGTCTGATTCTCCTCTGAATGGTGTGTGGTCATCCACCAGAATGGGGACATTTTAGATCCACTTTGCACAGGAGTGACTGACTACACAAGATTCAAACTAGTGGAGATTCAAGTCCTTTTCAGAGGATACATCCCCGGGCACTTGGGCTTGGGCAATACACCTCTTCCTCCTCTTTAGTAGGCTTTAAATGCTATAATTGATTCCAAGAGGGTTTAGATCAAAGGAGAGAGGATGAGAATGATTCCTAATGGGTCTTGGTATGAATTATTACAAGTTGAGCTAGTTTTCCCAAAATGCTCACTAAGGACACTAAGTCATAAGGAGCTAGAATTCCTCCCAATCTCCCAGGAGCTGGGAACGGGGACAGAGGCAGCCCTTATTCTCCTTCAACATGCAGGGAACTAAGAAAAGGAGATATTGTGTTTGATCCATCCGAGCAAACTGGTGCTGGAAACTGTGAATTACATCTCATTGTGCCATGTAATCCATGTGTACCCTTGGCAGGAGCCAGTGTAGTATCACCATCTGCCTTCTGGTGTATTTCTGCAGTTTTAGGCCTGGATTCTGCATTGTGTAACGTGCTGGAGAAATGCTGCACCCACACAGAGTTCCACTGACTTCAGGGAGGCGCTGCAAAGGTGCAGCAGTTCATCCATATGATTCACTGCGCAGGACTAGTGCTTCAGTTTCTGCCTGAGCTTTACAGGAGCCAAGCCAGTGGAGGATGTACAGGCATCTGATGAATCGGCAGATAATCCAAGGAGCTGGGGAGCTCGTCTCTCTGCTTTCTCCATTGAGGATCTTGGGACAAAAGAGCATGGAGGAAGCACCACAGAGTTTCTTTCTCGCCTTGACCCCCCTGAATGCTATGCATGAGAGCGAGCAACTGGGCCAAAGTCAGCATATAGCTTTAGGATTACATTGTGACACCAAAAAAGCAGACCTTCACCTCTGCAAGGCTGAGTAGCATTGATCTGCACTGTAACGATATTATCTTAAGATCTTTGCTACTTTTCAAATTACATTGGAATTTAGATCTGGAAGGGAGTCCAGTCCATTCAGTCAGTCCTGGTCCAGTCCTATCAAAGCATCCCCATCATATAATCCCATTCATAAATGTATCGATTTCCATCTTAAAACTAGATAGGTTATTTGCCCCCATTATTCCTATTGGGAGGCAGTTCCAGGACCTCACTTCTGATGGTTAGAAACCTTCTCTTAGTTCCCAGCCTAAATTTATTAATGGCCAGTCTATACCCATTTGTTCTTGTGCCAACATTGTCCTTCACCATCCCTGACATATTTATTGCCCTGACATATTTATAGAGAGCAAGCATGCAGCCTTAATTTTGCTAGACAAAATAAGTCAAGCCTTTTAGTCTCCTGTCTTAAGGTAGGTTCTCCATTCCTCTGAACATCCTAGCCACTCTTCTCTGCATCTGTTCCAGTTTGAATTCATCATTCTTGAACATGGTTGACCAGAATTGTACACAGAGTTCCAAATGAGGCCTTACCAGTACCATGTACAATGGTATTAATACTTTCCTATCTCTTCTGGAATTACCTTGCCTGATACCTCCTAGGATCACATTTGCCTTTTTTTGTGGCAGCATCACATTGGTGGCTCATAGTCACCTTATGATTGAAACATAGACCCACATCTTTCTAGTCCTCTGTTGTTTCTAACCAATGAACTCCCAGCATGTGGCGGAAATTCTTGTTATTAGTCCTTATGTGCATGACATTGTACCTATGGAGACTTTGTACTATTTGCACTTTGGACTCCCTCCTGAGGGGAATGGAGGCATCCATCTGCCAACCTGATGTGATGTGCAGCCTGCCTGGAGCCCACATCCATCCTTCTGCTCACTTCCCATGCTGCTCATCCACGTGGGCACTAATGATATTGCCGGGTCTGAGAGTGAATAGATCAGCAGTAACTATAGGGCTCTGGGAGCTAGGGTGAAGGGGCCAGGGGCACAGGTTGTGTTCCAGTCCATCCTCCTGATTGAGGGTAAGGGCCCAGCAAGGACATGTGCATCCCTGAAGATGAATACAAGTCTGTGCAGATAGTGTTGATGGAAGGGGTTTGACTTCCTTGACTATGGGATGCTGTTCCAGGAAGAAGGTCTGCTGGGAAGTGATGGGATCCACCTGACCAAGAAGGGGAAGAGCATCTAGCCGCACTGACTCACCAACCTAGTAAGGAGGGCTTTATATTAGGTTCAAAGGGGATATTTGACAAAAGACCACAGGTAAGTATAAAAAAGGCAATCTTAACAGAGGGTTAAATGTGTTGGAGCAGGGAATGTGGAAAATTACAACAGGGTCATATAAACAACACTAGGGAAACCAGGGAAACTGCTCAGCAGCTTAGATGTTTATACACAAATGTATAAATAGGAAGAACTGGAAGTATTAGTACATAAGCTAAATTATAAATGGCATCATAGAGAATTGGTGGGATAAGTCTCATGACTGGAATATTGGTATAGAGGGGTAAATCCTGTTCAGAAAGGATAGGCAAGGTAAAAAGGGAGAAGGTGTGGCATTACACATCCAGAATACATAGAATTGTTCTGAGATCCAGAAGAAGGTGGGAGGCAGACCAGTTCAGAGTCTCTGGGTAAAGGAAAAAAGGGTAAAAAATAGGGATGACAACATGATAGGGGTCTACTATAAACAATCAAATCAGGAAGAGAAGTTGAATGAGGCATTTCTAGAACAAATAACAGAAATACCCAAAGCACAAGACCTGGTAGTAATGGGGGACTTTAACTACCCAGACACCTGTTACCTGTTGGTAAAGTAAAGGGAGGAATTGGAGTGAATGTGAAGATGGACGGCAGCCTGGGTGAAAGTGATAACGAAATGATAGATTTCATGATTCTAAGGAGAGAGAGCAGCAGAAAAAGGCCAATGGTCTTCAAAAAAGCAGCCTTTAACAAACTCAGAGAACTGGTAGGTAAGATCTCCTGGGAAGAAAATCTAAGGGGAAAAGAAGTTCAGGAGAGCTGGCAGTTTCTCAAGGAGATAACTTCAAACTATCCCGATGCAAAGGAAAGATAGGAAGAATAGTAGGAGGTCAATATGGCTTTATCAGGAGCTCTTTCATGACCTGAAAAATCAAAAAATGGAAACATAGACAAATTGCTAAGAGGAGTAAAAAAGAACAGCACAAGCATGTAGGAACAAAATCAGAAACCTAGAAAGGTGTAACTCCATAAAAGGCAATAGGAAGAGGTTCTTTAAATACATTAGAAGCAAAGGAAAGATGAAGGAAAGTGTAGGACCTCTACTTAGCAGGGAAGGAGAGCTAATAACAGATGACATCAAGAAAGCTGAGGAGTTCATTTCCTATTTTGCTTCAGTCTTCACTGAAAAGATTAATGGTGACCAGATACTCAACACAATTAATATTAATAACAAGGAGGAAGGAATGCAAGCCAGAATAGGGAAAGAGCAGGTTAAAGAATATTTAGATAAGTTAGATGCCTTTTCCAGTCCAGAGGAAAAGGGCAATATAGTACCTATCTATAAAAAGGGGAATAAGGACAATCAGGGGAATCACAGACCTGTCATCTTAACTTTGGTACCCAGAAAGATAATGGAGCAAATAATCAAAGAATCAATTTGTAAGCACCTAGAAGATAATAAGGTGATAAGTAACAGTCGACATGGATTTGTCAGGAATAAACCATGTCAAACCAACTTAATATCCTTCTTTGACAGGGTAACAAGCCTTGTGGATAGGGGGAAGCAGTAGATGTGATGTATCTAGATTTTGGTAAGGTTTTTGATACTGTCTCACATGTCATTCTCATAAACAAACTGGGGAAACATAGCCTAGACAAACCTACTCTAAGGTGGGTGCATAAGTGGTTGGAAAACCATACTCAGAGAGGACTTATCAATGGTTCACTGTCAAGCTGAAAGGGCATATTGAATGGGATCCCGCAGGGATCTGTCTTGGGTCCAGTTCTATTCAATATCTTCATAAATGATTTGGATAAAGGCATAGACGGGGCAGCGAGTTATATTCTCTTGTGGTGCCCAGGCTCCGGCAATATTCAGGGCTGGGGGCCCTTCTCCACCAATGTTTGGAGCTGGGTCTCTCCCCCAGCCCTGCCTGGAGCGCCCCCACCCCCCACCGCGCCCCTGCCTGAGTGAAAGCGGCCAGCTCTCCCTGGCCTCCGCTGCTGCCGGCAGCTACAGCACAGCACAAGAGCAACCCTGGCAGCAGGCTGAGGCAGCTGCTGCTGCTACTGCACCTCAGAAGGGGGAGGGGAGGTGGAGGAGGCACACACGTGCTTGGCAGCCCTCCACTCCGCTCCCCGGCACCAGACACCGAGGGGGCTTCCAGCGGGAGACATCTGGAGTGGACCTCCGTGACTCACCTGAGCAGCTGCTGGGGCTTCGGTGAGTGTTTGACCCTGTGATCCACACACCCCACCCACCACTCCTGCAAACACTGGGCAAGGGGCAGCCCCATCCCCCACCCCCAGTGAGGCTATGGCAAGGGACAGCAGGGGAGGAAGGAAGTCACATGTGATGGCAGTCCCATCCCCCCCCCCCCCCAGCACCTACCACCCCCTCCCTGAGCCCACACCCCCTCTCCGGCCCCAAAACTCCCTCCCAGAACCTGCACCCCCAGCCTAGAGCCTGTATCCAAACTCTGTCCCAGAGCCTGCACCCTCACCCCCTCCTACACCCTCAGCCCCTTCCCATAGCCTACACCCAGCACCCAAACTCTGTCCCAGAGCCTGCACCCTTCACCTCCTCCTGCACCCCCAGGCCCTGCCCCAGCCCAGATCCTGCCCCCCACTCCTTCCCACACACCCCCTCCTGCACCCAAACTCCCTCCCAGAGCCTACACCCAAACTCTGTCTCAGAGCCTGCACCCAGCACCCAAACTCTGTCCCAGAGCCTGCACCCTTCACCCCCTCCTGCACCCCCAGGCCCTGCCCCAGCCCAGAGCCTGCACCCAGCACCCAAACTCCGTCCCAGAGCCTGCACCCCACCCCTTCCCACACACCCCCTCCTGCACCCAAACTCCCTCCCAGAGCCTGCACCCAAACTCTGTCCCAGAGCCTGCACCCCTCACCCCCTCCTGCATCCCCAGGCCCTGCCCCATCCCAGAGCCTGCACCCAGCACTGAAACCTGGCCAGAGCCGGCACCCAAACTCCCTCCTACACCCCCACCCCTTACCCCAGCCCAGAGCCTACAACCAAACTCCGTTCCAGAGCCTGCACCCCCTCCCTTCGCAGCCCTTCCCATCCCCAAACTCCATCCCAGAGCCTACACCCCTCCACCCATCCTGTACCCCCACCCTGTGCCCCAGCCCAGAGCCTGCACCCAGCACCCAAACTCCATCCCAGAGCCTGCATCCCAGACTCCATCCCAGAGCCCAACCTCTCAACCCTGCCCCAGGCCAGTTAGTTTATCAAGAAAGGTAACAACTTAATCTGGCATGACCTACCTGTAGTAAACTCGTGTTGCATTTTTGTTCCATGTCTTTAATTATACGTCCCTTCAAAATTTGTTCTAAAGCCTTGAATACTGTTGAGGCCAGACTAACAGCTCTGTAGTTGCCCGTATTGCTTTCCCCCCCACCCCTTTCTTAAGTAGGGGTATAGTGTTCGCTATTCCCCAATCATCTGGTACCACCCCTGATTTGACATATTTATTAAAAATCCTTGCTACTGGACTTGCAATTCCTGAGCCAGTTCGTTCAGTATTCTGGAATGGAGTTACCTGATTTTCTTATCTCCTGAGTACAAGGGTCACTATTTTTGGATTAGTTCCTCAGTGCAAAAGGAGACCATAAATAAATACAGATGCCACCCAAGAAGGAAGCCAGTCTTCTTAGCGTATGGACAATGTCAGAAGCATTTCTTTAGGGTGCTATTTTATTCTATTTTAACGCCACCTCATAAAAAATGCAGTCAGAGGAAGCTTTGTTTCCATCCTCTGATATCACAGACACTGGCAATGACTACTTATGAGTAAAAAAAAAAAAAAAGAACAAGAGAAGAAAACAAAATGTGATAAGTGTGCATTTCCTCTTCAGTTTAAACAAGCAACCCGACAACTGGAAATCATGAACACTTACTCTATGTAGCCTTAATAGGAATAGAGCGGCTTTTCTCAGTCTTAAGGATTTTTCTGCACATATGGTATGGTATGTGCTTTCACATGCAGTGAAACCAAATTGCTTTAACTGAAAAGAAATACATCTGTTTAAAGGACAGGTTTTATTTTCCTTGAAGTAATACAAATCTTTTATGCACAGTGGGGTTCTGAAATAGAAATCCACTGACGCTAAAAACTGTGTACCAAATATTAAAATATCAGATTAAACCCAGCCTCAAATTTTTATAGTAATTAACATCTATTAATTACTCACAACATTCTTCCCAGAACAAGCACTTTTTGATACCTCAGTAAGAATGAGCAGTGGCTATTTTACTACTGCCATATCTTTTAAATAAGAATATTGTTTTATGCAATCCTGTAGAGCTGCAGTGAGATGATATTATGGGGAGAGAGATAAAAAAAGTTCAAGTCTGCCTTTGACAGTATAAGTAAACAAACTGATAAAGTGCATACAATGCATCATTGAAATGAATTATGAGCAAGGCAGGCCGGATAAAATGAACAAAGGGGAATCTGAAAAGAAAGAACAATTAAACTGAGAGGGTGAAATCCTGCCCCATTTAAGTCAATGGGAATTTTGCCTTTGACTTCACTGGGGCCAGGATTTCACTCCATCGGTCTTACAATGCTTAGTTTTATTGTGCCTTAATCAGTTAGTTATCATCATTCCAGGGCCGGCTCTAGGCACCAGCAATACAAGCTGGTACTTGGGGCGGCACATTTTTAGGGGCGGCACGGCCAGCGCCAGAATGCCGCCCCTAAAAATGTGCCCCGGCCGCCCTAGCTCACCTCCGTTGCCGCTCGCGCGCCGCTTCTCCCCCTCCCTCCCAGGCTCTCAAACCTGGGAGGGAGGGGGAGATCCCGAGCGGCCGCGGCGCGCGAAACAGCCGTTTTGCGCGCCGCTGCTCCCCCTCCCTCCCAGCCTTGAGAGCCTGGAAGGGAGGGGGAGAAGCGGCGCCCGCGCCGCGGCCACTCGGAGTCTCCCCCTCCCTCCTTCCCTCCCAGGCTCTCAAACCTGGGAGGGAGGGGGAGATCCCGAGCTGCCGCGGCAAGCAAAACAGGCGTTTCGCGCGCCGCTGCCACTCGGAGTCTCCCCCTCCCTCCCAGGCTCTCAAACGTGGGAGTGAGGGGGAGATCCCGAGCGGCCATGGCGCGGGCGCCGCTTCTCCCCCTCCCTCCTAGGCTTGAGAGCCTGGGGGGAAGGGGCGGAGTTGAGGCGGGGCCGGGGGTGGGGTTATTAAAAAACGGGGGGGAGGGGGAGGCCAAAATTGTTTTTGCCTTGGGCGGCAAAAATCCTAGAGCCGGCCCTGCATCATTCTGGGCAAATCGGACCTGGAGCAGCATTATATATGTCTTCCTCACACACACTCGCTTCAGTCGTACTTTGATCAGTAGAATTAAAGCATGTAGCAAAAACATTCCTAAGTGCCCAGATTCACAGAATACATGCTGAAAACACATAATGGCAATGAAAATTGCCAAACCAATTCAAGATGGTATCCATAGAATTGGGTCACATATGGCTAAAATATGTTTGATACTGGTTAGACAGCTGGTGTACTGCGACTACTGCTTTTTACAGAACTCCAAACTCTTCACTAGTACTCGTGCTCTTCACCATCCCTGACCTCCTGGCATCTACTTCTCATCTCTTGCCTCTAGATTCGCTCTTTGGAAAAGAGACTCTGTGTGTGTACAGCTATGGTGCCTTGCACTATAGGCCCCAGTCCTTAATTGGTGACCTCCAGGCACTACCACAATATAATAATAATCAATTATAATATACAATAAAACACAACTCTATGCAATAAAACAACACAAATACAAACAATGCATATTACTGTGCAAAGTGAACATAGTTTACATATTGTTTTATAAATTTCAAAGTGCTTTTTAATCTCTGAACTGTACTTCATGATTTTAGAAGAGCTGTACTGAGGTCATTTATTGTTTTTTCGACTTTACAAGCATCCAGTTATTATCCAATGTGGTGTGCAGCTAGGTAACTGAAAGGAAGTGTCATTCTGTTTTCTGAGTACTGCTCCTTTAAATATAGAGAAGTTCCCCCATCCCTGCCCCAGAGGCAATTGACATTTTGTGTTTCATTTCACATGCAGAATATAGCAGAGTAATTCACAGCATGATTTCTCTCTCTCTCTCTCTCTCTCTCTCTCTCTCTCATGTAGACTTTACATTGGTACTTTCTAACTTTTGTTGTTTTTCTTAATCTAAAATAAGTAATCTAGACTCAAGATAAATGCTTTTCTATTTGTGTACAGGAAAACATAATACTCAGGACAAATGTGTTTATGAGCTTCTTGAGAACGGGGCTGGAGTGCCTGGGATGAAAACAGACCTGATTACAAGATTAGCCCCACGTGAGAGGAATCAGGTGATTCCAATATAAAAGGCACCAGGAAGCTGTCTGAAGGGTGTGGTTGAAAGAGTAGCTGAGACTGCCAGAAACAGGAAGCTCAGGAAACCTGTCTGGAGCTCGGAACAGCTATGGGGAGCAAATTTGGCTCCTGCAGAGCCCTGGCCAGATAAAGCCTGTGAGTGGGAGTTGAAGACAGGAAGATGAGCTGAAAAACATTAATTGTTTTTGGACTTTTGAGTTCTGTTTTTGACACGGTCTGCTGTCAGCCTGAGGAGAACTGCTGAAAAGTGAATTAAAAGATTAAGCTTACCAGGTCACTGAAGACTGAATTTCTTGAAGGGGCAATAGAGGTGGGATGGCCACGAGGCAACCCTAACCACAAGGGGGCACTCAGGAGGCAGTAAGTTGCCCCCATAGTACAACTGGCATAGTCAACAGGATCCAAAAGCCCTTCCCATCAAAGAGGAACAGGGGAAGCACTTCAAAGAGTGGGGGAGCTCCTACCCCTGTGTACTACCACAGTGCTTCCCAGCTGGGTTGCTGGGATACTTATGTTGCCAAGCCTCCTTGAGGGACTTGCTACCTCTGGCCTGATGGATGCAGCATCTCCTCAGATGTTGGTCTACAGGGACTTTATACCTTTGGAGCATTTATAAGACACTGACCCAGTGATCACTTCTTGCATTCACACTGATACAAAACCATACTCTACTGCGGTTGTACTGCAGACAGGAGAACATGAAGAGGAGATCCAAGTTGGGGTATCAAAGAATTTACCTTGGCCTGTTGTCATAGGACAGGACTGGAATGATTTTCAGGACCTGCTTGATGCTGCTACCCCAGCCTCACAAAGTCAAAGTGGGAGAATGCCTCAAATGATCTGGCATGCGTATTCTCCCTAGTAAAATTGGGCCTTGCAGAGGAGGTGTTTCTCAAGCCCCAGAAATCCTGACAACAGAGGTAAGAAGCTGCATGATGGGGGGGCATATTTGGACCAAATTTAGGGAAGGGGAAGTCAAAGGATTACACTGGAGGATGACCCTGAGGAAGGTACCTCTGTGAATCATGACAAGGAAACAGAGGTCATAGAGTGATATTTATGCTGATATAGTGTTTGAACAACAAGCGGATGATACCCTGAGGGAGCATTATTGTCAACAATCCATTGTCAATGGTGAAGTCATCTGGGACCATCTAGGCAGGAACTACCCACACTTTGTTAGAAAAGAACCTTCTTTACCAAGTTGTCCAGGATGTGCACACAAGGGAGGTAGATGGCAGCCAGTTGTAGCATGGGAGCCACTTGCTTCTTCCCGAGCATCCCTCTGTGACCATCACATCTATTTCTCCTTCGTCTAAGCCCCTTTAAGAAACTCGGTCTCCAGTGACAGTCTAAACTCAATCCTGTAATCCACTCTTTACCAGTTCTCCTTGGGCTGACAACAAACCTTGTCAAAGACAAAACTCAAAAGTCCAACAAAACCACAAAGATTTTTCAGCTCATCTTCCTTTCTTTAACTCCTCCTCTTGGGCCTTCCTTGCAGAACCAGACTTGCTGCCTAGCTCTCGCTTCCTGAGCTTCCTCACCTTACTGCCAGACTCCCTGCTTTTGACAGTCTTAACCGCAACCCCTCCCTGCAGCTCCCTGCTGTCTTTTCTGTTGGAATCACCTGATTCCTCTCAAGTGTAATTGTAATCAGCACTGGCTTAGCCCCAGGCTCTCCAGCCCACAGGCAAGCCAGCCTATTCATAGAATCATAGAAGATTAGGGTTGGAAGAGACCTCAGGAGGTCATATAGTCCAACCCCCTGCTCAAAGCAGGACCAACACCAACTAAATCATCCCAGCCAGGGCTTTGTCAAGCCGGGCCTTAAAAATCTCTAAGGATGGAGATTCCACCACCTCTCTAGGTAACCCATTCCAGTGCTTCACCACCCTCTTAGTGAAATAGTGTTTCCTAATATCCAAGCTAGACCTCCCCCACTGCAACTTGAGACCATTGCTCCTTGTTCTGTCATCTGCCACCACTGAGAACAGCCGAGCTCCATCCTCTTTGGAACCCCCTTTCAGGTAGCTGAAGGCTGCTATCAAATCCCCCCTCACTCTTCTCTTCTTCAGACTAAACAAGCCCAGTTCCCTCAGCCTCTCCTCGTAAGTCATGTGCCCCAGCCCCCTGATCATTTTCGTTGTCCTCCGCTGGACTTTCTCCAATTTGTCCACATCCTTTCTGTAGTGGGGGGCCCAAAACTGGACGCAATACTCCAGATGTGGCCTCACTAGTGCCGAATAGAGGGGAATAATCACTTCCCTCCATCTGCTGGCAATGCTTCTACTAATGCCTTCTTGGCAACAAGGGCACACTGCTGACTCATATCCAGCTTCTCATTACCACTGTAATCCCCAGGACTTTTTCTGCAGAACTTCTGCTTAGCCAGTCGGTCCCCAGCCTGTAGTGGTGCATGGGATTCTTCTATCCTAAGTGCAGAACTCTGCACTTGTCCTTGTTGAACCTCATCAGATTTCTTTTGGCCCAATCCTCCAATTTGTCTAGGTCACTCTGGACCCTATCCCTACCCTCCAGCATATCTATCTCTCCCCCCAGCTTAGTGTCATCCGCGAACTTGCTGAGGGTGCAATCCATCCCATTATCCAGATCATTAATAAAGATGTTGAGCAAAACCGGCCACAGGACCAACCCCTGGGGCACTCTGCTTGATACCGGTTGCCAACTAGACATGGAGCCATTGATCACTACCCTTTGAGCCTGACAATCTAGCCAGCTTTCTATCCACCTTATAGTCCATTCATCCAATCCATACTTTTTTAACTTGCTGGCAAGAATACTGTGGGCGACCATATCAAAACCTTTGCTAAAGTCAAGATATATCACGCCACTGCTTTCCCCATATCCACTGAGCCAATTATCTCATCATAGAAGGCAATCAGGTTGGTCAGGCATGACTTGCCCTTGGTGAATCCATGTTGACTGTTCCTGATCACCTTCCTCTCCTCCAAGTGCTTCAAAATGGTTTCCTTGAGGACCTGCTCTATGATTTTTCCGAGGACTGAGATGAGGCTGACCCGTCTGTAGTTTTCCGGGTTCTCCTTCTTCTTTCTAAATAGTCCTTAACCTGTTCTTTCACCCCTGAGGGCTGCAGAAGGCCTGGCAGTATTTCAATAGTTACCCTTCCTCAAAGGGTTCTGATAGCTGGGGATAACTAATTTCTCCTTGAGCCTCCATAGGTCTCCTAGTGGCAGATTTGGCAGATTCTTAGGGATGTGCTAAATAAGCCCATTTCCTGACTATACTAACAGGCCCTTTCCAGGCCAGAGTGCCAATGTTTGTAGCTGCATCCACTAAGGGCACCGCAAAAGACAACTGTCTTCTGACCTTGCACGCCTTTACACCTCTGGGGTCTATGCCAGATGAAGCTGGAATAAAGCCATATATTTCTTCCTGGATACTAAATTTGTTTCAGCAAGGGCCTGATTTCCACTGACTGCAATAGTCTTTGGATCAGACCCTGATGTTTTTTTTTAAAAAGCAGATTTAATAATGTTCAACATCTTCCCTAGTAAATCTAACTTTGTGTATTTAACAAGATACTTGCAGAAAATTAAATATCACTAGACTAATAGAATCTGTAGGTTAGATAGTTTATATATTTCATTATATCACTTTTTTAATGAACACTGACAAATTAACACACAAGGATCACATATGCATTCTGAATGCATATTTGGCCACTTGAATGTTAAAAGCATTGTCTATACTCTCCTTTGTGTTTGTAGTGAGTGCCTCTGCATAAGAAGCAAGTGCTCTCTGGTTATCGCATACTGACATTCAGCGGCTTCTCTGATGTTTAGATAATGTCATTGTCGACCAGTGGCAGACAGCATCCTGTCCAGCCTTCCCTGTGGTAAGGAAAGATAAGCATCTTTAGCTGTCAAAAACCTTTTCTTCCCTCCTGTATGCAAAACTCACATTCCATTTGGGGTGGCTGAGAATGCGAGATATGTCCTTGGTTTAACGTGCTTTGCAGTTAATCCTCTCCAAAGTGCATTCTAAAGCCAACTGCAGTAGCTCAGTGTATTAAGGGATTTGATCAGTGACCATGTTTTAATAGCCATCAGAATGATGGTGCAGATTTTTTTACTGTTATTATCCCCTGACACTGTGCATGCTTTGCATATGCAAGCACAAGGGGATGCACTAATGAACCCAGGGGCTTTAGAAAAGTGCAACACTGGCCAGAAACAAAGTATTTTGGATTTCATTTTGTTATTGTTAGTCAGCTCACTTAATAGCAAAGGGAAGACGTGGTAATCATGACTACCATTATTTTAGTAACTTGTTACTTTAAATTGGAGATGATGCTCTAAGAGTTAATGGTTTTTAGTCACTCTGAATGTTAATGCCCATGTCTGTCAGAGTTTTGTACTTCAGTGAAATCTGTCTACATACTACACACTAATTTAGGCCCCAGTTGCTGGGAAAGAGTGCAGAGAGGGTGACCAGACGTCCCAATATTATCGGGACTATCTCGATATTAGGGGCTTTGTTTTATATAGGGAACTATTAACTCGCCACCCACCTCCCCGGCCTGATTTTTCACACTTGCTGTCAGTGTCTGGTCTAGGGTTACCATATTTTGAGTGTCCAAAAAGAGGACACTCCACGGGGCCCCGCCCCCGCCCCCAGCCCCGCCCACGGTCCCGCCCCAACTCCACCCCTTCCCCCAAAGTCCCCGCCCCAACTCCGCCCCCTCCCCTGCTTCCCGCGAACATTTGATTCGTGGGAAGCCTGAAGCAGGAAGCAGGTAAGCTGCGGGGATGGGGGTGGGGGGTGAGGGAGGAGGCGCGGCCCACTCTGGCCCCCTCCGGCAGCCGGCCCCGGCCCGGCCAGCCCCCGGCCAAGCACCCCCGGGCCAGCCCCGGGCCAGCACTGCCGGCCCCCGGCCCGGCCCCAGCCCCCGGCCCAGCGCACCCCCCGGCCGCCCAGCACCGCCGGTGGCCCGGCGCACCCCCCGGCCGCCCAGCACCGCTGGCCCCCGGCGGCCCGGCACACCCCCCGGCCGCCCAGCACCGCCGGCCCCCGGCGGCCCGGCGCACCCCCCGGCCGCCCAGCACCGCCGGCGGCCCGGCCACCCAGCACCCCTGGCCCCGGGCCAGCGCCCGGCCCAGCGGCGCCGGATTTTCCCGGACATGTTCGGCTTTTGGGGATTTCCCCCTGGACGGGGATTTGAGTCCCAAAAAGCCGGACATGGCCGGGAAAATCCGGACGTATGGTAACCCTAGTCTGGTCACCCAAGTGCAGAAGAGAGAATTTTCCCTAGATCTGACCCCTCCCCCATTGTCATTTCCCATGGATATCACAGGAGCCCATCTGATCTGACATGTGGGAATGCATGTACACCTGGGGACAGGACTGGAGGGGGCTGTGCATTGAACCTCCCCACCCCCATGCAGGGTGGACTCCACATAAGAATTAAAACTAAGTTTTACTATTAACTTCTGGGTACACCATCTCTGACTCCAAGCTGGTCCGCTCAAAGCAGGCAGAGTGAGAGTCCCTCAAAGCATGACTCCACTTCAGCCAAACTTCCAGGGGGTTAGAAAGAGGGTTGAGAGGGCCCCAGAGACAGTGTGGGAACACAGGGCTCAATTTTGCCACCTGCCAGAGCTCTCTTGGGTATAGAGGAAGGTAGGGGCTGTCTGAGATCTTATTGCAGCTCCCTGATCCTGTGACACCTGGCCCAAGCATTCATTAAAGCAGCTGAGAAGCCACTATAACTTTCACCAGTGGTGTAAGGTCCATAAAGGACTGGGTCCCAAGGACCTGACTCTATGCCCATTGAAGTCAGTAGCAAAAGTCTGCAGGACCTAAATGGTTAATAATCTTCTTGACCAGATGTGCTGCCAAAAGTGGATTTTACTTGAATTTTCTTCTGCCACAAAATACAGCAACCAAATTGTCATGAGACTTACTAGAAACAAACCACAGCTCACCTTCTATCTCCAGCGCATTCACACACCCATTTGTTCGCTCAGTCTAACAGCAAGTCCCATTTCTTCCATTATTTTCCGACCAGCAGCAAAAATCAGTCTGCAAAAAGAAGTAGGTGGAAAAGCACCAGAAGATGAACCCTTCAGGAGCTAGACGTTATTAATCTAGGTACAGTGGCATTTGACTATATCTGTCCACACAAATGTAGATCTCGTTTTCGGGGGAGATTATTGTTTTAACCATTCAGAGATAGGATTCTTAAGCTGTTTTGTCTGAACACAAGTTGGTTTCGAATGTGCTTATGCTGCAGATGACATAAACATAAATAACAGCAGGTAAACAAAATTGCAAATATCATTGGGTGTCCAGGGACTGAGAGATGGAGGAGCACATGGAGAGAATCAGTAATCACACTTCTCTCAGCCTGTTAACAGATCAGATGGCAGGACAAGGCTCTCCAGATATAATGGAGATCTAAAAATAACTGCATCATTATATAACTCAGCAGCAGTCTCATTCTGTTTCTAAATATAGGCTGTGCAACAAAGGCCAGTCTGGTGATGTGTTGCCGGCTGATGCCAATTAATGGGATGACTCACACTGCTCAGCTAATAAAAATGAAATGTGTGTTTTGAAGGTACGATACAGGAACGGCTATATTTATAGGAAACATCTGAAAAAGACCCAAAATGAGACTGGCTGTTATAATCAATGAGGGAGAAATTGAAATCTAATGATTTCATAATGCAGGATAACATCACATTACATTCCTCTAGTCAGAACAGTTACAGAGATGCGAAGCTGCCATTAGTGAATGTTTAATGTCCTGTTCAAAGAGTTCTGTTGGGATTTGGTTATTGTACGTTGAGCCAGAGTTGGTGTTTTATAATAAATAATAATAATTAATAATAATAAAGATCAATCTTACATTTCAGAGAATATCCTGAAATGCTTAACAAATTCTGGGGTCAAAGATGGGTCGAATTCTGCTGTTAGATACATATGCAAAACTCACACTTATGTCAATGGGAGTTGCATATACGCCAGATAAATGTATATAATGTTTACATACACAACTGCATAAATAGGTGTGATATTGATGAAATTGCATTTATCATTCACTATTCACTTCTCCATCTGCCCCACTAATCCATCACTGCCAACATATGAAATGGGGAAACAAGTTGATATGAATTAACACATTTTTGCATGTGCATGAACATGCATCAGATTTCATGATGGAACATGAGTGGCCTGTTTGCCCAATTCACACCTGCTCCATGTGTTCAATACTTCTGTTTCACAACCCATGAATGATTATACACCCACTTGAACTCCACTCCCAGTCTTTCCACCCAGAAATGTGCACATTCCCCAAACTCAGCTCACTCCACACCTATCCCAATTCGTTCTGTGCGTACGTGTTCATTCTGTGCACACCCATTCATTCTGTGCGGACGTGTGTGTGCACACATACTGAAACCACTCATTCCGCATACCCATTCCCATATCCCAGGTCCATCCATTTTACAGACATCTATACCACCTCCTGATTTGCTGCCTGTATGAATTTCTGCCATAGAGTAAGGTACCATTCCAAATGAGTAAAGGTCCCACTGTGATGAAAAGTTGTTTACCCAAATTTCAGGGGAAATTGAAGTAATTATTGTCAGACTTTAATTCAGCTCGGATACAGGAATTAATGGCCTTTGTAAAGCTCCCTTGAGATTTTCTAATGCCCACACATGGCATGTTTTACATCTCACCTGAATTATGGCTGGGCATCATGTTGTTTTACACAGTAATATGATATTGTTTCATTCATAAAGAGTGAAGATGATGCAAGTTAAGTAGAACAAATTGAACTTTAGTAAACCCTGTGCACTGCTCTGTCCATGTGACTGAGTTGCCTCCTACCTAACTCCCCCTGTTCCCTATTTTTCTGGTGTCCCTCAGTAACAATGCCTCTAGGGAACCTGTGACTCCAGTTCCACAGATCATGATACATTGTCCCTATTTTACAAACATTTTAATATAAATCTTAAAACAAATAAATGATACCCACACCCCACCCCGTGTCCCTTCAGCCAGAGTTTGCTAGCATATAGCTAAGTTAGTATCTGGTCTTTTCAACAGACTCAGCTGGTTACATAGTCTTTGAGTTAACTGGTCTCCTCAACAGGTAAACACACCAGGAGAGTTCTATCTCTGTCTCCCTGTTACCTGTATCTGAGTCTATATCTAGAAGAGTCTGTTCCCTCTCTGTGGGATTGGCCTCCAGATGGTTCTCTTTCTCCCTGTCCTGTAATGATCTCTGTGACAGTCTGTAGCCTTATGTTCATCCTTTTTACAAGACTATGATAAATTTTGTACAAAGTATGCCTTATGAGGTATTATTTGAAAACTCATAATCTGCTAACCATTATTGTCCTGGTAAAATATGTGTGGAAACATTGCATGTACAGTTATAAAATTCTACTGTATAAGCCATGTTCCAAGTTTATGGAAACAGCTTCAGACTAGTTCCCCAGAGACAAAAGGCTAGCCAGCACCTCAGCAAGGTGTTACTATAATCAAAGGGACTATCACCTGTTTAAGTAGCCATTCTTTAGCAGGAAGAAGGATGTGATCAAGAAATTTACATCTTAGCAATGGAACAGCTGGAAGTTCCCATGTAACAGACTTGCGGTTGGAAAAAAAGATATAAAAATGAGGAACATAGGTCCCAAATCACCTCTCTCCCCTCATCTCTACTCACAACTTCCACAATGCCTGAAGAGCAAGGAAAGGAGCATTGGACTGGGGGGAGAGGTCCTGGCTGAAAGACTGCTGTAAGCATGTGGTGAGGGAAAGCTTTTTTCTTTAAATTCACTTAACTTGTTAAATTAGGTATTAATCTGTGTTTTACCTTTTGTGCCTCATTACTTGTAATCATTTAATCTATCTTTCTGTAGTTAATAAACTTGTTTTATTGTTTTATCTAAACCAGTGTGTTTGGATTGAAGCATTTGGGAAACTCCATTTGAGATAACAGGATTTGTGCATATCATTTTCGATTAATAAAATGACAGACTTTCTATGAGATTGTATTGTCCAGGAGGGTGCTGGGTAGCACAAGATGCACATTTCTGGGGACAAGTCTGGGACTGGCAATTTGCTGGTGTCACTCTCCAATATAATTCAGGAGTGGCTGGCAAAAAGCACTCTCATAACTCAGCTGGGAGTAATCTACATGCTAGAGGCTGTGTGTGAGCAGGCCAGGAGTGGTTGTTCTCTCAGTGAAGCAGAATAAAAGGTATCCCTGGTTGGAGAATTGAGGGGACACAGCTGTTCAGCAGTCCAGATTGTACCCTGGGGAATGTCACAATCTCTGTAGGCGCTATCTGTCTCTTGCTCTTTCTCTGTCTTTGTCTCTCTCTCTACTGGATTTTAAGTATTTCCTGTTCCTTTGGATCACTTGTCCCTCTTGCGTAGTCAAATTGTAAGACCAGGGGCCTTCTAGACCCATCATTAGTTCACTCTTTCTGGTATCCTGTCAATAACAGTCCCTCCAGAGAACATGACTCCAGTTCCACTGATCATGTTGCAGACATCACATCATTGAAACAAACTGATGACTTAAAAGAAGGAAGAAAAAACCCTTAGTGAATATTTAATTTCCAAGGGAGGAAGAATTTGTGGTTCAGGCATGTAACTGGGACTCCGGATACCTAAATTCTATTCCCAACTCTGCCTAAGACTTCCTGTGAGACCTTACGCAAGTCACTGTGACAGTTTCCTATCAGAGAAAATGGGATTGTACTTCCCTACCTCACAGGGATGTCCAAGAATAAGTTCATTAACGTTTGCGAGGTGCTCAGATCCTGCAGCTATGGTGACCATATAAACACTTAGATGGAAACGTAAAAGGAATATAATGACATAAACTCTGAAACATAAGCCTTGACTTAGCTATTAGTATATATTTTTTAAATGTATCCTCCTTTTTTTAAATAAAGATATTGTTCAAATGTGTTCTAAGCAGAGGAACTCAAAATGATATGCACCAGTAGTTCAGGAATAAATAATTAATTTCCTTCTCACATCATTACATGGTATTCTGATGGGAAAATCTTAGCAGGTTATCAAGCATCATGTAGGAGATATTTTTGTTCTGACCCTTTTGAATAACCCATCTTACTTCTTGCAATCTTTTCTGCTTGACACAGCCTGCTGTTCATCTTGCACCTCCAGCAGTCTGCAGGTTTAGTAAATCCTAATCTAAACAATTTAGCTGAGTTCCTGGCCAAAAAAATCACTCCTCTCTCTTTTCCCTTGAGGTGCAGAACTCTGATTCAGCTGTTTTCCTTTGACAGATTTAAAGTTATAAAAAATTTATTTTTGCTTTTAAACACAAATCCTTTGCAACAGATTGGACATGAAGGGATAACCTTCACAGCTAGGAGTAGCGTGTTTATCAGCAGAATTGCAAGGCAATATTCAGCTTGGGCAGGAAACCAAAAGTTTGATCTTGGTTGTATGGGTAAGCTTAAAACTTTTAAACCAAGGCAACTCAAGGAGAAGCTTGAAATATGCTCCAGTATAGAAACGTGTCAAGATTATCTGATAGTAATGGTTCAGTACTTATGCATCATGTATTGAGCCACCTACCACCACAGGCCTCTCATTGTCCTCGTTGCTTCTGTTCTGTCTGCAACGATAAGATTAGATCATGGAGCTGTTGCCTAATGATGCAGTTTATATGATAGCTACATCCAGCTTCCAGTCTGCTAAACAGCTTGCAAGATCATGGAACTCTCACAGCTTTGATTCTTCAAGCTTCTAAAACTGTGTGAACAGCAGGAATCCAACATCTATCTGGTATGTATTATACTACTTACTGCTTGCTATAGCAGTGTGCATGTTTAGGATCTGACTTTTTCTTTTTTTTTTTTGCTACATGACTAAAGCTGGGCAAATGGTCCATAATAGTAATAATTGTGCAAACATTTGTTCCAATGAAAATGACACATTTTTCTTAAGTGCATTCATGGCACTTTTTATTTATGTCCAACTGACAATTGGATGAGATTTTCTATTTATTTATTATTATTTTATTTGCAAAACTGTTCAGAACACAAATGTCTAATGGACTGCAAATGTGTTTGCATAAAACTTCATGCTCAGAGCGCTCACACAGTTATTTTGAAAACTCTGACTACCCAGCTTCCTGTTTATAAACATTTTAAACATCCCATCAAGGAGTCATCCTGCTCCTTATGTAGCTCCCAAGGGAGTGCACTTTGCTCTACCAAAACTTTAAATATATTACACAATCTAACCCAAAGCTGGGCAAGTTTGAATAATGAACAAATCAATAAAACACAGTCTGTTTGTAGATAATTTGCCAACAGAAAAAAGGGTCAATAAATTATTTGCTGCAAATAGTTCCCCCGTTACTATACATGCCATCATGTTGATTACTTAGATCATCTTATATAAAAGACATC
This sequence comes from Emys orbicularis, assembly GCF_028017835.1. Lineage (NCBI taxonomy): Eukaryota > Metazoa > Chordata > Testudines > Emydidae > Emys > Emys orbicularis. The sequence goes on from NC_088683.1 coordinate 225,382,360, forward strand.
CAGTGTGAAATGTGACTCAATGTAACATATTGTGAACGTATCATAGCTATTACAGAAGAGCTGTTGGAGTAGGCGGAAGAAAGGCAATACATTGTCCTAAAATAATATACTCCTGCTTCTGTGGGTTCAGAAAGTTTTGTTTGATTAACTAAAAGGAAAGATAGTCTTGTGGTTAAGGCACAGGATTGGGAGTCAGTTCAGTATTTACAAGAACTCACTGGAATTGACTGACTTTTTCATGTCATTATACACACAGTTAGGCCGACATCAGCAGTTCCAAGAATCTAAAAAATGTTTCAAATCAAGCTGCAGCTGAACTATGTGAAAGTGTGAATATACCCATTGCAACACCCTCTCACTCCCACCTAAGGATCCACAAAGGCTCCTATCTCTGCTGAAGTACATCTCAGGTTCAGTAATCACTGCTAAACCAGCCGCTGTCTTCCAGAACCTCCTGTTTGACCCAGAGAAGTCCAGAGCATGAGTTTAATACACCAATGATGATGTGGAGAATCTGTCTATCTAGAGCTTATGAATTCCATTTGGTATTGGGGACTCACTGTGCATCTGGGTTAGACTACAAACTCCATTGTGATTGGAAGACTGGTCTTTGCCATCTTTGCTGTCTTTTGCCTCTATATTAAAACCCACATGAGGATAAGAGGAAAAATTCTCTCACCTGGTACAGGGCTTATATATTCCATTTAAATAGAACTTATCTGGACAAAAAGATATCTACACCCTGAAGCCAACCAGCTTTTCAAGCCTGAACTCTAGGGGGATGGTAACTAAGCAACAAATCACCTGGAAGAAGATTTTGATCATCTGAGGAAATTGAAGAGGGAGTCATCTGACAAAGGGAGCTGGAGGTTATAAAAAAAAGGGTCTGTCACTACCCAAAAGAAGTGAGTAGACTCCATATTCTGGGTGAGAAGCTATGTGTAGGATGGTAAGGGGAAAGAAGGCTCCTGGACTCTTAGGACTTTAGCCTAAACCCCCAAAAGCTCTCTAGAATGGTGAGGAACCTCAGGCAGGGAAACATATCCAGGTATGTTTATTATTTTGTCTAGATTTGTGTAACTCTTTTTTGCATCTTAGTAAAAAGTAACTGTGTTTAGACTCATGTACAAAGCCTGTGTGTGTTGGAGTCACTATTCTGTGCCCTGTAATAGTTAAACTGTAAACCCAGTTGTGACGTTGTGCAGTCTATATGGTTTTATAAAAACATGATAATAAGTGAATATAATGTAACTGGGATAGTTTCAGAAAAATATGGTAAAAAGTGAATATAACGTAACTGGGATATGCTTCATGCAAAAGGTCCCTTGTAAGGTATCATTACAAAGCTTATAATCTACTGAGTGTGATCATCCGATTTGTATAAATGTACCACTCTTGTATCTAAAACTAGAAATATAAAATATAACTCTGAGGGCCTATTGTAATTATGTAAAGTGTGGCCATTAAGGATGGTTTGGAATCTTGATGACTCCCATTGTCTGCAGATGGCTGTGTTTACCTGTGAGTCTTCCTGTATATGTGTGTGCTGGCAAGTGAGTAATGAAGTCTTGCAGTGACATGTGATCATGTCACCTGAACTGGAATCCATCTTTAACCTGGTGCTTTTCCAGTGAGGGGGGGTGGAAACCCAGAGGGACAAAGGGTTCCCGCCTCATGCAAAAGATATATAAAGGGGTGGAAGAGAACAGAGGAGAGAGAGGAGTCATCATGAAGAATCCCCTAGCTATCACCTAAGCTGGAACAAGAGCTGTACCAGGGGAAAGAATTGTGCCCAGGCCTGGAAGGTGTCCAGTCTGAGAAAAAACTTACTGAAGCATCTCTGAGGGTGAGATTATCTGTATTTAGTTTGATTAGACATAGATTTGCACGTTTTATTTTATTTTACTTGGTGACTTACTTTGTTCTGTCTGTTACTACTTGGAATCACTTAAATCCTACTGTCTGTATTTAATAAAATCACTTTTTATTTAGTAATTTACTCAGAGTATGTATTAATACCTGGGGGAGCAAACAACTGTGAATATCTCTCTATCAGTGTTATAGAGGGCGAACAATTTATGAGTTTGCCCTGCATAAGCTTTATGCAGGGTAAAACGGATCTATCTGGGTTTAGACCCCATTGGGAGTTGGGCATCTGAGTGCTAAAGACAAGCACACTTCTGTGAGCTGTTTTCAGGTAAACTTGCAGCTTTGGGACAAGTGATTCAGACCCTGGGTCGGTGTTGGAGCAGACGGGAGTGTCTGGCTCAGCAAGACAGGGTGCTGGAGTCCTGAGCTGGCAGGGAAAACAGGAGCAGGGGTAGTCTTGGTACATTGGGTGGCAGCTCCCAAGGGGGTTTCTGTGATCCAACCCGTCACACCAGTGTACCCATGTCTTTGGAATACTGGCAGAGGTTTTGTTTAGACTAGCGAGTCTGAGGGGTCAGCATGTATCATGGGGGCCTAGGTTAGCTGGACTGCATGGTCCCATTTCAGTGAAGGGTGTATGTGCCCCTAGGAATGTGCCAGACAGGCCAAGTGAAGAGATAGTGTTAAAGAGACACTTAAAACACAAGGTTGGAAGATTTGTAGAATCTGTACAATTTATGAATTTTGCGTGAGATTATGAATTCTCTGTAGGTATCTTTACCAAGCTGCAAACTCCACTTTGAAAGTACAGAACTTTGCCTTTTTATTGTCCGTTTTGCCTCTGTGTTGAACTGGAATTCCAAAGGTGGGTGTCAAAGAGACTTAAAAAAAGAGGACTGACTTAAAGTGCTCTCCCATTGAAATGGAATAGCTCTAAACTATAGACTGGCTCCCAACCAGGAGAACAGGCTTTTCAGGGGAGAGGTCACCTGGCAAATGGGTCATCTGGTAGGATTGTGTGGACATCTCTTGAGGACGACCAGGGAGTTACCTGACAGGCAACTGAAAGGTTATTACGGGCGAAAGCTACTCTACTTGATCTCTCTCTTTCTGGCCACTTTTAACTAGCTTAACATGAGGGAAGCTGCTGCAGGAGCTGGCTGAGCCAAGAAAACGGGGGGCATGCCTACCTGAACACAGATGGACATCCAGGGTAAGGGTGAGAGAGAATGAGAGGAAATGTGTGTAGGGCTTACTGTTTTTGAAAAGATCTGTATCTCCCATGTGATTCAGAAAAGTCCATCAGCATGGTAGAACACTGGGCAAGGTGTGTGTATGTGTTATATGTTACAACTATTTTGTGCCTCCTGAGTAAGTTAAACTGTAACCCTGAAGGCTCACACCGTCAGCTGGATTCTGGGAGAAGGTGTGTTTAAGCTATAGGGGGAGTCTGAGGAATCAGCATTGGTTCCAGGGCTGGGTAGGGGACCATGAGGTCACATATCTGAGGATTGTGTGTTAGAGGGTCTGTGCTCAAAGAGTGTAGGGACCCCAAAACTGGACAGTGCCTGGGCTCTGTTCACATGCTGGAGGTTTAAAACACCTGGGGATCCAGAGGCTTTCCCTTACTGTAATCTAGTGGGTTGCTGGCAAGGGGAGCTTGATTGGCTCTGTGACACGTGGGTCCTAACACAGCAGTCTGGAGAGCATCCAAGAGTGTGTGTGACACAAGCAGCCTGGCAGAACCAGCATCAAGAGTGCCGCCTCTTCCATTGACATGTCTCCTATAGAGGCAATCAAAACTGGTGCCATGAAAGTGTGGAGGAAGGGTAGTATGGAGGGATGAAGGATGAAGTTGGGAAAGAGATTGCAGGATTGGCTGGGAAGCAGGTAGGAGCTCTCCCAAAGGGTCTGCATAATCACAAGCAATTTATCCCACCTCAACCGCCAAACCTTATGGTTTGCTCATCACTAAAACTCTTGTGGTTTCTCTCAACCTCTGGTGATTGAAGCCTCCCAGCTATTACCTTTAAACTTACCTGGGCCTCCCTGCTAATGCTTCCTGTTGGGTTTTCTGTCTGTACTATCTGCTAATGGGGGTTGTGGATTCTGAGGTGACATGGTGCAGGTTTAAGGGGAATGAATGGTGGGGGAGGAGATATGATACAGCTTCCTCTCGTTCTTTTATCGAAGAAACTTTTTATTGAATTTGCACTCCAGCTTTTTTCTTGGCTGTTTTGATTTTGAAAACCAACTCTCTTCTCTCAGTTCTCCACCCAGCATACCCCCTATACAGTCACACTCTCTCTTTTTTATTTGTTTGCTACTGACATGACCTCCTTCGCTCATCCCTGATCTCAGTATGACAGGGAGCATTGTTGAACTCATGGGTGAAATTCAGTTCACTACTCAGTGATGCAGTGAACTAGCTTTGAACTTTGCATCTTCCCCCGGCCTCCTGGCTGTGTGACTCACTATTTTTGGTGAGGGGAGAGAAGAAGTAGTTTGCATCATCAGAAGCTACAAATGTGCTTTCTGCAACCAAAATGTATACAGTATAGATAGGCTTGGAAGGATTAGATTTTTATCGATAAATGTCAATTTCTCTGTGCACAGATACTGACAAAAAGAGATCATTGAAAACAAAGGAAGGAAAAATGTTGCCTGAGAACTTTAGAATTTGACTTAAGGATATTTACTCTGTATATTTTGACATGTGACATTGACAATTTGTATTTTTACTGGTCATAAAGCTTTAACTTTTTGAATTTCAATATCTACTGTCATTAAATAATTGTCTTACCAGCCCCCCTAATTCCCCTCAACAGTGAAAATTTAAGTCAATAAATATAAACGCTTAAAATAAACATCTATATTTGTTGAATTTTTTTAAATTAACCTCTGCTAAGCCTAAGTATAGACTGGATTTTAAAATGCTTTAACCAACCCATCAAACCATTTGAAAGGCAAAAAAGGATCTTTTGCTTTACACATGAAGTTGCTAACCCAGATCCTGATAAGGTGACCATTCTGAATGTTGGGACCATTGAGTACCATTGATGATGATCTGAAAATGTACTGTCTTTTATATTTAAGAAGGTGGGGGTTTGACTAATGGCCATATTCTGACCTCACACCCATTTATATCTAAAATAAAATGATCGATTAATTATTATTTATTTATAATAAGGTAGTGCCTAGAAGCACCCATCATGACTGGGATTCCAGGGTGCTAGCCAATGTACAAATGCATAGTAAGATGGTACCTGCCCTGAAGATGTTCCAAACTAAGTAGACAAGGGGTCAGACAAAATAATTATCTGTATTTTATGGAGGAGGAACAGAAGCACAAAGCAATTAACTGACTTACCCAAAGTCACACAGGAAGTCTGTGGCAGAACCAGACATGTAATTTGGAGCTCCCAGTCTACTGCCCTAATCACAATACCATCCTTCCTCACTGAAGTTAATGGCTGATTTCAAAGGAAGATTTTGCTATCTTGACTTATATCTTGACTTTAGTAAGGTTTTTGATACTGGAGTACTTGTGGCACCTTAGAGACTAAAAAATTTATTTGAGCATATCGTCGGATGCATAGAATGGAACATACAGTGAGGAGATATATATACATACAGAGAACATGAAAAAGTGGGAGTTGCCCTACCAATTCTAAGAGACTAATTAATTAAGATGAGCTATTATCAGCAGGCGGAAAAAAACTTTTGTAGTGATAATCAAGATAGCCCATTTAAGACAGTTTGACAAGAAGGTGTGAGGATACTTAACATGGGGAAATAGATTCAATGTGTGTAATGGCTCAGACATTCCCAGTCTCTATTTAAACCTAAGTCGATGGTATCTAGTTTGAATATTAAATCAAGTTCAGCAGTTTCTTGCTGGAATCTGTTTTTGAAGCTTTTCTGTTTCAAAATTGCCACCTTTAAGTCTGTTACTGAGTGATCAGAGAGGTTGAAGTGTTCTCCTACTGGTTTTTGAATGTTATGATTCCTGATGTCAGATTTGTGTCCATTTATTCTTTTGCGTAGAGACTGTCCGGTTTGGCCAATGTATATGGCAGAGGGGCATTGCTGGCACACGACGGCATATATCACATTGGTAGATGTGCAGGTGAACGAGGCCCTGATGGTGTGGCTGATGTGATTAGGTCCTATGATGGTGTCACTTGAATAGATATGTGGACAGAGTTGGCATCGGGCTTTGTTGCAAGGATAGGTTCCTGGGTTAGTGTTTTTGCTGTGTGGTGTGTAGTTGCTGGTGAGTATTTGCGTCAGGTTGGGGGGCTGTCTGTAAGTGAGGACAGGTCTGACTCCCAAGATCTGTGAGAGTGAGGGATCATCTTTCAGGATAGATTGTAGATCTTAGATGATACTGCCTCTCATGATCTTCTCATAAACAAACTAGGGAAATACAACCTAGTGGAGTAGTAGATGGAGCTACAATAAGGAGGATGCATAACTGGTTGGAAAACCATTCCCAGGGAGTAATCATCAGTGGTTCACAGCCAAGCTTGAATGGCATATCAAGTATGGTCCCACAGGGATTGGTCCTCGGTCCGGTTCTGTTCAATATCTGAATTCTGGTAGGCTGAGTAAAACACCATAAATAATCAACTTTTATCTGCCACAGAAAAGTACTACAGGCAGCTGTGATTCAGACCCTTCTATCGTTATAATACTGGAAACACATTGCTGCTATCACCTCTAAAAATTAATAAGGCTTCAGAGCCTGACATGAACATTGGAGAAAGTTGTTCTCATTGCCTGCGTGTCCTGATGGCAGCAGGTCTATGGATTAGTGTAATACATCAATTTCAAAAACATCTTCATGAGTTATTGTATATATGTTACATCCCAGGCTGCTTTGTCTCAAAATTCATATAAAGCTCAGGTGCATATAATAAGTAGTACATATGATGGCAAGGAAATTGTTGCATGCAGTGTTTGCTCTTGGTCACTTACCTTTTTTTAGAGAATTTTATTTTTCCTTCACCGTTGTGGACAGAGCTCTCAGTGCATGTTCAATTTCATTGAGCAAAAGCCCTGTAATATCAGACTTTGCATTAATATGTTTCCCTTTGTACCATTTTCTTTGTTTACGCAGCCTTCTGCTTCAGCCGCTTTCTAACATTTTGTAACATACATGTTTAAATTCTGTCCAGAATTTAAACAGGTAACATAACACCTTAAACTATTATAGACAACTAGCAACCTTTGTTATAATTTTTAATCTAATTTCCATCAAGAGTTCTCGATAATTTAAGATGATTAATCCAAGAGAGGAGGGTAGGAAAATGTGAAACACTATGAGCAATGTCTTAAGAGCAGTGTAAGGAAGAGAACTGGTACCAGCTAAGTAGTGAGCCATAAGCACCCTTGTGGTGGAAGGCATGATGGCTGGCATGGGGAATTCCCATATCTCTGAAAGTTGCAGACACCACATACTGGCATGGGAGGGTCTCCTCCTCTCCCCCCCAGAAGATCATGCTCTCTTGAATCCACTGTAGAACAGGCCTGTGTGTTAGCTGAAGCCCCCTGCTATTGTTCTTTTGAGCGCTAGGGGCTAAAATGCTGGCCCCATTGAAGTTAATGTCAGAATTCCCACTGACTTCACTGGGGTGAGGCTTTTACCATAAGTTTGGAATTCTGATACCCTACAGGGTGGGGAACTCACTCCGTTTACCAGCTTGCTACTAGTGCACCCACACTGCCAAAATAAGGACTTTGTTCCCTGGGTCGCTATGATACAGGAATTATCTCACCTGCGCACTTGACTCATTTTTACACAATCCCTGGTTATGAACATTTGTTGGCTAAAGAGAAGTGTTTTATGCATTAAAAACCAGCAACAATCTAGTCTATTCAAGTTCTCATACTGTGTCCATTAGTGTGATACCTTTGCACCTGAGATGGGACAAACATTTCATCGAGGCACTGGGCTTCACACAAAGCAGGGAGTAGATACTTCTTGTGATGAGACGCAAATTTATTGTTGCTTTGTTACTTGTATTACAGTAGCCCTAGAGACCTCTTTCAAATAGAAAGAAAGTGCCTTACCCCAGATAGCTTACATTTGTGGTTTCTGTGACAATACGCAAGAAGTGTATGTCTTCCCTCCACTTCTTTTTGTATTCGGGGGATCTGGAGTTGTGCTGTGGCTCAACTCAAAATTCTCAGGTATGATGCAGGACTCAGAAGTGCTGGACTCCAAGGAGCCAGTGTTCTTTGCGGGCACATGTTGGACCTGGGAGGGGAACGGCCTCTGGACAAGTGCCACATGGCTAAGGCAGAGAGGAGTTGCTGCTGGTCCCAGTAGCCAGTATTGTCCATGGACGGAAGGACATGGCTGGGTTTTGGCTTACAGGATTTCATGTCTTGCTCACCTAGCAGGAGCATGTTTTGAAGGAGAGCATTATGCATCCATATAGTGTCCTTGAGTAGCCTCTGCATCTCCTCCTCTTTTTCCATGCTCACCATGGCCATGATAATGTTTTCCTTGGCCATGGCAACACTTTCTTGGCCACTGCCACAATCTCCTTGGAGAGCTGCATTTCTTCCTCTCTCTGGGCCATCATGTACTGCCTCCACCTCAGTCAGTGTGATCTTCTGCGGGGACTCTGCCATGATTGCTACAAACATCCCCCACCAAGTCTTCCTTTTTTTGCCCCCTCAAGTTTGTTAGTCTCTCGGCAGTATATAGACCATTTTTGATGGTCAGGCTGTTGCAGGTACTATGTCTGTGGGAGTAGGGGGAGAAAAAACAGTTGCTTATTGTTCCAGACAGGCCATGATAGCATTTTTTTAGTGTGTGTGACTTTTCCTCCCTCAGAATCTCCCCAGTCTTAGGGAAATCTCAGAAGGGGTAAGTGGCTTGCATGTGAGGAGGTGCTGGATGCATTGGGATTTCTGTCTGCTGTAGATGCTACTTGCTGCTGAGCCTTAGTAGGTTGGGGATGGGGTTGGAATTATGCTCCCAATTTGGTTCTGCAGTTTTGCTTGTTTGCTGGAGGCACTTCTTCAGTGTAAGAGAGGTTAAAGGGAGCATCGGAGGCAAGTTGGCTAGTAATCCCCTTTGCAGCCTCTTTAGGCTGCCCTGCATTTCGATGATGATAACTGAGACAGGTGACTCTGAGGCAGAGAATGATCTTTTTCAAAAAGGCAAAGGACAGATCAGCGAGATACTCCACAGTATCACAGGATGCCCTCCCCCCACCCCAGGAATGCTGCAGGGGTAGAAAGAGCTTATGAATTATACCAGGGGAAACAGGTGTGTGTCTGTTCCCTATATGTGAAAACAAAAATTGCTCAATTCCTGAGTCTTAAGTTCTGTTTTATCTTCCCTGCAGACATAAGGAAAGTGCATAGAAAAATAGAAATGGTGCTGCAATGATCCTACTTACTTGGTACTACACAACATTTTGATTTAAAAGAAAAAAACCTAGAACAATATAAAATTAATATGGCCACACATTAAATGGATTAAAAACTGGCTAATTGACGGGACTCAAAATGTAACTGTAAATTGGGAATTTATAAAGTGGGTGTGTTTCCAGTGGTGTCCGGCAGGGATTGGTTCTTGGCCTTACGCTATCTAACATCTTTATCAATGACATGGAAGCAAATATAAAATTATCACTGAAAGTTTGTAGATGACAGACAAATTGGGGGAGTGGTAAATAATGTAGAGGACAGGTCACTGATTCAGAATGATCTGGATTGCTTTGTAAACTGGTTGCAGGCAAACAATAGTTTCCAGTGTGGGAAGCAGGTGGACCTTTAATAGTTAAGCACTGGAATAAAGTGCCTCGGGAGGTTGTGGAATGTCCATCATTATCTAACCTGCTCTTAAAAATCTCTAAACACCTGGATAGTCTACATAATACTTAGTCCTGCCATGAGTGCAGGGGACTGGACTAGGAAACCTCTCCAGGTCTCTTCCAGTTCTAGGATTCAATGATTATGCATTTTAATATGGCTAAATGTAATTGTTATACATATAGGAACAAAGACTGTAGGCCATACTTACAGGATGGGGGATTCTATCCTGGGAAGCAGTGAGACTGAAAAAGATTTCAGATTCATGGTGGATAATCAGCTGAACATGAGCTCCCAGTGTGATGCTGTGGCCAAAAGAGCTAGTGCAATCCTGTGATGCATAAACAAGGGAATCTCAAGCAGAAAGAGAGAGGTTATTCAACTTCTATATTTGGCACTGGTGCTACCGCTGCTGGAATACTGTGTCCAGTTTGGTGCCCATAATTTGAGAAGGATATTGATAAATTGGAGAGGGGTCAGAGAAGAGCCACGAGAATAAGAACATAAGAACGGCCATACCGGGTCAGAACAAAGGTCCATCTAGCCCAGTATCCTGTCTTCCCACCGTGGCCAATGTCAGGTGCCCTAGAGGGAATGAACAGAACTGGTAATCACCAACTGATCCATTCCTTGTCACCCATTCCCAGCTTCTGGCAAACAGAGGCTAGGGACGCCATCCCTGCCAATCTAATAGCCACTGATAGACCCATCCTCCATGAACTTACCTAGTTCTTTTTTGAACCCTGCTATAGTTTTGGCCTTCACAACATCATCTGGCAAAGAGTTCCACAGGTTGACTGTGTGTTGTGTAAAGAAATACTTCCTTTAGTTTGTTTTAAACCTGAATGATTAAAGGATTAGAAAATCTTCTTTGTAGTGATAGACTCAAGGAGCTCAATCTATTTCACTTAACAAAGAAGATTAAGGGGTGACTTGATTACAGTCTATAAATTCTGACATATGGAACAAATATTTAATAATGAGCTCTTCAATCTAGCTGAGAAAGATGTTACACAATCCAATGGCAGGAAGTTTAAGCTAGACAAATTAAACTGGAAATATGATGTAAAATTTTAACCGTGAGTGTAATTAACCATTGCAACTATTTCCCAAAGTTCATGGTGGATAACCCATTGCTGAAAATATTAAACAAATATTGGATGTTTTTCTAAAAGACATGCTCTAGGAATTATTTTGGGGAAGTTCTATGGCTGTGTTGTACAGGAGGTCAGGCTAGGTGATCACAATGGTCCCTTCTGGCCTTGGAATCTAGGAATAAAGCTATGATTGACAGCTAGATTACATAGGGGACGTCATCGGGGAACTGTTTGTGCCTTTTCTAGGCATGCAGTGTCCAAGTCTACCTCATGTAGACTATGAACACTAACCAAACTTTTCTCTGTAACCACTGTCTTAACAAACTGTTGAATTTTTCACAAATGAATCTGTTCATTATTCAAATGTGCTGGGGGTGGGGAGGGGGATATGTGCTATGCTATCAGCTACTATTTTGGCTTGTTGTAGGAGGGAGGGTTTGCCAGGCAGGATAGACGAAGGAAGGCAAAAGGGAAAATAGACAGATGGGCAAATGCCATCCATGCTGCTGTCCTGAAAACTGTCAATAGTTGTGGCTTTGCCATGAGACAGGCCCAGACAGAGCAGCCGCCATTTTGGAACCATGTATAGAGGGGCTGAAAGGGCATCATGGGCCAATGGAGGAAGGCAAGGAGGTGGGGGATAGATACCCAGAAGGGCTCCTAGCTCACATCTATCTAAAATAGCTGTGGCCATGGGGCACCTGGAAGATAAGGCAGAAAGGCAGTGTGGCATAATAATAATACTTAAGTTAAGGATGGGTACTTACATGCTGAAGTTCCTTCTGGGGGATCTGCTTCTTTGATCCCATGCTGAGTTCTTGGCTTGGCCAATCTAGGGCAGGAATTGTGATCTGTGTAAGTAGGGCAGGACTGGGGCTGGCTTTGCAGCTGGCCAGCATCAGGGACTTGAATCCTACAAAGATCCTGGCTCTCATAGAAAAGCTCCTCACCAGCATCTGCCTGCTTATCCTCTGATGGGTGTTGCCGATCATCCTCAGTGGGGATGGGAGGGAGAGTGCGGCCAGCAGGGTGCACCCCATGTCTGGAAACAGTTGCGCTATAATTGTCTAGGAGCTTGTTCGGGTCATGATAAAAATGGACAGGTCACATATCCCTTGCTGGATTGCCTCCTTTTGCCCCTCAATTCAATATTTTCTCCTAGATTTGCTTGTTACAGCACTGGCTGACATCCCAATGGACATCTGCTTTGAAATGTTCACAAAAAGGTCTTTATTCTGGTGGCTGGCCAAAAGAGCTTCCCGCACTAAATCTTCTCCCCAGATGGCAATGAGATACAGGGTCTCAGCATGGCTCCAGGCAGCTGCATGAGGCATTTTGTGGGGCTTCTGGAGTGCTATCATGCTTGAATTGCAAGAATGCTGATATACTTGGATCCAGGAGCAAACGGGTACATTCTGGCTCTGTGCCAGCTTTCAAAGGACAGCTGGAGGGATAACATCCTGGGAACTTGACCCCAGAGCAGGGGAGGGAACACAGGTGAATGAACAGGTCATTGAGATTGACCTGCAAAGCACTGTGGGGTAGCCATTAGAGGCATGGAAACCCAGCCAGAATATTGTATAAACATTATCAGAGGAATTTGCTAGTGTAGCAAGACTACTTACTTATAATTGAAAGTGCTGAGAAGCACTTTACATTGTTACTCAAAAGGGGAGGAGAAGAAAGAGGTTTGAGTTCTTGAACTTACTTGATGTAGTCCTAAGCTTGTGTTGTATGTAGCATTAAAAATACAGTGTGGGTGGATGCTAGCTTTACAGTGCACAAACATCTTAAACTCCTTGAGAACAGTACAATGATTCACTTACTATACATACTACTGTACAATGAATGACATTATGTTCCAAATTTCGGGAGGGCAACCCAGGCACAGTAAATAATGAGACATTTTCTATCCTGTACATGTCAAGGCTGATTGTCTTGTTTTGTTTTTGTTTTTTTAACAAGGGGGGAAAAAATCTTTTCAATGTTTTGAAATCAAGACCACATTGATGCATTTTCTTTGTAGCAATAACAAACAGGCTGTTCTCAACTATCTGAGGACACTTTTCTACTGTTTCAAAGTGAAAGTTGTTTGTTTATTTATACAATAAACAACATTTTTGAGGGTGATTGGGTAGGTTGAGGAAAGTGTAAAATTGTAACATTTCTCCCAGTGGAGTAAAAGATGAGCAATTAGATTAAAAGACAAAATTTAAAGCCTTCGACAGTTACAATCATCTAGTCTGAGACTATAGTCTCACTCCTTAGATGACAGTGAAGAAGAGTGAGGAACAACCTAGAGTTGTTTTTAGATTCACCATAGCATCTGAGTGCTGCCTTTGCTATTCTGTCAGATGTGCTATGGCATTTGGGCGAAGGGGGCATTGTCTGGATCCATATCCGTTTTAGGTTGGGCTTCAAAACCAAGTCGGGATTCCACAATACCAACATTTTTCATGTTGTTCTCACAAGATTTCTGCCATGTTAGGTATTCTCATGATGTTCCAGTCTATGTGCACTTTTGACTATTGTGAAGCCAGGTAACTGTCGGGTTGCAGTTTTGGATCTGATGTTCACTGTAGGTGTGGGTTTGGCTCTATGGATTCCAGTCAGTCTTTTCTGAATTATTAGAATTCAGACTCAGGGTTCTGATTTTGATTGTTCTCTTTTAAATCTTTTCCTCTTCAGCAGGCAGGGTTCTATAAAGTTCTTAAGTACTCTAGCTTTACAGAATAGCTTTGAAAAAACAAGGCCATGCATAAAAGAGAAACACATAATTAATAATTATTACTGCCTGTTGTTGCAGAATATAGCAGTAGGGATATATTACCGCCCACCTGACCAGGATGATGATAGTGACTGTGAAATGCTCAGGGAGATTAGAGAAGCTATAAAAATAAAAAAACTCAATAATAATAATAATAATTAATAATAATAATGGGGGATTTCAACTATCCCCGTATTGACTGGGTACATGTCACCTCAGGACAGGATGCAGAGATAAAGTTTCTTGACACCTTAAATGACTGCTTCTTGGAGCAGCTAGTCCTGGAACCCACAAGATTTAGTCCTAAGTGGAGCACAGGATCTGGTCCAAGAGATGAATATAGCTGAACTGCTTGTTAATAGTGACCATAACGTAATAAAATTTAACATACCTGTGGGGAGGACAACTTCTCAGCTTGGAAAAGAGATGATTAAAGGGGGATATGTTAGAGGTCTATAAAATCATGACTGGTGTGAAGAAAGTAAATAAAGGAAGTGTTATTTACTCCTTCTCATAACACAAGAACTAGGGGTCACCAAATGAAATTAATAGGCAGCAGGTTTAAAACAAACAAAAGGAAGTATTTCTTCACACAACACAACAGTTGTGCTTGTCTGATATCCCTACCCCAAAACTCCCTTCATCCCCCAACATAATTATTAATTGCAACTGACTTAGGACTGATGTATAGGTCTAGGCAAAAACTGCAAAAGGAAAGGGATTGGGATGAATAACCTCTGAGTTGGCAGGCCAATCAGATCCTAAGCATCTCAGGATTTATTGCATTGGAGTTTTCCTAATTTACCTAGGAAACCAAAAAGTTACTGGTGGAACAAAATAAATTTAGAAAATGTGGATTCTTATACCACACATTTCTAAACCACTAGGCTGAAATGTTATAATATTTTCAATGTCGGCATCCAAAAGTTAGCCAGTGAATTAGTGAAGATTAATATATGTTAAGACCAGAAGACACCACTGAATCATCTAGACTGACCTCCAGTTTAACGAAAGCCATAGAATTTCACCAGATACCTCTGTATTGAGCGCGATAATTTGTGTTTCACCAAAGTATATCTTCTAGAAAGGCATCTGTCTTGACTTGAGGATTTCAAGAAATGTAGAATATAGCATTTCCCTTTGTAGTTGGGAATGGTTGGAGCAACAAGTTCTTAAAATAATAGTTCTTGGAAAGTGTCAATGTTCATAGTATGGAGGCCAAAACTTCTGGGCTTTGTACTGCTCCCTCATCAGATGTCACGTTTGTCCTAACTGAATAGCTTCCTCCCCCAATAGCACGTTCTGTAGTTAGCTAACAGAACAAGGGCATCTAATCCCTCCTCCTAGTGTAACAATAAGCTAACGATAGTTTCTTAAAGTTGTGGTTTTTATGTAAAGCTATTTTAAACTGAAATAGCTAACTTCCACGATTAAAAAATCAGATCTTAAGAGCAATTGCTCCATAAAGAAAACGTGAGATTGTATCCCAATATTTGTCACTAAACCAGATGTTTATCCAAGAAGTCAAATCTGTTTGTCTCCTCTCTGACAAGAATGCAGCTGTTTAAGTAGTTTCCAAAGCAGTATCTGTATCAGTGGCAGACATCTGTGCTAGGAAAGCAATGTGCAGACAATAGTCTGTTTACAGAAGATAATCATTTCCAACCCCAATACTATGCAGAGATTTCAAGAAAGAAACTGCTACAGCATTAAATCAGGGCCTCCCAGAGGATTCAGGGGGCCTGGGGTCTTCGGCGGCGGGTTCCAGGACGGAAGGACCCCCCGCCTCCGAATTGCCGCCGAAGACCCGGAACGGAAGAAGCTCCGGGGGCCTGGGCCCCGCAAGAGTTTTCCAGGGCCCCCGGAGCGAGTAAAGGACCCCGTTCCAGGATCCCTGAAAAACTCTCAGGGGGGGCCCTGTGGGGCCCGGGGTCTGGGGCAAATTGCCCCACTTGCCCCGCCCCCGGGCGGCCCTGCATTAAATTAGGTTTGGGTGATGTGCACCCATCAGTCTTGGTCAACAATAGGTAGGAAAAGCACCAATGTGATCGTTTCTTTTATGTAACAATTTTTTTTAAAATGTCAGCTTGAGAGTTTCCCCCCCTAAACTTGGAAATAAACAGATTGTTTTAAAAATAGAAAGAGCAGAAAAATAGCATTTAATAGAAAGAGCCTAGTTTTTATGATAGCACTGTGGGTAGCTCCTCGAAAGAACTTGTGAGCTGTAGATGACTCAATAGTAGGCAGCATTTGTCTAAGCAGAGCACACTAGAGGACTGGGTCCATTTAGGGTCAGATTTCAATATTTAGGTGCCTAAAGAATGCAGATAGGCATCTAGTAAAATCCCACTAGATGCCTATCTGCATTCTTTAGGCACCTAAATACATCTAGAAATCTGGCCTCAGTCCCTACAAAATTAATGCCCCAGCAGGACATTAGTACAGCTTTTCCAGGAAGGACCATCTTTTGGTTATGATGGAAAGTCAAGACTTTGGCCACTTACGCTCATTAAGGGTTCCATAGCACCTTTTGAAAGTCTGAAGCTAGGACACAGGGGTTAATTTTAACTTGATGTGGATAACTTTTAGAGTTGGTAGAAATTTCAAACTAAAATTTTCAAAGCTAAATATGGCCTTTATTTAAAACACCTGTGGAAAAAATAATTTAATGGAAAAACCCAAATACACCATTTTGGGCCAAAAAATGGGAAGGGGGAGGATGAGAAAAATAATCATTTCTTTCTAATCGTCTCTTGAAAAATACTTAAGTTTTTGACCACCTCTACTAATTAGTTTGCTTAGCTATATTCCTGCTACATTTTCGCCTGAATATAGTATGGTTCTTCCATTCCTGACTTAAGTTGCTGTGAGCTTTTCACACTGTTATATTCCATCTCTGAAATAGCTGGATTTCACTGTCAAGTGAGTCCTGATCATGGAAAAATTGTAAAATACTTTGAGAATCTGTGGGATGAAACACACTCTCTATAATTATGCTAATATCAAGTTAATTCTGAATTTATCTTTTTTAACAGTTGAGGGATTGACATTCAGTGCTGGTGATATAGTACATTTATTATTCACTTATGAAAAAATGAAGTTACTTTATCAGCTAATGGAACACTTACAAATACATAAAGCTGTGTCATCTCATGTTCTTTCTCTTTTTTTTTTCCTTCATAGGAAAATCAGACCCAAATTTGGGAGTACTGTAGGTTTTCATCTCCTGTTTAGAAATCAATGCACATTACTGTCTTATACATAGACAAGAACTAATGTAAAAACCTCCTAGTTCTGTACAATCTTAGAAACGTCGCAGCTTAATATCAATGAGTTTACTGTGTATGCCACAGTGGAATAAATCTAATGTTACCACTGTGCATGCTTTATCAGTACATTTACAAACCACTCTTACCAGATGTCTTGCTTTGTTTGAGCTATTAATTCCCAACTGATGGCCCTCATCCCTTCATAGACATACGTGAATAGCTGGACCTCGGCAAAGCCCTACTGAAATCAGTGGGTTGCCACACTGGTGCAGATATCCCCTTGACTTCATGTATTCAATTGCAGGATTCGGGTATATATTAGCAGCTACTTTCTAGCCAGAAAATTAATTCTCAAATGTGTTACTGATGTGTCACATGCACATTTTGCGATAATAGTCACAATTTCCAGTGGACAAATTTCTAGAGGGAAAGGAAAAATTCTGCAAAACTCAAGAGCCAAATACATCCATTACTAATTGTCTCCTGTAAAAGTTCTCACTTCAGCTTATCAGTGTGAAACCACTGAGTATATTCATAATTTTAAAGGTGTGCATAATTGTGACTTTAGGCATCCCTGTATTCACAGCCTACATACTCCTGAAATATGTAGTACAACTGTACAAAATATGCCATGTGAGGTATCTTATGAGGGCTAATATCATACTGGTTATTAATATCATGGGAAAATTCATATATTAACATCACATGTGAAGTTATGAATTCCCTCTGTATGATGTTTATAGAATATGTTTAAGACCAGACAGGCTAGCCTATGTAAAGGTGATTAAAAAGGGCTATCCTAGACAAAGGAATATGGGTTTACCTCAATTTACATATTAGCAGTAAACAAAGCTATGGCGCTAAACCAGAGGGGGGTATCCTGAATGCGAGAGACAGAGAGTTAACATGGCTCCTGCAGCAGAGAGGGGCACAGGAGGCTGTAGCCACAGGAGTCCTTCCTGACTTGTAAGACAGACTATCCCTTTGGGAATATAAGGCACACAGAACGCCTCCATATTTATCCTTCACCTTAGGAGACAAAGGATCCAAGTGATTTGATCTCTGTGATGGGTCCTGGCCAGGCCACTCAGTAAATGCTGGAAAGGAGACTTTGGGTGAGAGAAACCATCTTGAACAAAGACCGTATCTTCCTAGATTGTTTTAAACTTTTAGATGCATTTTTTTTCCACTTTTCTTTTTTTTTGTTGCTTGTAACCATGTCTACCTTGATATTTTTTACTTAGTATTGCTTAATCCTTGCTCTTTTGTTAATAAACTCATTTTACTTTTACTACAAACCAATTTAGTGCTGTGTTTGAAGGGAAAACTGTTTTTTCCCCAGTTAAATTAATAAGCTGTGATGTACTGATTCTTTAACAGAGCAGTGAACTTAATATCTTCTGTGACTGCTCAGTGGTAGGGCATGTGCAGTGCAGAGAAACATCTCTGAGGAACTTGTGGGATGGAGTTTGGTGAGGTTTGGGCTGTGAGAGCTTTGAGGAGTTTGCAGGTGAGGATGACAGGGAGCTCACAGTCTAATCTGCAGCAAAACACTCTCTTGCTGAGGTAACACAGTGGCTCACAGCTCTAGGGATCCCCTGCAGTGGGTTACAATAATATAACCTGCTAGCTGAAATAAGTATATATTACCCAAACTCATCTGAAGAGCTTTCTGTATTGCTGAGCTAGGTATGCCATTGTGTTTTCCTTACCTTATGTAAATCACATCACTACTTGGAAACAGCATTTAGGAGTGTTTCCTATAGAACATTTCAGAGGCTAAAGCTAAGGTGAAAGGTGGTGGATTTCATTATCTTTTCATTATCTTTATTAAAAAAATAGTGCTGTAGCAAACGATCCTAAAGGGTCTGCTTGTTCATGTTACATCTTTGTATTTATCATGGGAACAATCAGCATTCCCTATTAACGAATCCACATCCAGTTACTACTTTTCCCTATTAAAGAAACATCCTAACTAACTTTGTCTTTCTAATCCCAACTAGAGTTTGCTTAGACTGAAAAAAAAATATTTTCTTCATCCTCAAAAGGTCTTTCTTTTTCATAGTTAAAGAGTAATGGAGCTTGTGAGACCTCTTGGATTTTATGTAGGCTTAGTGACTGTCATAGTTTAAACACCGCTTTTAAAAATCTAGATGGTCCTAAAAGTGACACTTTGACACCCTTAGAAGATGGATCTGACTGTGCACAATTTAATATTATTAGAAAGGGAAATGTCAATTTTAACTATAGATACTCTGCCTCAAGAGCAGTAGTTCTAACAATGACACCATTAAGTCATCTAGAACGAAATCTTGATCTCCCCCTGCCAAAATATTACACTTCCATTTCAAGACAAAATTTATCATTCTGCCAGCTATCATGAGGGGTTAAATTCACACAATCAACAGATCACTGCCACAAATTTAGAAATAGCCCAATGCATTAGAGGAAGCAAGGACTTGAGTCAGAAATTATTTTTGTCGAACTCCAAGTTTAATCCAGGTTAGCTCAGAAAGTACATAAAAAACCCACTCTATATAGGACACTGAATTCTGATATTCTTCTTATGCAATCACAGCATGTATAGGAAACTGGAGTTGCAGATAGCTTTCTTGTACATGGGCTAAACATCTTTCTATCTAAGGTACTCATCTGGCCCCTGTCACCATAGTATCGGAGCACCGCACAATCTTTAATGTCGTTATCCTCACAATAACCCTGTGAGGCAGGGAAGTGCAATTTCCTGCCTCTCTGAATCTTGCTGAAGCTTTTTTCAGGGACTCAGGAATGGGAGGGTTTCTGTGCCCATATGAGACCCAAGTCTTAAATTCCATGTCTTCATTCAGCCAAAACTCACACTGAGTAAGGACTTCAGGACTGGGCCCAAGGATAGTACTGGGATATGGAAAATACACCCACACGTTTCTGAGACCTCTCAGTGTAGGCAGGGTCTACTGAATTCTTCCCTGACAGCTAGCTGGGCGGGGGAGAGATTTCAAGAGCAAACTGTTTTTAAATGAACACACCTACTCTGCTTAGATATTCAGCAGATAGAGTGGTGTGCTGCTCAAAGTGATCAACTTTGGCTGGTGTTTGATTACAAATCACCTCAGTACTGAATGCAGTATTAGTGAAATGCTGTTACCAATATTGGCATTATTGTGAATAAAGGGGAGCAGAACTGTGCTTAACCTGTCCCAAATGAAGGGGTCACCCTCAGCTGAAAGGACCTCATTAAGCCAGGGACTCGAATGCCAGAGGCCTGTGAACAGTAAGAGGGGTGGGCATAGATATCTCAGCCAGGAGGTTATGAACCCTCCCCAAGGGTCCTCCCTAGACTGGTTTAACCTGTTCCTCCACACTGTTCAAAGAAAGAGCTAAATAGGCTTCATTAGGAACTTCTTTTGTTATTTTAAATGCTCAGTCACTGAGAACTAAAATCACTTGAGATGGGGCAGTGCTTCTGCCCAGCCTGCAAAGAGCTGAAAATCACTAAGAGACTGATGTTCAGAGGTAATAGCAGAGGGGCAGGTGGCAGCAGAAGGTGACTGACAGTTGGCTGGCGAACAAGCGGCCAAGCAGCAGAGCGCATAAGGTGCCTCCTTACCTCCACCCAGGATGGGAGGTGAACTCTGCAGATGCACCTCTGAACTCTGGGTCTGCACTGACCAAGGACAGCAACTGTGAGTGGGGAGCAGAGAAGGGATGAGCATGTTAAAAGGATTTTGGGGTTGCTGGACTTAAGAACTGAGGGGAAAAGGACACTGCCCAACTTACTTGGGGGTGGGTCTTTTGCTCATAGTTTATGTTTATGAACCCCGTTTGAGGTGTTTTTCCAAATTAACGCTGAATTACTTTCCTCCTTTTATTAAAAGGTTCTTTTCTACACTCAGACTCTGTGCTTGCAAGTGGGGAAAGTATTGCCTCTCAGAGGTGCCCAGGGGTGGTGTGTAATTTTCCCAGGTTACTGGGTGGGGGCTCAAGAGGATGTTGTATCGATGGAAAGGAACCCCTAGATACTGAACCCGGTCCTGGTTGCTGCTGGCTCTTTACTTTAGCTGCTACAGAATGTCTGGCTCTAACTCTTTGGATGACAAAAGGAGCTTGTTCACTTATTTTTAAATGACTTACATGAATATAAGATCCTTATTAAAGTTCATCCATTGCTTCTCCAATTCCCCACCCAAAGTCCACTTCCTATGTTTGTGCCATAATATCCACAGCAACTAATTGTGATATCACACACATAGGTTGTGACTTCAGATGGGAAATAATCCTGAGGAACAGATTAACTCCTCAGAAACAACAATCCAGTTGTCATGCATGTGGATTGGGGGGGTGGGGAAAGCAAAAGAGAAAAATCACTACAGAAAATGTTTAGTGGAATTTTTCTTAGGTAGACTGTTCATCAAATTTACTGTGAGGCATCAGTGGGTCTGTAGGTCTCAGCCCAATATGCTAATGGGTGTTTACTCAAATGACACAATGTGGCCTGTTTTATTTCTGTTTCAGAAAGGCAAATGACAGGACCGCATCTGTGTTCAAATCAGAGCTAGGGCTGATTGACAGAGCTTTGAGGATGATCCCTATTTTTAGCTCAAGCAAAGGATAGTCTCGCTTTCATGAGCACTGAATTCTCTCTCAATTGACCAAATGCCCGTCACACTAGAAAGTCACCTGTTGTTGGCAAGGGTTTTTCAGTAACACTTCTCCCCTGATCTCCCTTCAGTGGTGTGGAAAACAGCTTGGCTGCTATTTTAGATTATTTAACACATATATTGTAATCGCCACTTGAGGTCAACCACATCAGGGACCCATTGTGTGAGTTTCGGTACAAACTTAGGAAATGACAGAGTTGGAGGGAGGGGGATTCATCACTATTACAGAAAGCATCATAGAGGCAACAGCCCAATCAATGGAGCCTAAATGCTTTTGTGAATCTGGGCTAATGTTCCACCACATGCGTGCTATTCCTCCTTTAACAGCATTGAAGACAGTTCTGTCCCATCTGCATTACCAGTCATAATGCATTCAGCAATCAACACCAATTGAGGAAGGTTCAGGAGGAATCTATTGCTAAGAATTGGCAAGTAATGGGTCATCATGGAAGTGAGAGAATTTAATGGTTATGAACATGAGCATATGGCTGACTACAGACGGCAGTGAGCTCTGCTCACTGCCGAGCTTGGCAATTCACTTTAGTTAGGATTTGAATACCTGTTACTTCTACTGCCTAAAACCTCAATTTCCACAATGAGAAAAACCCATTTTCTAACCAGCTCTAGTCTGGTTTTTGTAATATGGAAAAAAATATCCACTAGAGACAAAGATGAGACCAAACTCATTTTCATATTCCCCCCCACTCCAGCTTTCTAACTTTATTGAAACTGTTCAACCATCCTCAGCCCCAGTGTCTGTCAATATCAGATAAAAATGAATAATGCAAGGCTATCAGGGTGGAAATCACTGGAAAACTGGGCAAGGGATGTTCTCTAAATTCATAGTCTACCAAATAAATAAATCTTGCTGTGGGGGAGTTCAAAGTTTAGAAAGAGGTTATGATTTTTTATGTCTGAGAGATAGTAGTACCTTACTGGGCCCTGCAGCAAGCAGTCAGTGACTCTGCCATGGGTCTTTGTCATGGAGGTTTGTCTTTGTGACACTGAAAATAAAGAACATTGTTTAAAAAGAGTTGGTTGGCTGCCTGTGAGCATCTGCTCTGCAGCAGGCTGGGAAAACACTGCACTACTTCTGAAGATTACCACTCTTGGTCAAAATGAAGGACAAAAGTCTAGCTTGTTCTCTTTCCTTGTAGGGCTACACTTCTTTCTTTTCTATTATTAGGCCCCGGGTGTAGTTGAAAACCTGACCAACACTTGAAAGGCAAATAAACTAATTCTATCGTCTTTTGTCAAGATGGTATCGGTGTAATTACTTTATTCTGCCATTCAAATAACTGTTCAGCTGACCTTTGTTAGATACTGCACATTCCTTCTACAGTACCTATAAAAAGACATCTGAAATCACAGTGGACTCACTATAGTATCCTGTTCTGTTTTTTTAAAAGTATGAGAACTGGCAAAAAAGAAAGCGATGGTGGGTTGGGGCAGTTACGTGTAATTGGTTAGGATTTATGGCTTAGCTCGTTCATGAACAATGGCAGATTGTCCGGTGTTGAGGTGCACTGATTTATAGCTGATGTAAATTGTGGTACAGTAGGTTACTGTATAGGCCATTAGCAAAACAACTAACAGCATGGTTGGGACAGGATCATAGGATGTCAACAAGGACAGAAATCCACTGGTGGGTTTTTATAATGCTACAACTATCTAGGAGAGGCATGTGAGAACATCATTCAGGACGAATCTTTGATATGTTTTGGAAACAATAACTTCATTAATGAAAATCTTCAAATCGTGTCATTATTATTTGTAACCGTTAGATATGTAAAAATGGAATGGCTACATCACCTGACTATGACAATGAAATAACATCTCTTCTGTTGAAACAAATCTATTTACTCCCAAAAGTAGCCAACAAAAATGATGCTTATAGAAAACGGAGCTGGGAAACTATTGAGATACATTAGTGACTAATAAACAGAATGAACTTCAATTTGTGATTAAACAGAACTCACTGTGGGAGAAGCAGCCATGGTAACTAGATAATCAAACCAGAAAACATAAACAGTGACATGACCCAGGTGACCAATTATCAATATTTAATACTCAAAGATATAGGCAAAAATAGTCAATTGCTAACAGCAATCATATTTTTCAAAAGTCTGTTTCCAGACAGTTCTAGAGAACTAGTTTCACTGAATAAATTGTTCTTTAAAAGTTATTCACCTGCCTCTATTCAAGATGGGCAGTGCCTAGAATCACATGTGCATGTCTGAAACAGTTACCTGGGCTTTCTTCTAGATATGGTCCCAGTCACCATGTTTGGCCCTGGATCTGAACTTTGGCAAAGTTCAGGGGTGATCAGATTCAGCCTTTTGGCTCAGCCTACCATGGAGATATACATAGCAGCCTTGAAGTTCAGATCTAAGAAAATATAATTTGTCCAATCACCCCTATCCCTGTATGGAATTAGCAAAAGCTAAATGTTAAAGTATCCTGTGTACAAGTGCTAATACAGTTATAGACCATTCATGCCATTTTTTCCTCTTCCTTCCCCTACATCTCTCAAGCCTTGTCTTGTCTATAGGCTGACCCTAATTTGTTGTCTATATTTACAACTAAACTGCGGTCAGTACTGGTGCAACTAAACTGACAACAAAGGGGTGCTGAAGAAGTTCTCGCCTAGGATGGACAAGGTCTCACTTTCACACGAGCAGACACACTATTCTGGTTATTCCATTTTATCTTATGTCCCAACAAATTAGTTAAATCAATCACATCATGAGTTTGTGGGATGAAGAGAGAGAACTGACTGGAGCAATTCACAGAGGAGAATAAGCCAACTGTGTCTAACTATTTCAGGACTTGGAAATGAAGTTCAGATGGAAAGACTTCGGTTCCAGCTGTTGTCCCTCTGTGGACCATTTCAAATCCCAGAAGAAAACAGCTTTACGAAAATTCATCTTTTGGGAGAAGTTGGAGAGAGAGAAATACTATATTTTGTATAATAAATTATGAATGGTGTGGAGATAACATAACATAAAACCCAGGGGTCACCCAATGATATTCATAGATAGCAGATTTAAAACAAATGAAAGGAAGTACTACTTCACACAATGCACAGTCATCCTGTGAATCGGGACTTTGTGAAGGCCAAAAGTATAACTGGGTTCAAAAAGAATTAGAGAAGTCCATGGAGGATAGTTCCATCAATGGCTTTTAGCCAAGATGATCAGGAATGCAACCTCATGCTCTGGGTGTCCCTAAGCCTCTGATTGCCAGACGCTGGGACTGGGCAACAAAGGATGGATCACTTGATGGTTGCCCGGTTCTGTTCATTCCCTTTGAAGCAGGGATGCCTAACCTACAGCCCGCGGACTATACACCCACCAGAGCATTTCATAAGGCCCGATGCCTGCTTCAACACAATACACTAACAGCCCATTCATTTGCATTTTGTCATCATGTTTACATCATTTTAGTTTACACTGTGTAAATAGACAATATTGTACATCGTTTGTTTCTATCTAAATATATACAAAACAAGCTGAACTTAAAATATAAATCAATAGAGGTGACTTTAAATCTTATTAAAATATGTAGAATCTGTTTGTCCCACACAAGGTTGTGCTTAGGTATGTGTGGCCCTCCTGTGTAATAAAATTAAGCACCACTGCTTTGAAGCATCTGGCACTGGCCACTGTCAGAAGACAGGATACTGGGCTAGATGGACCATTGGTCTGACCCAATATGGCCGTTCTTATGTCCTGCTACTGTGCATCTGAAATTCTTTTTCAAACTCTGCCTATTGTTCTCTATTTTTCATCACATAATGCGCATTAATTACCAGTAAATGGAATGGATGGTTACTGTATTTCAGCATTCCACCAGCGCACTATTTTCATTTGGATAACTTATTTTCTGGGGTATTAAGATAAGCACATAATTAATAAAGCTGCCCAGAATGGGCTGAGTTGAATTCAGATGATGGAAAGCATTGCCATTTCTGTCAAGTACGAAGCATTCAAGCTTTGAAAGATGAAAGACAGCCTGAAAAATCCATGTTTGAGCTCAAATCTAGGGGTTGGAGCGCCGATGTTCTCCAGAAAACTACTCCCCAACACTTTGTAGAAGAGTCTAGGTGCAAAGAGAAATTAGGGGGAAAACAAGGCTTATGCCTCTACCTGTTTTCAGAACAATGAAAGATTAAGAACTTTCCGAACACATTTTTGAATTAAAAAAACTCGTACTATTATAAAGCAAAAAACTGCAGACATATATGACTTAGCTTTTTATTTAAAAAAATCTAAACTGCTTCCGCATATCTATTTATATTTTTGTTGTTACTGTAGCTCAGAGGCCTTTACCACTAGTGCTTAATGCTGAGCAAACACATAAGAGTCCCAAAGAGTTTACAGTCTAAATACAAAAGGTGAGAGGAAATATTCTCCTCCTTATAAAGGGAGAAACTGAGGCACATATTCAAAGACTTGCCCAAAGTCATATAGAAATTCTGTGGCATAGTCAGGATCTGAACCCACCTAAATCCCATTAAGTGCCTTCATCATCCTTCCTTCCTCTCATTTAGTAAGAAATACAATAAAATATTTAATTAGGTAAAATAAAAATGTGACCTGACTGAATGTCTCTTTTAATTTGAAATGGTATATTTTAAAATGAAAAGAATTTGGAAACTTTCATTCCCTCTTGCTAGACACATCACCTCCCCTCTTTGGAACTAGCTCTCATTCATGGCCTATGAATCCTGAATTTGAAGTTTGCATCATATTGCAAAGCCTTTCCTGTTCACGCAGGGCAAACATTAGTTTGTTTCTGGTTCACTGACAAGTGCCTTTTAATATAGGGTGGGACAGTTTGTGGGCTCTGTATACTTTAATACAGTGGTCCCCAACCTTTTCCATGGGACAGGCGCCGGATGACTAGCCGCCGAGGACCGTGGCCGCCGGAGAAGCAGCCGCCGAAATGCCACCGTGAAGCAGCATTTCGGCGGTAGCGCTTCTTGACGTTGCCGCTTCTCGGCGGCATTTTGGCCGCTGCTTGTCCGGCGGCCAGTAGGCGGGCGCACATGGATGCCCTGGCGGGCACCATGGCACCCGCGGGCACCGCATTGGGGACCCCTGCTTTAATAAATATGATCTATTGACTACAACAGTAAGTTGCCATTGGATAAGACAGTAAGTAAAGGTACAATGTATTAAACAAATAATGACAATCTGAATCAGTTCTCCTTTCTTCTGAACAACGTAGCACTGAGTCTTACTCACACTGGGTGAAATTTAGGCTGCATAAGGCCTATTCACCTGTTAAATTCCACCTACCCAGAGGGCTTCACATGGCCTTAAGTAGGGTGTAGGCTTTGCCCAGGTCCTCTGAACAGACGTAAACTTCAGCCACTGCTGCAAGTAAATTCTGTGGATTTTTTTAAAACGTATGTCACTCCATTTAAAATGGTACTGACAAGAAAGTAAAAAAGTGGAGGGAAGTGCCTAAATCTCATTGGCTTTAAAGGGGACTTAAGCACCTAATTCATTTAGGTGCTTGCTTAATCCTGTATAATAATGTGCTTTTTTTTCAGGTGCTTACAATTTTATAACTGAAATTATTCTCCATAAGGGACGAGAGAGATCAATAGAAACTACTGTTATGAGCCTGAGTCCATTCTGGCCTTATCAAGACTGTTCTCCTGGATAACACAGGCAAAAGAATGTCACACAGTAATTCCTGAATCAAGATGACATCTGGTAGTTGAACCAAAGAATAGTTTTTAGACAGACATCCAATTAGATCCATTACCAGCACTGCTTCTTCCTGTCATTCCCTGGAGCCATTTTAAAAATAAAGCAAATGTAGTTTAAAATCTTTTAAGCATTTTCTGTTACCCTTTGCACTTGGATCTTTTGGTGCAAAAGGACGGGCCTGTTTGTTCAGAAGACCACAGGTGTTCACACTCAAAATGTAGAAAAGAGTTTGTTACTACTGAACAGCAGAACTGTTGGTTTCCAGTTTAATTTGTTTAATGTAGAGGTGCTTGAGGTAAATAAAACAATTCTCAGGAGCCTGACCACCCATGTGCTTAATGGAATTCATCTTCTAGAAAGATGGAGCACAATTTTACATGGTAGCATAACTGGTAGGACTTCGCAGCAATTCACACACAGCTTTTTTCTGAATGAGAAAGAGATCTCATTCTCCCCTGCCTTGCACCTTCTGTAGCAGCCACTTACCCCAGCTCAGAACGTCAGTGTAAAATGCTATGAGTGTGCAAGGCATGGAGAATAAGGCCCTGAAAGTTTAAGGACAAGTATCTGCAGTAGAGCTGCTAATCCCCCTTGAAAGGATGGGCTCATGTCCAATTACAGTTTTTTCTAGGCAGCTGGGAAAGCCATTATCCCAAGGGCAATCAGAATGGTGCAGCAGTGATAATCCTGAAAGCATTTAGGAAATCTTTGATTAAATGATATACTGGGCAAAGAATAAAATTGCTTCTCTATCTGGAGGGCTGCATGGTTGGTTTTTAATTAAAATGAATTAATATGATGTTCTCATTTGTAAAATCAAAATGAAAGGGGGGGAAAAAATAAAGCAAAGGCATTTAAGTCAGGAAAACACCCATTGATTTTTTTTCTCTTTTGCCCGATTGTTTCTGCTCTGTTATAAAATTCCTTTGTTTCCTAGTGTAATCAGGTTGATTAAAATCCTGTAAAGAATTAAACAGCTGCACAGACCTCGAAACCTACACTGGAATGTCTCTTCTCCAATGTGTGTGTGCATTGTCTTTTCAACTGCTTTGTTTTAAATGATTCTTTTCCCGTTGTTCCCTCTGGAAGCCTATTACTAGATTTATTAAACCAAAGCCGAATAAGTGCATGGATAAAGACACACTGATTGCCTCAACACATGTTGTTCTTGCAAAGATAATTGTGCTTGCATTTCTAAACTGCTGGCTGCTGCTGAACTGAAAACAAAACCAGTAAGAAAATAAAGCCTTGCTGAACTAAAAGAAAATGCCATATTTTCCCTCTATTAAATGTTGAAGAGTTAAAATAGTTATTAAGGCCCAGACCAGCTAGTCCAGACTAAGGGACAAAGTGGTGCAGCATGACTCTAGAGCTACCCAGGAGTCTTCCCCATGCTCCAGGGAGGGAACGGAACCGTGCTGGGTCTATACCTGTTGCCTTGTATATGCTGCAATGCACTGGAGGTAATATATTTTATTGGCCCAACTTCTGTTGGTGAGAGAGACAAGCCACACAGCACTCAAAAGCTGCTCTCGCGCCAACAGAAGTTGGTCCAATAAAAGATATTACCTCACTCAGCTTGTCTGTCTAATGTCCTGGGACCAACATGGCTACAGCAATGCACTAGCACAGCTGAACCACTGCATGAGTTGCGGGGAGTGGAGTCAAGTCCACTTCCCCATCATTCTCTACTGCCCCTTGTCATCATCTGTGTGGGGGAGGAGGTGGAGAGAACATAGCAGTTCTATGGATCCTGCTACACCTTGCCTGCTGGAAGTTATTGTACAGAGCACCTAACTCCCTTGCCAACGTACAGGAGAGGCTATAAATTAGGCTCTAAAATAGCATTAAAGGTATGAAATCAACAGTTGTAAGTGTCTCCATTTTGACCATTTTCTTTATCCCAGAGCTTTAGGCAATCTTTCAACTATGCTGGGCCCAGGCCATTGAGTGTCTCGAAAATGAAGACCTTTAACTTGACTCAGTATTTTATGGGAAGCCTGTGCAGAGAGGGGAGGATGGGATGATGTTCTTGCAGTAGCCAGTGTTGCTGAGGAGACTTTTTGTATCATTCTGGATTAGTTGGAATATCCCTGATGGATTCATGCCCAGGTATTTGTAAGGGAACGCCTAGGGTGGCTAACATTGCTATCCTCAAAGAGTGATAAACCTCCCACTTCATTCTGTGGGAGCAAAGATAGGTCAGTGCTGAGCCCTTTTGAAAATCCCACCCATACTGTAGAGATAGGATAGAATTTTCACAAGCATCTAAGGAGGTGGGGTCCCTGAATCCTATTACAAGTAGAAGTTGAGCACCTAACTCCACTAAGTACCTTTAAAATTTCCACCCATAGTCTAAGCAACTCATTCTAATCTCAGTCATGTGTGCATCAGCTTGCGGTATGTAGCCATTGTTATGGTAGTAACTTCAAATGGTAGTTAAGGCTGTAAGATTGTTCCTGTGACACATCAATGGCTATCTCTTGTATTCTAACTGAACATTGCCTACACATTCTAGTAATGTATCACTCCATCATGTGCTAATCTTACTAAACTGTTGTTGTATCATGCTCCCATATTAATATCCATACCGAATTCTAAATGTTCAGATGGGAGTGCTTCTCAGCTTTGGAGGAATTCTTCACCCAGTGACTTTGTGTGATCAAATATTCAGTTTCAAAACCTCAAGTCAAGCAAAATAGACAATACTATAGTCATCTACAATACAAACCTTTTTCATAAGAAGCAGAGGTTTCAATTATGTCATCATAAATGAGTTATGCTAGGACATGCCTGAGGGAAGTGAAGGGTTTAATTTAAATTATATAGTTTCCAATATTGTCTCTGATGCTGTTTAGTTTAAATTTACCAGACTCCCTAACAGCAAACTATGTACATTACAAGTCTTACTGAGTGCCACAGTTGGGTTAATTTTTGTGCAGCAATCTGGAATGTGGGCAATAAACTGTCTGTTACTCTTATGTCTTTGGTTTTGATGTGGGAAATTAATGACAGTATTTATATGAAGGAAGCTTTTAATGGCTATCATGAATGACAAATATGGTTAAAGTTGATAGGCGTATTAAGCACCCTGCATTCAGGCAACATGGAAGGAACGATTAAATGCCCTTTTGCAGGGTGATAGATGAAAAAATAGAAGCCACCATCGATAGCATGGACAGCATGCCAGGGTCTGAGACGCTGGCAATGTGGACCGAGGGACTTCCATGTGGACTGACTGCCAAGGCAAGGGGTGGGGGATTGATTGGTTGCATGCATGTCCCAGTATTTGTAAGAGAGAGCGAGAGCACAACCAGAAAACCAGCAGACAGGGGAAGAAGTGGTGGAGAGCATGGTCCTGTGGGGGAGCAGAGAAAAAAGTCCTTGGAGCACAGGACTTGTTGGAAATGCAGACTTGGAAATTGTAAACAAGGAACCTACTCCCTGTTTGTTCTTACTATGTTCATGGAAACAAGACTTTGTGTGCATTCCTTGCAAATAAACAGGATTGCACCAAAGAAATACCTGACTTGGTTCTCCTTCTAACCTGGCCAGGTGCCAATATTGGCTAACCACATGGGCCAAAAAATGGCAACATTATAGTCTAACAGAACATTTAAAAAAAAATCTCTGGTGTAAACTGATTTGTCTTCCACATTTAAGAAAAAAAAATGTTTTAATCAACACTTACTTTGAGCACTTTCAGAGCTTCCAAGTGCCAGGATATATTATATGCTTCTACATTTAAACCTCTGCTGCTTACTGGACCAACGGGGATCATAGACCACCCAATATTAACCATCATCGTCATTTCATATAGAAGGAGGCTGGTTACTAACCTAAAATTTGGGGTAAAAATATCCCTTAAAAACACTTCTGAAACTTTTCCTTTCTTATGTATACAGGGCTGACTTTTTTTACTCTCTGCCTGTCCAAAATATCAGTTCAAAAAGCAGGTAGGGGCCTGCTGAATTTCCACCTCATGTTTTCTGAAGCCTGTCTTCATTAACCTCAAACCAATTGCTATATAAAAATATATATTCTAATAAAAAAAATCCAAATAATGGTCTTCCTACTGGCACTGCTTATGGATGATTAATATTATACCATAACTGTTTCTGTGATCAGATTACTGTAACAGATTACCTAGATTCTTTTCAACTGCCAGCTTTGATACAGTCAATAAAACATGGTGCTGTGTTGGCAGAATCGCTTGGGAATCTCTCATTCTGTTTTTTTTTTAAAAATATATATCTATATATATCAAATTTAAAATGTGATAAAATTATCTGATTACTGAAGCAGGCTCCTACCATACCAGATAAGCAGTGGATTGCTCAAGGCATTTTTAATCAGAGTTTTGCACCGGGAGGGATGTTCCTAGCTCTTGGAAGCTCAGCAAATCAGGTAGTTTGTCAACTGTAAGGGCCCTAATCCTATATCAATATCTGGTTGTGCACATCCTGGTGTGTGTGCAGAGATCCATTGAAAGGTGTCCTGCTCACCACAAGCTCACAGACTATACCCAGCAATCTGTTTCCAAACATACATTATATTTTTATTGCAATTTAACTATTCTCTTTTGACTGCAAAGTAGACTTAGATGGGATCTAGATCAAACAATAGAAAAGGGAAAAATCTGAGTATGGGTCATGAATGATCATATTTAAAACATTTTGGAAAAGTTCTATTGAAGTGGGGAGGGACACAGTGAGTTAGTCTAAGTCACTTTTTTTTTTAAATACTGAGTTGTTGCATCTTGTTTTAAAGTAGGCCCTGATCCTGTAAATATTGATGCACATGGCTAGTGCTATGAACTTGGTAGCACTACATAGGCATATAAAGCTGTATGGCGGTGCACATGTGTGTCTGCAGGACTGGAACCTTAGACTAAGATTCAGGCAGAGACTGTCCTACTACATGTGAGTTAGCACCGAGCACAATGGGAGGCTGATCCTGATTGGAGCCTCTGGGCACTGCCATAATAAAACTAATAAACAGTAGCCTTGAAATCCGGGTACCACATAGCCATAGAGCCACGTATGTTCCTTATTACATTTTACAAATATTAGATATTACAAATATGACATTTTATCATTGAAAACAGCCAGATCCTAAACACCTTTGGCCATAAAGCACACACAGGAAAATTCTTAATCAATATGGCTTTTTTATTGATTGATTGCACTTAAAACAGGGAATACAATAGACTGACCAGCAAAATGAAAAAACATAATCAGAAAAGGCTTTTTAAGTCAGTGGCTCCGCCCTTGAGTCATCGGATTTTATTTCTTTTGAGATAATTATATATTTCACAGTAATGTAATATATAATATACCCTTGATGTGTGTGACCAGTTGAACAATACTTCATGAAAAATTATACATAACTTTCTAAATAGTTTATAAATCAGATATTTAGCATATACATTTTATTCCTAATTTTAGAATGTAAAAGTTCACCTACACAAGGTGAAAGATGGTATTTGTATAGGTGCTGGGTTTAAACTAACCAACCTTTCTCTACTCCAGCTCAGAGTGCAATCACTTATACACCGGAGTAACTTTACATGGGTGATTAGTACAACTGTGTCTTCACTGGGACTACTCATGTGTGATGCTACTCGTGCACGTAAGACCCTGCTCCTGCAAAGACTTATGCACATGCATCACTTTGCACACTGAGTAATCCCAATGAGATCAATAGAACTACTCAGAGTGTGTAAAATTTAAGGTGTGCACAAGTCTTTGCAAGATCAGGGACTAATTCTTTTCAAAGATCAGAGCCCAAATGTGCACTAGCAAAAAAATGTTTGTTTTTGTTTTTCATGGAACAAAAGAAAATCTCTTCAAATTCACACATTACAAAACATTCTGCATGTGCATTGTACATGGCAATTTTTTTCCATTTATCCTGACCTGGAGCCTAACATTTGAACATTGGCTCAACAAACATATTAACAATGATATTCATTTAAAGTGAAAAGAGCACTAATAGGACCTTTTCCAACCTTCCCGGCACTGGAAAGTATAACATCATCTGTTGGTAGGAGAAATGCACTGATTTTTTCAATATTCTCCGAAAACTTACCCAGAAGTGCAATTTAGAAGCTGCAGGAACTAAATGTTTTTGATAAAGTCATTTGGCAGGATAGACATAGTTGGTGGACTGACAATATTACACTTGTTATAGCAAGACACTGGTGATACACAGGCACAATAGGAAAGCAGATCAGAGCTATAAAAGGGACTACTGAGATAGTGGTAGTGAGAAGAGACTTCATGAGGCATTAATATGATTTTAATTATCTTTGGTTAACATATGTCTAAGAATGCGTTTAATTATTTTGTTCTGCTTTCCTGTGAGCATTAGGCAAACAAAAGACATTTACCAGACTCCCTAGCAGCAAAGAAAACCGACTGTTGCAAAACTGTTTTTGCATACTCTAGAGATAAGCCTGGTCCCATTTATGTAAGTGTAAAAACTCCTACCGACTTCAATGGGGCCAAGATTTCACCCCTGAACTTTAAGCTGCTTATTCAAAGTGAACCTAAATAATGTCAATATTCGTGTCCTGAGCATGAATGTATTCAATAGTCAATTTACTAAAACCAGTAACTTAACAGCAACTCTATCATGCATGTACTTCCATGTAATTCAATAGGACTTACTCAAACAAAGAGTCCTGGTTTCTGCAATTAAAGGCCCTATAAGAAATACTGGCCATCTTAATGACATCTTTGGCAAATAACTTCAGGAAAAAAATTACTACTGTACACTTCAGTGGCAAGGAACTCAGAGGTAGTTGGCAAATGTTTTTTTCTTCCTGAAGAAAATTGACTTTTTAGTGAAATATTTTATTCAAAAAAATTATTTTGATTCAGAAATGCTGTTGCAGTGCCACATGGGAGATGTAGTTCAGGTCCCTCATGCCCCCATTCTCCTCTATAGGCTGGGCTTCGTGGGCAGACTACATTTCCCCAGTGTATCACCTCCCTTCATAAGAGACACAGAAAACAAGACAACTGTAATGAAAAATTTTATTCGATAGAAAATTGGATTTTTGACTAAAGCCAGTTTTGCTGGAAAAATTTAAATCAGCCTTACTCAGTAACCTCTACTCCTTGTTTTTATACTGTTAATATTTTTTAAAAAGCCAAACCATTTAAAGGGGAAGATTTTTTTTAAACTACTACAGTAAAACTTCTATCAATGTGAAATTAAGCCCTGTACAGTATACCTAAAACCCACCTCTATATATTTCCTTGGGCAAGAGGTTATTTTTGTTTGCTTTTCTTTCCTAACTACTACATAATATAGCTTACACAATAGAAAACATGCTTTTATGAACATCAATGGAAATCAGATGAAGAACTTAATTGCCTGATTACATACCGCATCTGGAAAGTTGACTGCATCTGAATATCTCTTTGAGGCAAACAGGCCAAACATTGTAGATGCTAAGTTCTTGAGTCACATCTCCCCCTTTCCTAATGGATACAGGTGGATTTCACCCCTGTGCAGAGGGCCAGTACAAGCAGAAGCAGTGATAGCCCGTTGGGGGCCCTAAGCAGGAATATTTTGCCCCTCACACAAACACACACACACCACACATACTACTAAAGTGAATAGGGGGCCCTCTTGAGCTGCTTGAAGCCCTGAGCAATTGCTTAGTCCACTTATGCCTAGCGCTGGTACTGAGCACAAGTCTGTGTGTAACCCACACACCTTCTGGGTGTGGTGTTCTGTCCCATCTAGTGGCACCGAGACCACTTAGAGAGAGATTAAGGAGTCTGCTACAGCCTTAGCTAAGTGCTATATGGCTTTTAGCTCATGTGGTAGAGACTCCTGCACTAAGCTCCAGAGGCCCCACGTTCGATCCCGCCCGCCAACGACCGGGGTCTCTCGGTGTTACATGTGCACCACATACATCTCATTAAACCCTAGCCCATGGGGCTCAAGTAGGACCTTAGGTAGTGCTTGGGGCTTTCATGAGATGTGAATGGTGCAGCCTCCTTGTTCAGGCCCTGTATACAAGAGTGAAATACACCCCATGTGTGTAAATGTGTGCCTGTTAGGAACAGGAATCAAGACTACACATAATAATGCAGTTATTCTAGTGTTTCCCAATGACAGGGATTCCCTGACCTAGCCTCATTTCTACTCATAGATTTTCGCCATACGGTGCTACAGACGCCCTCCAGGTTACGCAAACCAGACTTACGGGAAAAGTTCCGGAAGCTACAAACAGGTTTGGGGTGGGGTGGGGGTTTAACTGTCGGGTATACGTTCCCGACTAACGCAAAATTCGAGTTATGCAATGCATTCCGGAATGGAATGCTTGCGTAAGTCGGGGAGCGTCTGTATTAAGGCACTCTTGAAGAACGCCCAGGATTTGACAAGTAATCTTTGTGTTTAGTCAATGTGGATGGAAACAATGAGGAGCTACTCCAACCTCAGGCATTGATCTGACTTCTTAAATTGAATTTATATAAGATCTAGTGTCTTAACATCATGCAAAATCATTTATGGCATGCTGTGCAATGACAACGCATGTTATCAAAATGCTGTATTGCACAGGAGATCAGCGCTGGCTACGTAGCAGTTCTCATGAACTAAAGAAATCTGGAAGGACTGAATTTTGTATGGGAACATTTTGCTAAGCCCTCCTGCAAAGTAATAGATTAAAATTGGATTCTACCATTTTGCTCTTGCTAAACTATAAATCAGGAAGTAAAATGAGTAACGGCAGCAATCCATCAACAGCAATCCAATCATGGAGTGTCAATTTTTTTCCTGAATCCTCTCCTTTCTCTTGTCCAATTTTTAAAGCTTCCAAACCATAAACAGACAATGATTAGATCTGTGCAGGTCACCCGGCCAGATGATGAAGATGCATTAAAAAAATAGAACCTCTCTATATTGCTGAATGTTGCTCTGAAGCTGTAGCAGTGGGTTAGAGTTCAGAAACAGCAGTTTATATATATATATATATATATATATATATATAAAAAAAAAACCCTCTCTTGGCACCGGATTTAAAAAGACCATCTACCATAGCCGACAGGATTCTGAACCTCTATTCATGGTTGAATTTACTGGGCAATTGAAAGCTTTACGGAACTCCTCGAAGTTGCTCATTGCACCAATAACTCTAAAGAAAGAAACAAAACACAACATCTGAGTTATTTGAAATTATACATCCCAGATCCTGCAGAATTCTGCTGAACTTTAAAGTTTCAGATTTGTTTCTATTTGTGGAAGTTACATTTTCTGTTCTCTTTATTCTCAGGCATTGGAAAAGTTTTGAATTTCAGGGAAAGTTTTCCTCTAAATTAACATAGGGCCAACATTGTTTTACCCAAAGCATTGAGAAGGACCTCACTCTGCAAGAAACTCCAGTGAAGTCAGTGGGATTTTGTAGAATAAAATGCTATTTTACAGAGTAAGGGTATCCAAATCTAGCTCATAGCATTCAGAAAAGGTGCCAGATTAACAGGCTAATGGAATGTAATTTGTCTTTTGTCACTCAACAAACAAGCGCACAGGGCTGGCCTTACCATGAGGCGAACTGAGGCAGCCGCCTCAGGTGCCAGACTGGGGGGGAGGAGGGCATGCCACTAGGACCCAGAGTGTAGAAAATTGTGTCTGCTGCTGGTGCAAATGTATTCTCTCTGCTCTAGATGCACAGAGTGCTGTGCTGGAGGAAGGAGGGCACAAGAGATATAACAATATGGAACGTTTCACAAATTTGCATGTCACAGGCAGGCAGAAGAAAAGGTGAGAAGGAATAACAGAAAGCAGCAGGAACTGCAGGGAGAGAGAGGAGGAGGAGCCTCTTATGTACCTCTCTAGCACCCCCAGGAGCCTGGACTGATTAACACCAGCTTCTCAGGGAGCTTCCTGTTTCCTGCTGCTTCCCTGAACCCACTTGAGGAGAACAGGCAGTCAACTGAAGTAGTAGGAGCCAGTTAGGCCCTTAAGACGCTGATATCTTCCCTCACTCAGGCCCTGCTACCAGCCTGCTTATTTGACCCCTTCAATTGAGTGTTGAGAGCCATTATAGCTGGCACAGAACAGCAGTCACGAGTGAAAGCAGAAAACACCCCTCTGAGGCAGCATTCAGAAAAAGAAAGCAAGCAAAGGAAGCTTTTCTATCTAAGCAGGAAGGAGCTCTCCTGAGATACATAGACACAAATGTTCACGGTGAGCCTTCCGGCCCCAGTGAGGATGTGAGTGGTGAGGAGATGCCTGATCTTCCAGTTAGTCAGAGTGCAGGTGACCTGGCAGCTATTGCAGCATCCATATCTCCATCTCAAATGGATGTAACCATGCACATTCCTGAAGAAAAGTGTAGATCAGAGAAGAGTGTGGTGGAGGCACAAGAAACAGCTGCTGCTGAATTTAGTTCCTTAAGTCTAGATGATCCAGGACTGTGGACCCACTTGAGCAGTAGCGTGGGGGACTTCCTTGTCCTGCATGGGCCACAGCAAGTGAAAAACATCATGTTCCCCAAAGACAATGAAAATAGAAGTTTCCATCCAACACATTACTGGCGTGAAATCCCCAATGGTGACAAAGTGGAGAGGCCATGGCTTATGTACTCAAAAACCCAGAATGCTGCATACTGTTTTTGTTGCGAACTCTTCCAGTCTAATATTCCAGCCACATTGGGTTCTACAGGAACAAAGGACTGGAAAAATCTGGCTAGAAATCTGGCATGCCACGAGAAGGCAGCAAATCAGCAGAGAGCATTCCATTGGTGGAAAGAGCTTGAGATGAGATTAAGGTTAAAGGCCACCATAGATGATCAGCATCAAGAGGAGATTGCATCAGAGTCTCTTTACTAGCAAAATGTTCTGAAAAGGCTCATTGCCGTTGTGAGAATGCTTGCTACCCAAAACATAGCACTGTGTGGCACTTCAGATCATCTGTATGTCACAAACAATGGAAACTTCCTTAAAATTGTGGAGCTGATGGCTGAGTTTGATGCTGTACTCCAGGAGCATCTAAGAAGAGTCACCACCCAAGAAATGTACACACACCACTACCTTGGAAAAACAGTTCAAAATGAGATCATACAGTTATTGGCAACAAAAGTCAAACAGAAGATTGTGGCAGATCTGAAGTCAGCAAGATATTACTCTGTTATTCTTGACTGCACACCTGACATCAGCCATATGGAACAAATGACTTTAATGGTGCATTTTGTAACAACAACAGAACCTAGTGAAAATGTCCCTGCAATGGTGACTGTCAGAAAGCATTTTCTAGAATTTATTGACATTGATGATACTACAGGAGCTGGTATGACAAATGTGCTTCTTAAAAAGTTGGAAGTTACAGGAATTGCGATAGCTGACATGAGAGGTCAGGGCTACGATAATGGTGCCAACATGAGAGGAAAGAACACAGGAGTGCAGACACGGATCCGCGAGTTAAACCCTTGAGCTTTTTTTGTCCCGTGCAGTTCTCATTCATTGGTGGTCAGTGATGCAGCATCAGCTTCTAGTGAGGCTGCTGAATTTTTTAATGTAATTCAAAGCATTTATGTATTTTTCTCTGCATCAACTCATCAATGGCAAATTTTGAAGCAACATGTGGGAACATCCTCTCTGACACTGAAACCACTGAGTGCCACATGATGGGAAAGTCGAGTGGAGGCGATAAAGCCTATCAAACACCAAATTGGGAAGATAGATGATGCCATAGTTGCCATTATGGAGGATAATGCTATGACAGGAACTGTTCATGGGAGAACAGTAGCAGAGGGAAATGGAATCACTAGAAACATACATAACTTCAAATTTCTGTGTGGCTTAGTGTTGTGGCATGACATACTGTTTGAAATAAATGTTGTAAGCAAGAGACTCCAAGGTGTTGACCTTGATATATCTGGAGCAATGGAACAACTGAACAAAGCAAAGTCATACCTATAGTCTTACCAGTCAGATGAGGGATTTCAAAACATTCTGAAGAGTGCACAGAAGTTGGCAGAGGAACTTCACACTGAAGCTATTTTCCCACCCATTCAAGAATACAAGAATCACCGAAGAAGAAGACATTTTGATTACGAGGCACGGGATAATCCCATAAGAGACCCCAAACAACAATTCAAAGTTGAATTCTTTAACCAGGTGCTAGATTGTGCAATACAGTCAGTTGAAAAACGTTTCATGCAGCTCAAGGAACACAGCGGTATATTTGAGTTGTTGTATGATATTTCAAAACTCCTCACTATACCCAAAGAAGACCTACACTAGCAATGCAGGGCACTAGAGACAGTGTTGACACATGATGACATGCGCGATATTGATGCGAGTGATTTAGGTGATGAACTGAAAGCCCTTTCAAGGTACATTTCAGCAGGATCAACTCCAAAGGCTGTTCTGGAATATATGTGCACAAATAAGAGGATCACCGTCTTTCCAAATGCTTTTGTTGCTCTGCGCATACTTCTAATACTTCTTGTAACAATTGCCAGTGGAGAACGCAGCTTCTCCAAGCTGAAGTTAATAAAAACACATCTACGCTCCACAATGACATGGGAGAGGCTGGTCAGCCTTGCAACCATCTCAATAGAGCATGAGCTGGCCCAGACTGTGGACCTTCAGGAAGCAGTTCAAATATTTGCAACCAAGAAGGCACAGAAAGCACCACTTTGATTATTCAAACAGATAAAAATGCCAGTGTTTACTATGCAGACAAGAAAAGTTACATTTGCTGTTCAGGCATTTGAAAGTTAAGTGTTACTTAAAATTTTTGAACAAGGCATTTTAAGTTGTTAGTTCTCCTTTATTGGGGTAGGTAGCAGAGCAGTACCATGAGAGGAGTAGAACAGGAAGAAGGCAGAATTGAGACCTTTCAAAATTTTGGCCCAAGCGAGGGGGTATGAGGGTGTTATTTGAGCTCCCCGCCTCAGGTGCCAAAATGTTGTGGGCTGGCCCTGCAAGTGCAGCACAGAAAACAGGAGTACAGACTCCCTTACACTGTCCTGGCAATGTCTACATCCCAACCTGAAGAGACCACCTCCAGTTGAGACAATAGTTCCCTCTCTCTATGCACATAGTTCTTGACTTCTCTTTCCTGACCTCCCTTATTTCATGATGTCAGCTAGGATTATTTTACCATTGCTAAAACTACATTTTGTTTACTCCTAGTATTTTTTAGCCTCTTAATGCTTACTAATGTGAAGTTTGAAATGGTACTAAAATAAGTGAAAGTCTGGGCTAAAGGCAGAAATGTATCTACTAAGCAATTAATCACGTGTCTCTTTCATCTTGGGTCTGCAGTGAAATAGCACTTTTTCTCCGTTGCATACAATCAGCCTTTCAATGTAGCTCAGCACGGTAGAAAAGAAATTCCCATCACACTGATTGGACTTTCTGCTGGTAGGGATACTTACAGTGCAAAAAATGCCTAAAGGTCAGTTTTTTGGGGAGAACTACAATATACTATTAGGCTGCAAATAAAACATCAGTGAACATTAAGATATCAGATACATATTCAGGGCCTGCATTTAGAAACTTTGAAGTCACTTCAAGTTCTGCTTGCAGTATCAGCCACTTAGAGACACAGCTATTGCAAATGAATAGCCACTGCTAATTATTGAAAATATAGTTACAGTTAACAAATAGAACTAATGGCAAACAGTACATAGTGAGGAAAGACTATCCAAGGATGAAATCATGTATCCATAGGGTTTTATATTGCCATCCCTCACCACAGTATCTGAGACCTTCCATGTAAAATTGATAGCAATAACAAAGTCCCTAGTGGAATCTCTGGGACTTCTCCCTTCTTGAGGTAAAACCACTGCTTGAGGTAGGGTTGTTGGTTTTGATTTGTCAGATTTTATTAATTTCACAGGAATGTCACTGTTGAGTGCCAGTCTTATGGTAAAAAGATGCCTTTTGAAGGGGAAGGCTTTTCAGCATTTCCTGAAGATGGTCAGATTCTGGATTCACCTAATCTTCTCTGGAAGTTTGTTCCATAACCTGATAACATCAGCTGAGAATGCTTTTGCCCAAAACCACTGTGGTCCTCAGGGACATGGAAAGTTTCTATGACCAACCTGAGATTCACAGAGACCAGAGGCAAACAAGCTGTTTTAGATTCTAGGCCTGGACTATGGAACACCCCCCCAGAAGAGATCAGAACAAGATCTTGTCTGACCACTTTCCAAGACTGGTGCAAAACCCACATTTTTGCAGACGCCTATCCCCAATAACAGAAGTGGACATAATAAAAATATTCAAGAACAAATAAATAAATGCTAGAACAATGAGAGCAGCGCCCACTTTTGTATTGATTCCTTTACCTCTTTCAATGTCCTGTATTTCTGCACTTAGACACTGTATTGTCTCTTAGCAGAGCCGTAACTAAGCATTTAGTGCCAGGGCAAACAATCATATTTGCACCAGTGGTGCAGGATGCTGGGGGTGCTGCTGTACCCCCTGGCTTGAAGTAGTAATAACAAACACCAAATACATGGTTCCCACAGTTTCCATCTGCAGCATCCCCACTATAAAAATTGTTCCAGCCCCCTAGAAGTGATGTGTGGAGGGGGAGGTAGCACACGGGCTCATGTGTCTCCCCAGATTTCTGCCTCCCATTTAGCACAGAGGTTTTCACACTGTGGGGTGCACCTCCCTAGGGCAATGTGCCCCACAGGTTGAAAACCATTGCCTCCTGCCAGGAGCTGGCAGATCAAAAGCTATTGGGAGCCACCTGGTCTGCTTGGGCCCCTGGCTCTCCATGCTGTGGGAGTCGGCGCTCTGGTTGGCTGCCCGGCAGCCCTCTCTGCCCTGCTCCCTGAGCCAGCTGCCTCTGGCGGCCGGGCTCGCAGTCACGCAGCCCGAGGTCTGAGCTCAGCCATGTAAGCCCGGTGCCCACCCCAACCATTGGGGGACAGATGGCTGCTGGCAGGGCGGACTTGCTCCCGCCAGCTCCAGAAACCAAGTCTGTGAGAACAGAGCGACCCCTAGGGTTACCATATTTCAAGTTCCCAAATAAAGGACACTGCTGGGGGTGGGGGGAGGAGCTGGAGAGGGTATTTGGGGGGCGCTGGAGGGGGTACCTTTGGCAAGGGTACCCATTGAAGGTGGGCTGCCAGTTCTGGGGAGGGATTGGCTGGCTTAACAGGGGAGCCCCAGCTGCTGCCAAGGGGATGCTGCATGTGGGGCTCCTGCTTCCCACTGCCCATTCCCCTATCCTCTTCTCTTCCCCATACCATCCCCTAGCCCCAGCCCCCTCCCACCACTCCCACATCCCACTCCCCTTGCCCATTCCCTATTCCTTTCTCTTTCCCATCTCATTCCCCTTCCCCACTGTCCCCTGCACTATCCCATCCCCTTCCTTCCCCACTCCTTCCCCAACCTCACCCCCTTTCCCCAATATGCCCCCCGTGTGCACTTACCATTGTACAGAAAACAGGATGGTGGCCATATAGAGCAGCCACCAAATGTAGACGGGGAAGACCACTGGCACTAGGACCCAGGAGGCGGTGTCCAGCTGCAGAGGCACGAGCACTCAGCAGGAGAAGCAGCTCCATACCACCTCCTCCACTTCCAACCTGGGCCTCTGTTTGGGGGGGCAATGCCCCCGGCGCCCCCAACTATGCCCATGGACTCCGGCCAACACTGCTGGGCTCAATCCTGCGGAGTGGGGGGCTGCCGCAGCTGAGCCTGATCCTGCGCTGCCCCATTTTTGCGCCCCCACCAGCTCTTCACCCTGGGCAGTTGCCCCTCTTGCCCCGCCCTAGTTACGGCTGTGTACCTTAGACAGATATATTATTAACTCTACCTGAATTGAGGAGGGCTGTGAACTCCAGTATAGATTTGCTCTCTTGCTGACTCTGGTCTAAAGGAATTGCATCTCACCTAACGAAGAAAAGACAAACATGTACATTATTTGGGGGACACATTTTTCAAAATGTAGCTGACCCTGCAACATGTATTACTATAATATACATGAGATGGGCAGGAACAATACCACACCTATTTTCCTTCACCTCCACTGGCTTCCTAGTTATCTCTGTATCTAATTTAAAACAACTCTGATTTTCAAACACTCTCCAGGGATTCAAGTCTCTAACCACTGCTGTTCCCCATCTGCTCACTTAGCTCATCTAATCCTGACTTCCTTGATTGTCCTTTCCCTTGAGAGTCACTGTAATTGAGGGTCGCCTCTTGTCTTGTGCTGCACCATCTGGAACTCTCTTTCTCCTCCCTTTTAACCACTGTGAATCTTCTTGGTTTTAAACCTCTAAAGTGTATATTAAAGATGTGATATAATGATGTTTCTTGTCCTAGCAACTGTAGATATTACTTAACACATTACTTCATTATTTTCAATACTGATTCCTGATGTATTTTCCAAGTTTCCTTTAATGCCCCTTAATTTTCAACTCTTAAGGTAATATCTGACCCAATTATGAGTGACCAAAAAGGGGGTTATGGACAATATAGACAAATACTGAATTATCCCCTTCTCTATTATACCCAGTACACCCTAACAGACCTTGTGAGTTGGTCGAGCACCTAATCCTTTGTATGAAATAAGATGAATTCAAGGATATTTAATGTCCATACCGATGCCTCTTTTCTAAAAGTGCGCTGAATATACAAAGGG
Organism: Emys orbicularis; assembly: GCF_028017835.1. Lineage (NCBI taxonomy): Eukaryota > Metazoa > Chordata > Testudines > Emydidae > Emys > Emys orbicularis. The sequence goes on from NC_088683.1 coordinate 225,426,208, forward strand.
CACCAGAAGGCAATCTTAATGTACAGCAGACAAAGTGAACAAACTTTCCAAGATTTCTCTCTCTTCCATTGCTTGGTTTCACTGAACACATGCCCAATATACCAGGCTTAAGACCCATTGCAGTTACTACAGTAGTCTGGGGCTCCAGAAGTCAGACTGTCAAACCTCTGAAACCCTACAAAGGCCTATTCAGGTGGGAAACTGAAGGGAAAGTGATTGAAAAGTTGGCAGAGAGGATGAAGGCTTGAAGGCTATTGAGAGGAAGAGGTTTACAAGAGAGAGGGATATGGCTGTCGTGACAACTACATTCAAGAGCTGGAATCATTTCAGTGGGAGAGGTAGAGGAGCCAGTAAGTTGCAAAGAAAAAGGGGGCACAAAAGTTTGGGGATGAGATGAAAGATGAGTGAGATCCTTGAGGGGATACAGTGGGAGAAGGAGAAAAAAAATTAGTAAGTTTAGAAAAAGGAGTCTTTATTCAACCCATTAAAATCTCTCGTTTTGGAAAAAAGGTTGGGGAGGGTGGGGGTGTTATTTTTAAACCAAGCAGATTGTAGAGCAACCTAGTGGATATATCAACTTGAAAATGTATTTTCTAGTACTCACATGAGCGTAACTGAGAAAGAAGAGCTGATTGTGGGTGAATTCAATGCCTGGTAACAAAGCCTCCTCTTCTCCTTGCCTCTTTTCTTCAATCCATTTCCTATAGGCCTGATTAGAGAGGTACAGTGAGTACTGTTCAGTAGATACAGAGCTCAACAGCAGTTTTTACAATACTGTGTTTCAATTTTTTTCCCCCAAGCACAAAGAAATAAAACAGCCGCCCACTCTGACACTGGCATGCCAGGTGCCAGCTCATGCCAAAGTCCCCATGTCTCAACTGGACACTAACCGATACATAGCTGGAATTTGTCTGGATCACTTGTGGATTAATACTGATAAAACAGGTGTTCGAATTATAAGAGTGTTTAGTCTCTATCAAATGCTTGTGAATTGCTGAATGCATTAATCTTACTTGTAATATCTGTGTTCCATATTGTAATGTAATATGTGAGTGGTTATTGTGAGCCTCTGGGACTGTATGAATTGCCATACAGGAGAGGGATATTAATTAGTTTGAAGACCTGCTCTTCTATAGAAATGGTTATGCCCCTCCAGAAAGAGGAAGCCCATTGATACTAGATTGGGTGGATTTTACAACTAGAAACTCCCCACATCTGGATTGAGGAGTTGCCAGCAAAAGGACCAAAGATTCTTATTGTTGTTCTGGCCCCGAGAAGATGAGTCATGTAAGTGGACTCCTCCCATCAGCTGAGTTTTTCAGCTCAGAGCACATGGCAGGAGGGGAATTAAAAAAAAAAAAAAAAAAAAAAAGAAACTAGATATCTCTATGTTGCTTGGACTTGTGGTTAGGGGATGGAAGGTGTTTCTGCGCATAAGCAAAAGACCCTCAGCTGCTTAACCTGGGGTTACCCCTAAAGGTCAAATAGAGCTTGCTGACTATAGCAGCCTATATTATCTTTTGAAATCTAAGACTGTAATAATTCATGTGTCTATGTTGCTTGCTTTAACCTTGTAAATAATTCCCTATTTTCCCTTTCCCTTAATTAATCTTCAGATAGTTTACTGTAGGATTGGCTACAAGCATTGTCTTGGTGTGAAACCCAAAGTGCAATTGACCTGGGGTAAGTGACTGGCTCTTTGGGATTAGAATTAACCTGCATATGGCTGTGATTCTTGGTGTAAGAGGCCATCTGTCACAGAGAGACGCTCACCTGGCTAATGAGACAGACCAGAGTATCCAAGGGGATGGTCTGTGACTCCATGTTAAGGCTGTTAAAGTGCCTGAGAAGCTTGCACTTGGTGCAGTTGGTTAGTGAGATCCAAGTTTAGAACTCACAAACAATTAGGGGATTGTGCCCTGGTTTTTAACAGTCTGCTCCCTGAGGTTGGTACGCATGCTCTTGCATCACCACTGGGAATCTTACACCTACCCTGAAAGCCTCTCGCAAACCTCCATTGTCTGCAATGTTTTCTGCCAAAGTCCTCTTCCCTTTTACCTGGCAGAAAGGAAGAACATAATTCATTTGATCTGTTTCTAAACTGCATTTCAAGGCCAACCTATATATACAGATAGGAAAAAATCAAACAGGTTATATGCCAGATCCTCAGCTAGTGTAAATGAATAGCTCTGATGAAGACAATTGCTTTCCAATGTGAAAAATCAAACCTATACTCATACCATCTCTGTATTCTCCTGGGGCCAGTTACTCTGGCTCTAGGGTTAGATCCAAGTTTAGAACTCATGAAGCAGAAACAATGCATCTGAGAATCTGGTCTGTGAAATTTGATTTGAGTATCAATATTTTTTCCATCCATGTGTGTGCTGCTCTAGTTAGATCTGGAAATTTGCAAAGTTTTCTTCTTATTTGACAAATTACATTTATTTCTCCACATAACTTTCTCTATCTACTACTGGAGTGACAGTAACTATCAAAGTATAACATAAAACAGTAGAATTAAAAGTAGATGTCAAGGAGAGAATTGAAAAGGGTAGTGTACAAAATGCTTTTTACAAATCTAGAAAGAAGGTTCAAGTTCTTTTTTCTAATATTGCTTCCAGCAACCATAAAAAAATCATGTTACAAAAATCGGTGTCATTGAAATACTGATAAACCCAATATCCTGATATTACAATATTTAATATCATTTGAAAAAACCTCTCGTTTTCTGTGGAGTAGAGCACTATCTATTATCACCAGACCTATAAGGGTTTTTGAGTTATCAGATTGTACTGGTAATTCATTAGTTTTTTCCTCCAACTTTTTATACTAAAATAGGCATGTTAAGAACCACAGGATCAAGTTTAGAATCAAATTAATTAAAATATGATTCCAAACCAACAGCTGATAACATGGTATGAAGCAACAGTTTGAAATTTAGGACAGGACAAATTATCAGTGGCACAATGGTCTAGTCAAAGGCCTTTTGAGAGAATGGGAGTCTTTCCATTGACTTCAATGGATTCTGGATCAGATCGCTAAAACTGCTGTGGCTAAAAGGGATGATGATAGTGATGGGAGAACAAGAGAATGTCTTAACTCCAGAGCTCTTTGGTGTTGGCAAAGTCTGAAACTATATCTATTTTCATATCTACTTCTTTCATTAAGCACCTTTTTGGAGACCTTTTCATTTCAAATTGAAAAAGGAGTTGGGGAGGAAAAGATACCTGATAAAAGTAAACTGATCCCATATTGATAAACTGCATAACATATCAGTGCTAAAGATGTAAAATATATAGGAAAGAAAGAGATCTTTGGATGTCCATCCTTTCAAACAGAAGCTCCAATAAAAGAGGAGAAAACATCAGATTTCCCTCCCCCTCCCCACAAAAAGGTGTTCAAAATTGTGGTGTATAGAAGACTGTTTTGGAATTGCAAACTTTCATCTTATGAGTGGGGGGAAAGAGTTTCCTGATCCTGCTTTCATGCTTGGGGACTCTGTAGGGAAGTGTGTAATTTGGGAGCAGCAGTTAGTCAGGAAAACGCTAGCCTAGAACAAAGTTGGGAGAGTTGTGCCTCTGCCTTAGGGAGCAGCCTACTTTGTCTCTCTGTGTGTGGGTTTGTGTGTATCATTCTGAATTCTAAGAAATAAAGTAGTTTTACATTCCAATGTTTCAAAAGGGGTAATTTAAATTTTTATGTGTGTGTGCACGCCCTGAAACATAACAAAAATGAACCTATCTTAAAGTGCAATATGATGCTTCACAGGAAAGGAAGAACTAAATATCTCCACCTCAGTGAAGTCCTGTAGATGACATGACTGTGCACTAGCAGCAGTTCCTACAACTTCACAGATGGGGAGGGTCCAAATCCTCCTAACCATAGTCAGGACCGCCAGAAAGCAAAAGACTGATGGATGGGCCAATAGCATCAGCATGGAACGAGTGGGTGAGTTCCAGCAGCTCCTCCACAACATCTTCTGTGTCTTAAGTGATACCTCTCTTGTGGTGATGATGGTGGCAGCAGAGATGCTTAACAAACAGCTGGAGGTATTTTATTTGTAAATTGGCTGATATCCAGCACTGCAAACTTGAGCCACTGGATTGCTGATTGGTCAGTGGCACATCATCATTAGCACTCAGCTGATGAACAACTAACAATACCTTTAACAACTTATTGTGAGGAGGTGCAAGAGCAGGTGAGTTAATTCTGTTTTTGAAATGTGAAAACAGGGAGTAGAAATTGGGGTTTAAGGATATGGATTTAACTGTAAAAATGAGGTTAAAATCCTGGCCCCATAGAAGTCAACGGGAGTTCTGCAAATTATATCAGTGGGGCCAGAATTCCACACCCAGGGTCCCTATTTATGCTCCATTCAAGAAACTTAAGTTTAAACCCGCACATATTCCAAGGAGCCCATGCTTCTGATAGCTAATACACACATTTCATTTCTATTTCTATTTCTTTTTTCAACCCTGTAGTTGCCGTGAATGATTGTTTAGTATTTGATTCATTTGATCAGCAACATGTCCACATGTACATGGAAAAAATAGCAAGAGTTGAATGGGAAATAAGCTGTAGCTTGTATCTCCACATTATAATATTAATTTATTTTCTGATTTATTGCGTGGGGTTGCTAAATGGATCTAAAACCCATTATTAGTTTCTTCTTTTAAAAAAATGGTAGCTGCCACTAGCCAGTCCCAATCACTGTTCTGTGCTGACACCGCCATCAGAGGGCATTTAACACATACATCCCCGTTGGACTACTCCTGCTGCTTGGCTTCACCCACTCACACTGCCTCCACTGTTGACCTCACTATGAGAAGCACTTTAACCCTCTCAACAAAGAGTCTGTGGTTGTAATTTGTTTTGGCTCATACTTGGACAAACAAGTTAAATTAAACAAATGTGCTCACTTCATGTATAGTACATGAACACAAAAACAGCTACATTCATCTCAAAGCATTTGTTATGAATAGCCCATTCACTTGTAGCATTCCAACAGGTTGGTAATCATGAAAAAATAAGTAAATTATCAGGGACTCCAGCCACTCGCATGTTACATACATTTAGGCTAGCTCTCTTCCAATAATAATTATTGTACTGGTTAATCATGCATTTTGTCTTCTCTTTGAATTTTTCTTCAGACTCAGTGGACCACCAGGGGTCTAAATTTCCATTCTTGTCATACTTACGACCTAAAAACCAAAAGACATTTTTGAGAAAAATATACTTTTTGCAGTATTTGTAGCATAGCATGGACACAAATACAAGAAGTGAGAGTAGTAAAATGGATGTATTGCTTCACATCAGTTTGTCCACACTTGCTTATTCTGCTTAATTCACTAGATTTTCTGATTCTTGTCCCTCAGCTAAAGGTACTACTGCAGAAACCCAACTCCTGTGGTCACGCCATCCAGCGAATGGCGCTCAGTCAGTGAATCTCAAAAAAATGCAACATGAGACATACCATTCACTTAATAGGGAAAAGGAAGATTCAACCCAAGAGGGTATGTAGTTTTAGTCTTTGTAGTTTGCCTAACAGTGTGGCTGTGTACTTTGTTTTGCATATAATTATTCTGAGAGAGACTCAGGTTACATTCTCTGCTTTGGCTTCTTCCTCTAAAATGGCATTATTATACCGTGATAACACCTGTACATCACTCTGCAGCAGCCATACTAGCCAATGGGGTTGCACATATGTGACTGAGAATATAGTCTAGAGATTCTTTTTCGAATGTTGATGCACAAGATGTAAATAACACAGCTTGACTCTCAGATCCCAGGATGAATGTATATAGCTAGAAATTGGAGAATAAGGGATTTCACAAGAGTAACTGAGGGCAGAATTTAACACTGCAATGAGACCATAGTAGACAATTCTTGTAATGACCTGTGAGCTAGAATGGAATCCAGCACCCACTCCCCAAACTACCTTGACTGTGCAGTGTGAATAAGAGTAAAAGCAGAAAAACTTAGTTTGTAACTAAAGTATTCAAATATGACTCTGAGTATACACAAGGATATGACTTGTTGAGGAAGATTTTACATTTTTCAGAGAACAATTACTTTAACAGCGTAAAAACAACAAGGAGTCCTGTGGCACCTTAAAGACTTATTTGGGCATAAGCTCTGAAGAAGTGAGGTTTTTTACTCACAAAAGCTTATGCCCAAATAAGTCTTTAAGGTGCCACCGGACTCCTCGTTGTTTTTGTGGATACAGACTAACACGGCTACCTCCTGTTACTTTATACTTTACTCCTTATATTTTAACAGCATAAAAATCATAATTGTTCTGAATTATTCTTCATGCAGATTATTAGACTCCAGAACTCAGAAGGATCAAAGCAACTGAAATTAAGATGTTTAGAGACAAAAAGGGTGACACGATTAGTCATCAGTTTTTGACTAACAATGGCTTCTTCTTTTTTGCCACATCCTATATTTTTATTTTATATTTTTGTTTAAAATGGATTTAGCCACTGGATGAAATCCTGCCCCCACTGAAGTCAATGGCAAAGCTCCCATTTTTATCAGTGGGGCCTCTACTTCATCCAGTGTCTCAGTTCCCATTTTTATAACAAATTTTATCACACGAGTGAGGTCAATGACATAGCTCAGAATTGTACAATATTACAGAAATATGAACTTTCCAGTAAAATCTAATTGTGGTTATTTTTCATCCTCAGACCATATAATTGTGATTCTGCAAACAGATACATCATTGCTATATTATAAAATGGATACTACACTTCCTGCTTCCTAGTTTACTTGTCTAAAGCCTCATGACAAAAAATGTCTACACCGCAATTAGACACCTTTGGCTGGCCCGTGCCAGCTGACTCGGGCTCTGGCTAAGGGGCTGCTTAACTGTGGAGTAGACGTTTGGGCTTAGGCTGCAGCCTGAGCTCTGGGACCCTCCCACCTTGCAACTTCCCAGAGCCCGGGCTCCAGCCCATGCCCAAATGTCTACACAGCAATTAAACAGCTCCTTAGCCTGAGCCCTGCGAGCCAGAGTCAGCTGGCACTGACCAGCCACTGTGTTTTAATTGCAGTGTGGATGTACCCAGAGAGAAATCAGCCAGTCAAACCACAGACCAGTCAGATCAATACCTTACAATACACTGCCATAAACTGTGTGTTATACGTTGCCATAATTTTCTACAGACTTCTATATCACATAACCAAATTGACAATGAGAAGATAAAGACATAAGTCTATTAATTGTTATATCTATTGCAGCAGTGGAAGGAACTAGAGATGGTCAGAAATTTTCTGATAGAACTATTTTCCATCAGAAAATGCCAATTTCACAAAAGCAAAACATTTTGCAGAAGCATGTCAATTTAAAGGAAAATGTGTTCCAAATGAAAAAATGTTGATAACATTCTGAATGGAACATTTTGATTTTCCATTTTTAAATTACTTTTTGCTTTCTAAAATTTTGTACTATGTAAATTAATTTTTTAAAGCAAAAATCAGAATGAAAAGGTTTTGATTTTTTCAAAATAAAATGTTTCAGTTAGCCCAAAACATCTTTGTTTCAGAATTTCATTTTATTGGATAGTCTCTATTATTTTTGGTTTTGTTCTGTTTCAGACCGGGGGAAAATACTCACTCACAAAAAATCCCTTTTGGCCCAACTTTAGAAGGAATCCATGCAAAACTAAACCATTCTTTTTACAATCTTATGGTCCTCTTGACGCATCTTATCATTCTTGGAAAAAATGTACACATAAAGCTACTCCAATGCATCTTTTTTTTCTATTCAACAAAGCCAAAAGTAAGAACAATATAAATGTGGACAATTACTCACCATTATTATCAAATCCATGGGTAAACTCATGCCCAACAATTACTCCAATGGCACCATAACTTAAAGACCTATAACACAAAAGAGCAGTTTTGCCTCA